>NC_057358.1:25378571-26007500 GCF_016509475.1 Prionailurus bengalensis
AATGCTGTAGACTGCTTCAGACGATTAAGTTGCTGAACTTTTAAGTGTAAACAAAGAGTTGTATGGGCATTCAGGCAAAAACAAAACAAAAGACAAAAACAAAAACAAGTAATGTATTGGCGAGAATATAGATAATGTAGGGCTGGCCTCAGAGTTTCCCACCACACCATCTCATTAGTCAGTTAGTAGTGGAGCAGTGACAAGAGTTCCAAGTGGGAAAGTAAGACCCAGACTCATATACTTTTCTAGATTGTTATGAATGTATAAGGGAACAAAGGACAGCTTCCACCTGAGGGAATACAACATTCATGAGCCCGTCTTGGAAAAAGAAAACTATAAAAAACAAAATCCATCCAATCACATGATAAATGAGAATAGAGAACTCAGGAAAGGGAAGCAGTGTATAAAAGGACTCATAGTGAGCGTTAAACCCATTTCTGTAACAGTGGGACCTATGATTTCAGAGAATAAGTAGCACAAATACCAACAATGTAAAATTAACAAGAAAAGTGTTTAAATGGCCTGTGAGAATGAAAAGAAGTATGAGTTTTAGTGACTTCATCCTTCATATTGAGGATTCAGCAGATAGTATTTAAAGTGTGTAGCTCTAGAAATAGAGAAGGGGAAGATGGCAGTACACGTGTGCTTCTCAGCTGCCCTTTCCCCCGCTGCTGGTTCCTACTCAATGCCTGAAGAAGCTGCTCTTACGTTGTCAGGCAGAACCTACGGAGTTAAGAGGAAAGAGAGAGAGGGAGAGGGTGGGAGATTGCAAGGAGAAGAGGGAGAGAAAACCAAGGAAGAGTAGGAAGGGGAGGAGAGAAGGAAGTGGGGGAGGGAGGTGATTTATTTGTTTCCTTTTGTCCAGACCAGAACCTAGAGAAGAGCCCCGAGGTGAGTATGGAGCTCCAAGTTCTTTTTCAACGTTTATTTATTTTTGGGACAGAGAGAGACAGAGCATGAACGGAGGAGGGGCAGAGAGAGAGGGAGACACAGAATCCGAAACAGGCTCCAGGCTCTGAGCCATCAGCCCAGAGCCTGACGCGGGGCTCAAACTCACCGACCGCGAGATCGTGACCTGGCTGAAGTCGGACGCTTAACCGACTGCGCCACCCAGGCGCCCCTGGAGCTCCAAGTTCTTAAAGAAAGTCTACCTTGTGAAAATAGAGATAGTCGATACATAACAAACCCAGAAATTAAATATTAATTAAATTTAATATTAAATGGTATTAATATTAAATAATATGAATCTATAATATTATTTTGTTTTAATATTAAAAAAACAAATTAAAACTACAGTGAGAGGCCTCTGCAAATCTACCATAATGACTAAAACATTAAAAACTGTGTAGCAAATAGGTCTCTCAGATCCTGCTTGTGGAGATGTAATCTGGTGCACTATAATGGAAAATTGTTTGATAATATCCACTGAAACTAAAATATAACTCAGTAAGTTCACTTCTATCTAGCAGAAATACATACCTAAATTTACCAAAAGAAATGTACAAGAATGTGTTTATAGTAGCATTATTTGTCATAGCCCCCTAATCGGAAACCAATCCGAATGTCCATCAAGAGTAGGATATATTAGGGCTGCCTGTGTGGCTCAGTTGGTTTAAATGTCTGACTGTTGATTTCGGCTCAGGTCATGATTTCACGGTTGGTGGGTTCAAGCCCCACACTGGGCTCTGTATTGACGGCATGAAGCCTGATTGGGATTCTGTCTTCCTCTCTTTCTGCTCCTCCCCCTGCTCACACATCCATCTCAAAATAAATAAACATTTCAAAAAAAGGGTAGGATGTATTAATAATTTGTGGTATACTCATATAATGATGTAATAATATATAGCAATAAAAAAAATGAATCGGGGCGCCTGCGTGGTTCAGTTGGTTAAGTGTCTTGATTTTGGCTCAGGTCTGTGAGTTCCAGCCCTGCCTCTGGCTCCACACTGATAAAATGGAGCCTGCTTAGGATTCTCTCTCTCCCTCTCTCTCTGCCTCTCCTCCGCTCATGTGCTCACTTTCTCTCTCTCTCTCTTTCAAAATAAATAAACTTTATTTATTTATTTATTTATTTATTTAATTTTTAAAATTTTATTTATTTTTGAGAGAGACAGACAAAGTGAGCATGAGCAGGGGAGGGGCAGAGAGAGAAGGAGACAACGAATCCGAAGCAAACTCCAGGCTCCAGCTGTCAGCACAGAGCCTAACTCAGGGCTCAAACTCACCAACCCCAAATCATGACTAGAGCCAAAGTTGGATGCTTAACAGACTGAACCACCCAGGCACTCCTAAATAAACTATTTTAAAAAGAAGACTGAATTGCTGCTATATGCAACAAGAGGGATGAATCTCACAAATCCAATACTGAGCAAAAGAAGACAGAAAAAAGGGTATAACTCTATGACTCCATTTATTTAAATTTCAAAAACAGGCAGAAGTCAGACAAATGTTTACCTTTAGGGGGGAGCTTCTGGAATATTTCTAATGATTTTTATCTTCATTGTGTTTGGTTATACAATTATATTCCCTTTGTAGAAGTTTGTTGAATTGTACATCTATGATTTGTGAAGTTTTCTATAATTTAATTAAAATGTTTAGAAAAAATCAACATGCATTTATAATAAAATCTTTCAGTAAATCAAGAATGAAAGAATATTGTTAAAATATAAAAAAACTAACACTACAAACCAATATCTTTTATTACATATCATATTTAAATACTACCAGTGAGCCCATTAATGTCAGGAAAAATACAAGGAAGCTCACTATCACTTATATCATTAAAAAATTGTTCTGGTGGAAAAAATGTTCTGGGAATGTTAGTCAATCCTGCAGGTAAGAGAAATAGAGTATAAATATCAGAAAGGGATCAATAAATTTCATTATTTGGGAATAATATGATTGTATACCTGGAAATCCAAATGATACAACTGAAAAATTAATTTAAAGACTAGGTGAGATGGCTAGCTAAAAAAACCCTCAATATTTAAATATCAATAGTTTGTCTATAGACAAATGATAATTAAGATCATAAAAAATAGAAAAATCACATTCACAATGTAATACAAAAATAAATATCAATGAATAAAAATTAAGATACATGAAGAAAAATAAAACTGTTGAGGATCAAATGAAAGAAGAAAATTAGACAATAAAACTCAATATTGCAAAGTGTCAATTGCCCTATATATTCATGCAATCCATAAATACCCACACAATTCTGGGAAGAGTGGGGATTTGATAAAATAATTTATCATGTTTATCTCTAAAAGTTAAGATGAGGAGGGGCACCTAGGTGGCTCAGTAGGTTCAGTGTCGAACTCTTGATTTCAGCTCAGGTCTTGATCTCACAGTTTGTGAGACTGAGCTGCACATCAGTCTCTGTGCTAACAGCATGGAGCCTGCTTGGGATTCTCTCTTTCCTTCTCTCTCTGCCTTTCCACTACTCATGCGTTCTCTCTCTCTCTCTCTCTCTCTCTCAAAATAATAAATAAACTTAAAATTAAAAAAGTTAAGATGAGGAAAAACCAGGAAAATCATGAGAAGGGATAATAAAAATGAACTCTATACTCACTACTATAATAAGAAACTGAATAGAGAGTTCAAAAGCAACTATTTAGATTAGTGGATTATCTAGCAAATTGTTTTGAGACACCAGCTAGGTTTTCTTTTGTGGGATGGGGGTGGGGGTATTTGGTGAAGAACCAGATATCTAGTTTACTTTTTACTTTTTTTTTTTTCAACGTTTATTTATTTTTGGGACAGAGAGAGACAGAGCATGAACGGGGGAGGGGCAGAGAGAGAGGGAGACACAGAATCGGAAACAGGCTCTAGGCTCTGAGCCATCAGCCCAGAACCTGACGCGGGGCTCGAACTCACGGACCACGAGATCGTGACCTGGCTGAAGTCAGACGCTTAACCGACTGCGCCACCCAGGCGCCCCTCTACTTTACTTTTTAAAATGTAAAACCTTTTTATTTAGACTTTATCTTTTTAAAGCAGTTTTAAGTTCACAGCAAAATTGAGGGGAAAGGTACAGAGATTTGCCATATGCACCATGTCCCTACACATGCATATCTTCTTTCATGTTCAACATCCTCCACCAGAGTAGTACATTTGTTACAATTGATGAACCTACATTGACACATCATTACACTGAAAGCCCATAGTTTACATTACAGTTCACTCTTGGTGTTGTACATTCTATGGGTTGTACAAATGTGTAATGACACGTGTCCATCATTATGGTATCACACAGAGTGTATTAAATGCTCTAAAACTCTTCCGTGCACTGCCTACTCACCCCTCCCCATCCCCACCTCCTGAAAACCACTGATCTTTTTTCCATCTCCATAGTTTTGCCTATTCTAGGATACTATATTGCTGGAATCATACAGTATGTACCCTATTTCACATATTACTAAGTGAAAGTTTGGCTATTTTCCTCTGTGTCTTTTCATGGCTTGATAGCTCATTGCTTTTTAGCACTGAATCATTCTACTGTCTGGTTATACCACAAGTTATTTATTCATTCATCTTCTGAAGAACATTTTTGGTTGCTTCCAAGTTTGGACAATTATGAATAAAGCTTCATCTTTGTGTGAAAGTTTTTGTGTGGACATAAATTTCCAACTCTTTTAGGTAACTAACAAGGAGTGTGATTACTGGTTCATACGGTATGCCTAGTTTTATAAGAAACTTTCCAACTGTCTTCCAAAGTGGCTATATCATTTATGCTAGCAATGAATGAGGACTTCTTGCTGTTCCATACTCTTGCCAGCATTTAGTGTGGTCGGCGTTCTGGACTTTGGCCATCCTAATAGGTATATAGTTGTATCCATTGCTGTTTTAATTTCAACTTCCTGATGACATATGATGTGGAGCATCTTTTCCCATGTTTACTTGCCATGTGGGTATCTTTGATGAGTTGTCAGAAAAGGTCCTTGGCCCATTTAAAAACTAATCAGGCTTTCTTATTGTTAAGTTTTAGGAGTTCATTGTATACTTGGATAAAAATCATATTTATCAGTCATAGTTATCATATGTGTCTTTTGCAATTTTTTTTTAGTCTGTAGCTTGTCGGCTCATTCTCTTGGCATTGTCTTTCAGAAGATTTTAATTTTAATGAAGTACAGTTTACTTATTGTTTCGTTTATTGTGCCTTTGGTGTTGTATCTAAAATGTCATCGTCAGCCCTAAGGTCAGCTAGATTTTCTCTTATGTTATCTTCTAGGACTTCTATAGTTTTGCATTTTACATTTAAGTCTACATTTTGAATTAGTTTTTGTGAAAGATGTAAAGTCTATGCCTAGGTTTATTATTTTTTGCATGTGGGTATCCAATTGTTCCAGCACCATTTTCTAAATTTTATCTTTTCTTTCAAAAATTCTTCTTGAAATTTACCATTTTATCTTCTTCATTTTATTGCCTTTGCTACTTTGTTAAATATAAGTTGTATATAGTTGTGTGGGCCCATTTCTGGGTTCTGTATTCTGTTTCATCATTTAATTTGCACATTTTTTCACCCATACCATGCTGCCTTGATTACTGTTTAAGTAATCTAATTAAGTAAGTGATTTAATTTAAGTAAGCTAATTACTATTAGCTTTATAGTAGATCTTAAAGTCTGGTAATGTCAGTCCTCCACCTTTGCTGTTCTTCAATGTTATATTGGCTATTCTGGGTCTTTTGCCTCTCCATATAAACTTTATCCACAATATATCCACAATATCCACAATATAACTTGCTGGGATTTTGAGTGGGATTGCATTGAATCTACAGATCAAGCTGGGAAGAACTGACATCTCAGCAGTATTGAGTCTTTCCATCTATGAACATGGACTATCTCTCCATTTATTTAGTTCTTATTTAATTTCATTAATCAGTTTTGTCATTTTCTTCATATGGTTCTTATACATTATTTTGTTAGGCTTATAAATAAAGATTTCATTTTGAGAGGGGTGCCTAGATCATTTTTTATGCCAAAATAAATTGCCAATGGATATAAGGTTTAAACATACAAAAGTAAACCATAATACTAACAGCAGAAAAGATGGATGAATTTTTGTATGATCTTGGCACTGTCTAAGTGTGAGGTACTATGATTGCAAGTGCTTTATATGTAATAGCTAATTTAATCCTCACAACTCTACTAAGTAATCATTTTTATGGTCCGTATGTTACAGATAAGGAAACAGAGGCTAGATAGGTTAAGTGTCTTGTCCAAGATTATAGAACTAGTAAGCAGAAGAGATAAGATTTGAATATCAGAAGTCTAGCTCCAGAGTTTGTGTTTGGAATACTACACTGCTTCTCTGGTAACCAAATATATGCAGTGCCCTCCTACACATCCTATGTATATGCACAGATGATATTTAAGTTTCTGAATTTAAAAACATTACGCAAAGTAAAAAATATTTATAAAAAGCAATCTTGGAAAATATTTACACTATATATTATAGACAAGGTACTGAATTTTCAAATATGCAAATAATGTACAAAGCACTAACAAACGGATGACTAAAAGGAAGGAAAAAGAAGCCAACAAAAATAGAAAGACATGAATAAGCTGTTCATTGAAAACAAATACCAATGGCCAATAAGCTTATATGTGCCATTCATCTTGAAAAAGTACCAGTTAAAACAATGATAAAATATCACTTTTGTCTACCACACTGTCAAGTATTGAAAAGTTTAATAAAAATCAAGGTTTTGAACAAGTTGAGGAAAAACAGACACATCCTATTGTCAAAAGTGTAAACTGGTAGAAGTTTGACATGGTGATTTGGCAGCATCCATCAAAAAAATGAACGTAACTATCATTTGACCCATTAATTACACTTCTAAGTATTTATTCCATAGATGGAATGAGTGGCTGAAGATACATATGCACCAGAATGTTTGCTGCATCAGTATTTATAACAGTGGTGTTGAAGTATAGTCTATATGATGATGACAATTCACCAGTTGTTGGTTATTAGTCTGCGAGGAGATAAGGGATCGGAATATACATCAACTAAGAGTACTGTGAGTTCACGTGACATTTTTTTTCATAGAAGCTTTTCTTGCAGTATGTTGGTTTATATTTGGGGCAAGCTCCTTATCTCAGTGTGAAATAGCAGTTTGAATAGCACTAGTTTATAATAACTAAAAAATGGAAATAACCCAAAAGTCCACCCAGGAGGTATTTGCTAAGCAAATTATATTAGATACAAAATAAAATTCTACACATTCACTTAAAATAATGAACTCTACACACACACACACGATGGAATGGAAAAAAATATTGCAGAACAATATGAATATAGTAAGAAGTGCAAGATGAAAAAGTACAAGTTTGTGTATGCATTGAGTTTCCGAAAATACACACAAGACATTGTTAACCATGGTTATCTTTGGGGTGTGGGATTGGGGTCATGGGGAGATAGGGTATGGAGTTTTTTATCTTATGCCCTTCTATACTGCTTATATGTTTCTACAACTAGCGTAAGTTACATTTGTACTTTTTCAAAACATGATTTCAAATTTTAAATTTTATTTAAAAGTTGTGAATATAAGTCAGAATGAGACTCACTGCAGATCAAATTTCCAGAAACTGGCTTTGGGCTGCAGTTTGTTTCAGAAGACTTACTGAGGCAATCTTTGCATGAATTTCCACGGAGTCATCTGTGTAAAGATGTAAAAAGCACATCAGCTTGTTTGTCCAAACTCAGAAATTGGTTTTTCTCACCTTAAAAAAAAAGAGTTTATTATGGGCAATGCATACACTTCTCAAACCAAATTTTTAGTCCGTTTCTAAGATGTGTCTGAATAGTCAGGATTCTGTCCCCGCAGTGTGACAATCGCTCACCTTATTCGGACCATAATTGTTATAAAGAAGTATAGGATCAGGAGACTGTTCAAGAAGGCCCAAAGATGGCAGACCACAGTATGAATTGGACAAAATCTGGGGGTCCTACAAGCTTCATGGATGCCACAGTTTATATTGCCAAAACTTACGGGATATTAGGCCTTTCTGAGTCATCTGGAACACATTAATAATCATTACCAGTTGTACAGTACATGCAGTTTGCAAAGTGCTTTTATATCCACTGTCTTACTTAATCCTCACAACAGGTCTTTGGAGTAGGTAAATTTCATAGATCAAATTTTATAGATGCAAACACTGGGTATACAAGGCTTATTGCTTATTCCCCAAAGTCACTAAGCAGCGAAGAGGCAAAGCCAGGTTATGCCAGTCCAAGTTCTTACCACCACCCCACACTGCTTTCCAAGGCATGGCCGACCTAAGCTGCCCCAGACAGAAGAGTCTGGGAGGCTTGCTTATTCTCTGTGTTTATTTGCATGATGTTATGCTGTTGAGCTGGAGGAGTTTAAAAGCAGACCATGGCTGTTGCCACTGTTTGTTAAACACTGCTACTTGGAGCAAGCAGAGAACACAGACCGCAGCTTGAGTTCTTAGTCATCTTGAAGAAGATCAGGCAGGATGAATACAGGGAAAAGCAATTCTAGTTGATATGGATGAAGGAAGCTCTCGCACATGCTGTTTTCTATTGGTATGTCTGTTCTTTCCTACCTTTGTTCTACTTTGTGCTTTTCTCCATGAAGTTCAAAGTAATGATAATAAAACGATCTTTCTTGAAGGTGTTCCCACCTCTGATCCCAACTGTTCATACTTCAAATGTTTATTTATATTTTTCAGGGAAAGAGTGCATGTACATGTTGGGGGAGGGGCAGAGGAAGAAGGAGAGACAGAGAGTCCCAAGAAGGCTCCATGTTCTCAGCACAGAGCCTCATGCGGGGCTTGATCTCACGAACCATGAGATCATGACCTGAGCCGAAGCCAAGAGTGGGATGCTTAGCCGATTGAATCACCCAGGAACCCCAACTATTATTACCTCACAGCAGTCTTTCGTGTCAGATAGCTTTCCTTTCCCAAGGCTCTTCATTAAACTATCCTTTTCTCATATTCCATGTGTATTTCTACTTGCACTCAAACCTTATATAGAGGAATTATAATTATATGATAACACTTTCCATTTATTAAGCACCTTTTAATACCAGGCACTGTGGTAGGCACTTTATATATCCTATATGATGATCTCTAAACCTTGTATCAAATCAAGGTATGACTCATTCTTCTCACTTTGCAGATGAAGAAATCCAAGCCCAGAAGTGACTCACTTTGCAGATGAAGAAACCCAAGCCCAGTAGTGACTCACTACTATAAAGTAGTGAGTGGGAAGAGCTGAGATTCAAACATAGATCTGTCTAGCGTCAAAGTCAAGATTGTCTCCAGTACATACATAGCACGTGGTAATAATGCTTATTGTCATAGCTACTGAAAGAAGGTATTTAGTGAAAATGTTCATTTTGAAGTTATGTATTTTAACAGCATCATACTCTCTTTTCCTCGGCTCTTAAAAGGTGGGTTGGTGGTCTAAGGTGATGAAAGTCAAACCTAATACAAATGCAGTACTCCCATATCATATCCCTTACCACCCTAAAGAGAGTTACAACATATAATGGACCCTTCTGTTCTTTCTCCACCTGGTCAACTCTCAAAGGAAAACAAAATTCATATGATCATTGAGGTCTAGAAATTAACTTTTATTTTCAATCTGTCAAGAACTCCTGGCAGTTATTAATTTTATTAAAATGATTACATATGGCAAAACAAAGAATAGAGGTAATTCTATTTCTCTACAACATAAATTATGAGTTAGATTCTTAGCTGCTGGCTCAGCATTGTTCAGGATTCTTTTAAAGGATTTGGGAGGGGAGACTTTAATTTCCAGAAAATGTTAAAGCAGCAAGAGAAAAAATAAATTAAAAGTAATTGCAAATGGAGATATTGCCAAGGATGTCTTAATTATAAAATCTTCTTGATGTGTTTATAGGCCAGATTCCAAGCTTTGGTATTAAAAAAAAAATCACGTGAAAGCTCTCCTATATTGGCTTGTCATCCATATTTTATATCATAGAGGAAATCTGCTGATTCTTTTTAAAAAGATGGCAAAAGTGAATTATGACTAATTCAAACAAAAAACAACCAGCATCCATTCATCTAACTGAAATATGTCAAAACAAAATCAATTTTATTAAAATATTTAATACCAGAATAACTTATAATAGTATGAAAAAGAGTGAAGTACTTGTCCTTAGTTGTCTCTGACATGATCACATTTTGACAAATTAATTTATAAAGATTCCAAAGTTTTTATCATGGATCCGTAACTACTTAAGGATGTAAACCAAAAGAACTCATACTTCATCCGATCATACAGTCATAACTTAACATATCTTGCTTTGCACTTACTGTTACTGCAAACAGCAATTTAGAAAACAAAGTAAAAATATATATATACAAAATATTTTTATATCAAATTATCTTCATTACACTAAATAAACCCAATCCCCAAATGCTATGTTACATGAAAAAGTGTCCTACAATTTATATCAAGAATGATATTGTCCATGTATCAACTAGAGCAGCCTTTGGTTTTAAAAGCGTTTTGCAAAATAAGGAAAAATATCATCACACGGCTGCACTATTGGCTCTCATTCACACTCACAAAAATGCTTTCCAGTTAAAAAAAAAATTACAAAATAGATTACATACCCAGAAAAAACATCCCACCATAAAAGAGTCAAATCCTTTTTTACTTCTCTGTAGCACATATACTCTGTTATATTTGGCATCTCTGGTGTTTATTCAAGTTTCAAGTCTCCCCAAGCTGATTAGAATATTATTGTTTGATTGAAACCTATATTCTTCTTTCTTGATATTGATTATTCTCACTCAGTGATAGTCTAACTTAGAAACAAATGTTCTTTCTTTTAATGCATGATTTCACTTAATTTTTACTTAAATGTCCTACTTGGCAAATTCAAAGACTGTCAATGTTTTGTTTTCCATATGTTTTAAATTTAAAAATCAATTTTATGTCTGTATAAGTATATTCACATAGAGATACATTTCTTTCATTGTCTTGTTCTCGTTGCAATATAAATTGTCCATCAGCAATTATAATTTGAAATGAACCAAATAAAAGGTTTTCAGCCATTCCATATGAAAAAGTTTCCATCACAAAAAGCACTGACCTCTAATGCAAACAGGATTATGTGTTAAAACTAAACTACAGGTTTAGTTCTGCACGGGAAAATTCTGAGTAACTTACGTAATAAAATTTTAAAACACTTATGCAAAACTTAAGAAAGAGAAAATCCAAATTACTTCTAAAGGGCATTGTGGTGTTTCCCAGCAGTGCTTGGAAAAAGTTTTCCAGATCACAATGGATTCACTGGGATTCTTCTTAAATAAACATATTATGTGATTGCCGCTCCTTTCATTTTGGACCTTTGTAGTGTGTCAGATAGGCAGGCAAGATACATGCATGAAATTCTCACTGTCACTCTGAAAAGCATGCTGAACAATTTTTAAATACTGCAGCAGTTTTTTGTTTTTTAAAGGAACATCTCATTTGGGCTGTGTAGATTTCCAAGTTTTAACATGTGAATTACTGAAAACATTTTGAGGGCTTCCAGCAGTTTTGGTTTCTGTCCTGAAATGGTTAGGCCCATCTGGAAGGACACACACGGACTAACAAGCATTGTGGCGTTGTCATTTGAGGCACAGCAGCTCTGCTGTGCCCACGTTGTTGCTTATTTTGGGGGGAAGCAAGGCACTTACTGTAATGGCAATGCAGACACTTTATGCATAGTTTGAGTAACATAAAATAAGTTACTACTTTTGATTAAAGTGAGGTTTTTATAATTTATATGTCTCTTATAGAAGCAACTAAATGATATATTTAGGATAATTAAAAACAAGAAGAGGTTTGAAAGGGAGTCATTTTCACTTTTGCTTCGGCTCTTAAGATGAGGGTTGATGGGAAAACACTGACACGAAGAGCAGCCGTAGGTCTGAAAAGTGACAAACCCTTAAAATGGCTGAACCAGTGGCACTTTGACCGTCTTTACTTCTGCTATATGTGATGACTTCTGGATGATGCAGCTGGTTGTTCCCTGCAGTGTGTCTTTGCCCTGTGCAAGATTGGTTAAGGCCATCGCTGCATTAATCTCCTTCCAGTATGTATCGTCCTTGCTTGGTCCCTTCCTATTGGCTGCACTGGATTTAAGCAAGAAAGAAAGAAAATGATCAAACTCATTGCAGCATACACAGAAAATGCCATCAGCGAAACGCATAAATGGCAAATAAAAACATATTTCTCACCTGTCACCCTTATTGGATCCATTTTCCAGAGCGTCTGTAAAGATAAGCAAAAATTCAATTACTTTTCTTTTTTTTCTTTCTTTTTTAACCTTAGGAGCTGCATCATTAATTTACCGGCATAGAGATTCATCAGGAAATCTGGTTGAAATTAATTAAGTTTTTTTACAAAGAAAAAGCAGTTTAAATTAAGATACAAAAGAAATCTCTTTGCAAAGAAGCAAGATGAGAACAGGTAATAAAGAATTAAAAATAGCTTTCATAAGTAAACAAAAATCTGATGTTAATGTATGCTGAAAAATTGGGCCTTTTCATGAGGAGGAAGACAGCACAGGGACAGGAACACTAGCTCTTCCTGGGCCAGGTTCTGGTCTCACTCCCTCACTCACCTGCTGTCTACCTTTGGATAGACTATGATGCCCCCACAGTCTGGGATGCAGTTTCCTCAACTATAAAATAAGGGAGTTCCTAGAAGATCTTTAGAGTGCCTCTGTGATTTCATGGGACTCAAACCTTCATCTCAGACTAGCTAGCCAGAGTGACAGATTCAACACTGGCAGCAGCACTGGACTTCTGGCATGTTAGAGTAAGCAGATATCAGTCTTCAAGCTGCAAAGGAAACCCTCTTACTGTAGGAAATGAGCATTAGGGTGTGAGCTTTGCTTATGCACTCTCTCTATTGGTGTAGATTCCCTCCCTCTCTCAGGCACTAATGTCTATCAATGCAAACATCGTTATCAGGAAGGACGAAATGGCCTCTTGGTCTTGATTAAATCTCCCTACGTAGCTCTCAGGCTAAAAGAATATGGTATTGGGAACACAAAAAATAGACATGCTGGAGGGAAAGATGTTCAGAAGGTAAAGAGGGTCCGCTAGCATGGCATGGGAAGTGGGGACAAAAGAGTAGAATTGAAACTCCCCATCAGCCTATGAGTCTCCAAAACTAGGTTAAGTCACCACCACCACCATCATCATCAACAACAATAGCTACAGAATGAGGCACTTTGCCCCACACAGGAAACATGAAAAACACAATGTGTGCTCAAGGCCTTCTTCTGTTTCTATGGCCTTTGGAAAGCTGTCTTTTGCTGCCTGCAGTCCTCTCCCTTTGTTTTACCTCCCCCAGCTCAAAGGGTATTTTTTTTTTTCTCTGCAGTGCTCAAGGCTAGTTGGGTCAGACAGCATAATTTCCAGATTTGGGCTCTAAGAGAGTCATGGGACTTGAGAATAAGAGCATCAGCATAATCATAATACAGTGTGACCAGGATAAAATTCTCCAAGGAAGATATGGTCAAGAGAAAATGATTAAAAGTCCATGGAGATGAGGCAGCTGAACTCCTATGTCCTTTAGGAAGGAAAAAGAATTGGGAAAGCCTGTTAGTGCATCCTGAGTCAGGCCTCAGGTCGCTGTGAGCTCTTTTGCATAACCCTTGCTAGAGACCCAGGAAGTTAAAAAAGAAAGAAGGCAAGTAAACAAAACAAAAACATAAATGACAAGGTTGTTATGAAGAATAAATGAGATGTTATGTGTCTGGCCCCAAACAGAACAACAAACATTAGTCTCTTTCTTTGATCTTTCACTTATCCTTTGGGGAAATAGCTGGGTCTGTGAGCAGATGGATGGTCACCATCTGGATCTTCTGGTCCCTACTAGGTTGCCCTGGATGGTTAGCTATATTTCTGCTGCTTTTGATATTTTGAATTATAAAATTACTTATGTAATTGGAGGCAAAGAATGACGAGTTTTAATTCATGGAACTCCAATAATCTTAGTTTACAGGTCACTTTCTATGTGCTAGGCACTATTCTAAACACTTTGTGTCTTAGCTTATTTAGTATTAGTGACTTTCTATGTGCACAGTATGTCTCTGTTATGTCCACTAAGTCATTCTTTGTTTCATACTATTATCTGTAAATCTTTACTCAGGAATGACAGAGACAAGGCACTACTAAAACAGAGAACAAGTCAAGGTCTTTGTTTAGGAGGAGGAAAGCCAGCAACATTGGATATTTTACAGAGGAAAAAAAAAAAGATCTAGGCCTTTGCTCAATTTTGCCCACAAATTGCAACAATTCTGTTGCCAAAGTGAAGCAATAGGTTATGGAGATATTTATTCAATGGAAAGACTTGGCAAAAGCAGAATAAGTTCCATGAAGCTTAAATAACATTAGGGAAATAACAAAACATAATTTAGAAAAGACCATGTAACTGATGCTCTGGCTTACAAACAAAGCAGTCTCACAGATTCAAAGGGGACCAGAGTCAGATTCCCTACCTGAATGGTCAACCCGAGAGTGATTGCTGCATAGATGACAAGAAGGAAGCCTGGGGCTATCAAATATGTAATGGGTTACAGAACCCAGAAATGCCCTAAATGAGTGGAGGAGCCTGCACGTGAAAGGGGAACATGTAATTCACTGTTAAGGTCCATGGAGAGCTTGCATTTAAGACGAAGAGTGAACTTGTATGTCCTGCAGCCCCATTTATGGCTGGATACTGCTGGCGCTCCCTGGGGCTGCCTCCCTGAACTCATTCCACTGAGAAACAAGTTTACTACAGCCAACTGTGAAATTATAAAACTCTGCTTACTCTTGGGGTGTATGTGTTTTACAGTTTGGTGCCTATGAAAATACCTTTGAAGTGTAAAACATAGATTCCAATGCCTGTTTGGGTATTCTTAATTAGTTTCACAAATTTCAACAATATGCTCGCCTGTATTCAAAAGAACGCATCCTGTATTTTATTTCTCAGGCAGATGGGTATGTTTAATGTCATTAGGTATGGATTTAGGTTTTTCCCCATCAACACTAGAAAAGTCTTCATTAAAAAGTAATGAACAGAAGAAAACATTTTGCTTCTCTATCAATAGCAATGCTAAAACAGTGTGTAACAAAACTCAATGTCAAACATTTCAAACCAACAAGGAAGAGGTGACCACTACTTTTTTTTTTTTTTTTTTTGGTGGGGGAGGAGTCTCTGTGTCCAGGGTGCTTTTGGTTTAAACATAAATTGGTATTAGGAGGACATGCTTTTCCTGTTGGTGTTATTGGTGAGTTGCCTGCTGTCACTAGGATATTATGCGTCCCAGAGCCACCTCCTTCAGAGCTGGGTGTTCTAGTTCCCAGAAGAACCAGCAACAGGAAGATAGCAAACAGGGGTCCTTTTACTCTGAAACATTTGTGCTTTTGTAGGAAAGCAAAGGACAATCAAGATCTGGTAGTTTGGGGAGACTGTTTTTCTATTCCTCATGTGGAGATGAAATCTGGGGAGATACCCCAGCTATTTTAGAGAACTGATATCATTTGAGGGGAACTCAGAAAATTTACAATCCACACGTTATATTCAATAACTGTATTGAACGTGAAGATGTTTTTTTCTTACGCTGGCTCTTATCTGATTCAAGTATTTTGTGTCTTTTCAGCCAATAGTTAAGAGCAGTGGGTCTACTGACCCATCACCAGGGCTCAGGGGGCTCATGCCACTTCTGTCACTACAGACAGGTGGTCTCACAGGCTCGCCTCCAGAAGTGGCATCGAGGAACAATCTGACAGGAGAAGGAAGGATTCTGTAATGCTGCTGAAAAGAGAGAAATCTGAAGTCTGAGCCAGAGCAGACGTTTCACTGCTGTTAATTAACATGCACAGACTTAGGGTCTGACTGCCCCACATTCAGCTCAGCTGTATCTCTCACTCTGCAAGTAGCTTGGCTAGGCCTCTCCAAAGTCTGGGCTAAAACGCCTTTTTAGATTGTAAGGTTCCAAAAATCAGCTACGCTGTCAATTACCATAAAAGCAACTGGTTGGCAGGAACAACTTATTGAACCAGCCAAAAGAGCGTGTTTTAAGACCAAAAAAGAAAAGGAAAGAAAAAAAGAGGTGCGTAGTTAGGAAAATCTTGGATGCTGTAAAACCCAAACCATGTTAAAACTTAAAGTGGGGCTATCCTCAGTTTGGACATGTGTTTCCTTATAAAGTTACGTAGAGAAACAATTATATTGAAAACCACTTCTATTGCAATTCGAGATGTGTAAGCACCGAGCTCTGTGGGCAAAGTGTCCACTCAATTTTGATAAGTGCAATTTAGAAACGTATTAGTTCTGATATATATTCCTGAAGTAAAGAGTTATAGTCATAAAAAGAGACAAAAATATGGCCAAATCTGTTTCTCTGAGATTTTTTTTCCAAATGTAATCAATAAGCCCTAAAGTTAGGAATGTTTCAAAAATTCTGCAAATGTGAAGTAGTAACTCACACCACTGAAATGTAAATAAAGAATATAAGGATTAAAAAAATAAATAATCTAAAAATCATGCTTTATGTATTTCCCTAACTTAAAATGGAGACAGTCAGAGCTCCAGATGCTTGACAACTGTGTTCTTTCACACTGTGTCCGTTTTGGGGCTATTACTGAGAACAGCAGGTGTGGACAGCCAGAGTTTGATGTGTTTCTGATCTTGGACATCCTGAGAGCCCCCGGGACGCCAGATCAGTTTCTGGAGTGATTTACATACTTGGAACAACTGAAGTAAAGAACGCAACCCTGGCGAACTGGGCAGACGGAAGACCTCTCTGAAGATTACAAACTACCGATGGCTCGAAATCTGCAGGACCTTACACCAAATGGACGGCGCGATCCTCGGGGCTCCCTGCTCCCACTTTCCATGGTCTCTCTCTCTACTTCCCCCACATACTACTCGATCCAGGCAGGGCCACACACACACCTACAGATTGGTTCCACTGTGACTCTATGCTTCTTTGCTTTTAAAATTAGCATTGATGGGGAGCCTGGGTGGCTCGGTCGGTTGAGCATCGGACTTCAGCTCAGGTCATGATCTCGCAGTTGGTGAGTCCCAGCCCCGCGTCGGGCTCTGTGGTGTCACCTGGGAGCCTGGAGCCTGCTTCGGATTCTGTGTGTGTGTCTCTCTCTGTCCCTCCCTTGCTTACACACTCTCTCTCTCAAAAACAAAACATTAAAATTTTTTAAAAATTAGCATATGCTGTTTTTCTCTAGTAAGAAAGGAACACAGGAACACTGCAGAAAATCTGGGGAAAAATATACAAGAGAGAAAAAAAGGAAATTTAGGGATAATGAATATAATATTTGTATATATGGCTTTCCAAGCAAGTTTATATACGTTTTTAAAAATGGGGTCATTCCGTACATGTTTGCTTTTTTTCACTGAACTTCTACTTTTGTCTTACACTTTGTTAATAAATAAGGTAATAATCTGCCATTTGGCTTTCCCTGATGTGGCAATGGTTTTTGTCTGTGAAATAGAAACAGATTGAAAGAATTCAAAATCCAGCTTCATCCAGTTTAAACTTGAATATTGACAGACCCTGATGTTACATGAAGGGGTTATCTTTAAAATAAAGTAAACAATTACTAACATTGATTGAATGCTTATTCAGATGCCAGGCACTATGCCAGGAGCTCTAAACCGTTATCTGCTGAAATGCTTACAATAACTTTGTGGAAGAACATCATGGCCCTTATTTACAAATGACACTGTAGCTTAGAGGGGTCCAGAAACTTACAAAGGACTCAGTTTGGCTGTGGGGGTGGTGAGTCTCAGCTCTACATCAGTTGACTCTGAAAGTCATGGTTTTTTTTTTTATTTTTATTTTTTATTTTTTTTTATTTATTTTTTATTTTTTTTTATTAAAAAAAAATTTTTTTTTTCAACGTTTATTTATTTTTGGGACAGAGAGAGACAGAGCATGAATGGGGGAGGGGCAGAGAGAGAGGGAGACACAGAATCGGAAACAGGCTCCAGGCTCTGAGCCATCAGCCCAGAGCCCGACTCGGGGCTCGAACTCCCGGACCGCGAGATCGTGACCTGGCTGAAGTCGGACGCTTAACCGACTGCGCCACCCAGGCGCCCCTTTTTTTTTTAACTCTTGCATTCAATTATTTGAGTGCTCTCTGTTGATAAAGCCACCTTCAAAGACCATGGCAAGGTTTAATGCACTGTTTACATGGAAAGCCTGTGGAATGACAACCTATTAAAAATCTATTGGAGCGCCTGGGTGGCTCAGTCAGTTAGACGTCTGACTCTTGACTTCAGCTCAGGTCATGATCTCATGGTCTGTGAACTCGAGCCCCACATTGGGCCCTGTGCTGGCAGTGTGGAGCCTGCTTGGGATTCTCTCTCTCCCTTTCTCTCTGTCCCTCTCCCACTTGTTCTCTCTCTTTCTCTCTCTCTCTCTCTCTCTCTCTCTCAAAATAAGTAAAAACAAGCTTTAAAAAATCTATTAAGCACATTTTCTGTTCTTTTTGTTAGTATTTTAGACCACAGAGGTGCAAAAAGAGACTTTTTTTCTGCCTATAATGTCATCTGTAATATAAAAAAAATCTGCCCAAATCACAGAGTAGGGACTCTAAGCTCTCTTGAGCTCTTCCCCATGCTTTAATTAGAGTGACATTTTAATAGATGTGATAGCCTTATAACCACTCTTCTCTTGCCCAGAGTGAATTACTGCTAAATAACTCCTAGACAGCTGTGGCTGCATCACTTTTAGAGGAAATTTCTGTGGTTAGCCATTCTTTGGGGGTAGTTGGAGCTTCTGAATGAGTAATGATAAATCATTCTAAGTGATGTCTGACCCAATAGGAAGGAAAAAAAAAACACCCAACAACCTGTAACACTTATCTTTTGATGACTGAACTGCTTCTTCCAGTTCTACCACAACCAAAAGTGAGCTCTACTTGAACACTTCAGCATGACAGGACAAGATTGTAACTGAACTTGGGGAGGTACCACGGACATTGCTCATTGAGTTTTGAGAGCCTTGAGGTGGGGGAGTTTTGAAAGCTTTCTGAATAGTGAGAATTATAAAATGAAACCCACCCCATCTTCATGGGTAGAGTTAGTATTTTTTTTCCCCTTTTGCAATATGCTAGCTAAATTATTTATCCTGAGGCCTTAAAGAATGAGTGGCTTCCAAAATCATTCCAGAGTTTGAAGAAAAATCTTTTCCAAAAATTAAGCCAGTGTTTCCTCCAGCCATGACTTCTACCATCTGGCCCAAGATTCTTTTCCTTCCTGCTACCTCTCATGCGGGCTGGCCCCTCACTATGGCTAATGATGCCCAGATGTCCTGGATCCACAGGATCCCCACCTTCAGCTGCCTCTCTGTCAATGCATCATCTCCTCTAACTCCTGCCAGGAAATAAAAATTGGAGACCACACCCCTCTCTTCTGAACCAATCACGAAGAGCTCCCTGGTCAGGGTGTAGGTAAGTTGATATCTCAAAGCTTTCAGGATAAGATTATATTTCCATTAACAACAACAGAACATCTTTATTGTTTCCGTAGTACCCATGTCTGCGTGTAAACCTGTAAAAGTATTGTTTGGCTCCTTATTGGTCAGGGAGTAGTAGCCTTGAGGGCGTTCCTTAGCTCCCTTTCTTACTGTGAAACAGGTATTCTGACCTCATTAGTCTAGGCTGGAGGACTAAAGGTGTAGGAAGTGGGATTTGTAACTTGAAAGTAACTTTTCAATAAGCAGAATACCACCCAGTTATAATGTCTCAACTTCACTTTTAATCTTTTTCACTAAATATATTAAATATCCTTGATGCTAAGTTATTCTGCATATTCCTATCTGCTAAGATTGCTCCTCTGTGATCTCAAAGACTCCACCTTCCCAAAGTCTAAAACATTCAGTCTGAAACTTCACTTTGAAGATTAGAATGCAGTCTATGGGGAGGAAATTGTTGGTGAATGACCAGAAAGGGGGTCTGGAAATGTTAAATATTCTCATTTCTATTCTTAGCTCATCGCTATTAACTACGAGGGTGGTCTGGTGTGAGGCATGGAGGCAGCTCAGGGCAGTGGTTGGAGCCCAGACCCTGGAACTAGAAGCAGGAGTTGGATCCCTGCTCTAACACTTACTATCTGTGTGACAGCTGGCCAGCTCCTTGACTTCTCTGTGCTTCAACTTTGTCACCTATACAATGGGGCTAATAGTACTAGACTCATAAGCTTCTTATGAGGACCATATGAGTGAACATTTTCTGAAAGAGAAGGGAACCTGAGTATATATACCAAGCACTATATAAACCCTTGTAAAATAATAATAATAAAAAAATTAACCTCCTTTCTCACTTTTTTACATCTAAGATATGGGTTTGTATGTAGTCACTAGGAAAATTAGTATGGTTCAGAGATTTAGTAAGAAAACCATTATGTAGGGGCGCCTGGGTGGCTCACTTGGTTGAGTGTCTGACTCTTGATATTGGCTGAGGTCATTATCTCACGGTTCATGGGATCAAGCCCCACGTCATGCTCTTTGCTGACAGCATGCAGCCTGCTTGGGATTTTTTTTCTCCCTCTCTCTCTCTGTCCCTATACCCCCCCCCCACCCCCTGTACACATGCTATCTCTCTCAAAATAAATAAATTAATTAAAAAAGAAAAGAAAACCATTATGGAAGAACAAAATACCTTAACTCTGGGCAAAGCCCATAGCTCAGATTCATGGATTAAGTGTGAAGAATCTATCATCTTCAAGGACAAAATGGCTTTTCTGATGTAGTTTTGTGCCAAACTAACACAACATGCCAAGACAAAGAATCCTGGAGCCACAAGAAAGAATAGCTACAAACTTTAAGTGTCTAATGGATTCTGTTACTTCATTTTCTCAAGGGGTATACTGGAGATGTTACCCAAAATGTTTCATCCATGAAAGCTAGGTTTCCAGCCAAAGTCTCAGAAAGTGACTTCCTAACGATGCATGAATAACTTCTGTGTGTGCCTGTGTGTTGCAAGGAGCATTAATTGTTTATAAAATCACTCCTTTTACATGCAAGTTGGGTTACTAGTTCTGAAAACTGAATGGACTTACCAATTCTTAGCTAAATCTTAATTTTGGTCCAAAGTTGATATCGATACTCATTCTCTAAATTCTACAATAGCACAAGAACTCTTTCTTCCGAGATCAATTTTATAGCTGCCACACTGTAGTTCTAGAAGGTTGACTTGTTTAATGAATATATAACTGCATAGTATTAGGTTATGAAGTATTAATGTGTGTTTCTTCGGCAAAAAGAAGTGGAAAATATGCATTTGTAATAATCTAGAAACTGGCTGGAGAGTGTGGCTCCATCTATGTATTTTTAAGCTCTTCAGTATCTCTGAAAAACCATCAGAAAGGATTTTTCCTTTGATATATGAACCGTAGTGTATCTTTGAGTTGGCTCACATTTTTGCCATGCTTTTCAAATTCCTCAAATTACCATCTCCAGAAATGGCACTGGAGACCAGGAGACCTTGCTGTTAAACCTGTCTGACTGCATTAACACCAGAAATGACACAGTAAAAGAGATGACGTTCACAAACTTCTTGGATCTTTCCGAGGAGTAGCAAATGACAGCTTCTCTACTCACAGTTCATCTGCTGTATTTATTAATAGAAAAGAAACATATTTTAGACATAAGATGAACAGTATTACCAGCCCTTCTACTTTTCAAATACATTTCAATGTTCTTAATATACTTAAAATGTTAAAACTGTACTTGGCATGTCAGCGTTCTATGTTCACACATTTCTACATTTAAAGGTTCTGCGATTTTCTGCTTTTCATTTCAGAAACAGTCACTTAAAGTCTCAAGTGGGGTGGGGAGGGCTTTGAAATGAAGATTGGGAATATTTTTGCCAATGATATTGAAGGACATGAGAATTTAAAAAAGGAAGTAGATGTAGGGTGCATCGATGACTCGGTTGGTTAAGCATTGGACTTGCGCTCAGGTCATGATCTCGTGGTTTGTGAGTTCAAGCCCCGTGTCAGGCTCTGTGCTGACAGCTCGGAGCCTGGAGCCTGCTTCGGATTCTGTGTCTCCCTCTCTCTCTGCCCCTCCCCTGCTCATGCTCATGCTCTGTCTCTCTCTCTCTCTCTCTCTCAAAAATAAATAAACATTTAAAAAATTTTAAAAAATGGAAGTAGGCATAAGGGGGAGGTAAAATTCCTTCCTATGCTTTGGCTGTGGTTGGATTTCTTAGAGTATTTATTCCCAGTCTAGAGGTCTTCTGATGATCCGTTTTGACCAAGAGCATACCAAATACCCCGTGCCCCCCCCTTTAAATCTTGCCAGAGGTATCCACTCTAGATTTTGTTCAGGAATCTACATCCCAGAGCATATATTAAATTCCAGTGGAATGCAGATCCCAATCCACTATTATCACCTAAATTTAGAATTACAAGAGATTTCTAGGAAAAAAAGTGGGGGATAAATTGCTGAATATTAATAAGTTGATTTGTTTGGGGGGAGGGAAACAAATACATTTTATGGATCAAAACCCACCTTTTTGTACAATAATTTGTTGAAGCACAGGATGTGTCCTAGGACTATAGGAAAATAGCTGACTCATGAGGTATGTGACCTTGTGTAAATTATTTATGCACACTGCATCCAAGTGCCTTCATCTATAGCATGGGGATAATAGTAACACCTACTTCCCCCTGGGGTTGCTGTGAGGACTAAATGAGGTAGTGAGTGTCAAACTCTTGGAACGGTGCCTGACCCGAAGGAAAGTCTATGGCGTCATGATTCCTGAAGTGAAGAAGAGACACTTGTCAGTCATTCTTCACCAGTCACGGGGCTATGTCGAATTCCATGGAGAGGCTAAGCCCCATAAGGGGCTTCCACCACCACGTCTTAACCTCTAACACATATTCTCGAGATGGTGTAGAGCGTTGGAATACACAAGGGAACTTCTCCAAAGGGCAGGCTCCTGGATCCCATGTCTGAGATGATGATTCTGTAGGTCACAGGGATGCCAAGGCACATGCCTTTGAACGAACTCTGCAGGTGTTCTACTGCAGATGGGAAGAGGGCTGCCACTGGAGAAAAATGCCCTGGAGCATTAGGAGTGGCTAATTCCCAGCCACTGGAATTCCTGGGTTTTCACTCAAGTGTAGCAGCATGAGGCAGAATTTCTTTGGTAGTTTTCAAAAATCATTATGGATTCTTGGTGTTCCAACAAGGCTCAAATAACAAGGCTGTATTCAACAAACCAAGTTCTTGATTCTACCTTCATGTGAATAGGAAATATAACACTTTTGTTGGAAAATATTGTTCAGAAATGGGCACTCCAGCTTCAGAGATACTTTTTTACTATTTTTTGCTCAAAAATAAATATAATAACACTAAAAATGACTTTTTAAAGATTTTTTTATTCTTTTATTTTAAAGTAACCTCTACATTCAATGTGGGGCTCAAACTCACTAACCCAAGATCAAGAGTCACATGCTCCACTAACTGAGCCAGCCAGGTGCCCCCCCAAAATGCCTTTTTTGGGGGGGATAAAACTTCACTTTACTTGCATTGCTTTCCCAGTTATTATAATTTTTAAATTTTTTTTAATGTTTATTTTTCAGGGAGACAGAGACAGAGTGTGAGCAGGGGAGGGGCAGAGAGAGACACACAAACACACACAGAAATTGAAGCAAGCTCCAGGCTCTGAGCTGTCAGCACAGAGCCTGATGCGGCGCTTGAACTCTGTGAACCATGAGATCATGACCTGAGTGGAAGTCCGATGCTTAACCCACTGAGCCACCCAGGCGGCCCCCCAGTTATTATAATTTTTAATATGCTATGACATATAATTAAGGGACAGTAATTACAAATACAAACTTGAGAATAAAGAAACCCAAGATTTTCACTGTAATATATTACAGAATACTTCAGAAAAATCAAATCATCCTCTTCTAATTGGAACAGCGATGGTAACAATATACTGTTATAAGATCTGTGTTTTCTGTTTTGAAAATAAACATGCTGGCAAAGCTCTATATTGCTGTGATGGTGGGGTCTTTTATTTTTGTAACTCTTTTATTTTTTTATCTTTCCTTTGGGAAAATAGGGTGACAGTTAGTAATCCGCATAGGGTCATCAAAAACTAATTATTCAACCTAACATAGAATTTTTTATTTCTAGGGTAGGATAATAAGCTTTTTAAAACTAAAGTAAACTTAGTTTCTGCTGCCTTTAGTAGAATATTTTATTCAGGCCTGTCTCAAAAAGAAAAGAGCATTGTTTTATTATACATCAACATAGTGATGAGGTTCTACAAACAGCTTTTGGCTATTTTTAATGTTATTTTTACAGCAACACTGAGACGTAGCTAGAGCTATATGATCTCTACACAGGAACACGGATAAGGGGTACAGAACCACCATGGAATAAGGATTAGGGGTACAGAACCACCATACACCAAGGCCAAAATCACTACAATTGAATGCAGTGGTTATGATGTTGAATACAGTTCCAAAGAAGGATTGAGAGGGTCCTGTCCTAGATTTTCTTTTGAACAATGGCAGAATGCCAGAGCATCTGTGACCAAAGGACTGAAGAGAACCAGAGTGCTAAATGGTGGTTGCCTCAAAGCCACCTAATGGTCCATGAGCAGGCTGAGAACTCAGAATGACTCTTCGCTGGGTGTCTGCGGAAGGGTGAGCTGAGAATGTTCTTTCCCCAGAGTATGCAGACTTATTCTGTGTTGAGGTCACTACTGCCAAGGGCCTACCAAAATTAGACATAGCAAGTCTAAAATGACAAATTTCCACCATAGCCTTAAGAAACGTAGTATTCAGGGGCGCCTGGGTGGCTCAGTCAGTTGAGCATCCGACTTCGGCTCAGGTCATGATCTCACAGGTCGTGGGTTTGAGCCCCACATAGGGCTCTGTGCTGACACCTCGGAGCCTGGAGCCTGCTTCGGATTCTGTGCCTCCCTCTCTCCCTGCCCCTAACCCACTCGCATTCTGTCTCTGTCTCTCTCGAAAGTAAATAAACGTTGAAAAAAATTTTTTTAAAAAAAAAGAAATGTAGTATTCAGGAGGGGTACTTCTATGAGCATTACAAGTATTAAAAATTACAAGTATTAAAAATATAGTACTTAAGCATGGAAACAGATCATAAAGAGAAAAGCAATCACCCTTAAGATCATACATAAAAAACCCCCAAAACCAGAGCTCAATGACTACCAGGAAAGGAGAACAAGTACAAAATACAAAAAAGTTCTCGCGAAGGCATTTCATAACAATTTAAATACAAAAGAATGGCATGCTTTCATGATTTAAATATATTTAAATACAAGCAGCTACCATGATTATTGTCTTATAAATATCATGTGCTATTATAAGTCAGGCACCTTTAAAAATAAAAAAATAAAGATTTATTTTAGTCATTAAAAACTATTGATTTAGAGAAAGGAACGATGAACCTAATGATTTTTCCAGATTAAAAGTAATCCTCTGCTATTCTTTATATTTTCTACCCCTTCCCATATTTTTTGAACTTTAGAGAGATATGTAGTATTTTAACAAATAATACAAGCCAATTTTTTAAAGTTTATTCATTTAGTTTGAGAGAGAGAGAGAGAGAGAGAGAGAGAGAGAGAGAGGAAGAGAGAGAGGGAGAGAGAGAGACAGTGCATGTGAGTGGGGGAGTGTCAGAAAGAGAGGGAGAAAGAGAATCCCAAGTAGGCTCTGTGGGGGGCTCAATCCCATAAACCGTGAGATCATGACCTGAGACAAAATAAAGAGTTGTATGCTCAACCAACTGAGCCACCCAGGTCCTCCTAAACCAATTTTAAACAAAAAAGAGATAGAAGGGAAAGGCAGAAAGTTGTGCAAAGAATAAAAGAAAGCAAAAGTTACATTTCCAGAACAAACTAGACCCACTTACCCACTCTTTTGTTTCTGGTGATAGAATACACGAAACATTCTTAAAAATAATTTAAAAATTAAATTATTCAATTATAAATTTTGTCCAGACACCCAGAAATAGATGGTAAATAAGAAATGAGAAAAAGATAGTCATTATTGCCTTGAATCAAAGTATTGTATAAAAGAGCCTGGCTCTCATACGTAAGAGTAAACAAACTACATATTTTCATCATGAAAGCACACAAAAAAATTGCCCTTTTCTTTGGGGTGGGGGGGGGGAGACTAATAAGAGCTAGAAACATCATACATTCCTTGTAAGATTCCCAAACTCTTGTAGGTATGTGGCCTTCTCCCCTCCCTAATAGGATTTGGTAGTTCTAGTCACTTTTCCACGCCCAGGAGGTGGAAGCAAGAGGGGCTGGTATTCAAGGGCAGACTAGTTTTGCACAAGAAACCAAGAACTGTGAAGTCCCCTGACCCTAGAAAAGTACCACAGCACCATTGTTCATGACATCTTCTGTTATTTCAGATGCACACCCAGTTAATTCCCTGCTTGAGTGCACCACTCTCTATTATGCATACAGGTTGCACATGGGTCCAAAGCCAACGTTGCTGAAGGTGTCTACTGAGCATTGGAGGAGAAACCATCTTTCCTAGGCCACCCACAATGGGAGCTGAACAAAAGTTACAAAACACACATGAAGAAGTGAGCCATTGTTTCAGGCCTCAGGGCAGCACTTAGTTACACAGACCTCAGTGTCAGATGAGAACAGGAGGTGAGAAGATGGAGTTGGCCAGTAAGGCATTTTAGAAAAAGTATTTCTCTTATTTTCCAAATTTGAAGTAGCTGTATATAGTTTCCAGTTGATTTTCAGCCTACTTTAGGAGGTTTATAAAAGCCGTTCTATAAGATAGATAGTTTATTAGACAACATAATACATTGATTCTCACTTGGACAAGAAGATGACCAAGAATACTCTCAAAGTGAAAGAAACAAGAAATTTGAGTTGACTTATAGGAGCTCATAGGAGAAGAGAGAGTAAAGAAATGAAAGATGAGCAGTGATGAAGAGCCCTAGGTAAAAATGCATTTAATTATTCACATGAATAATCATTATAGTAATAAAAATAATTGGCAGGGCTAGAAAAAGCAGAAAGTGGTCCCAGAAATAGAAAAAAGATGATTTTTATACTGAAGAAAAGAGGAAGTAATGGGAGTTGCATGGGGGCAAGTGTCGAAAGCATCTATCAAGAGGTTGCTTTAGAACTGAGAAACTTAACAGAAACCCATGGGGGAGGGGAAGGAAAAAAAAAAAGAGGTTAGAGTGGGAGAGAGCCAAAGTATAAGAGACTTAAAAACCGAGAACAGACTGAGGGTTGATGGTGGGAGGGAGGGTAGGGTAGGTGATGGGTATTGAAGAGGGCATCTTTTGGGATGAGCACTGGGTGTTGTATGGAAACAAATTTGACAATAAATTTCATATATTAAAAAAAAAGAAATGGGAGTCAGAGTTTATGATTAATTGAAGAATTTTTCAAATTGGATCCCATGTTAACTTTAGCAGTCTTGGAGGCACACAGAAAGAGAATAACCAATTAGTTATTCAATTCCTTCAGCTGCTTTAATGGGATTCGTGCCTTTGTTTCGGTTTATCATGAATTAAGTACACCTGTTCCCTGCTAATCAGTGCAAACTGTGAAGGATGCAATCACTTAACCACACTTGATTCCCCCCAAAGTAAGATACACTGTTGTGTATAGATTTGGAAGCAGATAGGTTGGGGTCTGAATCCCTGTTATGCTGCATGTTAGCATGTGGTGTGGGGCAAGTTACTTCATCTCTCTGAGCCTCTTTTTTCTCATCTGCAAGATAGATACAAAAAATACTGAACAATGAGGAGTACTGTAGAAATTAGAAATAATCACTGTAAGACACAAGGCACCCAGTAATACTCAATACACGGCAGCTACGATTATTCCGCAATTGGAAATACGTTCTTTCTAATGGTAGCAATCTTTGATGAGTGTTGGATTTACCTTGAAGGGGAGCAGATAACAAGTAACATAACAAGTTGAAATAGTTTCTGTATTTGAATCATCTAAGCTAGGTCAAGGACAGCCATGTTATGTCTACGATGCTCTAGTGTGCAGAATTCTCAAAGCAGCAAGACTGCATATTATGAAGGCTTCAGTTTTGCAATGGCTTAGAGAATATCACTTCATTTGCTCTAGTAGCCATAATATGCAAAACATGAGCACGGAATCTTCGGTGAAAGTGAGAATGAGCATACCAAGGCAAATTCCAGGATTATGTCAGCAACTGCTCTTCTGCTGCTCATTTTGGGGTAGGCCCATGTAACAGCTATTGGACCAGTGGTTTTCATGTGTTACCACACAATCATATAGCTATGTTGCAGTGTTTACTCTTAATTGCTTGGAGAAAGTTTTAAATGTGAAGGCCCTTACTCAAGATAGAATATAGCACTTGAATTTGGGGAAACAGCTTTGGAAATTCCCAATTCTTACAAGCTACTTTTCTTATATTTGTTATTAAGAATTTTCTATGGGGGCGCCTGGGTGGCGCAGTCGGTTAAGTGTCCGACTTCAGCCAGGTCACGATCTCACGGTCCATGAGTTCGAGCCCCGCGTCAGGCTCTGGGCTGATGGCTCAGAGCCTGGAGCCTGTTTCCGATTCTGTGTCTCCCTCTCTCTCTGCCCCTCCCCTGTTCATGCTCTGTCTCTCTCTGTCCCAAAAATAAATAAACATTGAAAAAAAATTAAAAAAAAAAAGAATTTTCTATGAAGATCTGACTAACTTATATACCTGTCCTTTTCATAAGGAATAAAATAACTACTTAAATAATATTTAAAAGATGTTAATTGCATCACTGATTTATCCTAAACAACTGTATTTGATATCCTTAAATTCTTGATTGATTGGAGAAAGAATATATAATTTCAAATACTCATGATATGTTACAAAGAGACTGATAATTATTAAAAGTTCTTCCCACTGCATGTCAGAATAGGAAGAACACTTGATTTCTTCTAGATTTTTTTTGTCATTTTGGATGGCTGGCATTTGATAGAGAATGTATAACCACATTACAGTGAATCTGAACTGTAGAAAACCAAATTATCTTCTTGTGTCAAATGGAAAATTATACTTTGTACATATCATTTTATTTCCCTATATCCCCCCTGCCTTTTTGGGGGCATAGTTAAGGGCTAGGTTAAGTTAACACAATTCAGGTGTTGATAATATTTTATTGAGCATTTTGCAAGTCATAAATGTGCAATTTATCTCATTTCCTTTGTGCGCATATATCATCTACCCGATTTTATAATGTGGAAATTGAGACTCAGAAAAAATGACAGGTCCAAGGCCAAATTGTTAGTAAACAATAGGATTAGTACTAGAAGCCAAATCTTTTAATGTTCAGTGCAACAGAATTTGCTCTTCTCCAAGTTGTCTTTATTTACATCATTTACTTATTCATGAGTCCACGGTTCATGCAGCAAATATTTACTGAATGTATCTTATATGCCAGGCACTGTTGCAGGCCTTAGAAATACAGACCACAAATGGATTTCATCCCTAAGCAACTCATACTTTGAAAAATAAATAAGCAAGGAAGGGAGGAAGCCAAGGTTGGTGGGAGTGGGGGTGGGTCGTGAAAGGAGAAGATACCCTTGGGCAGCAGGTAGAAGCCTCCAGTCATGCCAGCACGCCCAACCAATGTTATCATCATTTGAGTGCCAAGTCCTGGAAAAGATGGGAAAGCACAGGCCTGGGGTACAGATGAGCAGGAGTTACTCAGGGGAAGAACATGGGGAAAAGCCTTCCAAGGAAAGGGAACGGCTGGCTGTGTGAAAGCACAATGTCATGACGTTGTATGGCTCCTTTGGGAAACTCTTTTTGGCGTAGTTGAAATGAATGAGGCATGAGACAGGGCAGTAGGGAAATAAACCAAGAGAGATTAGCAGAGGCCAGGCACTGAGGGGTTTATGGGTTTGTGTACCAAGATAAAGGATGTGAACTCTACCCTGAAAGGTATGGGAAGTGAGCAAAGGATATTTAGCAGTGGTATGATGAGATCTGGGTCTTAGAAAGCCCTCTCTTGCCCTAGTGGAAGACCCGATTGGAGGAGCCAGGCAGGATCACGGCAGGGACCTGCAGCAGAAGTGAGGAGTCCTTGAATTAAGGAGGTAGCAGTGGGGGTGGCAAGCCAAGATTTGAGACATAAGGGGGCAGACTTGTTGAATGACTAGGTGGGTGCAGGGATGGGAGGCAGGAGTCTGAGATGTCCCTTAAATTTTTGTCTGGGATGACTGGATGGACAGTGATGACATTCTCTGAGTCAGGGAAGAAAGGCAGAAAAACAAATTTCCCTTTGGAGGAGGCAGGCCATAATATGTCCGATTCTGACATGTTGAGAGTATGAGATGCTTTGACAACCTTCAGGTGTGGATGTTGATGTATTCATAGAGATGTATGATGCCACCCTTAACGTAAAAGAAAACTGTGTTTCTGGATAATTTTTAGGAATTTTTTGATATTTTCGACTGAAAGCATTTATTTTACCATGGAAATTCATCAACATATAGGAAAAGTAGGTATACAAATAAGTAAGGGTGGGTCTTACAGGAATCTAAATACAGAAACACATAGATCTAAATATTTTTCCATGTGCTCTGTTAATATTATTCAAATATATGATTTTAAAAAGTGTGTAAAATACCAATCTTGAAGAGTGAATTATTTAAAAATCTTTATTAGTCCCACACCCATAAGACATTCTGCATTTACTCTGAGAAGGAAATGTACACCTGAAGGGGGAAGGGGAAAAAATAGTTTCCTTGAGTGAAGGAACGGGAAGAGCCGATCTGTCTGGCCGCTAGCCAAGTGAGAGAATATTGAAAAAGCTAGATGTTTCAAGATAAATCTCCACTAATCCATCTTTTACCAAAGTTATCACTTAAAGTCCACCTTTTGACATGAAATATTTAATAGGAACTTATTTTAGTCACAAAGCACCCTTTAAAAGAATATAATATTGGACCCCGTACTAGGCTAAAAGAAGAAGGTATTAGGTGACTGAAAAGAAACTTGCATTTTAAAAAAAGGGGTGGGGAGGGGTGCTTGGGTGGCTCAGTTAAGCATCCTACTTCGGCTCAGGTCATGATCTCAGGGCCTGTGAGTTCAAGCCCCACATCAGGCTCTTTGCTGACAGCTCAGAGCCTGGAGCCTGCTTCAGATTCTGTGTCTCCCTCTCTCTCTGCCCCTCCACTGCTCGTGTGCTATCTCTCTCTCTCTCTCTCTCTCTCTCTCTCTGTCAGAAATAAATAAAAACATTTAAAAAGTTTTTTAAAAAAAGGGATGGGGAGAAGGGACTTGTGGAAAGCCAAAAGTTCATGAGAGTTTCTATTGAAAACTGAAAGGTTAATGACAACACAAAAGTTTCTTTGCTGTTGAGGACAGACGCTTCTTATAGAATGGATAAATCAATAAAGTTCATTTTCTAGTGGCATCTGGAACCACAATCTCAATCTGTTGAAATGGCACAAAGACAAAGAACAAAGCACGAATAAACACAAAAAGGTTGTCTTTTAGCAAGAAGCTCCGTTTAAATGGCTTCCACTCTGGCAGCTTATATTCAGCTCCCTGATGGGGACCAAGTCCCTCAGGAAGGTGGCTTTTTGTTGGGTGCGTCCATGATGTTCATTCGTCTTGCATAGAAAAATTAGAACATAACAAGCTTCTAATCATCACTTGTTAATTCAAAACAAAAAGAATTCTTTATTTTTCCATTGAAAGCAGATTGTAGTAAAAAAGCAGCATTCTCCAAGGTCATATGCTGTTGGCAAAGCTCAAAAAAAACCTTGTAGTCCAACTTGCTTATGTTCAGCTGTGTTTACTTAGACTTAACATGACAAAGTCTGCCTCTGATTATACTATTATACTGTGCAGTCATCTGCCCACAGATAAATAGATATTACACAAACTTTTGGAGAGAATGACATTTGGCCTCCATAATTTTGGAATAATTTACTAGGTACCTTCAACTGAAAACACCAAAACGATCCACAATATGTTTTTGGGAATGAAACATAAATATTTCATTTTACAAAGGGAGCCGTCTCCCTGACCTTTATGGATTTTAGGTGATTTACTAACAAAGTATGGTACTGGTTTGGAAGGTGTGGGGTAGCTCTGCAACAGGCACTTTGAGGCAACATTTATTTCAGTCTTTTCAATAACCATCAAGATTTCAAGGAATTTCTGTAAACACACTGTCACTTAAAGAAAATAACTTTCCATCAACTTTTGCAACAATTCTCCAGAACAGAACATGCATATAAAAATAAGAGTTAACTAAATTATTTCCAGAGACTGCATCTTGGAGTCATGTTTATACTATCGGTAGAAAGCAAAAGCTCAATGTTTTACCACCATAGCTTACACTAAACGCACAATTTTGCTTTTGGAGTAATGTAAACCATTTCCACAGCATACAGTCTGTTCCCGATTACCTAAGAATTGATGCTGGCCCATCATATTTACTTTGCTTGCTGTTGTATTTACGTAACAAAAGGTGTACATACTTTCCTCTCCAAACTAAGACTGTTTCCAAGGTGGGAGTACTTATTATATTCCCCGGCTATCCGTCAGTAAACCAATCAATCAACAGATCTTTAGTGCACTTTGCTAACAGCTGGTAATACAGTAGTGAACCAGAAGGAGACGGTTCTGCCTTCTGAAATTTACCTAATGAGAAAAATGATAAATGGAACACATGCTGTCACTTTCTGGGTTGCTCAGTTTAATTTATATAATTATGAAGGGTTTTCCTCCACTGAAATGGATATATTCTCAACCCTGACTCTCATTTTGTTATTGAATTAACTTAGGGCTGGAGCCCTTCATTCGGAATTGTGGTCTGTCAAGGGAGCCCCAGGTGCTGTGTTGTGCCAGGCCCTCTACCAGCTTAGGCCATGTCTGTGAAAGGATTAGGTTTGGACTGATTCATTTAATGCCTTCTATTTTGGCTTTTATTCCAATTTACTAAATTTGCTTTGATAAGCGCTCCGTAAAGGGAACTTACGTAAAGGAGGGCACTGCCACTGTTTTAGCAACTGCCGCTTACACTTAATAAGCAGAGATCTCCAAAAGCCTTCCCCTCTAAAGAACCGAATCGACCCACGTACCTTACGGCACATTCCCCCATTGTCTTCTTTTACCGACTTTGAGATTCACAAAAGATGATCTCATGTGTGTGTGTGTGTATGTATGTGTATATATGGAATATCTTTCTAAATGTGCATGCCTTTAAGGTCAGCAAACAAATCCGTAACATGTCCTGGAAACTACTGTCCTCCTCATACCAGTCTCTGCAAGAGAATACATTTAAGCCTCATTAGCTTTCAATGTAAAACTGCACCCACAAACATTCTAGGAAGGGCAGATTTCTCAGATTCGACGCATAGTCAGAGAACTGAATCCAGGAAAATGAGGGAGTACGAAATTCTCTTCTGAAGCCCAGCCACATGACAAAGCCACTGATGAAACAGCAAGCCTGGTGAGAAGGCTGCTGCTGCTCAAAAGAAATGACTTTTACAGCCTGACATGTAGGTCCTGTGAGAGCTGCCTCAAAGAGGAAGGTAAGTGGTGTCAGAAAACATGGGGGACATGCGGATGACCACACAGTTTACTTTCCAAGCATGGGGGCCGGGGTGGGGCAGGTGATATATTAAAGTAATGAAAACCCTTTAAGTTCCAAGCCAATACTCAATCACTTGCTGGGTGATTTCTTACAGAGGAAAAGTAAATTTGCAAATCTTGTTAGATTGGACCGAGACATAACCAAGTACTTGCACAAAAACTAGGACAGAAGCTCATTTTTAAAAGGAATACTAACATCCTATATGCACAAATTATTTTCCATTCAGTCCCGGCTACCGGGCGGCAGTGTTAGGTCTAAGAAAGGAACAGCAGCCATCGGTATCTCCAGACAAGCAGTTCACTCTCTAAAACACAGAATTTAACACAAAAGAAAATGTTAGTTAGCAGATCACTGATGGGTATTAGTTTGCAGAAGACATGCAATCGAATCAAACTTATACGGCTCTCAATGTTAACCAAAGTTGGAAGGAAAAAAAAAAAAAAGGAAAGCTTTCACAACCAAAAATCTTGAAAAATTTCCTCTATTTTCTGGTTTCATTTTTCCCAGAACTGAAACACCACAAAATAACACCACCTCAGTGCACTCACTTCCAGCTCAGTCAGGAAGTGCTGAGGTACATAAACATTTTTTATTTCACTTTTTTACAAGAAGGTGACCAACATTTTCTTAGCCTTCCAAAAAGCTTCAGGTTTGGAATACATTTTGGTTAAATGTCAGCAAAGGAATTTGCTCATCGTTCAAAAAGCACTTTTTCTTTCCAACCTTGGAATATACGTAGCAACCGTGTTGTGAATGGAATGACAAAAAGGCTCTGAGCCACAAAAGGGAAATCCAGTTTTACAATTCCGAAAAGAGTTGTGTGGGGAAGCATTCTGTACAGGAGGAAACAGGAATAACAAGGGACATTCATAAAGCACAGCTTGTCGAGTGCTTTCACGATCATTATCAATAGCTCTGGGAGGCAGGAAATTTTCTTTCCCTCATTTTACAGATATGGAAATAAATCAGGGAAGCTAGATGATTTATCTAATGTTTCTCTGTTAGTGGTAGAGAAAAAAATATCTGAACCCAGATCTTCAAGGTCTAAAGCCATAACTGGAAGGCATGGATTGAAAACCAAACGCCAGCATCATGCATAACGGGAACAAACGAGAAGTGTTGCCACAAAGGTCAGAAGCAAGATAAGAATGTACACCTTCATCACTATTATTTAACACTGTGCTTGGGGGTGTAAGTCAATGCGATAAGCCAGGGAAACAAACTCACGGCAAAAAGTTCAGAAGGGAGTTAAAACCATCACTCTTTGCATGTGATGCAACTGTATTACTAGAAAACAAGGAAGTCAAGTGAAAAACTCCCCAAAGTAATAAGTAAATTTAAGGTGGTATCAGAGTATAATGTTAACATTTGGAAATTAATAGCATTCTCACATAAAAAAACAACTAGTTAGAAAGATGCGATGGAAGAAAGGACTCGACTTACGGCAAAACATAAAAACAATAAAATACCTAAGAATCAATTTAAAAAGAAATATTTGAGACTTATTTAGAACATTTTAGAGCCCTACTAATGGCCGCAAAAGAAGACACGGACAGATATACCACATGTTTGGATAAGATGATTCTACATCCTAAAAATATCAATTTTCTGTAATTAATTTGTAAATGTAACACAATTCCAACACAAATAACAAAAGGTTTTTTTGTAGTAGACAAGTTGATCTTAAAGTTAATATGAAAAAATAATCAAGCAACAATATCTAGACAAACTGAAAAAAGAAGAATGAAAGTAAGCACTGCCAGATATTAAACATATTCTAAAGCCTCACTAATTAAAACAGTGTGAGACTGGAACATGAGTAAAAAGAGAATTCAGTAGAGAATAACAGAAAGATAAGATAGGCTCAGTTTAAAATGTGGTATTTCCAACCAGGGAGGAAGGAAAAAGATACATTGAACAATAAATGGTATTAGGATAACTGAGTAGCTACATGGAAAAAAAGTTGAATATTTTTTTTCACGTCATGTGATACCATATCTCAAACTAAGATGCATTCCAAATAGAGAAAAGACTAAAGGTAACAATTGAGACCATGGAAATATTAGAAGAAAACTTGTGATACTCCCTTCAAAGTTGTTAAGTGAGAAAGTTCTATTGCTTAAAATCTAGAAGTCATACAGAGAAAAAGTATGAAATGTAATTACATTTTTTATTTTTATTTTTATTTTTTTAAAATTTTTTTTTCCAACGTTTTTATTTATTTTTGGGACAGAGAGAGACAGAGCATGAACGGGCGAGGGGCAGAGAGAGAGGGAGACACAGAATCAGAAACAGGCTCCAGGCTCTGAGCCATCAGCCCAGAGCCCGACACGGGGCTCGAACTCACGGACCGCGAGATCGTGACCTGGCTGAAGTCGGACGCTTAACCGACTGCGCCACCCAGGCGCCCCGTAATTACATTTTTTAAAGGTGAATGCTTGGGGAAAAATCAAAAGGAAAATAAACACATATATATTTAACCGGGACAAAATATGTGTTACTCACAAGTATCTCCCTACTCCATAAAGTGTTCTTCAAATTAATAAAATATTATCCACAAGAGAATCCCATATCAAAAAAAATATATATGAATAGATACACACACAGGAAAAATGAAATTTTGTGACTGGCTTATTTCATTTAAAATAATGTCTTTAAGGTTCATCCATTTTATATCATGTGTCAGAACTTCCTTCCTTCTTAAAGCTCGAATCATGTATACACCACATTAGTTTATCCATTCATGTGTCAGCAGACACTGGAGTTGCTTCTACTTTTTGGCTATTGTGAACAATGATATGAATGTGGGTGGACAAGTATCTGCTCGAGTCCCTGTTTTCAGTCCTTTTAGATGTGTACCCAGAAGGAGAATTGCTGGATCATGTGGTAATTCTATTTTTGCTTTTTATGAAGAATTAGCATACTGTTTTCTATAGGGGCTGCCCTGTTTTGTATTCCCACCGGTGGTGTACAAGGGTCCCAATTTTTTCACATCCTCGCCAATAGTTGTTAATTTTTTTAAAATGCTTATTTATTTTTGAGTGAGAGAGAGAGAGAGAACACAAGCAGGCAGGGGCAGAAAGAGAGAGGGAGACACAGAATCTGAAGCAGCCTCCAGGCTCTGAGCTGTCAGCACAGAGCCCGACGTGGGGCTTGAACTCATGGACTACAAGATCATGACATGAGCCAAGTCAGACGCTCAACTGACTGAGCCACCCAAGCATCCCCAATTTTTTTTTTTGATAGTAGCTATCCGAATGGGTATGAAGTGGTACCCCATTGTGGTTTTGATTTGCATTTCTCTAATGTTGAGCGTCTTTGCATGATTTGCCATTTGTATATCTTCTTTGGAAAAATGTCTATTCAAGTCCTTTGCCCATTTTTTAATCGGGTTGCATTTTGTTGCTGAGTTGAACAGTCTAACTTTTATATAAAATAGGGAAAATAATAACTTATATTCATATTTTCTTTTAAATATATAAGGAATCTCTGCAAGGGCACATTAAAAGTCAAATATTTAAAAAATGTACTTAGATGACATCCCTCTGTTACATATTTATAGCGTCCTGTATTTCTTTGTAGTATTTGGCACACCTCTTTGTTCAATGCTTGTTTCCCACGATATGCTGTCTGTCATGTTCATTGTTTTAGCTCCACGTAGCAGGAAGGATTCTTACTGATTCTTTGTTAACAGACTCACTAACTGATCAAGAGAGTCATTTATCACGTTAGAACATATTATGTTATGAGGATGCTAAACTGTCAGAGTACAAACAGTAGTAGTCATGTTGGAAAGCAGAAGGAAGGACCTGAGGGAATTAAGCAGTAAGCTCAGGGCTGCGTTATGATTTTTGTGTGCTCTAGGTACCTTTGTCTTTGCATACTCTTTCCTACATAAAAAAATGTTAAAGGTATATATATGTGTGTATGTGTATGTGTGTGTGTGTGTGTGTGTGTGTGTGTGTGTGTGTGTGTGTATAATGCTTATTTGTTTTTGAGAGAGAGACAGAGTGTGAGGAGGGGAGGAGCAGAGAGAGAGGGAGACACAGAATCCAAAGCAGGCTCCAGGCTCCGAGCTGTCAGCATGGAGCCCCATGCGGGGCTCAAACTCACAAACCACAAGATCATGACCTGAGCCGAAGTAGGACGCTTGACCGACTGAGCCACCCAGGCACCCATGTTAAAGTTATATTTTATGACTACATCAACATATTGATGTATATAAGCCACGTTTCCTATATATGCATTACTATTATGTTCATTTTTCTTTTGGTTTTAAAAGAAATTAAAATGGAAGTATTTCCATGGGTCCTAGGCTTTGTGCTACTGTGGGAAGTTGGCTCTCAGAGAAGTAACCAAGGAAAAAGTAGTGGATGTGAAGTATTTTTCTTAAAGGAAGCAGGCTTATGATACCAAAGACTTGGTCCTGGGGGATGAGAGGCAACATAAGTATGCATGAGCCCAGCATGCACAAAGACAGGTAAAAGAAACACAAATTCAACAATATTGGGGCTCACCTTCCCTGCTCCCGCACGACTGTTCCTTGGCCCTCTCAGACAATCACTTGCCACAGTAGTTGGCATCCACCAGCACCAAATATGGGCGAATCTTGCAAAACTAACTTAGTAAGTTTTGAATTTCAAAGACAATGAAAAATAAAATAGAACTTTCTTCCCACCCTACTCTCTAAAATGTTCCTTTAGTTAAATCACTTGAAATTTCAAGGGAAATTTATTTTAAAAACAACTCTGCTTTTCTAAATGGAAGCTTATAGTCTATAAAAAAATTCTATTTGAAAGCATAGTGACTCATGTCGTACATGTGCAGATGAAGTTAAAGTGGCCTGTGCGTGATTCCATCAGAAATGAGCAGCAATAAAACCAAGGTCAACTCTGCACCCTTAAAAAGATGGAAAAGTGGATAATACTACCTTCTGTAAATTTTCTAAATAATTTTCTCCTACAGTCCGTGAAGAGGGAAACTATTACCTCTCTTCACTGATTTAAAGAATTTTTTTTAAGAAATTCTTCCAACCCGAGAATATTAAAGTATTTAACACCTAGTGTGACATGAACAGCAGCCACTTAGAAGAGATGTTGGCTGTACAGAAAGGGGCCACTGGTACACACTGTCGGGTGTTTTATGCTTTGTTGTAGAAAAAACTTGGCTTCCAACCTCTCGTGTTCTTCCCTCTGGTTTAGTTCACTGACCATCACGTCTTTAAAAAAATTTTTTTTTATTTTGAGAGAGACAGAGAGAAAGAGAGAGAGACAGAGTGGGGCAAGGGCAGAGAGAGAGACAGACAGGGGCAGAGAGAATCCCAAGCAAGCTCTGTGCTGACAGCATGGCTCCGTCTCACCAATTGTGAGATCATGACAGAGCCAAAATCGAGAGTCCGATGCTTAACCGACCGAGCCACCCAGGCTCCCCACAAGGCCTTTGATCTTTTGCCTGAATCTATACAGAACCTGTATTTTTCTTGTGAACCATTCATTTATGCAGCCATTCATTCATCTATGCATTTTCTTTATACCTTAACGCACACACAAAATCAACTACAGATCAGTTTTGTTGGGTGTTAGGGATGAATGAGACAGAACCTGTATTTTAAGGAAATCAAAATGTAAGAAGGGCAACAAACTCGTTCTTTCCTTCACACTGATTTCTGGCAGTTCTGGTGACAAGAACAAAGGTGAGCTACAGATGTGGCTCCCTACTATATGCATGAACGGCCATGAAGATAGCAGGGTTTCTTTAAGAGAAGAATTCTGTGCTCGTCTGGAGTGGGACTGAAGGTGTATCCACCAGTTTTCAGCCAAATGGAACTCTGACTTCCTTATCTTTGATGCCTCTTCCTTGACAATCACAGGTTGTAATGAGAAGCTCTTTCCCTAACTTGCTGCCTACAGCCACCACAAAGGCACTGCTGTCCAAAAGAATCACAGTGTGAGCCACACACGCAAACTACATAAGCAATTTTCAGTTTTCTAGTAGCCACACTTAAAAAAAGTAAAAGGTAAAAGTTAAAAATTATTTTAATAAAATATTTTTTATCTCAATATAGCCCCAGATATTATCATTTCAACATCCGATCAATATAAAAAGCAATGATATATTTTCCATGCTTTTTCCCCCCATACATTTAAACACATTTCAATTTGGATTAGTCACATTTTAAGTGCTCAGTACCCTCATGTGACTAGACTCTGCTATATTGGACAGCACAGTTCTAAGCGACTCCAGATAGAGAGTGGACACATGAACCACTCTATGAGTCATTCCTTAACTCTCACAGTGATATAGTGAATTCCAAGGAATCTTCAAAAGTACAGAAAATGTGCATAGTTTCCTACAGCATTCCTGTGAAAGCAGAGATTCCTAGAATTGTCCCACAATGAAAAAGCTGAAGATAAGACAGGGCTTGACTGACTATGGCCATATATTTTGCTTTCTATTTTTAATCCCTGGTTTAAAGAAACCTCTTATTCCAGATTCACTGCTAACTGGTCACGATGACCATTTCCCCTTTTTACCAGCTTATCTTCAGTTTCTGCATTAGTATGAGAAGGAAAGATTCCTTGATGTTGTTGACTCGGTGCACATTTCAATACGCTCTTTTCCCCTTCACAGTCCCTTCTTATCTTATTTATGGGACTCTGGGAGAAGACTGAACAAGGCTTATAAAAGGCTTATACGTAAGCCCCGTACTACTCAATAAATAAAGAATATCAGTTTAAAGACACACCCTCACTACTCAAGATGGAATCCACAAATTCCTTCAAGAGCCTATTCAGGCCTAACTTGTCAATAATTCCCGGTATTTAAAAATTCTCTGGTCCTTTGGCATGCAGAACGTGGCCTGGAAATAAGAGCCATTCTTCAGTTCTATTCTGATTTTCCCTTCTTCCTTCAGCCCTTTCCTTTCTCAATCCAAGTAACTTTTCAAGTGTTCTTTTCCCCACATCACTATGGAGTGTTTTTTGGAGGTTTCTCCTCTAGATTTTCTTTCCTATTATACATTTCCTCTGCCTTTCTATTTCTGATACCTTTATTTTTTATACCTGGCATGTAATCATATTTATACTTTCTATCTTTGCTCTAGATTATTCTCTCTCAAAATCAGATTCCCTAGCTCTCTGTAAAGATAGAGTTATCTGATGCATAGTCAAATATTAAAACAGTCCTTTCTTCCCAGGAAAGAAGTTTACATATAGTTTACCTCAAGTACCCAAATTTAAAAGATCAACGGTTAAAACAAAGACGTGAATGAAGTGACTTTTGACTCTGGCTGAGTCTTTTTATGACAGCAGAAAGAATTTGAAGAAAATAGTCTAATTGTGATGAGCTGGTTAGAGAAGGCAAAATGTGTCTGAACTTGCTCCTTTATTTTAACATCCCCCCCAGCCTTCCTCTGGTTGATCAGTCAGAGAGTAAGCTAAGGATCAGGGAATCACAGAAGCTACTCCAGTGCTTGTGGGAAACATGCACAGGGCCTGATTTCCAGTTTGAAGATTTCTACCTCATCAACACAAGGTTATAATGACATTTCTGGTCTACCCCTAAGTCCATACCTCTGCCAGTTTCTCAACAAAAATGTTCACTAGTGATATTTCTAAGTCCCATCGTGGGACTGAACGGGATGTTTCCTTCAGAAATACGATACACTGTAGCCCAATCCTATCCCTCCTTTCAAGTAAGATGAAAATCTTTTTGTCCTGCTCAATCACAGGTAAGAACAAGACTATACATGCTAGATAACCTTGGAAATGGAAATAGAATGAAAGCAGCAATGCTTTAAAATCACAGACCATCAACAACGAGGGAAAACCTATCACTGGGGGAAAGAATGTATCTCTTAGAATAACACAGTTTCAAATTGGGATCAAATGGAAGAAATTATCTAATCTACTCCTTTCTTAAAATACTATCCAGGGACACCTGGGGGGCTCAGTTAGTTAAGCGTCTGACTTTGGCTCAGGTCATGATCTTGCAGTTTGTGAGTTTGAGCCCCACATCGGGCTCTGCTGACAGCTCAGAGCCTGGAGCCTGCTTCAGATTCTATGTCTCTCCCTCTCTCTCTCTCTACCCCTCCCCTGCTTATGCTCTATGTCTCTCTGTCTCTCAATGATAAATAAATGTTAAAGAAAAAAATGTTTAAATCACTATCCATTTTTTTACACCATTTTCTATTCCTATATTATGTTCTTGAGTTTTCCTCATCATATATGTATCATTTTCTTAAAGAACATCTCATGAACCAAAGTGTTTTCTGTTGGATTCATTGATTTGTTTTCTTCTTTTCCCCAGAAGCTTCAATACCACCCTCAGTTTCCCGACTGGCCAGGGGGATGGAATGGGCAAGTCCATTACAGAGATGACCTCCACACCAGCTGTCCTGACCTGGATCCAACCCCATGGAGGTTGTGAGAGCACCCTGTACCTAATCATCAACTCTGCTCCAAAGAGGAACTCCAAGAAAGTTCTTTTTTTTTTTTAATATATTTTTTTAATGTTTATTTATTTTTGAGACAGAGAGAGACAGAGCATGAACGGAGGAGGGTCAGAGAGAGAGGGAGACACAGAATCTGAAACAGGCTCCAAGCTCTGAGCGGTCAGCACAGAGCCCGACGCGGGGCTCGAACTCACAGACCGTGAGATTGTGACCTGAGCCGAAGTCGGACCCTTAACCGACTGAGCCACCCAGGCGCCCCTCTGAGAAAGTTCTAAACTCACACAGCCCCAAGGAGACTAGAAACTCTAGAACTATCTTCAACTGGGGTTCCAAACCTAGGGGTAATAATGGTTGGGTTTTAAGGAATCCTTGAGACTCCGAAAATTATAAAGACTTAGAGCTGAAGAAGAGAAGCTCCCATTTAATATCACAAATACCTTATAAGGAAAGGGAAGGGAAGGAGCCCCAAGGCCCCTTAGGTTTGCTTAGCATCCTGGTGGGTGGGTTTGAGCATGCAAAGGTAGGCCTGGAACAGAGTTTGGGAGCTGAAGCTGGAGACAGCTGGATTACACTTACACTGAGTGAAAAGAACTTGGAGTGTTTGAGGCAACTGGGGACCTAGGGGGTAGCAGGAAAGGGGGGGAAGGAGGAAGTGTGAAACTAGTGAGATGCTGTCAGGCTGTGGACCACACAACAGGAAGGGAAGACTCCCATGTGGGCTGTCTAAAGGACACTTAAGAACAAGGAAAAGTAGTGCTCCGTATGTGACTGCTGCGATATAAGTCCCTCCTCCGTTCCCTCCACATGGTGCACACGGTCTGCTACATGCACGCGTCTCCTGAGAGTGGAAGGCCTTGCTGGCACTTGAGGAAGGGAGTGCATCTCATATCTGAATCAGTGCGATGCACAACAGGGACTGCATATGTGGGATGGCAAAGTAACCCATAAACTGAATATAGTTTGGAAAGTACATGGCGACAGATGCTTTGAAGACAGAACCCTCAGGCATAGTCAGAAATCCTCAGAAGGGCTCAATCTTACATAGCACGAATAAAGTGTGTCCAAGAGAATCCTCCTGAGATCTAAAGAATCAGAGAAAGCTCTTCTGCCACGTGGGTCACACTACAGTGTGGGGTGGGGAGAGTGGATGTGAGTTCCACTGGAGAAGGATCCGAAGCTTTTTATCCAGTTTTCAAAGCAGCCCGTGTACAAAAGGGGGAACAGCTCCAAATAAGTTAAGAGTCACTGCTTTGGAGAGTTCTACTCCATAAATGATTTTTTTATTTTGAGTGCACTTCACCAGGATGGAAAACACCGTAAAATCAAGTGGAAAGAGCCTGAAAGAGTTGCTGAGAGACTCAACTTCTCTTTCTGGCTCTGCCATTAAGTAGCTATGTATCAGTGGGTCACTCCCTCCCACTCCGCGAGAAAGCAGGAGTAATTATCCTTATTTTTACCACGCAGAGTTGTAGTGGCGACCAAACGAAATAACAGATGTTCATGTGCTTTCTAAAGTACATAGAGCAACACAATATATTATTAGCTCTAATCTGGCATTAGAGTTGCTAACCTAATACCAGAATAGTAAGTACAAAAATGACCTTAGTAAAAATATTTTTACAATTCAATCATGGATACGATCCCCTTTTCTTGCCATAATAAACAATGGGATTCTGCTTTAAAGGATATTTTTATCGTGCATCCAACTTGTGGAGTCTCATTGGGTTCTAGCTTCACTTGACAACTTCTATTTTGTGACTCTTCTGACCTACTGCCTTGCTCCTCTGCAGGCGAGCACGTCAAACTTGTGCACAGGAAAAAGAGGTTTTGCTTGCTTCATCTACGCATGGCAACGGGGCATGACATTTGATCTCAACACAGGGATTAAGTCATTCACAAGCAGAGCCCAAAGGGAGGAACAGCTCCAGAAAAACAACCAGCCTTGCTGGTACTACAACATCCAGAAATTCACAGTCGCTTCTGCTACAGTTATAATTTGTAGTCTGTCTGGCCCTGAGAAATCCAACTGCAGTCTCTGTGGTTTAAATAAAATGTATCTACAGCAGCTTGGAGCCATGTTTTAAAATGTTCCATGTTATTTTAGTTCAAGGACAAGCTTTTAAAATTAAAAGAAAACTTTGGCTTTAATTATAGATTACAAGTGAGGGTTTTATTTTTTCTTTTTTATAAAGGAATGCTATTGAGTCCAACTTTTGGGGAAAGCATTTAAAACAAAAAAATTAATTCTTCCCCTGAAGTAACAATCTTCATTAATACAGGAAGATCAAACACCGAGAACATACGCTCACATGTAAAGACAACATTTTTTGTGGTTTGAAAACTAGGATAGTCACAGTGTATATACTCAGTATGATATTTTCCAGTAACTTCAGTTACATTTCACGACCAGGATGCAATATTTTAATAGGCATTACTGCTGACACAGTGACAGACCTAATAAAAGGCAGTTGATATTGTTGTTTAACCTTAAATGTAAGAAAGAACCAATATCTCACAATATAAACTTAAGAAGCAGAAGCTGAGTTACATTGTTCATATAACACAAGGATTCAGTGCAGGCGTCTGAAAATACCAAGTGTCTACACTATCCTCAAAACTTGGTTTAATTTAAATCTAATGTTTGTGAAATGTATCTATTCTGCAATTCAAGGCACAATTTTTCTGTGGATTTATATAGAGTGGCTTCAAGTAGAAGCCACTAGCAGGGGCTGTAAGGGAAACCCTAGACGTCTACCCCAGGCTCCAGGCAAGTGCCGGCTCCTTTCCTGCCTCAGCATTCTGGGGCCACTCAGGATGTTACAGGAAGGGCTCTGACTGTAGCCCTGCTCATTTTCTCGACATATTTGTTTCCACTTCCAAAGGAACAGGTCCCCGTAATAAAGGGCCCATATCACCCCTGCTCTGTGTGATTGCTGGGGAAGGAAGATAAGTCCTTCTCCACATGTTTGGACTCCACAGCTCTCAGGGAGATTGCTTCAGGCAGATGCTTGCTTCCCTCTGGCCACTGTTATGTCCCTGGATTCCTTCTCCTCTCTATAGAGATGCTCTGTGCTTCTTCCTGGGAGTCTATGGCCTGAGTGCCATTGCCTCTCCTACAGAGAAAGCTCTGTCCTCATGACATCATCTCCAGCCTCAAATGCCCGACGGGGACCCTGAAAGAAAGAGGCTGCGGTACGATAAAGGAAGTGATGACATAAATTCTGGACTGAAGGTTGTAGCCACAGACGAAGGAGCCACAAGGCTGACACTAATCTTCTGGAATGGGGACACGATTAGGATGGCCCAGAGAAGCCAAGGAGTCTCCTTTGAAACTCTCGTACACATTCAATCGCTTAGAGATTTACAAGTTCTGCTTTCAAAATACCGTGTGGGAAATGGGGGATGATAACAGTACCTATTTCACGGGGATCTTATGAGGATTAAGTAAGAAAATGCATGTCAAGTACTTAGCACAGTGCCTAGCACTTGATAAGTGCTCAGTGATTACCAGTTATTACTATCATTGTTATGCCCCAAACTATTTAGACCATGCTGTTTGCATCTCATGGTGGGGGATTCCCCACAGCATAAGGACATAGGCTCCTTTGGAGGTAACAAAAGGGAGCCAGGAGGTAGAAGGTGGCTTAGAAAAGGAGGCAGGAGGATCTCCCAAGGATAGACTACAATCTTTGTAACTTTCCCTAGGTATGTGAAAAAATAAAGGACAGTTGTGCAGAGCAAGGTTTTAGAGTCAAACAGATCTGATCTCAGATCCTGGCTCTGCAACATCACAGCTTATGTGGGCAAATTTTGCTAAGTCTGTTCTCTCAAACCAAGGATAGTACAACATAGATCATAGAACTACTGTGGGGGCTGAATAAGATAGAACATGAGGGTAAAGCACAACACAAACACATTGTAAGTGTTCAATAAATGGCAGCTGCTGTTACTATGTGTAGTCAACATTCATCATCCCACTGGTAACCATCTAGGCATCTACCTTAGAAATACATTGTCAGGGGGCACCTGGGTGGCTCAGTCGGTTAAGCGTCTGACTTTGGCTCAGGTCATGATCTCATGGTTTGTGAGTTTGAGCCCCATGTTGGGCACTGTACTGACAGCTTAGAGCCTGGAGCCTGCTTTGGATTCTGTCTCCCTCTCTCTCTGCCCACCCCCCCCTCAAAAATAAATGAACATTAAAAAAAAAAAAAAGAAATACACTGTCAGTTGTCTGATGGTTGCCAGAATGTTAAAACGTCGGCCTCATGTTACGAGATAAAAGCATTGTTAAGGAAAGCAAGACTAACCAAATGTATAAAGGGAATACATATGTGTGATTTTTGTGCTCATATGTAACTAATTACGTAAATCTCAACTAATTTATTTAGACAAGATTTGATTACCCATTTTAAAGACCGTCCATACCGAAAGCATTTAAAGCAGTATATTTTTCATACGTGATAATCAAAAGATCACACTAATGATAATGCTTGTTGTCTAAACTTTCGAGGTTGAATGGGCAAAATCTTATCTAAATCCCCATAACTGAGTGATCTCTGCTGGGATAGGCAGAATTTTGCCCCCATGAGTTTTCTTCCAGGGTCCCATCTGTGAATATGTTACATTACATGTTAAAAGCGGTGCTGCAGATACAATTAGGATGATCGATCAGTTGACCTTAGAATATGGAGATTATCCTGGATTATCTGGGTGGACTCAGTTAAATCACATGTGTCCTTTAACTCAGAGTGTCTCCTGTGGGGGCGCAGGGCAGAGAGATTCAAGTGTGAGAAGGAACCTATGTGCTGTTGCTGGTTAGAAAATGCAGGGGACCAGACAGAGGAATGGGGCAGCCTCTAGAAGCCAAGAGTCAAAGAAGTGGGGACCTCAGTCCTACAACTACAGGGAAATGAATTATGCCAAAGCTTAAGTAAGCTTGTGAGTGAGCTCCTGTCCGGTACCCCCAGCTAAGAGCCCAGTGTGACTGGCACCTTGATAGCCTAATGAGACTCTGAGCAGAGAATCCAGTCATGAATGCCACACTTCTGACCTACAAAACTCGGAGATAATTAATGGTGTTAAGTTGCTGTTTGTGGTAATTTTTATTTTTAATTTTAGAGACAGAGAGGGTGCATGAACGGGGAGACGGGCAGGGGGAGAGAAGAGAGAGACAGACAGACAGACAGAGACAGAGAATCCCAAGCAGGCTCCATGCCCAGCACAGACCCCAACACGGAGCTAGATCCCACGACCCTGGGATCATGACCTGAGCGAAAATCAAGAATCAGATGCTCAACCGACTGAACCCACCCAGGCACCCCTGTTTGTGGTTGTACCAAGAGAAAACCAACACCTTGGCATAAGAACTGTTCTTTGCTTCATAACCACAGTTATCCCTTTTGAATCTGTCATGGTTAATTAATTTAAAAATATTCATTTCCTGACTGTGACAAAAAGCTGTCTATTCCTAGTAATGTACATGCCATGATCTCAAGCTGGCCTTCTGGCATTTCTCTCACCCTTCTTAGTTTCAAGGCCTTCACTCCATATTTTCCTAGAATAAGTGCTTGGATATACTGCTGCCCGTTAGCATATTCGACAGAGGCTGTACAGGATCATTGGAAAAGAAAGCCCTTCAAATCTCTATCTTCCAGGAAAAGCCTTCTTGTGAGGGAGGCAGTGCCTGCAACGTCTGGCTAAGAATCGTGTCTTATGTGTACCGCTTACTCTCTCTGTCCAACACAGGATATCGACCAGTGATGGTAGGTAAAGCCCTCGACCCCATCAGTATGATTCGAGTGCTTCAAAGCCTATACCAAAGCATTTGCTATCTAATTCGGGGAAGGACCCACCCAGTGTTACAGAGACAGCCTAACACAATGACAATTAAGTTACCATAAGCAAAAGACTGAAAATGTTAGGTGTTCCAATAAAAGAGGGTGCTGCTCTAGGAAAGATACTGGGAACAGTGGTCTATTTTATATTAATTACTGTATAAATAGTACAGTTTCCACATGTTGACAGCTGGACAATCAAGCATATCCCTGAGGGAAGAAAGAAAACTCATAGAAAAGTATTCTGTGGTCAGTCCATCACTGCCCAGAGACATGGAAATGTGGCGAAATATTCAGTCAGCTTAGCCACAGTTGAACAAACTGAGGAAGAATCTGGATAGCAGAGCCCTGAACAAAGACCATGCCCTTTACTGTTTAAAAAAAAAAAAAAAAAGAAACAGTAGAGAGAAAGAGGAGAGAGTGAGGGAAGAAGGAAAGGAAGGAAGGAAGGAAGGAAGGAAGGAAGGAAGGAAGGAGGAAGGAAGGAAGGAAGGAGGAAGGAAGGAAGGAAGAAAAAGGTATTAGAGAAAGTTGAGATATTTTGATATTTTCAAAATAAATAACATGCAAATTTTAATATGCAATTCATTAATATGATATTTTTGAAATATAACCCTTTCCCTCTCACAGTATATTTTGATGTATAACTTTAATCAGCTACATTTATCACACTAGCTAAAAATTATTAAAGCAATCCAAGTACAAAAGGGTAAAAGAAACCAATCTGAAGCATATGATTTTTTAATGCTCCATTAATTGATAATTTTGCTTGAAGGAAAGATTGGCAAAAAGAAATGGAATTCTTTAGCTCCTTGTTTTTACTTAAAAATTCCCAACAGTATTCACTCAAACAAAGGACTTAAGTTCTCCACTGGAAGGATAAAAAGAAAAGTTAGTTCTAGCATATCCTGCCACATGCTTAACTACAGGGTAAAGCAGTATCTATTCAGATTCTAATCACATCCTAGAAGTGTAGTATTTATTAGGTTGAAGACTGCCAAGTACTACTATATCATAATTACAGACATTTTTTAATTTAAATTATATTTAGCTCTTTAATTCAAGCACTGTAGTTTGGAAAGTGTTACCCATCAAAATGTGTCATGTTTACGTACTGAAACCTAGCAAGAATTTTCCAGGAGTTCCCATGTTCCATTCTGTATATAATTACTCTTTATTCATTACTCCTTTGATATTCAGAATCTATGCATAATTCTGAATGTGTGCAAACTCCCACTAAAAACTATCAGCAACAAACATCTTTTATAATGAAATCACTTACTAACAGTCTGTATTACAGAGTTCCCTTTAAGATGGTGCACTCAATAAGCTTCATTTACTTTTCTCTCAAAATCCCATTAAAACTACAGAATGTAGGGGCGCCTGGGTGGCGCAGTCGGTTAAGCGTCCGACTTCAGCCAGGTCATGATCTCGAGGTCCAGGAGTTCGAGCCCCGCGTCAGGCTCTGGGCTGATGGCTAGGAGCCTGGAGCCTGTTTCCGATTCTGTGTCTCCCTCTCTCTCTGCCCCTCCCCCGTTCATGCTCTGTCTCTCTCTGTCCCAAAAATAAATAAAAAACTTTGAAAAAAAATTAAAAAAAAAAACTACAGAATGTAAATTTAAAAACAGATAAATGCCAAGCAGTGCTCGAAAACAATAAAGGGCACCATCGTCAAATCAGAAAAGTTGAAAAATTCATGAAAGATGAAATGGCATTAAACTGATGAGGAAATCTAAACAGAGAACTACAACTCAAAACAGGTGGAGATCAAGACTGTGGCAAAGTGTTAGCTGGTTTTCCCAACAGGGAAGGTACTGCAATTCAGCAGTTCACAGAGAATAAAAGTGGGCCACGGGAAGAATCATGAAGGTCACCAGTTAAAGCACAGACATCAGGGGGCACCTGGGTGGCTCAGTTGGTTAAGCGTCCGACTTCGGCAGAGGTCACGATCTCACAGTTTGTGAGTTCGAGCCCCGTGTTGGGCTCTGTGCTGACAGCTCAGAGCCTAGAGCCCGCTTCAGATTCTGTGTCCCCCTCTCTCTCTGCCCCTCCCCTGCTCACGTTCTGTCTCTGTCTCTGTCTCTCAAAAATAAATAGACATCTTAAAAAAAATTAAAAAAAAAAAGAAGTAGAGAGTAGAAATTCAGGTAACCCCTAATCTCTATAGGGGTTGTGACTGCTATGAAAAAGGAATAAGATGTTCTTGGAAAATAAAAACATGATACCAAAATTAAAAGAAAGACTGCAGCAGAAAGGTTGATCAGTAGAATGGATGGGGCAAAGCTGAAGACCAAGCAAGAGATCTGGAAGGTGAAGACGAGGCAGCTGTAAATGACGTGGAAGGGAAAGATGAGAAAAGGTGTAAGAGGAAGAATAGAGAACCAAGGGATCCCAGACCAAGATGATTTCACAGGTGAACTCGCTCCAATCTTCAAGGCATGCAGAAAAGCTAATCCTTACTTTGTTTAAACTTTTCCAGAGCAGAAAAAAGATGAAGAACTTTCTAGCTCATTCCACAAGACTGGCATACCTGGAATATCAAAATTGTGCAAGGAGAGCATTAGAAAAAAAGAAAACTATAGACAAAGCTCACTTGAGAATTTTGATATAAAATGGCTAAATAGTTAATGAATCAAATCCAGAAATATATTAAAATAATGATACATTGTGATGGAACAGAATTTTTCCCAAGGATTTAAGGAAATTTAAACACTAGGAAATTTACTCAATATAAGTAGGTTAAAAGGGACAGTCAAATGGTATTAAAAATTGTGGGATTAGTGTCTGATAATTACAATAACCTATTTAGGTACGAGTGTGTTTTGGGAGTGGGGAGAATCTCTTATTAAATAATCTAGGAATGAGAAGGGGATCCTTACCTTGATAAAGTGATTATATCAGAAATTTTCTGCAAACATTATACTAATGGTAAAATATAAGAATAGAAAAATATAAGAAATATAAGAATATAAGAAATATAAGATAAAATATATAATATTCATATATATATATAAGAAAAATATAAGAAAAACTCCCTTTAAAGCCTGCCATCACCACAACTTTGTTTTGGAAAATTTGGTCAATGGAATGTAACTGCTGAAGGGAAGGAGGAAGGGAAGCAGAGAAAAGAGGAAAATAAATATATAAAACTGTTACTATCTGACAGTTATATGCTTGTGTGTACTCTGACAATATTATATCAATATTATATATCACAATTACATATTATATCAATATTATATAAGAAAAATGTACAAAATCCAACAGATTTCCTACATATCCATAATAACTATTATAATATGTAATAGATAAGAACTCATCCAGAATGGAAACAATAAGAATAACAAAATAAAACATCTAATAATTAAAAAAAATTTTTTTTAACATTTATTCATTATTGAGACACAGAGAGAGAGAGACAGAGCACGAGCATGGGAGGGGCAGAGAGAGGGGGAGACACAGAATCTGAAGCAGGCTCCAGGCTCTGAGCTGTCAGCACAGAGCCCGACGTGGGGCTCGAACCCACGAGCAGTGAGATCATGACCTGAGCCGAAGTCAGACGCCTAACCAACTAAGCCACCCAGGTGCCCCAAAACATCTAATAATTTAATGAGAAATATGCAAACTCTATGTAAAGAAAACTATAAAAATTTATTGAATGTCCTGAAAAATAATCAGAATAAGTGGAAAAATATACTATGTTCCTGAGTGGAAAGACTTGGTATAGTAAGGATAAAAATATTCCCCAAGTTAATACATAAATTCAATGTAATCTCAAATGAATTTCCAATGAAATTTTTAAAATGGAACTTGTCAATCTTATTCCAAAGTTCAACTGGAAAGGCAAATTCAAGAGACTTGATGAGAATATTTTGAAAAAATTGCAAGCGGACATACCTTGCCATATGTCAAAATGCACAATAAGGCTACAGTCATGAAAACAGTGTGCTACTGATGTAGAAGTGTTTTAAAAAGTTTGGCGGAATACATTAGAGTCTAGAAATAGACACATATAAAGGAAGGTAGAGTATACTAACGGTAGCATTTCTTTTCTTTTTTTTTAATGTTTATTTTTTCAGAGAGAGAGAGAGAGAGAGAGAGAGAGAAAGAACGAACAGGGGAGGGGCAGAGACAGAGAGAGACAACACTGACAACAGCAGAGTCCGAAGCAGGGCTTGAACTCAACCAACTCTCAACCAACTGTGAGATTATGACCTGAACCTAAGTTGTAAGTTTAACCGACTGAGCCACCCAGGCGTCCCTAAAGGTAGCATTTCAAGTCAGTAAGGAAATGTGGAAGTGCTCGATAAATTGTATTGGAACAGATCGTGCTGGGGAAAAACCAGAAGCCAGATCTTTACTTCACATAACTTACAAAAAATTGTAGGTAGATTATAATTATACAAGTGTACAATTAAAATAATAAAAGTAGTAGAAGAAAATGTAAAAGCGAACTTTTATTATCTTGGGACAGGTATTCCTAAAAGTGACACAAGACATAAAGAACACATTGCCATATTTAATCATAAGCCCTTTCCCCTCTTGGCCTCCTTACCCACTCAGGGCCCAATACCCTCCTTGGGCAAGGTCCTTTACCTGCCACCATGGGGGCTTACTATAGCCATGCCCCCTGAAGCTCCTTTGAAATGTTTCTGAGCTTGGAGCCCAAGTCCTGGTTCTAATAGTGACAAAATGGTATGCATTTAACTACGACTTTCTGTCAACCGTGGGCTTCCTTTTCTCCCTATGCATTTCATAGAATCCCTGATTATCAAAGGCAGAAGGCAATGACGCGTCCTCATTTGACAGCTGAAGGAAGGAAGGCCCCGGTGAATAAAGAGACTTGCCTTGGAACACATCCCCAGTTGCTCGCAGTTCTGGCTAAATACAGTGCTCCCAGTTTCTAAGGCAAATCTGCTCTCTCCACATTGTAACTTCCTGTGGCCTAATCTATAAGTGGGTAATCTCAGGTCAGGTAAGGAGGCTGACTACAGAGAAAATCTAGACCCAGCAAAGTCATTTTCCAAACCACATACGAAACAGTAGGGATTTAACTATAGCCAAGATACAGATTAAACTTGTATTGTTTCAACAGAGTCTCTACTCAGACCTTTATACTGTCATTTTAATAAAGCACCTAAGAGACAGGATGTGGTCAAACAGAACATAGATAGGTCATTTGTCTTTATTGTTCTTCTCTGAGCTTCCTACTAGCATTTCACTGAGTGTGTATGTTAGAGGGTAGGGATTAGGAATGGTATTTGGGGGTTGGTAATATGTCATGAAATCATAAAGTTGAGCTTTTTTATATTTTCCTAATGAGAGGAAAGTTATTGTAACTATAAACTAAATTTTACTGCTTCAATCATAGTAACCATGAAATAGTCCTCAAACACCTTTCAAGATAGTTGAAAATTACTATTCCAGATGATTTATGTTTATACTTTTTAAAGCGCAATTTTAAGGAAAAAATATAAATAAATAAATCTGAAGGAAAAAAGTACACAGGTTAGATAAACCAGAGGCCCCATGGGTTATGAGTAAATCTGAACTGGTGCCATATTTCTGAAAAGGACTAAAGTAAAGGAACCCAGGAGACACAGTAAAAACTAAGACACGACCAATTGCACTACTGACAAGGTTGTGAAAAAACTCCTTGATCCAGCTGGATAGATTTAGCAGCTCAGAAAGAATTAAAGGAGGGAGGGAGGGAGAAGGAGGGAGAGAGGGAGAGGGAGGGAGGGAGAGAGAGAGAGAGAGAGAGAGAGAGAGAGAGAGAACAAACACCAAGAGAAAAAATGCAGTCAAGACAAGGATAAAAGAAAATGCAAAACAATGGCTCTCCACCTCAGTTGCAAACTAGAGAAGGCTATGTGGGTTCTCAAGTAGCCACAATATTGCAACCATCTTGCTTGGAGTTAGCCTGAGACATCACACCAAAGGCACGTGGCACCAAGCAGCTTCTGGCCAGGGATTTTACATTTAGAAATGTAAGACCCAGTAACATTTAAGGAATTCTCCCTCCTGCCAGATAGCCATCCTCTTGCCCCGAAGCCATGTGACAAATGATCCTGAATACCACGTTGCCTTTTATGCATCTGTTGTCTAAATCAGTGTAGAAACTGGAAGGAGAGACTCTGAATTCTGGCCCTTAGCAAAAGGGTACATTTTAGTGTCATAATGACAGTTTTGGCAGAATGGGGCATTCTTACTTGAAATGTCTCTGCCATACTGAGAGCTTTGTCCACCATAACCTGAGTCTGGCTCAGTCAAAGGGACTATCAGTTCTAAATTTTAAATACATGAGCAACTATGTAAAAATTTAAAGAGCAAACTGTTTCTTGGACATCCCATTTCATGAATGTCTCTGATCACCTTTCAGCACTTGCAAAGTTTTCGTTTTCATTTGTGCTGTTTTCCAGTTTAATGTTATATCACCCAAATATTCCTCTCAAAGTCACCGTTTAAAGTTTTTTGTTCTCTTTATCGCTTGATCAAAGGTAAAACGGTTTTTGCGTACTCTGTGTGTGTGTGTGTGTGTGTGTGTAATGGCATCACAAAGGGAACACATTCTTTCTGTCAGAGATATCCATCTTGGTCACTGTATCAAAGAGACTCCAAAGCACTGAAGTAAGTTGGCAAGAGGCTGTTTTTAACCCTATCTGTAGTTCAGGGATTGTGGGAGACACAACACGCACTTGAGAGCATCCTCACATGCCATCACCAAGGGGCTGCCCGAATCTGTGACGAATTGGTGAAGTCTAAACTTCAGTTTTACCTCTTCTAGGTACATCTGGATGTGTCTGACCTGAAGAAATGCTAAAGGTGAATCAGACTCTGCAGTCCCTCAGCGCGTCTTGCACCAGTGTCTTACTTGCCTGAGAAAAACAGGTCATGGCTCCTTCTCTGACTGGGAGGACCTAACATCATTGGAAGTGGACGACTGATGTTGTTGCTCAAACCTGACACTAATCTATCTTCCCCAAACCACGTTCCATTGGGTTGTTGTTATCACCCGAGCTTTTATCTGACCACTACCAGGTAAGGAAGGACTCAACACCTCCAGTGTGCACCAAAGGGAGAGGGAAGATATCCCTGGTCATTTTCAAAAGCCGCTTTGTCTTCCTAACTACATTCAATTCAGTTATTACCACTATGACCATACATATGTGCAGAGAGATGCACACTAGCGGTATTAGCTTTTAGGCATTTTCTGCAAATCATTCATATTTCCCTTAGTAAGCAAAGGAGGATCCCCAGGTAATGATGTCTATTACAACCTGTAGTCTAAAAACGTGTGTAAAGACCTTTTTACTGCAGCCGTTACAATAGAGAAAAGAATTTTAAATGCACATACAGCTAGCTTAAGTTCTTGAAACTTCAACACTAATGCTTAAGTATTTACTTTCATTTAAAAGTAAAAGTAAAAGATCTCATGGTTCGTGAGTTCAAGCCCTGCGTCAGGCTCTGTACTGACAGCTCAGAGCCTGGAGCCTGCTTCAGATTCTGTGTCTCCCTGTCTCTGCCCCTCCCCCACTCGTGTTCTGTCTCTCTCTGTCTCTTAAGGGTGAATAAACGTCTAAATAAATAAATAAATAAATAAATAAATAAATAAATAAAAGTAAATGTCAATTAAGTAGCTGAAATTGCCCAAAGCAATCAGACTAATTGTACCAAGGGTCTGGATCATATCTCCAAGCAATCAAGCAACTCATATCCAAAAAAACTAACAATTTCAATGCTTAGTATAGAGCCTACAGCAATTTCCAAATCTGCAAATTCAAGAATTGAACTAGAGGATCCTTTCAAGTTCGCTGTTGGGTTTATAAAAATTGTTGACTATTTCTTCAGTACAATGAATATGAGAGAAATCGGGTAACAAAGTTGTGAAAGAAGAAAGGGAGAAAAGAGGCATTATGCATTAAACATGCTGTCTTGCATCTAAACTGAAAACGAAGAGAAAATTCAAATTTTGTAAAAGAACTATCTCATTTGTGAGGGAACAAAGTTGTTACTTTTTTGCTTCCCCCAAACTCATAATTATAAATGATATAATTTCTAACAGAAAACAAGAGCAGAAGCTTCCAAAATTTAAAAGTACCAAAATTTTGGCCTGGAAGAAAACACATATTTATTCTGAGTAAAAATTCTGTTACATCAACAAGACACATTTTGACATAGAAAAATACCTGTTTAATTTTAGAAACAAAGTAGGGAGGCAGAAGGGAAAAACTAACTACAGCTAACCAAAAAGAAAGAAAGAAAAGAAACCACTTCCATATTCATTAAATAGAATGTCTTGTTATTTTCACAGGCAGTAAAAACTTTTTGACATCCCATTTAGTCTCAGACTGGAGAGGTGTCAATGGATCTTATTTGACCTCTTCAGTGTGTAAAGAGTTTACAAACCTAACCAAATTTAGAATTAGTGGGAGTTACACACTTATGTTCCTTATACATAAGAGAAGAAAAAAAGGCCCTTTTATGCCAGCTTGGAGTTGGGCTTGAATTTTTATGACTTATTTAGAAGCCCTAGGGAATGAAAAAAGTCTCTGAATGGAAATACTGACACAGGCTTAAATATAGTGACATGGACAAGCACGTCTATGAAACAGCACCAGGATGTGACTGACCACTCCAGCACGTCTGAAATGCAGGCAACATCATACAATCAATTACAATGGACTCAGTTCCGGTAGAAATGTAATGGCAAGTTAGAGAATCAAAATTTCAGGTTGGTAAACTTGTTTTTAACAGGAAAATATGCAAAATGTATGGGATGTTTACTCTGATACGCGGAGGAAAGAGAAAATGTAAAATTTCTGCATAGACTCTCTCCAATTGTATTACAGGATTAAAAACAGTCACTCTTAAAAAAAAAAGTCCAAGCTGTCATGTCAATCCTGAGAGCAAATGTGGCTCAAGAGTTTAAATCAGTGGATCTGAATCTGTGCTTTCTTTCTCAGATCTTACATGGTTTTGTGCTAGACAGAGACAGACAACAAATATTTGTTTTTGTTTGTCTATTTGCTATATTTTTAATTTTTTGGTGGTTTTTTAAAAACTAGCTAAACTTTTCCATTTATCATCCTTCCATTTTCCTGAAAGTCACTTTTTTTTTTACTTGAAAATTGGTTTAGTTTCATTTTATAGTTTCTCAGTTATTATTTTGAATCCCGTCAACACCTCAGAGTTTCCAGCTACGTTTTTTTTTTTACTATTTTCCTCTGGTTTAAAATTTTTCACATTTGTCTTTTTTTTTTAAAGCCATTCAAACGTATTCAAGATCATTTTCTTTCTTTTGTCATGTTCACAGATACAGATCAACATATATATGTGCACATTAAAATGTCTTTCATGGTTTAAGAAGCAAAAAAGACCACATCATTAAAACACTAACTCGTTTAAGTAACGGTTATGGGCAAATATGTGAAAGACGCTGTACTAAGTGCTAAGGGGACTATAAAATGAATAAAATGCCACTTTAGGGCCTCAAAGAGCTTTTAATACACATAAGGCAGTGAGTATCAGCACAAAAGAAGAGACAATGTCGCTACATTTCAGAAAAACAGTGTTTCTAACATTCACACAAATGTGATACCACTGTTGCTATCATTCTTAGGTAACACATGGAAGAAACACAATGTAAAAGGGTAGAAAACATTGGGCTCAAAAACAGTCCTTAAAAATTTTCTAAACTAACCTGCCCTATACTTTCAATTTGTTTGTAAGCCATGTTGTTTTCTGGGGCTGTAGGTCTCAGTATTTACACTTAGGTTTTTCCAGCCTCTCACATGATACCAAGTAACAAAGCAAATGAAAAGCTACCCCTTAAGGAGCCAGCAAACTGCTCATGCCAATATTTGTTCTCTTTTTCTATTTTTGTTTGCCATTAATCTCTCAGTTTCGAACAGGAGATGGAACACTTATGCAATTTCATTTCAATTTTGCAAGTGAATCTATAATGAACATTTAATTTAAAAAATCAAGCTACTTTAAAAATATTCCATATGAATGTTTTGCCATCATCACTGACATATACTTAAAAATCTATGGTGTTCTGAATATCATGCTTAAGTTTTGATATTTCTATAGTAACCCTATGCCTACCCAAAAATCACTTCTGTAGATCTCACTTAAACCATCACTGCTTTGGAGTGAGTAATTAGGAAGAATTCTTTTCAACAGGCTATCAGAAAAACATCATTCTTTATTCAAAGCTGTTAGGGGCAAGTTTGGAACTGTGGTTAACCCAACATTACTGATTTAAAAGGATGGAATATCATATAAAAAGCAATAGGAGGAGGTAGTTTAGAGGAGAGAGGATATTGAAGCACACTTCACATGCTGTGTTTAATATTATAAGCTTAGGAGAGCAGAAAATTCTGTATTTTTAAAACCAGTACTTAAGTTTCTATCTGGAAATTTCACTTATGTGGAATACCTCATTCCCAGATGGTGTCAGATAGGTGAGGTATTATTGTAGTAAGGATACAAGACAAGAAATTGGATAACCTTTCAAGTATCCTTTAAATGTCACTAACTGGGATGGTGATAGAGGGTTTTTTATTCTCTGCTGGAGTACATCAGCAGTCATTTGCATGCCAGGAAAGAACGTCTGGAATAATCCAAAAGGGCAAAGCTTAGTTCTTTCACCAAAAACAAGGACGTGACAGGCACAAAAAGGGAAATGAAACAGGATAAAAGCATCCAAAGCAGACTTACTGTTCAACAAAATCCCACAGAGAAACTAGCATGTACACAGAGACACATACCATCTTAACAATCGGTTCTTGACAAAGCCTTCTCTTGACTACTACGATGCTTTCTTTAAGCTACTCACAGACACAAAACCCAAAATTGATGAAACATATAAATTAGGAGTGAGTATTCACTGTTCAAAAAGATCTGCCAAGACAGCTCTTTAAATCTTTCTTCTGCTTCTTTTAACGAGGGTTTCTTGGATGAGCAGCCTAGCACAAAACACAGGGCTTCAGTGAGCCTAGAACAGGGCCTGTGTAGAGTGGCTCTTAATGAACATTTTTGTGTGTGGAATGAATGCATGAAAGAGCACCTCTTATATGAGTGGACTGTATCTCAGAAATGTACCTGTGAAGTCGGCTGTTTAGAACGGAAGAGAGCACAACTCCAAAGAAGCCATGCTATACATAAATTAAGGTTAAATCCGGGCTAATCCGATGGTTTTCTGAACTCATTAGCATACCTGGGTTATACTACTGATAATGCCAGCTTCAATTCTGAAGTACATGCATATGCAGGAAGAGAGAGAGAAAAAGGAACATTTCTCCTCTTGGTGCGCATCATTAGCTGAGAAAAAAAAAAAATGTTTGGAAATGGCATTTAGCCTCTGGCATCCATTCACACTTTCTACCTCCTACTTCTTTCCTTAGTGACCAAAATCCCTGGTTCTTTTTGCTCCAACTGTGGCAGGCCCTCCAAAGGGACTCTATCTTCCAGAGAATCCCATGCACCAAATAAGTGACTTCTTTTTTCTCTCAATCAAAAATCTCCATTTCTTCAGGGATATTCACCTCAGTCAAGTGGAAGGGAAGCTAATCTGGTTAATTCACACTAACATAGAAAAGAGTTCTATGTTCCTATGTATGTTTTTGCTGCACCAGATGTGTCTAATTAAGAGGGATTTTAGACAGTTTAACAAGATGAAGTTTAAGCATTCAGCCTGTGGGAGCTGGTTAAATTTATGAATTATATACTTGCAGAGCAGTGGGGCTCGGAGAATAACCGTTCGAATGTACTAGCCATTTATAAGTTGTGAGCTGCAAAAAGAAAGAACATAACAGGGACTTGTCCTCAAGCCGAGCAAAAGAAGTGCGGGGAAGTCCACACATTTTATTTCGAGACTTGCCTGATTTTCCCCTCGTCAGTACACTTCTTAGAAACCTCCCTGCTCTCCTTCAGCAAAGAAGGAAATTTAATAGGCTTTTAAGGGTAAATCAGACTCGAACGCAAGTCAGGAAAGGCTCCAATGAGAACTTACTCTGTAGGTGGGACAGATGGCAGATGGCTCCTTCACGGATGGTCGCATCTGGAGAATATCAGTACTGATTCAATAGGAGTGGAGGTGGATATTAAAGACACCTCAGAGGGCAGACCCATCGAAGGGTTAGAGGCCTTGAGGTCAGTTTGTAATGGGAATTCACTCCATCAAATACCTGAAAATTGTCATTCATTAACCTAACATGATGATAAGTATTATAATTTAATGCAGACAACTTAATTCAACAGACAACACTGAGTAACTAAATCTTCTTGAGTAGTATTTTTTTTTAGAAGCAATAGCCTTAATAATTCTAATCAATTCTAACGGTATAATTTCTGCTCTCAGAAATGTTTTTTTTAGCCAATATGTGTTGAAAGTCTATTACACCCCATGAAAATAAAAATCTTTCTTTTCCTACACGACGGGGAGACTTAAGATTACAGAGAAATATTTTTAATGTCTACATAAAATCAACAGAAACATGTTTGTATCTACGTTGATGTTGTCAGTCAGGTGGAGAGAAAGCTAATCTGATTAATTCACACTAACTTAGAAAAGAGTTCTATTCACCTACATGTTTCAATTAGGATTACTTTATAATCTAGTGGGCTTAACTCTCCTAGAATTTTACAAGAACAAGTGAAATAAAATTCAGCGATGCATTATCCTTCCACATACCAACTCTTTCATTTGGCCTTTTGGTTCCATATCATTAATGAAACGCATCATAAGATAGCAAAAATGTGTGGAAAAATGAATAAAATTTTTTAGCATAGATAAACTAAGAAATTGTGTTTAAAGGTGATCTATTCTTGAAAAACAATTTGAAAGTTGAAATCTTTGCACTACTGTAAAACTGGGGTGGGGGAGGGGAGTGGTGTTTAATAGCAGATTTAGAGGGTTTCTGTTTAGGTGAAGAAAGAAAGATATAACCAGAAGGAATTGAAGGAATTCAGAAAAAGCCTGTATGCCAGCGAAAACCATAGTAGTTGCTCAGAAAGTATTTATTGAAATCCCCTGTTCTATTTATGCATGAGTGGCATCAGCCAGATACAATTGCAGCAACGTTGTCATTCGCTTCCCCTAGAAGACAGCCATTTATTGTTTCGAGCTGAGATTTAGCAGACCAGTCTTAGACCACCAGTCCTTCTCAATTCTCTATCCACAAAACCAAAAAATGTATTCTGTTCTTTTAAAAGTTTATACACATGCATGGAAAACCAGAAGTTTACGTGTCTAGGCTGCTTTCTCATTGCTTGCAAAACTAAAAAATAGGTTTTTATTTAAAAATAGAACTTGGCAAATGAATAGGCCATTGAAGACTTTAATAAAAATAAATGGCCAAGATATTTCACTTTGAGAAGCATCAACTATACAGGCATGCTAATCATTCTTTGGTTTTCTATTTTATTTTCTTTGAAAAGAGCATGCATTTTCTTTTTTTAAATAATTGTTTTAATATTTATTTTTGAGAGAGAGAGAGAGAGAGAGAGAGAGAGAGAAGACAAGCAGGGGAGGGGCAGAGAGATTGAGAGACAGAATCTAAAGCAGGCTCCAGGCTCCGAGCTATCAGCCCAGAGCCCTATGAGGGGCTCTAACTTACAAACTGTGAGATCATGACCTGAGCCGAAGTTGGACCCTTACACATTTTCATAAGACGCATCACACTGGGTAAATTTCAAATTTGTTTTTACTGGGCAACATAAAGAAATGTGTAAGAAACTTACAAAAGTAACAGACCTTCAATTATTCCATCTAATCAAAATTAATTTTCATTGTTTCCAAAAAATCTTCCTTGTTTTTGTCCATACATATTTGTAATGTCACAATTGCATTCAATGTTTCCACAATTTTAAATTGTTTTTCACTTAACCTTATGTTATCAATATTCCTCATGTTGCTTTATAGTCAGTATCAGTATCATAAATAAAAAGGTTGATTTTTATGCTATTTTAATCTGGTTTTGGATTAGGATAACATTTACATTTTTAAAAACTGACATACTTCCCATATTTTTACATGCTTGAGAAAATGCAGAAAGCATGAGAATTAATTACTTCTTCAAAGTTTGGGGAAAAATCCACTGAATATCAAATCATGTGTTTTGGAAATGGAGTTTTACTAAAACCTTGATTTTTCTTGCATCAGTGTTCATTTACAACTTTTCTCATTATAATTTTATAATTTAATTTGTGTGGATAATACCAATTCATCTGCACATTTGCATATGGTATACTGTCAAACAACTGTGCATAATACACCATAATTTAAAAATATTTTTAATAACTATATATTGACTGCTATAGCTCTTTTTTCACTTCCAATTTTATTCCGTACCAATTTTTGCTTTTTTCTTTTAGTATTTCTTTCAGAGTGAAGTCTTAATTTATCTAGTTTTCAGCTTTCCATTCTAACTTCTTTTTGTTTTATTTTTATTCTTTTCATTTATCTGTACTTGAATGACTTGATTTCCTATCCTTTCTTATCTCTTCAAATAAAATTCAACAAAGCTTTAAATCATCTCCAAGTTCTGTCCGCTCTGCTCACATTAGATATACGTAGTTTTAAATTTTTAAAATTATTAGCAAAATAGTCTTTTATTGCATCTTTTACTTCTTCCTAGACCCAATCATTATTTACAAGACTCATTTTATATCTCAGAGCATTTAGAGTTGTTTTCACTGTTGGCGCTGGAACGACAAACAATGTGGCTAATTTAAGTCTTTAAAAATGTGTGGAGGGGGTGCCTGGGTGGCTCAATCAGTTAAATGTTCGACTTTGGCTCAGGTCATGATCTCATGATTCATGGGTTCAAGCCTCGCATCAGGCTCTGTGCTGACAGCTTGGAGCCTGGAGCCTGCTTCGGATTCTGTATCTCCCTCTCTCTCTGCCCCTCCCCCGCTCATGCTTTCCTTCTCCCTCAAAAAATAAAAAAAAAATTAAAAAATTTTTAAGTAAAAAAAAAAAAAATGTGTTGAGATTTCCTCTAAATCCTCAGATAACACATCTTACTTGAAAAGAAGACCTCTGGGGCGCCTGGGTGGCGCAGTCGGTTAAGCGTCCGACTTCAGCCAGGTCACGATCTCGCGGTCCGTGAGTTCGAGCCCCGCGTCAGGCTCTGGGCTGATGGCTCAGAGCCTGGAGCCTGTTTCCGATTCTGTGTCTCCCTCTCTCTCTGCCCCTCCCCCGTTCATGCTCTGTCTCTCTCTCTGTCCCAAAAAAAAAAAAAAAAAAAAAAAAAGTTGAAAAAAAAAAGAAAAGAAGACCTCTGGTTAAATAATCTAAAAGGTATATTAAACAGACCAAATTTAAATTCCTTTATAAAGCCCTACTATTCACATAACAAGGTCTTTACAAGGGTCACCTGCAGCAAAGTTTGTGCAGTATTTAGCAGAGGGCCTAGCATGTCATAACTACTCAATAAATGATTGGAGGTAGTAGATATAATAATAATAGTCATCAGGGTCTGGTAGTAGTTACGTTTTCCTACCTCTTATTCAGGCTCAGCTGTATTACTGATCTGGAGAAGAGTAACTAGCTATGCGTTTCTGGTCTGGGTTTTCTTATTAATGATCTAACATGGCTGGACTAGATGCTTCCTGAGGTTATTTCCAGCTCTAACATTTCTAAGTCTCATTTGAAGGCATTTCCAGGACCTGGACTCTTATCTATACCAGATGTAGGTCACACATATCCTTTGCTCTGAAGCAAGTTGCTCAAACACTCTTTATGAGCAAAACTCTCTGGAAACTGAAGTCAAGACAGAAATTTTTACCAAACTCACTACTCCACCAGAAAGATCTGGACAGGCAGAAATCAATCATTTTTGGAATAAAAGTAAAAATTTCAAAGCTATTTATCAGCTCTACTTGTGCTTTCCAGGAATAAAAATAAAATTTCCAAAGCAATTTAAGCCAAACCTACACTTTTCCTTCACAAGAGTCTTGGCACCCATGCTAATTTGTGTTCATTTTCCATCACTATTAGCAATCATCTTAAGAGAAAAGATGAAATACAAAGTATTTGCATGGCTGGTTATAATTCAGGGCATTCCTCCTCCAAGAATGTGTACCATTGAGATTAAAAATTACTATGAAGAATGAAAATTCTCATATTCATCATTAAGAGTGAAAATCCCCAGTAGACCATTATCCACTAAGAAGCACATCTGGTAATTAGAAACAAAACAAAGCTTTCAAATTAAATTATGGGCTATATGTGAATAATCTTGTGCAAAAGCAATACAAATTATGCCTTTATACCTGATGAAATAAACCCCTTGCTGCAGTTTTAGTGCTGTTTTAAACAAGGTGTCATGAAAAGCACGGACTTACCTGTACGATAGACAAAGTTGCCTTCGGTTTCCGATGATGAAGGAGACACCAATTCTTCCTCAAATTCGTTGGAGCTAAAAGATCCCGAATGGTTTCTTTGCCTTGTCTTTCCCATCATGGCAGCGTTTGTGGCCATGACGTGTCTCAAAGAGTCGTTAAGGTAACGATTCAATAAGCTGCTCTTGTATTTTGGGGGTGATACGTAGTCCTCACTGGCCCGTGACTCTGGCCTCACTCCAGCTTTTATGACTGAGCTCTCACTTTTAATCACAGGATGGTGAACTGGATTATTATAGCCCCCTTCATTTATGTGGTTTCTTGGAGGATTTTCTCCGTCTAAGGGAGAAAAATATCACTAGGTAAAACTTACATATACTTTTCTCCCAGCCACCCAACTGTTACAGTTAATCACTGAATATATACATAAAGAAAGAATATTTATTTAAAGTGTATAAAATTGTCATTGATATTCAAGATTAATTTTTAGGCACAGGAAGCAGGAATCTATGTAATCTCTCCCTATGGTATTTTGATTTTAATGAATTTCAGAGAAAATGTTATTCTGATACACAATAAATCTATAAACAAGAGGAAGCAGCCATAATTCTGTTGGTCATTTATAGTATTGTAAAAGTGAAGTTACTTCATGCAATAAAAAAGAACCATTATGGCACCATTATGTTTTGTGGAGTCAACCGTAAAAAGAGCAATTGGGGTGAACTTCCTGGTAATGGAGGCAAAGCAAAATAAAAATATTAACAAACCTTCGGAACACGAATCATCGCTGCTTACACTAAGCCGCTCAGCATTTCCTTGAACGTATTTGTTGTACAACTTTATTCTTAAAGCCCAGCTTAAATCTGGCTGTCGAACAGTATTCTTAAGCCGACGTCTTGCATTAGCAAACCAATTTGACACCTAAAAAAGTTTTATTTTTCAATTAACAAAACATAAAATACGACCCATCACATAATTACTTTCCCACAAAGGACCAAAGCCTTTCTCAGTATATCTGATCATTAAGTATTCTCTGAATGTAATAGTATTAGACATTCATTCCATTCATTCATTCAACAAACATGCTGAGCACTTACTATAGAGACTGAGTGCATACTGTATTCTGGGAATAAACAAACAACAACAACAACAAAAACCAAAAAACAGGCCTTGCAATCAAATGTTCAGTATAGTAAGAGGGGTAGGAGAGTGTACAAATAACTTGAAAAATTTTTTTTGATGTTTATTTATTTTTGAGAAAGAGAGAGAGACAGAGCATGAGCAGGGGAGGGGCAGAGAGAGTGGGAGACACAGAATCGGAAGCAGGTTCCAGGCTCTGAGTTGTCAACACAGAGCCCAATGCATGGCTCAAACTCATGAGCTGTGAGATCATGTCCTGAACTGAAGTCAGCCACTCAACCAACTAAGCCACCCAGGTGCCCCTAAATAACTTTAATATAGGAAAGAATGTGATGAATGGCTTAAAAGGCATTGAAATATAATGATACAGGAATCCAAAGGAAGGAGGAGTTACTTTCATATATGACTCAAGACATCATGAGGAATTAAGTGAAGAGTTGAAGGAATATATCATGTATAATGGATAGGAAAGTGTGTTCCCAATAAAGAGGACCTGGGAACAAATATAAGTCAAATTCCAGAGATATTGTGGTGGGTAAGGAAGACAGAAAAGTTAAAGATGACCTTGAGTCATCACTGTGTAATCAAGAGAAGGACAGTGCCATTTTGAGAAAGAAAGTAGAACTGTTTAAGGATGAAATGATGTGCTTAGTTTGGGGAATGATTAGTTTGAGGTACTAGAAAAGCATACTGGTGAGATGGGCAGAAAGAAAACAAAACTGATATCTGAGACTTAAGGGAGAGGAAGATCAGACACGGGTCAAATGCACAGAAGTGACAGCAGGCAGTTTTGAGTAGGCAGAAAGGTGGTTGAAGACCAAACCCTGGACACCTCTAGAGATCCAAGGGCAGGAATATAAAAGAGGAGCTTGGAAAACAATCAAATAGAGCAATCAGACAAGTAGAGGAAGAAAAAATGCCAACTAACATCCAGCTTTAAGTTGAAAGTCAAGTGCTTCTAAAGCAAATAGGTGAAGACAAAGAAACAAACACTGTAAAACAAAGGAAAGGTATTTCCATGTTTGTAAAAGATGCTGTTGGATTTCCAGAGGTTAAGATGGTACTTGAGATTTCCTTCAAAATATCAGGCTATCATCAGGGAAAAGATAGATAAGTAAATAACCAGAAAGGCCAATACTGGCTTTTAAAAGAATGAAATGTGGAAAGAGAATTACATCTTTCTGCCAATTTATTCTAGAACATGAGTCCACATTTCTATAATAGTTTGTGTGGCAATGCTTGCATTGGAAGTTTCTTTTTTATTTTTTTAGATTTATAATATAAATATACAGTTCTACACATTGCTGAAGACCTAATTATTGAATGAGCCTATAGTGAATCCTCCTTTTTTAAAAAACAAAAACACGACTTTTTCCTCTTTATCTCCAGGGGTTTTTAAAGCATAGTAGCTTTCCCCAATTTACACACACATACACATACATGCACACATGTATACAAAACATATCATATATAATATATACATTCAATATTAATTACTTTCTTTGTGTTTTAAGTAACAACTGTCCTCTTAAATTTATGTGCGTTGATGTGATAACTCACGTGGCTTTTCAGAAGTCTTAGTCTTTATCAACCCCTCTTTCCTATTAAGTTGTGCTATTATAACTATGATTTCACCTGGCTTCAAATTCTCAGTCTTCTCCAACCTCTATAGACAGACAACTTCTGGGACTATTCATTCAACAAATATATACTGAGTAGCTCTTGTGCTCTAGCCATGATGGTCAGTGCTAGGAATGTTTACTGTTAAGATAAATTTCGTCCCCTGCACACATGGAAGGATTAGCAGAGAACTACATATTAACTGTGATATATGGGTGAACATTCACTATGGAAGCACGAAATGCCTGGTGCACATCATGGCCGATGTATTCACCCATGTCCTTATTAGTAATAACTGGGAATTTTAGAACATTTTTTTCCTGAACTTCCATATCTTCCATTCTATGAACTTGAATGAATCTTCACCACCACCATCAAATTCAAGTGTTGATGTGCCATTATGATTTAGATGCTTACCTTCTTCAAATCCTCATTAGTGTCCTGTTGTCCTATAACTGTGGTGTAAATGGAAAGAGATTTGGTTTCCTGTTTTGAATTTGCCAAATACATGTGTGGATTTGGGAAGTCACTCAACTTTTCTGAACTTCAAACCCTTCATGTATAAAATGCATTAGATGGTTCCTAACATCCTGGCCAACCCTGAAAACTAAGATCTGTGAATATAGTCTACACTCTCCTACAGAAGTGTTAATTCATTCCGTTTACAGTCGGTACTAACCTATCTTGTGCTCTTGACCACCACCCTTTCAGGCAATGAGACATGTGTGTTTATGTCCTTCTCTGCCCCCTTGACATGCAGAGGACAAACCGCAACTTCTCCTATGTCTATGTAACTTATATTTATTGGAATTCAGCACCAAAACTTTATTACTTTCTTTACTAAACATCATATAATTCAGACTAACTTTAAATCTTAACTAACCTTTAATCTTAGTACAACCATCACATAGTACAGTATAAAATACAATTATTATGCAAGTCTTCATATTTTTATTAAAATGCAATGGCCTTCTAATTTCAAAAACATTAACACACTATAATTCTAACATACAAAAATGGGGACCTTTATTTTTTATTTTAATTTTTAAAAAATGTTTATTTATTTTTGAGAGAGAGAGAAAGATAGAGTGTGAGTAGGGGAGGGGCAGAGAGAGAGAAAAAGAGAGAGAGACAGAATCTGAAGCAGGCTCTAGGCTCTGAGCTGTCAGCACAGAGCCTGATGCAGGGCTCGAACTCATGAACTGTGAGATCATGACCCTAGCAGAAGTCGGAAGATCAAATGACTGCACCACACAGGTGCCCCAAATTGGGGACCTTTAAATGTCATGGTGGGATTACATTTTCATATACAGGGATCATATCCTTTTTTTGCGCTCTATATACTCAGCTCTTACCATAATATATTAATTACATATGAGAAGATTTCCCAGAAAGTTTTGCTGATACCTAACATGGGCTGTCTCTGACCTGATTTCATAACTTTGACTGGCAAAAAAAAAATTGCTAATATATTTACTCTGCCAGTATTTTATTGCCAGAAATTTACAGTACAATTAAGGACGGGATATAGTCCAAGGTGCTTAAAATCTGCTTGCATTAAGTCATGCAAACAGCAAACAAACAGTTGGTTAAGAAATTTGCATAAATGCTGTTTTGCAATTTTTTTTCCTGATGAATTAATGTAAATTCCATCTGTTTCACAGAAGGTAAAAATACCAGTTCAGATTTTCTACCTTCAACTTACTATGGATTCCTTGCAAATCTCATTAACTTCTATTTTACATGAAATAGGCCTCCATGGTAACATGGATAGGTTCTGCAACAGCATTTTGATATCAAACTCAGAGCTTTAAAAACACTGTATTTTATAGTGAAAGCTTGGAGAACCAAATATCTAGAAGTTGGAAGGGAAAACTAAGTAGTTTTCATCCCTACTCTAACAGAGGTGTTTACATTGATCGTATTGACAGAGCAATCATTGTAGTAAGCCCAAAGGGATAAGATGGCATCTGTCCACCTTTGAACATATAGAATTAACAAACTTATTCTGAGTTACTCAACGGAAACATTGAAAACCTCATTTCCACACCATGTAGTGTAACACTTGGAATAATGTAGAAAGAGCAATCTGAGATTCTGTTGAATATTTAACAGTTGCCATAATCCTTGCAGTTGATAACTACATATATATCTCAACAGAAGCACTCAGCTAGCAAAAAAGGCGCTATGTCAACAGAAGGGGCAAAATCTTAGAAAGTAGCAATTTTAACCAATGGCACATGGACATTATCATAGGAATGTGAAACTTCTATAAGAAGAGGAAGCATTAACATTCAGTCATTAAATGGAATCTCAAACTAACTCCACATGCATTGCACTCTGTATTGTGATCATGAAAGAAGGCATCCCAAGAAGACATTTCACTCTTATAAATAAGTAAATAAATAAATAAATAAATATGTGTATGTATATATACACACATATATATGTATATATATACACATATTTAAAAATATATACACATGAACAATGGGAAACTTTGAAATCAAATATAGCCCCCATCTGCTCTTCTCTGAAAAACTTCTTCCAAGGCAATTATTCTGTAGTAAGCTCTATATCCTATGATAATAGAAAACACCAACTGCATACTATTTTGTGTTATTCCACAATAAAGCTGTTTACATTTAGGCATACAGAGTATGTTTTTTATAATGTTGAAACAGTGGGCAGCCATAGAAATTAAGCACAATGGAATATTTTGGTTGATTAAAGTACACACACACACACACATGCACGTCATTACCTGTCAATTTTATGAAAATGTTTATATCTCGTTAGGAATGCCAGATTAACAATAAATAGCTCTTTCTGCTTCGTTTTTCAGGGCTATATAAAATGTAGCCATGGATTAACGTCCTTAGAACTTCTATCTGTCAGAAAAAGTACCTTTCGTGGTCCTGAAGATATTTCTTCCACTAAAGTTTCAGTTTCTTGCTTCTAGGTCTAGTGGAGACTGCTGACCAGGTTTTATGCCCTTCCTTATCAATTTAAGAGCAACAAAACAAGGCAAAACTACATTTCATGAGAAGTTTAACAATTTGACACACAGCCAAAAGGAAAATGTTAAGTGTAAAAGACATTCTTGAAATAGGATACTCTTGTAATTAAGGAATAAAAGTTATGCTAGCCACTTATTAACATCAGTCATGAGAAACAGATAGGAGGTACTGCAATAAACAACGAAAAGGAGTTTGGAACCAGAAATAAGGGGAACATTCCATATTTGTCCACCGACACAAAAATAAGACATATTTCCAGATATACTGAAAATAATAAAATGAGTTTTATTCTTGCTGGTCTATAGACCTTCATATAGCATTAAAGATAATGTGTGTTCAATGGAATGTATTTTAAAACTAGAATATCTTTGTCAGATTTCAAGACATTAACCAAGTTTCAGAATGGTGTTTTGGAAAACCACATAGTGATTATAATGGTATTCCCCAATTAGACCTCTTCACTCTACAAACATGTACGAACAGTTTATGGAAAGTACAGTGCTGGGGTGATATGGGGGTATTGAAAGACATGAAAAAGACATGATTGCTCTACTCAAGAAGCCTGACTCCACAGGAGAAATTTATTCACTGGGGTCTAATTTGCAGGGATCAAAAGCTTTATTCAGCTCACAGGTTTATATTTTTTCCTCCAGAAGTGTAAAGTATTTACATAATTTATTTGGTTTCCCATAGAGTCAGAATTTGCTTGGATGCTTAATGTATGTTTGACTTTCACAAACTGTCCCACATATGTCAACATAAGTACAGTTGACTCTTGAACAACACAAGTTTGAACTGCATGGGACCACTTATACAGTTTTTTCAACAAAATACAATACTGTAAATGTATTTTCTCTTCCTTACAATTTTCTTAATAACATTTTCATTTCTCTAGCTTACTTTATTGTAAGAATACACTACAGAATACGTATAACATACAAAATATGTATTGATCGACCATGTTATTGGTAAGGCTTACAGTCAACAGTAGGCTACTAGTAGTTAAGTTTTTGGGGAGTCAAAACTATGTGGATTTTTTACTTGTGGGGAGGGTTGGCACCCTAACACTTGTGTTGTTCAAGGGTGAGGTGTAGATAGATATATGTGTGTGTACATATATGTGTGTGTGTACATATATATATATATACGTATATATATGTATATTCTTACATAGATATATGTGTGTGTACATATATATATATATATATACGTATATATATATGTATATTCTTACATAGATATCCTATTATGCCTAATTGAAAATAACTAGACCCAAATTGGATTACTACATTTAACATCCCTTGGCTATTCTATACATTTTGATTTTTTCCATTTATCACTACACAGTTCCAGAAACCAACTTCATTTCCTATAAAAATTTGGAAATCGTTAGGCAGGGATGACTTATTATTATAAACAATTACCTTTGCTCCATTTAAAAATTAAATAATTTAGTGCATTTTTATTTTCTGAGATTTAGTGTAAGAGAAAATGTAATGACAAGTTTTCACTACATGAATGAAAACTTCATGTTAATTAGAAGACTGTAACAGGGTTACCAAGATCTTTAATACAAAAAGAATGATTATTTGTGTTCAAACTATCATTAGAGGTAGAAAATAATTTGATTCTGTATTAAAATTACAACTATGTGGACTGCATCTCAACAAAGCCACTGTACACAAAAATTTAAACGTCTCTGCTAATGACAATATTAGTTTTCATAATTAAAAAATGTTCTAGTGTGGGGGCAGCTGGGTGGCTCAGTTGGTTAAGCCTTGGACTCTTGATTTTGGCTCAGATCATGGTCTTCCCTTTCATGGGTTCGAGGCCTACGTCGGGCTCTTACCTCACTGTGAGGAGCCTATTTGGGATTCTCTCTCTCTCAAAATAAATAAATAAACTTAAAAATTAAAAAAAAATGTCCTGGGGTGCTGGGTGGCTCAGTCAGTTAAGTGTCTGATCTTGATTTCAGCTCAGGTCTTAAACTCCTGGCCATGAGATTGAGCCCTGAGATAGGCTCCATGCTAAGCATGGAGCCTAAGATTCTCTCTCTCTCTCTCTCTCTCTCTCTCTCTCTCTCTCTGTCTCTGTCTCTCTCTCCTCTATGCCTCACCCACTCATGCTCTCCCTTCTCTTTCTCTCTCAAAAAAAAATGCTCTAGCTATGTCATATTTTTTTTTTTTGCTTTCTGTATGAAACAATGCAAGCATTAAATATGGAACTGTATGATAAACCAAATTAATCTAATGCTTTATTGCTGACATCATTGTGAAACATTCAAATAGCTCTATAAACTGGTGTATTTTCAAAATAAATAGCATACCTGTTTAAACTGAAATTTGAACATATGCATTTATTTTCACAAGTCAAGTTTTTCTGACTGGAATCACTGAAAATTCATAGTTTTATGTTAAACAGATATTAAGCCAAGAACACTAAATAAATTTTCCCCTCCAGTGCTGCAGCAAATCACTATTAATACTATTGCCTGTTAACATGAAGCAAAACAGATGTTTTCCCCTACAATTGTATTCTGAATATAAGCAGACAAATGCATATTATAGTTTTAATAAGCTTGAATACAAGTCAACTTTCATGCTTTGTCAAACTTTCCAGCAATTCCTAAAATGACAATTTTAAATACTCTGGAAAGCAAGTTTTATTTTATCTAGTAGTTATATATTGTCTTTATTTGGGGTCTCCCTCACTATAAATTTAATGAAATAACCAAAACTTCACAGATGCAGTCATGTAGTACTACTATAATATATGAAACTTCTTAGCTCATTTAGCTCCTCCTATTTCTGAATAAATTTGCTCTGTTTGCATGCATAAAAGTTCATGCCACCAAATTTATTAAAGAAGACTGTGGTGTGTTGGAAAAAGCATTTGATCTGGAATTACATTATTTCCAGGCCCACCTCTACCCCTTACTAACACTTAACTTCCACAGTGCCTTGGTCACATCATCTGTAAAATGCTGATAACTGCTCTTCCTCGCCATGTTTCTGTGAATATCAAATAAGACTCTGTAGGGAAAAATTTAGTCAAATGTTGTTGGTTGGAGTGTTGTTGGTTGGAGAAGAAACAAACTTGTACCCTTTCTCTACTCTTGACAAAGTAAACCAACTACTTGAAATTGGTCTCTTCCTAACCACAGTGGGAAGATTCCAGAAGCAAAATTTGTGGCTTCTATCTAACACTTGGGATGTCTCATATTAAAAAAAAAAAAAAAAAAAAAAAAAAATTCAAAGCCCACTTCTTGCCCTTCCACTCCATCTCCTAGCTCTGTCAGTAAAGGCAATTTTTAAAGTTATCCTGTACTTGACCTTTCATACGGGGCCCTAATGTGGAATGCCTTTCTGCATGGCTCTCAAAGCATCATCCAGGGCCAGCAGCTTCTGCATCATCGAGAGAACTTGTTAGAAATGCAAATCATCCACCCCACCCCAGACCTACTACTGAATCAAAAACTCTGGTGTGGGGCCCAGCAATGTGAGTTTGAGCAAGTCCTCTGAGGGATTCCAACGCACTCTCAGGTTTGAAAATCACTGCAGATAGTCCCATCTGTAGCCATCTAGGTGCCGCACACCGATCCGGGTTCCCAGGCACCTTCTCATAACTCGCAGCTGACTTTTCACCGCCCTCCCTAACAAAACACCGAGCAGTCCCGCCTGAACGGGGCATGCGCACTGAATTGGTAGCTAAGCTTGAGAGGAAACCCAGAAACTTCCTAGAACACAACTCTGCCCCCGTGCCAAGCCCTCAGCATCCTCGGAGGCAGGAGCCAGAGCACCTGGACAGGCCTCCGGAGGCCAGATCCCTGCGCGGCGGGAGGCGCGCCACGTGCAGATCCACGCAAAGTCGACGCGCGCCCGCGCCTCGGCCGCGGTTACCTGCACTAGCGTCATCTGCGAGCCCAGGGCCAGGAGGATCTTCTCGGTCTTGGTGGGGTACGGGTTGTCACGGTGCTTGTAAAGCCACTGCTTGAGGGGCCGCGCCATGTCCTGCAGAGCCTGCCGCTTGTGCCTCACCTTCCCGCCATTCTGCCTGGCCCTGGACACCGGGAGAGGAAGCCCTGGTGAGCCGCGCCGCCCGGCTGCAAAGCCCCCCACCCCCGGGGTCCCCCGCGTCTGGACACCTTCGCGCCCGCGGCCACGCGCCCACCGGGAACGGCTGCCGACCCCGCGTCCCGCACCCCGGGGCATCCGGCTGGGAGGTAGGTGGCCGCCAGGCGCCTCCAGGCTGAGGCGAGGCCGGGGCGGGAGCCACAGGGCTTCTGGGCGCGAAAATCCTTCCCTGGGCACCTCTCTTTGAAATGGCCTGGCCGTCGCAGGGGGTCAGGTGGCAGTGAGGGATACTAAGTTTATCTTGGAAGAGGGGATATCTTGAAGCCAGCACCCAGGGGTTAGAGGTTTAGGTGACGAAGGCTAAGTCATCTGACTGGCGACCCCTCGCCCCCCTGCACCGCGCCCTTGAGAGGCTGTGGCCTCGCGGGTTGGGTCAGGCTGCTGCCAGCTCTCGAACGTTCTTTTGGGGGAACTCACGCCTGGCTTCCAGGCGCTCGGGGCTTCCAGTCGCCCGCGGTCAAAGTAAAGGTTGCCCACTGGACGTCGGGAATAAAGCAAGGAATGACGTCCGTCCCCCTCCCCCCGCCCAGCTTCTCTTCTCGCTCCTTCTCTTCTCGCTCCTTTGGTCCTCTGGAAACAGGGGGAACTTTCCAAGCAAGTTGTTTGTAGAGGATAGAGGCTGAACCTAAAAAACACTCTAGGGGCCTTTTCCCGACTTAAGGTAGGGTTAAAAAGCATGGAGCACTCCGTCTCATTGGGTAAAGTTAAGGAAAAAGAAAAAAAAAAAAAAGAAAGAAAGAAAACCCTGAGGAAAAGCACATTCAAAGGAGGAAGAGGCCGGAGCAGCCCGGAACCGGGTGCCGGGCGCTGCGCTCCCCCGCGGCTCCGGGAGGTGTCGCCGCGCGGCCGCTCGCGCGGCCGGCTAGTCAGGGAGGCTCGCGCGCCTGCGCCTTAGCCTCCAGGACTTTCGCCTTTTTAAACACTTTGAAATGCAACTCCATCCGAAAGGACTGGTAGTAACATTTTGACGAAACCTAATCTCTATTTTACTAACCAACAACGCCGCAGAACAAGCAGCTGATGCAATCTCTCAGGTGGAGACGCCCAGGACGGCTCCCCCTCCCCCCGCGGGGCGCTCCGGGAGCAGCCGCGACGCCTCCGCAGCAGGCGCTGCGGGCCCACCCGCGAGCTCTACGCTCCCCGGCAGCCCCTCACCCGGCTAAACCGAAACTCGGTCCGGCAGGCCCGCGGCCTCCCCCTCCGGGCTCGCAGCGGGCCCCGCCGAGCCGCGCGCGCGTCCCGGGCGTCCTGCGGAGAGCCGACCTTGCCAACACCTTGGCCGAGGCACCTCGAGCTTCGAGGCCGTGGCGAGGCCCTGTCGTGACACGAGAGGGGAAGCCCACGGGGCTGGCCTGACCTGGGAAGCCCCGATTGCTTGCCCCTGCCCTGTTCCTGGGCGTCCCGCTCAGTCCTTTCTGCCTCGCTCTCATCCGCTCTTCTACACTCGCGGTCCACAGAGGGGCAGGGAGCCCCCTACCCTGAGGTCCAGGTATGGGAGGACTGAGGCACCGTTTCCAACAAGCCTTTTGAGCTATCTTGATGAACCGATTCCCCTATATTTTGAGAAACTAATGCCTTAAAAGGACAATCCGCGAGACCAGGGGCGGAGACCTGTCCTCCCGGGAGCTCCGGGCCCCTGACCCCCGGGCTGCGGCTGCGGCTGCCACTCCCACCCCTCCAGGCTGCAGGCGGGCAGGGGTCCCGGCAGGGTGCGCATACCCAGTCCTGCGGTGTCTCAGGCCGAGGTTGTCCTTGAGGGGCGGGCCATCCGGAATGCCCACCTCGGGGCGGGCGTGGGGACTGTCTAGTACGCCACCATAGGGCCGGCTGCCCCTTTCCCGTTCGGGAGCACCGCGGTCCTCAAAAAGCACGGCGCCGCTGAGCTTGTTGAAGACGATGGTGTTCATGGTGCCGGCAGGCAGAGGCGCGCCGCGCGGCCGCTGCGCCTTGAGGCCTGGCCGCCGGGAGCTCCGCAGGGCTCGGGTTCTAGGAGAAGATGCATCACGTTACTCGCTCAGTGCTCACCTCCCTACGCGTCCCGAGCCCCGGACTCCGCGGAGGCTCTGGCCTGGGGAGCCGAGAGGAGGAGCGGCGGCGCCACACCTGGACAAGGGAACCCTTGCCTCTCCCCACCTGGCTACACCGCTCCTCCCTTCGCACCAATCCCCCGCACGCTCCTGGTCTCTACCCTCTTCCTAGTCCCGGCGATCGTTCCAAGGAACCTCAACCAGGGATAATTTACCCGCGTAGGCAAAGGGAAGTAATTCCTAAAGGAGTTCTTTTCTCGGTTTTAATCTGGAAGAAGTGCACTCGGGTTAGCGGAGCGGAATAGGCGCGGCGGAGTGGGGGGGGGGGGGGTGGCGTTCTTCAGCCACAACGGAAGTCTAAAGCATCTCGGAGCTCTCGGGTTGGAAGGAGGGGTTGGAAGGAAGGGAAATTTTTGGGTAATATAACAACTGCATCTGCAAGCCCCGGTTAATGAGTCCCAGGCCACACCGGGATTCCGGGGATTTTCATGTTTTCTAGATCCTGGATGGTTTGGCTGAAACCCCGAAATTCTTATTCCGGCTGAGGTCTCTGGGGGGTGGAGGTAAGGGCAGGGAAAGTGAGCTGACTTCTAAGCTACAAAGTTAAGTGGCACCCGGGACAAATGTACCACATAGTCTCCCTCCCCCCAAGTCTTCCTACCATCCCCCCTGCCCGCTGCAGGACGCGCAAGGTCCCGGCTGGTCAAAGGCGCCGGAGTCCCGGGCCTCCCAGAACCCGCTGTCAGTGCTGTCCTTTTACGCAGCGTGGGTGTGAGCCTCGAACTCGAAGCCCTGACTCACCCGCCCCTTTCTGGGGTCTCGGGGAACCATTTCAGAGGTTGCATAGATGTTAGGAGCGGAAGGAGGCGTCGCGGTCCGCGCACCACCAAGCCTGCGGCTGCCGTCATTGAAAAAGCTTTCAGCTCACCTCCCAGGTCGCGGCGGCCGGGAGCCTCCTGCCGAAGAGCGCAGGCCTCAGGTTCAAGTCTGCGCCGCCGCTTAGCAGTGGCGTTATCGCCCCCATCACCCCGCCCTCGCGCTTCGGGGTAGCTCCTGTTTCTTCCCAGTAGCCTGGGCACAACTGCCAGAGCCCCCTCACCCCGCCCGCCGCAGCGGGGGCTGCTACCCCTAACACACACACATATCATCAGCCATGCCGAGCTCCCACACTTGCCAACGCCCCCTGCCCCGCCCTCCAGCCATCACAGGAGCGGCCACGCGCGACATTTAGGGCCGTGACCACAGAGGCTAAGCGACGGCTACCGTCAGTGTTCGTGGAGAGGTGAAGTCAGACTTCTGCTGGCTGCCCCGTGTACCACAAGGCTGAGTCCTCCCACGCAGACAGGTACGTGTCTGGAGTGTGCACGCAGCCTCGGCGAAAAGTGTCAAAGCAAATTTCCGTGCTCGCAGCCTCTGTTCTAAGGTCAGGACTAGCCTTTTTTTTTTTTTTTTAAATCGGTGCGCTTAGTGCTTTGCGTTCACGCTGCGCTATTTGTAAAACACGCCCTTTTCCAGTCCCACTGTTTCCCCACCACAGTCCTGTCCTCCTATATTCAACGGCTAGTTTTTCCTAGCGACTCCGCTGCGAGGTTTGCCCTACCGGACCCTTCCGCGTTGTCCCAAGCCCACATAGACATCGCAACCACAGACACCCGGCGCGGTCCGGGTCTGCAGGCAGCAAGCGAGGTGGCCGGGGGCTGCGAAAGTCCGAGAACCGGGTCCTGACTCGAAGGGTTGCGGGTGGGGGAGGGCATGTGAAGCGCGGTACCTGGACCTCACCCGGCGCCCCACTACGGTCCTCAGAACCTCTTCTCCGCTCTAGTGCTCCCCACTTACCCTCACTCTGACTCACTCCAAACTGTTGCTTGGGGAGCTCCTTCCCCGCGGAACTACCCCGCCCAACGCCCGCGAGCAATTTTAAAGCCAAGGAGGGGCAATCAGGTGGGCGCCCAGGCGCCTCGCGGACCCTCTGGCCAGCCTTGGCCACCACCCGGGCGCGTGCCCACTGGACCTCGGAGGGAAGTGGGGGAAGGGCGGGGACAGCGGAGGCTCCCGGGGCAGAGGGAAGGAGTAGCTCCGGGGCCAGAGCGAGCCTCCCGTCCCGAGGCCCTGAGCCGGGACGCCGGGACCCGCGGGCTGTACCTGTGGCGGTGGGGCCGGCGGCCGGCGGCAGGGCGGCTGGCTCTCCCGCGTCGAGGCTAGGCGCACTCCCATCCCCGCCTCATGTTCTCCGCGCGGGCTCCAGCGCGCTCACCGCCGCCACCGCCGTCGTCTCGGCTTTATTTACTCAGACGGGCGCGCGCGGCCCGGGAACAGGAATACCGAGGCCTTCTCATGTTTCTTGACTGCCGGGCCCAGCCGGCGAACATCCTGCAGGCGCGGTATCCACGTTCCCGGGCCGGCGAGAGGAAGCCTCAGCACCCTCCCGGCAGCGGGCACTGCAGTTAACCCTCGCAGAGGAGCCGCCGCTGCAGGCGCCGCCGGGGAGTCCCCGGCCCGCCGCGTCTTCCCCAGCGGGGCCCCGCTCTCAGATCCGCCGGCCCCGCAGGCTCTGAGCAAAAGGGGCTATTTCCTTCGCACTTAGGGGAGAAATCCGAGAAGCCGCAAGTAGCGCCGGGCTTGGGCTCTGGAAGCCGAGACGCTGCGGTGCAAATCCCGCGTGTTAGCTGGCCCGAGAGCTGGAAATTTAGCCACGCGTGGCTAGGCGGGAGAGAGCTTGACGACGCGCCCTTAATTTTCTTCGCGATTAGCTGGAGTACAGTTAGAGCACGGGTTTGTGTCTACAACGCGTGAGCTTATTGCAGAAGGTGCTTGGCGCCCCGGGAGCTCCTTTTCTGCTGTCACTGGGCTTCTGAGGTCCGCGCTGTTTCAAAGCCAGGCACACATTCACCGTCCGAGGCCAGGGCTGGAGAGGCTGCGCTCGCCACGGGACGTAGGGGTGGAGGGAGGCAAGGCCGGGGCGAGCGAGCCCAGGTGCCCAACCCTCTGTGACCCAGGTATGGAAGAGAAGGCGAGCCCAGGGCCAGGCATCTGCATGGAGGAAGGGGGATGGCACTTGGGAGAATCCCGAGCTGGGACACAGTGCAAGGGGAGAGAATGCCTCTCAGATTCCTTTATTGATGATGGTTCCCTTCCCACCATCACCCCAAATAGGAGAGTAACAAAAGCTGTGGTTTAGGTGCAACTGGAAGCTTGGAGCTTCTGGCAGCCTTGAAGAGCCGCAAGGCGCCGAGCACGAAGCCGTCCGCCTTCTCGCCGCCGGCCTTGAGGCAGCAGCGACACCTTCATCTTTTTATAAGAGCGAAAGTAGATTTTTCCAAACCTGAAAGTTATGGCATCACTTGTTCTTTTCTCCTTCAAGGTGGCTGGCCAGCTCTGGGGCAGTGGCCCACCTAAGCATCGTCCATTTATGTGGCCTGGAAGTGGTTAAAATATATGTTAAAGCTATTATTGCCAAGACTAATCACACCCTCGAATTTTCCTCTATGTTATCTCCCAAACTATGCGACGGCAAACGGGCGGTGGCACAATCTAAAGCATAGAAGGACGAACTTCTAAGTTTTTGCGCATTAGGTAGATAAATATTATCATTTGATCACATTTTCCAATGTCCGTGTTTTCTTTTATTGTATCATTTGCGGTTGGGCATTCTCATTTCGTCATTGGCGCTGCACTTGACTTGTTGCAGTGTGAGTTCAATAGACACAGAGGTCTACGGACCTCGCTGTGGGAATTTAAAGTGAGGGAAACATCAGAACATTTCAGCCACAGACTTACAGCGAGTAAGTTTCACAACAACTGGTATTTGATAATTCACAAGAGGAAATAGCCCGGTTTTCCCCTATCCTCTCTATAACACTCTCTATAATGTGGTCACCAGACATTATCAGGAAATCAGCTGTAAAACGCCCCTCTGACATATATTTTGGTCAGCTGCTCTCGGTAAAGCAATGGGCAGTATGTAGTCGCTTGCAATTTCATAGTACCATACTGACTCATGGACTCATGGAGCAGGATACTTTAGTATAAGACACTACTTTTGTTGCTTTAGTCTTAACTGCATTTACACAACTCAAAAATGCATTTAGAGGACTTTGACTTAAGATCAATTTACACGTGAGATGTGTTTTCTTAAGGTCTGATATAAAATATACAGCAAAAAATGTTGCAAAAAATTTTTAATTTGGTATAGGAATAATATACACCTTAGACTTAAGTCACTGAAAAAGTAATGCAGAATTACTTTAGAATATAGTAACTAGAATCCATTTTAAAATGAAAAAACAAAACCCACAATGGAGGGTAGGTTTTAAAATGAAATAGTATGGAGAATCCTTCTGTAATGTACAAATAAGCATGTATTTTGCGATGGACCAAAATTTTATTTTTGCAAGTTTCATTCTCTATGCAAGAGTGAAGTTTCTTCTTTATTTTAACCCACAGTTCAAATACAGTTATCATTATCTTTAATTCCACCTTTTCCAAAGGTGAATTTTACTTAGCTTCTAATGCTGTATTCTAAAGTCAGTACATGAAATGCTATATCATAATCCTCAGAACTAAACCTTGCAATTTTAGAAAGCACTATCAGAAGCTTTAGAGAGTATATAGTTTGTGGGAGATAGCCATATGCAGGGAAAAGAGAAAAACAGTTTAGGCCAGAAGTCAGAAAAGTTGAGTCCAAATTCTCAAAATCGAGTCTGAATTCTGGTTAATTTGATGTTGGCTTAGTCTGAATTTACTAAAGTATGAAATGAAGATGTCAATTTTTCCATAAATTTGCCATATACTATTATTAAGATATTTTTTAAATGTGAAAGTAACGTATTGCAATTGCTAAAGCTAGAAAAATGTCAAGTAGAACATTTGGCAGAAATCTTAATTCGTTCTGTTAGACCTAGAGTGTAGTTATAAATATAAATAATTTTCCTTTCTTACAAGAAAAAAAGAAGCTTTCATTTTAAGCATTTTGATATTTTACCAAGGGGCCTGATGTTTCACAACAAATATTGGTCAAAGTTTTTGAAAATAAGGATTGCTTTTAAAGTCTCTTTTCTGGTTATTACTTATAGGCAATGAAATAAATTACAAAGCCAGGGAAATTCTGTCACTTTCCATCCAAATGTTATTAAATAGTAAATTTATGGACAAATAGCAGGTTCAACCTCACACTTGGCCAGCATGAGTCGTAGAGATACATGTTGAAGTGCGTAAGTGGAACAACATAACAAGCAGAGAAAGACACAGCTGCAGAAACATCATGGGCAAACTAGTAGAATAGGAGCCCTCCAAATTCCGCACAAGGCATTTTCACTTTGTTTATAATTTGCCTTTGATTGCATTAATAATGCAGGATAAGTTTTGTCAGAGAGGGGGGTCTTCTCCATAAATTCATTCTCAAGCAAGGAACAGAGTCCAAGTGAAAGTCCCTCTTCTGCTAGCTCCACCCAGTCACGTTCCTGAGACTCAACCACCGAGAGGTGGCCACCACTGGTTTGATGTGTATCCTCTCGATGGTTTTCTCTGCGTTCACATCCATGAATACAAACAAAACATAATAGTTTTGTTTTATGACCTTCTGAAAGAAATGAGACCATACCTTACAGAAGGGTATACACATACAGAGACACACAGAACTAAACTAAAACTTGCTTTCTCATTCAATTTCATAGAGAATTTTCATGTGAGTACCTATAAATACAGATCCATAGTTTTAACTGTTACATAATGCTCCATAATCTATTTAGCCATTCCTCATCATCATTTCTGCCTTTTCAATGTTCACTATTATAAGCATTACACACCCTTGTTTATAATTATTTCTGCACACGTGTAAACATTTTTCTAGGAATCGCTACACAGACATAGAATTACTGGGTTGAAGGAATCATGATTTTAAAATTTTGATAAATATTTCCAAATTTCCCTCCAACCTGTACCTCCACAAAGTCACCATTTCCTGACATGCTAACACAGCATATGTTTCGTATGTTTGGACTTCATAATGTTTGCCAGTATGATGGGTAAAATAATGTCTTCTTGTTTGAGAACCTTTTCATTTGTTTATAAGCCAGTTGGGTTTCTTCACTGAAGCAACTTGCTTATATCTTTATTAGATGCCTTGTCGCTTTTATAAAGTCTTTATAAATGATTTTTCCATGATATATATGCTTTATATATTGCAAGTGTCATCTGGCCTGACATCCACCTTTTGCCTTTTTTGTTTTGCCTCACAGAAGGTTTAAATGTGAATATAGGTCAATAGGTCTGCATTTTCCTTTTTGAATTCTGGGTTTTGTGTCTTCCTTACAAAGGCTTTTAAAATATTTTCTTCTAATACTTTAAAAAATTGTTTTCATTTGGCTCTTTAATCCTTCTGGAATTAATCTGTATATGTTGTGAGATAGAGCTCTAATTTGGCTTTTTTTTCTTCAGTTGAATAGTCAGTTATTCCTATGGTGTCTATTAAAGAGTTTCCCCTCATTCATTTGAAATTACTTTTCTCGTATATATGGCGTATTCCTTTCCACATGTAGGTTGGTCTAAGAAGGCTTTAAGAGATGTTGCAAAACCCAATAGACTATAATAAATTTAATCTTCAAAAATTTAAAAGCATCCTGCCCGCCAAAGACTTCCAATATTATTCTGTTTCTAATTTCAGAGCATGTCAAGTATCGAAATAGTAATATGCATGGCCTGGTTATGGTTCTAATTTAGAAGGCTAATTCAATACTGTTCTAGGACGAACTTGCCGTTTATTTTGTCGCGGTCCTGCTCAGAAGGAAGAGAGCAGTTTCAGGCAGCCATATTCTCCAGGGTAGAGTACGGCTGCACAGAGCTTTTCAAATGCATCACAGAACCAAACGATAACCGACCATGAGCAATATAAGGTTATCTGTAAAAGTGATGAGTCCCTGCTATCCGTGATTTGTGAAAGTAAAATGCATTTTTTTTCTTGCTCAACTTTTTGTGAAATGTGATTCCCCCCTTCCCCACTGCCCCCCCATCCCCCCCCCACCCCCCTGCAAAGCAACCTGTTAAGATGAGAACCTTCAATCTGATTGCATATGAGTCAAATTTGCTCTGGACAAAAATGCAAATATCTTCTTGCCCTCATTTCTACAAAACATTAGCTACATAAAAGTACAGAAATGCAAATGGTAAACAGTCAGTAGCATTGAGATCCAGGTGGATTGCTGTTTTTTGTTCTACTTCATAGAGCTTGAGACAGGACCTGAAGTAACCCTGGGACACTAAAACCTCATCTTTTCCCTTGATTCCAAAATATTTTCAGTAGCCACCGACAATCACAGAGTCTCTATTCCATTACACACATGAAAATACACTATAGACTGGGGTCATAAGGAGAATCTGGAGAACATTTTATCCTCGAAGTGTACATTGAAATACAAGAATTTCTCCCAGGAGATTATTGTATCTTGAAAATCAATTTGCTCGCACATCAAAAAGTGGCCATTTTAATAAATTTAGCAAAGACTTTTGATCACAAGTTAGTATGACTCTATATTTGGAACCTAATGGACTTCAGGTACTTAAGTTTTAAGATTTAGTTCAGTTTTAAGATTTAATTACTATATGTACCTCATGCTGTTTCAAGCTTTTGACTGACCCCATCCATTTTTCCTGCTTTCATTTTCATCCTCCTATTTTCACCTATGTATAGGATATTTGAATAAGTTCACCAAAGGAATACACGTGAGCAAAAGTGATGTGTTCAACTTTTGCTTAACATGCTTAAAAAGAAATTGCTTACCCTCCTCTTTAACTCTTCCCAGTTACCAAGGGCTAGAACACGGATGTGGCCATGGTCCACACCTACTAATCAGATAACAACTCAAAGAACAGCAGAGCCACAAGATGAAAGCAGTCTGGGACCTTGCATGGACCACATGGGTGAGAGCTTCTGGGCTTGGGCTCAGCTAACTTTTTCTGGAAAGGGCTGGACAGTAAATATTTTAGGTTTTGTGGGTCATAAATTCTGTGTTCAACTCTGCCAATTACAGTGTGAAAACCGCCATAGATAATGCTTAACTATGAATGAGTCAATGAATGAGCGTTGCTGTGTCTCAGTGAAACTATTTAATGCACACTGAAGATTCAATTTTATGGGATTTTCCTGTGCCACCCAATGTGCTTCCTTTGACATTTTTTCAGCCATATGTAAAAACCGTTCTTCCTTCAGAAACAGAAACAGTCAGCAAGCTAGATGTGACCTGAGGTTGTGTTTGCTGATCCCCTGGATGTGGCCTTCTCAGCTGGACTGATATGAGAGACAAATAAACTGCCCCTCCTGGAAGTCACTGTATTAGGGGGTTTCCTGGCCAAGAGGACTTAGTCCATACCCTACATAATGCATGCCTGTACAAAGTTACTACCAGTGGGCTTAAGCAAAGTGCTTTTTAGATGACTAGAGGCTGCCACAAACAAAGAGAATGGGAAAGGGGGTGTAAAGAAAGCATGCTTTCTCCCCTCTCCTCCCAAGAACGTGTTACATGTGTGTAGAGAATCAACCTCATTATTTTTACAATATTCTTGATGCTGTTATTATTTTTTTTTATTTTAACCACCTTTAAAAAAGGTATTGACATACCTTTAGACCCAGTATTGGTGTTTGAGTTTTGGTGCTTATGTTTTTAAGGAATGGAAAATGGTGATTAATTTGTAAGAATTACTGTTTTCTGGATCCCTTCCTCCTGTCTCTCCCCAAAACCCCACAAAATTCAAACGATTTTTTCATTGTTTTCTTTTTTAATAATCAACAGTAAATATTTATGGGACACCTGCATGCAAAATCCTGTGCCAAGAACTGCATGATCTTGATTTAGAAGACATGATCCTTGCCTAGCTTACAAACTTGTTAAGAAAGCACCAGAAAACAAACATACCTCATCTAAAACGTTTTAAGGTGCCTGATATAAAGATTTCTTAAATCCAGTAAATCTGTAAATCATCTGTAGAAATGCATGAGGGAGCATGAAGACGATAGAAGGGCCATTTTATGTGTCTGCTAAAAATTTTGTAACCGTATTACCAACATCCTTCCCGAAAACATGCAAAAAGATCATTACTTCAGAAATTTGAGCCTGATTGAAAAACAGCATTTTCACCTCTTACATCAGACTTTTTTAAGTTTTATGCCAAAAACCTCTGGATTTCAAGAGAGAGTTTTAGGGCTTCCATTGAAAAAAAAAATTACAGCGAGAGTAAACACACAGGTTAGCGGGTGATTTTTCTTTCCTCCTCTCCTTGTCCAGGCCTTCCTGCAACCTACCTCTGGCCCTCCACCTTCACACTCCTTTGGAAAACTGTTGAAGGGAGAGAGGGATTGAAGGAGAGGAGTTTTGTGAATAAACTTGTCATATGTGGCGGTGAGGTAATTCTCGAGGCTTATAGGGAGAAGCCTCCACTGCTCCTCAGCAAGAAGAGACAAATTCTTGCCCAAGTATCTGGACTCCAGGCCCATCAGCAGGCAGCTGATTGGGGTTGGGGGGGGGCGTGGGGGCATCAGGTCTGCACCTAGAACTACGCAGTGATCTTAAGTCATTAGCCATCCATTTGTTTTGATATTCATTGAAGTTTCCTAGGTGTGCTTTGATGTCATAAATCCTGTTTAGAAAGGAGTGTGGGCTACAGGAAAGGGAAAAGGAAAAAAGGTGTTTTGCCAATGAATTGTGCAATTTAAATAGCCCAAAGTCTAGGATAAGAGAAGCCTTGTGATATCCAAATGTCACAATTTTTTTTTTCTTAGACCTGTAGTAGCAGTCAGCTCAAGACACAATATCCTAACATTGCTCTTCTGGACTCTTATAAATGGGGACATAATAAAGGATTTTTTTTTAAAATTACATAATATGAACACAGCATTTACTATGTACTATTCTAGGCACTTAATACATTCTCACAGCCACCCTTTGGGGTAAGCACCCATTAGTACCCATTTGGTAGAAGAAGACACAGAGGTATAGACTGGCCCTAAGTCACAGGTTGATTGCTGGTGGAGCCAGGATTTGAATGCAGTCTGGCAGATGCCAGGGTTTGTTTGCTGAATCACCTAACTATAACCAACTGCCTCTTTGCGGTACATAGGAATGGTAGAAAGAAAGAACTCTAAATACTTGACTGCATAATTGTAGGCGCAGCTAAATATGTTGCACACCTTTTGGTTCCTCACTTAAGAGCAGGAAATTCAGTGCCAATGTGTTTGCTTTCCTTTCCGTATGTGGCCTTTTTTCTCCGTGTCACCTAGAATGTGATGTCTTCCCACAGCTCCGACATCATGGTCAAAAGGTTGTACTTCATGCTAATCTTCATGTGTGTGGTCACATTCAAGAGCCAATAACTGCTGACTCTTCTGTGGGTTCTCTAAATCTGGAGACCATCCTTCCCACCAGGCAGTGAAGTGGTTCAGCGATGAAAAACAACATGCTTTGGAATAGCCCCAGCAATCTGGAAATGTTGCTTTGTTGTAGGAGTAGACACAGCATGATTATAAGTGGCATATCTCAAGGGAGGTGAAAATCAGTAGCTTTGACTCAGGAGCCTGAGGAAATGATAGTGGCTCCTACAACTTCATGAACTTCTTCTTGCTGTTATGTCTTTGTTCTGTTTTGTTTTGTCTTGTTTTTGTTTGTGATAGTTGTTAGGCCTGCTTCTAGCATTTGTTAGAGGACATTAGTCCAAGGCAAGAGTACAAATGAACGCCTACACCCCATATGCCTAAATATTTAAAAATTGCAAGTCAAGCTAAAACATTGTTAAATAAACTATGTTGCATCCCTCTACCTTGACAAATATACTATCATGATGAAAAATCAAAAACTGTAAAGTTATGATTTTTGTTGGGAAAATATCAAAGACAAGTTGGTTTCATTGTTACTGCACATGTCTGGACTCTTTGATGTTGGACTGGCAATGTTGAGATGAGTAATAAAATTAAAGAGACATAATTCATCATTTATTATGTATTTATTTAATTAGATTTCTTTTTCTTGTCTTCATTTCAGCAAAAATTGCTATGTTATTGTAACCAATATTCTCTCAGAATTTGTGTTCTGAAAGATTACAAATAAAATGCAAATCTACTAAAAATATCCAAAACATATTGAATATGTGAAATACATGAATATATTTTCATCAAGAATGTACATTAAAGGGGCGCCTGGGTGGCTTGGTCGGTAAAGCATCCGACTTCGGCTCAGGTCATGGTCTCACTGTCCGTGAGTTCGAGCCCCGCGTCGGGCTCTGTGCTGACAGCTCGGAGCCTGGAGCCTGTTTCAGATTCTGTGTCTCCCTCTCTCTGACCCTCCCCCGTTCATACTCTGTCTCTCTCTGTCTCAAAAATAAATAAAACGTTAAAAAAAATTAAAAAAATAAATAAAAAAAAAGAATGTACATTAAAATAAATAGAGAAAAATTCAGTTAAAATTATTTTATTATGAAGTAATATTTTTATTCTAAAATGCTTACATTGTATAATAAATAGATTCAAATAGAATTCAAATAGAAAATAGAAAGCAATAACTAATGAATATAGGATTTTAAGTAAAGCTGAAATTTTATTTAATATTTTGGAACATTAACTTAAAATATCTTATATAAATAAAATTATTTGTTAACGCTAGTGTTCAATGCACAGCTAGTTGTCAATATAAAGTATTGGTATCTGATTTCATGAATGATTTGTCTAGATCTACACACCAGTCTTTGAGTGATATGAATTGTTTAATATTGCAAAATGTTCTTTTGCTGCCAGGTGCAAACATTGCAAAGATTTGCTAAATACTGAATACCTACAGAGCCGTGGATTAGAGAAGCAAGAAAATGATGCCAGGCAGTCCTGGAAAACAAATACTGCATGAGGTAAGGCTATATTGCATTTATGGGATCTGCTGAGTTGATTAATTTGCCTTTTCTCCTTGCTCTTGGAAGCAGTACTCACCTCCAATGTTCTTAGCAGTACAGCCCAAGCCTTTACAATATTTGGATGTGATCACCTTTTACTTTGAGGACATACAGCAAATGATGTGTAGAAGCATTTTATGGGCCCTGAATGATGCTGGTCATGCACGTGCATGCATGCCTCTGTGTGTATGTGTGTGTGTTTGTGTGTGTGTCTGTGTTTGTGTGTGTGTGTGTGTGTTTGTGTGTGTGTGAGAGAGATGTAGGTCCTTTCAAAGAAAGATTTAGGGTAGTGGCTCTTTGCTTGGGTCTATGGGTGGTACTGGTTGTTTTGAGTGTTTTTAAGTTTTTAAGTATTTATTTATTTATTTATTTATTTACATACTCACTTATCTACTTATTTTTTTGAATTTATTAAACTTAAGCCCTCTGATGAATCAAAATAAAATTACACTTACTGAAACCTTTCCATGAGTTTATCCTTTGATGATCCCGAAATGATTAACACGTGTTACAACCTCTGAAGTTACAGAAAGCAGGGTCAGTTTTAAAGCCCTGACAGGGTAACATACACTTTTAACAGGGGCAATTATTGCAGAGCCATCCTGTAGGAAATAATGTCTTCACTGAGGGTCAGAGGATTATACGCCTGAGTGAAGTCAGCTTTGCAAGTTATTTCCCTTAAGATCAACGAGGAGACAGCTGATCGTGGGCACTGAATATGGTTACCACTTACGTGCCTTATTCACAGGCAACCATGAGCTCCACAAAACGCTTTTTATTTCCTTCACTGCCATGTTTTTAACATGTAGCCCATGAGCCGCCTTAAACAGGGGCGCTTGTTAAAAATGCACATTCCAGATCTCATCTATATATGCTGAAAATCAGGTTTTCTGGGCTTACACCCTATGGTGATGCTGATATGATGTTTCTCCAGCCCTGCTTTGTAAAAGAAATTGATGTAGGGCAATGGCACATAAGCTTTTTAAATTATACACCCTGATTAGTACAGATATTTTGGGCAGGCGTCTCTAGTATATAATCATTTCTTTGTAAATGGTATACACATACTATTGTGCTATTATGTAAACTGTAAAACACACACACACACACACGCACACACACATACACAAAACAGATTTTTAAAAGGCAAAGGTGAAATAAACAATATTTTATTTTATTTTATTTTATTAAGTTTATTTACTTATTTTGAGAGAGACAGACAGCACTAATGGAAGAGGGGCAGAGAGAGAGGGAGAGAGAGAGAATCCCACATAGGCTCTGCACTGCCATCACAGAGCCCCATGTGGGGCTCGAACCCACGAAGCTGTGAGATAAATAAGCAATATTTTAAATTAATTGTTTTATCTCTCAGTGATACAAAAATATTTTTTGCTTCCAGAAAAATACCATCGTTAATAAATACGTATTTATTAATATTATCAACAGGCTATTTTTAATGAAAGCAATATAATTTGAATTGCTTCATGCTTTAAAAAACATCTTGGTTTAGGGGCACCTGGATGGCTCAGTCGGTTAATCATCCAACTTCTGCTCAGGGCCTGATCTCACAGTTCCTAGGTTCGAGCCCCTCGTTGGTCTCTGTGCTGACAGCTGGGAGCCTGGAACCTGCTTCAGATTCTGTGTCTCCCTCGCTCTCTGCCCCTCCCCCACTCATGCTCTGTCTGTCTCTGTCTCTCAAAAATAAATAAACGTTAAAAAAAACTAAAAAAACCGTCTTGGTTTAATAATAGTTTAAAGGTTGGGACTCAAGTTCAGGTTAATTAGAGACTTGTTTTTCATGTCATCTCTAAAAAAGATACTTTGGGACAAGACAGACTCACACAGAAGAGGTGTATTTCTGACTGTACTTACCATTTGTTTTCAGCCCATCCACAAGTTTTGTAAAGAGTTTGCTTAAAATTGTGTTTACAAGTCTTCCATGATTATCAGCCAGTTCTTGTAAATGAATCACAAAGTGTTACATTTTTATTTTCAGCAAATGCCTTTAATAATTCCCTGAAACTCCTTGAGAGATTTTAAAATAGATGTGAAAATTCTGTTTTCAAGTTTTTAAAGTGTGACAGGAGTTTCCTTAGGTAATTGAAGTCATTTTCAGGAACAAAATCACACAGTGATGGGTACATTTCTAAATCATGAGTGTCTTTTGGAAAGCAGTTACTTTGTCAATTGTTGTTAAATGTCATCTTTACCTGAAGGGGGCAGATGAAGAGTGTTTTATGTTTTTAAGTAACAAAAGGTAGATTCCCATTGAAAGTCCCATCCTCAAGAAGATGAACAAATTACTGTGGCTTAAATCTCAAGTGTAAGAGAAGGAAATGGTGAAAATCACAGTACTGCCAAGAAATGGGCAAAGGCTAGAAAATGGGAGGCCTGTATTTTATGCCCGCTCCTTTCATTTGTATCTTGTAAAAATGGAGCGGTCATAAATTCTAATTGTAGACATCGTCATTCACTGTGGGAGGGGCACGGAGGCCTCTCAGATGACGCTTAGCCCTAAGTAACCGGGCAGGTCGTGGAATCCTTCACTGTGAGAAAGAATAGTAACAGTAACAAGAGCTGATAATTATGGAACTCTTAGGTGCCAGGCCCTGCTAGGGTTTTCTGTGAATCACTTCATTTACTACTCACACAATGCCCTGGGCACAGTCTTCGGGCTTTTGTGGATGAGGAATTTGAGTTTGAGGTCATGTAGCTACTAAATAATGGAGCCAGGAGTCTGGCAAGTTTGGGGACTTCATTTGTGGACATGAGGAGTTAAAATGCAGGTATGACCCCAGACCTACTGATTATCACTCAACTCTGGCTTCCCCAGTGAGATGGAGGAGATGTGGGAGGGTGCCTGGGGGCTGGATGCTATACCCTCAGGAAGCACCCTCCCTCCTGCTGAAGGAGCCCTCTGCATTCCCAAATCTGCAAACAGAGCAGAGGGTTGAGTATCTGAAATCATATCTTGTGGAGCACTGATTTCCTGAAGCCTACAGACTTCTTGGCAGAAGTTCTCTGTATGGTTGTTTTGGATATCATTTACTACGGAATGTGTTTCTTTAATTTCTGTGACATAGAGATGTAGTATCAGAGGCTGGGGCATTTTCTTGGACCATTGTAAATATTAGTTTGTGTTTTCTTGGACGGCTTCCTCTGAATGAGTCAATATATAAGCATCCATTCTATTCCAGGCAATGCCTGATCCAGTGGTTTCAAAAATCTGTCCCTTTACTCTCATGAAAATTACAGTCTAGCAAGAAGGAGGTAAGTGGGTAGGTAATTAATACAGCGTGTTGAAGTTGTTAATAGGGCTAAAACGTCTGTGCACAGACTCAAGAAGACAGAAGGCTTCCAAAAGGAATGAATGAAGTCAGGTAGGTAGAGTGGTAGGGGCTGTAGAGAAGGCTTCATTCACGTGTATCAGGGTACTTGAAATTTGACATCACGTGTTCTCTCTTTCATTCCTCACTTCTGTCCTTCCTCATTTCTGTCTTCACAAATTTCCTATCATTGCCCTTCTGTTTTTTTTTTTTAATTTTTAATTTTTAATTTTTATTTATTTATTGAATGTTTATTTTTTGAGAGAGCAAGTTGGGGAGGGGCAGAGAAAGAGGGAGAGAGAGAATCCCAAGCAGGCTCCACGCTGTCAGGACAGAGCCAGATGCAGGGCTCAATCTCTCGAACCATGAGATCATGACCTAAAGCCAAAATCAAGAGTCAGATGCTTAACCTACTGAGCCACTCAGGCGCCCCCTGGTTTTTGTTTTTGTTTTTAATTCCTTCCTTCCTTTCAAACAGAATCACTTTCTTATTATCAGAAGTCATATTATTAACAGTAAACAAAAGGAGGATAAGCAAATCTTCGCCAATAGCCCTTACCTAGGATTAAAAGTTCTCTGTTTAAAGTTGTCTTTAAAATTATCGCAGTAATCAGTGCCATGTATCAGAAAGACATAAATCCCCAAGGTCTTCGAATCATGGTACTCCTACCCTCAGCGCATAATTCTTATAGTTTGTTTAATAAAGAAATATGCCTTATTGTTTCAAACACTGCATACGTACCTTAAGAAAGCTAGATTTCCCTTTATGTGTCAAAATTTTAATCTTATCGAATTATCTATCACTAATTTTCTCAATTATCCTTAATTATCCTCATAATACACTTTAGAGCTAGTTAGTCCTACATATTGGATCTAGTTTTTATGGCTCTCAGTTTTCTATCCTAGCATCATCCTTAATTTTTTCCCCATTGTTCAGCAACTTGTCGACTAGACCAGACCAAGGATCTCAACAGAATGATTCATCTTTATTCTGTCTGGGTGCCTTCTGGTGTTGTCATTGCATTCCCCCCATCCCCACTGTTTTCTTATGCTGAAAGTTAGGTCTAAACTTTTTTGGGTTCAGGTTAAACATTTTGGCTAGAATATACCATAGGGGATGGTTTGCAGTCTACTATGTGTCACGTCAGGAGATGTATTATTTGATAGCTCCACCATTCTTGGGGCTAAACTTGAGCACTGGATTTGGGTGATGAAAATCTGATCCCTCCATGAATGTACACTTACGTTTTCCTCCTGTGACTAGAAAGAAATCTTTGTGGTATTACTTTGGCACTCTGTGAATGTCAGATTCCCCATAAATCATGCACTTAATGCTTTTAACACTACCTGACAATCCTTGCCTCGGTCAGTAATTTCATTAGGGATCAACAATGATTAAAATCTAATTCAATCCTTCCTTTTCTCCTAATAGGTGACATTCTTGTATGAAGTAAATCTTTCTCTCATCAGGTGGGGTTGGGTTTGTTTTTGTTTGTTTGTTTGTTTTGTTTTGGTTACTCTGTAATATAGTCTAACTGGGGAGGCATAATTAATGTTCAATATTCCCCATTAGATACATGTGTTCAAAGGGAAAACCTTACTTAATTAACTGCCTCAAGTGATAATACCTGACAGGGAATGGTGCCTTCCCATTTTTAAGTACCATTCTCTATTCATGGATTTTCATTGATTCATTCAGTGTCCTTACAACCTCGAAACACTTTTGGTCTCAAAAGTTATAAGTTGAGTAATTCAGCATCAGTTGTTTTACACAGCAGTGTTCTTTAAAAGAAACAGATACAGCCAATTCTACCATTTTACAAATGTTTTGAAAAAATGAGATTGACAAGATGGTGAAAATCCCTTTCACTACACATGATGAGCCACCTGGCTCAGAGTATGCCCTCCACCAGTTGTAGTGTGTGAAGTTCAGTCTGTCAGCCTCACAAGATTAAAATGAATTTACTCTTGGAAAAATGGACTTACTGAGACTGAAAGGGAGGCACCATTTCAGTAACTGTTCACTTGCACCAGAATCAAGGTAAGATGTCTCTATTTGGGGACTTTCTCTTTTTTATGTAACAACACAGATATTGGACTTTAGATTTTTTTTCTTTTCTTTTCTTTTTTTTTTTTTTTTTTTTAATTTTTTTTTTCAACGTTTATTTATTTTTGGGACAGAGAGAGACAGAGCATGAACGGGGGAGGGGCAGAGAGAGAGGGAGACACAGAATGGGAAACAGGCTCCAGGCTCTGAGCCATCAGCCCAGAGCCCGACGCGGGGCTCGAACTCACGGACCGCGAGATCGTGACCTGGCTGAAGTCGGACGCTTAACCGACTGCGCCACCCAGGCGCCCCTTCTTTTCTTTTTTTAAAATGAGTTGATAAATGGCTAACTACTGGCTTAATGGCACAGTTAATTCTATAGCACATACATTAAAAGAGGCGTGTATTTCTTTCCTCATTATACTGTCTTCTACAGTGAAGTTAAACCCAGAAGAACATGAAAATGATAAATGTGTATGAGCAGGTACATGTGAGCATGGGCAGACACACACACACACACACACAGATATATTATTTAAAAACAATTTTTTTTAATTTTAGAGAGAGAGTGTGAGCAGAGGAGAGGGGCAGAGAGAGAGAGAGAGAGAGAGAGAGAGAGAGAGAAAGAGAATCTTATGTAGGGTCCACGCTCAGCACAGAGCCCAACGCAGGCCTTCATCCCATGACCCTGGGATCAAGATTGGAGCTAAAATTAAGAGTCAGACACTCAACTGACTTAGCCGCCCAAGTACCCCAGAAAGACGTATTATTAAATTATAGAGTTCCCAACTGTCTTGACTTTAACATTGAAAGTCTCGTGTTTCAGTAAACACTCCAGTCCCAGGCAAAACGGGATGGTTGGTGACCTGAAAATTGCCAGGTAAAAATAGCATGGAATTCAGCAACAGATCTCTGTTCTTTAAAATTATTTTAAATGTTTATTTGTGTTTGAGAGAGAGAGACAGGATGTGAGCAGGGGAGAGGCAGAGAGAGAGGGAAGCACAGAGCCCAACGCGGGGCTTAACCTCACCAACCATGACCATGACCTGAGCTGAAGTCAGACACTTTAACCAACTGAGCCACCCAGGCACCCCTGAATCTTCCTATTCTTGACTGAGACATTTAATTTTTTTTATTTTTTACATTTATTTATTTATTTATTTATTTATTTATTTATTTATTTATTTTTAATTTTTTTTTCAACGTTTATTTATTTTTGGGACAGAGAGAGACAGAGCATGAACGGGGGAGGGGCAGAGAGAGAGGGAGACACAGAATTGGAAACAGGCTCCAGGCTCTGAGCCATCAGCCCAGAGCCTGACGCGGGGCTTGAACTTACGGACCGCGAGATCGTGACCTGGCTGAAGTCCGACGCTTAAGCGACTGCGCCACCTAGGCGCCCCTACATTTATTTATTTTTGATAGACAGAGACAGAGCACAAGTGGGGGAGGGGCAGAGAGAGAAGGAGACACAGAATCCGAAGCAGGCTCCCGGCTCCAAGCTGTCAGCACAGACCCCGACGCGGGGCTCGAACTCACAAACCGCAAGATCATGACCTGAGCCGAAGTCGGACGCTTAACTGACTGAGCCACCCAGGTGCCCCTTGACTGAGACATTTAATAAGGCCTTTAATTCAGACATGAATTGATGTGTCAAACTGGCGGGAAGATAACTTATTAAGTACATAAGAATATGAATTCAAAGAAGTATCAGGAATGCACTAAAAGTCTTTAAAACTGCTAGTTATGAAAGGGATCAAGAATCTTACTACCTATGTTTTCTTCAGAAGAGGTAACATAATTGCCAGTATTTCTGAATAGTTCAGCTAAAGCTTAGAAAGGAGAATGGCGGAAGGTACAATGTGCTTGAGTTGATTTTCAGTGTGGAATTTTACAGAGACTATTCATTGAATGTTAAGGTGAAAAGGACCTTGAGGAATTATAGAATCTATCTTTCCACATCTAGTCAAGGCCACAACTACATCATGATGGGATTATACCCAATATATTTTTAAATACTCTCAAAAAAGGATATTCCGTTGTTAATTTTATGCGTTATCCCGAACTCTCATCCTTTATAAAGATCAGATTTTTTGTTTCTGGTTGATGGTAAAAATTGTGAACAGCCAAAACCCATTCTTTGACAAAGGTTAGAAGATTATTTTTCAATTTTCTTTAAGTATTTTAATTCTAGAAGCTTTCAACTTTTCTTCAAAGTTTGTACTTTTAAGCCTTTAGTTATATCTGTGTTCTCCTCCAAATCCCTAAAGCATACATTTGGGTATGCTAACCAGCATAAAAAAAATACAAGTTTTTGTATTCTTTAAATTATAGCAGTCATGAAACTGTCATATTTGTAGTGAAAATAGTATTACATAATAATCTGTGTTTTAGAGTCTTAATAATTTGATGTTTCAAGAAATCAAATCATTAGTTTAATAGACTGCAGGATCTCCAAATGGTTTTACAGATATGATAATAATACCTTATTGTTAAGGATTTGGACTGAAATCTCATTCTTCATCCTCAGGAACAGAGAGATAAGCCTAATCCTAGGTGCTTTCGAGTTAAAAAAAAATTCCTTTGAGATCATAAAAGGGAAAGAATGTGATCCTATGAGACATATATTTTATTTTAGTTCTTTTTCTGGTTTCCAGATATTTGACCTGAGTTATTGTGTTTGGTGGGTAGATTAAGAATACAGAAATATTTTATTTAGGTTGTTGAGTTTTTTTAAGATTGAAAGAGCTAACAGAAGTTAAAGGATATTTGCTACTTGATATCAGTGCAGGAGAATTAAAAAGCAGTATCTTAAACTTGAACGTGCATGCGAAGTCACCTGGAGGATCTTATTAAAATCAGCTTATGACTCAGTGTAGCACAAGATTCTGCGTTCCTAACTAGCTCCTAGGTGGTGCTGATGACCTAAGGACCATACTTTTCTTTCTTTCTTTCTTTCTTTCTTTCTTTCTTTCTTTCTTTCTTTCTTTCTTTCTTTCTTTCGCTTAATTGAAGTATAGCTGACACACAATGTTACGTTAGTTTCAGGTGCAGAGCATAGTGATTTGGCAACTGTATATGTTATGCTGTGCTCACCACAAGTGTAACTACCGTCTGTCGCCATACAACGCTATTTCAGTGTCATTGACTGTATTCCCTATGATGTGACTTTCATCCTTGTGATTTATTCATTCCCTACGTGGAAACCTGTACCTCCACTCCCCTTCACCCAATTGCCCTTCCCTCAACTGTCCTTCCCTCTGGCAACCATCAGTTTGTTTTCTGTATTTATGGGTCTGTTTTTGCTTTTTTGTTTGTTTGCCTTTGTTTTGTCTTTTTAAGGACCATGTTTTGAATAGCAAGTTTGTAAAGAGCTTAGCTATAGCTTAGTTCAGACTTTCTCTTGTTAACCTGGAAAGACAAATAGTACCCACTGTGATACTCTCTTTATAGGAAGTGATGGGGACATGGATAGGGATGGAAAAACTACTTCAGTGGTATTGTTGGTATGGAGAGGTATTTGTAAAAACTAATTAAGAAAGCTATTTCTGGGGGCGCCTGAGTGGCTCAGTCAGTTGGGCGTCCGACTTTGTCTCAGGTCATGATCTCGCGGTTTGTGAGTTTGAGCCCCACATTGGGCTCTGTGCTGACAGCTGGGAGCCTGGAGCCTGCTTCAGATTCTGTGTGTGTCTCTCTCTCTGCCCCTCCCCTGCTCACTCTCTGTCTCTCTCTGTCTCTCAATAATAAATAAACCTTAACAATTTTTTTTTAAAGAAAGCTATTTCTGGGGCGCCTGGGTGCTTGGTCGGTTGAGCGTCTGACTTCGGCTCAGGTCATGATCTCACACTCTGTGAGTTCGAGCCTCATGTCAGGCTCTGTGCTGACAGCTCAGAGCCTGGAGTCTGCTTCAGATTCTGTGTCTCCCCCTCTCTCTGCCCCTCCCCTGCTCGTGCTCTCTCTCGGTCTCAAAAATAAATTTAAAAAAAATTTAAAAAAAGAGAGCTATTTCTGTAACACAGTGACTAGACTATGATGTAAATATGAATACTATATATAATAGCAGATTATCCTATAATTGCTGAGTGTTTTAGTTATGAATTTTTAATTTATACTTTATAAGTAGATTTAGATTTGTTTTACTCCCCTTTGATGAAATTAATTTTTCATATCATGCATATATCAAATTACCTTCTACAAAGAAAATTCATTTACAGAAATGAGGTATTGCAAATTTAAACCAAATACATTTTTTTACCTTGTAACTAGAGTTGACATTTAGATTATTTGAGCCAAACCCTGATAGCCTTATTTCATGTAGTGGCTACTTCAATTCATGGTCATTTATTATTTCAGTAAAAATTATTTATTGAGCAGCTCCTTATTTATTTCCTGTGCTTTTTGAATCTTTGCCTGATCTGTTAGGAATATTTGATTGGGATTAACAGAAAAAGCCTAAATCAAAATGGTTCAACCTAGATAATAGTTTACCTACCTATTTCTTATGTATCCAGGGATCCAACCTGACATTCCAAGATATCAAAGATCTAGTCATCTCTTGTCTTGTTACTTCTCCAAGGCATGACTTTCTGTCCTGAGATTATTATCTGGTCCAAGATGGCTGCTGGAGTTTCAGTCATTGTGACCCCATTTCCGGTAAGCAGAAAGGGAGAACAGGAGAAAGAAGTACATGCTTCTTCCACCCCCACATTACTTCTCCTTGTATCTCACAGATCACGTTTAATCCCATGACTGCACTTAGCTGCAAGGAGAGCTGGGAAATGCAATCTTTATTCCAAGTGGCCATGGTGGCCATCTACAAAATTTAGGATACTATTACTTTGGAAGAGGGGTTGGCAAACTATGACCCGCAGGCCAAATCTGACCACTGCTTATTTTTGTAAGTAAAATTTTATTAAGTCATAACCATGCCCATTCATTTACATAATGTCTATTGTTTCTTTCACACTATAATGGCAGAGCTGAGTAGTTGTGAAAGGAAACATACAGGCCACAAAATCTAAACTATTTTCTGTCTGGTCCTTTACCGAAAATGTTTACTGATCCCTGCTATGAAGGAAAAGGAAGACAAACCTGCAGCTTCTGTTACATATTTTAGGCTATTTTTCCTTCCTCTCTCAACTTTAGCTCATTTATAAAAACCAGTAGCTTCTACAAAATGCTAAAAAAAAATAGGGCTTAAGTGAGAATTGCACTTATCCTGGAGGTTGAGTAGACTATTTGAGTAAATTACTCAAATGTTCCCACATGGTATTTTTCTTTATTTTATCAATAAGATTTATAATTGTTCCACATTTTGGTCTTGTATCAGTCAGGATTTAATTGATGTAAACAGAATCTATTGTAGCTAGTTTAATCAGGAAGGAATTACAGGATATTAAACGACATAGGAAATCATTAAGAGCTTAAGACTGGGGACAAGAGAGGTGCTAAATAGGTAAATTCTAGGTAGATTTTTTTGGAAACGACTCCCTAAGTGCACTACAAAGCGGGACCACCAAAAAAGCTTCCATGTGTTGTCCCTGATCAGGGAGCTACTGGCTCCAGAACACCACCACCTGTGTCATTGTCAAGAATTGCCATAATCAAGAAGCCACCACTTCTGCTGGTTCCAGAACTATGTGTCACACAAGCAGCCTCAAGGTCCTGCACTGTGCCTCTGATACCCATTGACCTTGTGTGTGGACACTGCAGCATCTGCTGAGGGTGGCATGAAAAACTTCGGATGTCTCTGTGAGGAGGCTTGCCAGAAGAAATGGCAAAACAGCTGAGGCAAGGCCTCTACCTTACTCCCAAATGCCAAATCTGCTGCAGAGTACATCTGATTTGCCAAACCTAGATCACATTCAGAATCCAAGCTGCAAGGTAGTCTGGGAAATGTACCTCTTAAGTTTCTAGTCTCCATAGCCTGAGGAGACTAGAAAAAGACTAGAAAAAGGGTGGAATGAATGGTAGGCACCAATACTTGCCCTGTTCTAGAACAGAAACAACATCTATATGGAATGATGTCCTTTTTTCTTGATTATGGAAAGTCAGTATATCGACAGTCTTCCTGAACTTGGTCAGATCATGAAAGTGTTATATTCTCAGAAGTATACCAGAATGAGGCAATATTAAAGTTTGTTTATTTATTTTGAGAGAGAGAGCAGGGGAGGGGCAGAGACAGAGGGGGAGAGAGAATCCCAAGCAGGCTCTGCACGGGCAGCACAGAACCTGACGTGGGGCTTGAACTCACAAACCATGACATCATGACCCGAGCCACAACCAAGAGTCAGACGCTTACCTGACTGAGTCACCCAGGCGCCTCCAGAATGATCATTTGTATTTTTTGTATCGGTGCCTTCACATATATATATTGTTAGCATTCTTCTGGTAAAATATCCCTTGGAAACATTATATGTAAGTAAATAAATAAATAGTTGCTCTCATCAAAGCAGCAATAGGGCCTGTTCCAGAAAGTGTGTGCTCCCTGTATATTCCAGATGCTTGCTTATGTTTTCCAGACTCCCTTGAACTTAAGTTAACACCATGTGACTGCATTCCTGCCAATGAAACATGTCACACTTAGCTGGTCCTAAAACCCCTGTGGTCCCCATTGCAGCAACAGTGGCGTCCATGTATTGATAAAGTAGCATCACACCATAACAGCTGGACCCTAGACTTACCAGATAGAAGAGAAGGCCTTTTGCCCTACACCGGTGTTTGTGGGGAGAGAAATAAACACTTGCATGATGCCGCTGAGATCATATGTCATCACGACATAGCGTGTCTCTCTTGACAATATGGGCCTGAAGTCTTGTAGTCCCCACCTCTCATCCCTCCACTGCCAGCCTCTCACTGCCTCTCCTTTTCTCTCTGCTTTCTACCCACCTCCTAAGACAGCTTCACGTAGCTATTTTGGGGGGCACAGTTTGTAAACCATTACTTTAGGCTTTTTAATACCCTTTCCTCTGGTTTTGGAATGTAAACAGTTGTATAAAAAATGAGTATTACTTTTCAGGTAAATGGGGATGGGGAAGGCAGGTGCTGATCTCTTACTGCACTTTATTGAGAACAGCTCTGAATTTATGTTTTTTTTTTATTAATTTTATTTTTTTTAATTTTTTTTAACGTTTATTTATTTTTGAGACAGAGAGAGACAGAGCATGAATGGGGGAGGGTCAGAGAGAGAGGGAGACACAGAATCTGAAACAGGCTCCAGGCTCTGAGCGGTCAGCACAGAGCCCAACGCGGGGCTCGAACTCACGGACCGCAAGATCATGACCTGAGCTGAAGTCGGACACTTAACCGACTGAGCCACCCAGGCGCCCCTGAATTTATGTTTTACAGACAGAATTCCCACTGTTCAGAAAGAGTATGAAAACTATCATATTCAGGTTTTAAGTTATTATATATGGAATCCAGCTTTTACTGGAAACAGCATTGTTTGTCAAAGTGATACAATTGGATATCATTTGAATCTGACTTTTCCATAAAAATGATGTTAACATAGGCACTAAGGGTCCTGACTGAAAGCCCAGTTTCTAAAATAAAAACTACTACAGACAGTATATTTAACCAGCTGGAAATAGTGTGTTTGATTAGCAATAGAAATAAAGTTGTATTATTCAAATAAATGGGAACTGTATTAACCAATCACAGAACATTTTATTTAATAAAGTACATTGTCATAGTACACTGTAATCAGCAATCTCAACAGAGTACACAAAATTCAGAAGGACTTCTAAGAAAGAATGGCAGATTTGGGGGCTGGGGGGAACATACCTATTGCATGACTCATCCAGGAATTTGAAGACTTTCTTTTCCTCATCAAACATTTCCTTGTAATAACCTTAGGCATCAGAGGTCAAGCAGTTGACCTTACTGATACATTGGACGTCGGACTTCTCTCTTGTGTTCCATGGTGTCGATGCATGTCTAGAAGGTCAGGAGAAAAAAACGTGAGTGGACTGAATATGGATCTCTCTGTTTTTACAAAGTGAGCTTCTAATCCATTCAGGCCTCAGCTCAGATGTCACCTCTTCAGGGAGATTTTCCCTGACCACCTTATCTGAAATAGCTGTATCTTCCTCCCCTATCACTTTCCAGGCTTCACTCACTTTACCTTATTTTCTTCATACCACTACTCACTAATTGAAACTATGTTGTTTTTTGTCCCATTTCTTCACTAGCATTTAAGCTCCATGAAGGGAGAGCTTTTAACACCACTGTAACTCCAACAAATACATTGCCTGGTACATTACGTAGTAAGTATTCAATATTTTTTCAGTTTCTCTGCCAGAAACAAGAGGGGGATTTTCTCTGATCTTTGCTATGAGAACGTGGTAAGGCTCTTGGAGGTAAAACTCATAAAAGTGCCACCCACCTTCCCAAGGCTGGATCCCACTCTGGAGTTTTTAATTCTCAAACTTGTCAGCACATTGCCTCCAGGATTTGTCAGTTACAATTTAGGTTTCCTACCCTGGTGCTGGGTCTCTAGGTGGTTTTTCCTGGTGGGATTCACCTGTCTGTCCATAATTCTGGGGGCAGAGTTTTGTCCTGTGACCTCAGTTCTCTAATGGATCCCAGATGACTTGTTAATTTCAGTTTATTTAGCTTTTTTTTTTTTTTTTGTATGGATAGGAGAAATGACTTCTAAACTACTTACATGCTGGACTGTAAATTGGAAACCATTTGCTAATTTTTAATAAATAAGTGAATAAATGCTATTGAGAATGTATAGCTATCAGCTGGTTCACTACAATTGTTTGGTCTAGTTTTGCAAATCGGAACTTTGTTTTAATCAATTACAACACAATGATACAGGAGGAGATGAATCTTCATAGCAGTGAATGGCACTTCTCTGATGATTGAACTTTTTTTACTACATCGGATTGTTTGCATAGTACAGAGAGTTGTATATAAAAGTTACATTATCCGTTAATCAATAATTCCTTAAACTGGGGTGCTTGGGTGGCTCAGCTGGTTCAGCATCCAGACTCTTGATTTCAGTTCAGGTCGTGATCTCATGGTTCATGAGTTCAACCCTCCCTTAGGCTCTGCTCTGACAGCACACACACACCACACACACACACACACACACACACACACACACATGCACTCTCTCCCTCTCTCTCTCTCTCTCTCTCTCAACATAAATAAGTAAAACATTAAAAAAATAATTCCTTAAACAGAAAGCAACATATTCTGAATGTATGGATTATGGTACAGGCTAAGTTACAATAACAAATACTTCCATAAGTCACTGGTTCAGACATAAAAGTGTATTTCTCTCCCATGCAGTCTGAAAGGATTTGGTTTCCAAGGTTGGGTGGGCAAAAGATCAGGTAGAGACCCAGGCTGAATTTGAAGAGAATATATAATGTGGATGCTGGCTGTTTAGTTAGGAAGGACTACATATGATCCAAATATAAAGTGTGTACATGTGTGTGTATATGGGGTTCAGATGAATCAATTTTAGCATAGCGTTCTGTTTGAAGAATATATAGTCCTGTAGCCCAAAATGAAGTAAAAGACATTTAAATATTTTATATGCATTTCTCAAGGACTGTTAGGGAGATCTGTGCCATAATCCATAACAATACTTTAAAAGATATCATCTCTCTTCCACACTTCTTTCATACTCTGTATTTGTTCCCAGAGTCTTCTTGAAATCACCCAATTCCCCTGACCCCCACCTTTTCTCGCTTTTCTGTCTTCTTTCCTCCTGCCTCCACCTCAAGCTCTTTCTTATTGAGATCAATTTAGAATTGAACTTCTTTTTTATGGTTTCATTTCTGCTTTGCTCATTACCTGGATTCTCCACAAGAAAGAACCCAGGGCTGACCCAGAAAGCAAATCTCTTTTCCCTTTTTCTTCAAGCATCTTTGGCCCAGTTGCTCTCCCTGTCTTCTAGTTTTGCGTTACAAAAACACCAAGAACTAGACTGGCAAAAAAAAAAAAAAAAAAAAGAATTGCTTACGGTGGTGGGGGGAAGGGTAGAATCTGCACGGACAGGAATGGGGAGGCCATGAATACTTACGCGTTAAAACGTCTTGTTTCCATCACACATATATCATTAAGAGCTCAAGTGAGGATAATGTGCACCGCTGTAACTCCAAAACAGATGGAAAATCTCTCAGTTTAAAAATATTCACAAAGCTGGATTTATACAGATGTTCCACCTGAAGGCAGAGCTGAACAAATTAATGCTCACAGTGGACTATGAAAGTCTAATCTATAAAGTGAAAAGGGAAGGGAAGGAAACTGAAAATTACTGAGCACTTACTCAAGTATTGTGTTAAGCTGTTTAAACAATGTCATGTCATTTAAAACCCCCCATAACCCTTCAGATCAGTGTTCTCGGCTTGGGGATATACTATTCTCAGTAGAACACGAGTGGTGAGATTTTAAAGTGCTTGTGTTTTCATACCAAAAATAACATGAAAATGCTTAACACGATACAGCGTGAGTGCCTTATGATAAGCTTTTTTGATTGTCATGTAAGTGGCTGACATTAAGCTTTTGGTTGCTGAGCCATCCATTTCAAATATAACCATCTCAAATAAACACGCAGCCGGCGGTGTGACACGGCCACTAGCTGAACAACTAGATGAGGAGTTAGGGTGCCCCCACTTGGGAAGTCCCCTTTCCAGAAAGCCCTGTATAACCTAGATAACTGACTGCTTGAGTGGTCCTGCTTTTTCCTCCCTGGACCCCAATTCCTGCCTTCTTATGTTCTAAATTCACCAAGAAAGAGTGAACCCAAGAAAACCCACACTTGGACCCAGTAATGTCAAAGCCCCAGGTCCACGGTCCCTCCCTCTCTCTCTATGACCTCGTTATGTGGCCCTTGGGCATGTTGTGTATCCTCCAGGACTTGTAATATTCCTCCCCGCCCCCCGTCCCCGCCCCACCTCCCACCAAGTTCCCTTGTGGTTGTTGCTGAGATGTGTCTTGTGTCTTCCAGTTGTAAGAACACAAAGTCTGGTTCAGCCACATCCATTGACTCTGGTCGGGGGAAATGTCTATAGAAGGCTGCTGTAAGTAATATGGGCCCAGGTCATTGGCCTCGGGCGTTCCTGGCCCAACGTCTTAGTAACAGTTAGGCTGACACTGACAGAAACACTGGGGCATGTTCTAGATCATCAGGAGGATTATCTTATAATCAAATAATTATAACCAAAGAGTCACATAGTATCTCATTGCTACCTTAATTGAGGTAGACTAATGAAAAAGGCACAAAGTCAGACTTAATATGTAAATGATACGTGTATGCCAAGTAGAGGTCAAAAGACCTCATACTGTATGAAATGAATGATGACTTTGCAGGAGATCAAATTCGGAATTGGGCTAAGAGAATGAGACATCCCCTGGCATATGGTAGGACAGTCATATTCTAAAGAATATGCATCACAGCAGTACTAACATTTGAACACTGATGTGGTTGAGGAAGAAAACATCATCACGTCGTTAATGCTGTTTCCTTGAGTTTTGTTGTTTTTACGAGTATTTTAACAAATTTACAAATATGTGTTAATTTATATCAGTGTGGTAAATTGGATTATTCTTCCCAATTTTTCTCTGTTTCTCTATTATACGATTATATGGCCAAGCTTGTGTCCTGCGACTTTTTGCTAGAGAAGGCAGAGCACCTTTTGCTAGAGAAGGCAGAGCATCTTTTGCTACAGACGGCAGAATGGTATAGGGGACTGAGGGAAAAAAAGCAACCTGTTTAGGCGGCAAGAAAACATTGGCAAAACTGCCGCTTTCAGTAACACAAAGGCAAAAAAAAAAAAAACAACTGTACCTAATGGACCCGTGGCATTGGACAAGGGGGTTCTCAATGAGAATGTTGATAATATGAACAGGCCGCACTTTGCTGCATTTGAAAAGGTGGAACAAGAAAGTGATGAGCTCAGAAAAATTGGCCAGTTGCAGGTAAAACCGAGAAGGAATGTAGAGAGCCTAGAAATTCCAGAAGCTGTAAGGTTGATAAATAAAATTCTCATTTCCAATCAGTGAAAGATAATATTGAAAAATACCTTGTATCTAACAGACCTACTAAAATAGCCTCATGGAAATAACAAAATCCAGGCACCACCTCATTAAGACAAGCCTTAAGGCAATGTCTGGCAGTCGATACTTTCACCTGGACAAAATGACTTTGAGAAAAGTGGTTATGAACCCAAAGTACTTGTAATTAAGTCTAGAGAGAGACAAGCCTCACAAAAATTACAGTGTGGATTTTGGCACAAGGATTGGCCATAATTAACTGCATCAAAAATCCAACAGGCTTGTGAGAGCCCTGTTTGCAGAAGCACCGCCATGCTGGATTAAGAGGCTGACTTTGAGATGGATAAAAGAGCTCTGGGCTCCCAACTTTCTGCAAGTAGCAAGTAGACAAGAGAGCTGCTCATATTCTGCAGTTCTGTTTTCAGATGTGGCCCTGAAGGGTGGAAAAGGTGGGTCAGGCCTGAGGCAGAGCAGGGCTATGGAGAAAATGGGACTGGTGTGTTATTCCCAGGAAGCAGTGCTAGGGCTTAGTAAAGGACTGTTCCCTACCCTAGTGGGGAAACTGGCCAATACTTTCCTGTTTCAGAGTTCCTACGGACCAGGTGACCCCTATATGCCTCCCATTCTTTCCCTTTTCAAATAGGAGTATTTACTATTTCTCGTCCCTGTTTCCTGACAGTATGTTGGCATATAGGGTGACAGATTCCTTGTTTTTGTTTTAGCTTATAAATATCTGGATCAAGGAGAGCCACACCAATGCTCTGGTTTCTCTTCAGATCACATAAATCTTTCGCCTTTTACTAAAGAAGAGCCACACCTGGCCCCAGTGTAAAGCACAGATCCTGAACCTTGAGCCTGCTGCCATGATTGGATGAGACTTTTTACCTGTCTTGAGAGGCAGCAGGGAAGTACATCGCATCAGGGAGCAAAATGAATAATGATTATTTGAAGGAGACTGTGGTGGATTGAACTGTTGTTCTCAATTCTTCATATACTTCCTGTTAGAGATCTATTCATCCATGTACTTTGCCATGAGACTTTGCCATGTCTCCACTAGAGTCAGCTAAGGATATTTCCTTGCCCTACTGAGGCTGGACCTGGCTAGAATGTTAGTAAACATGATGAGGCTTAAATACGTGTGCATGATTTGGCGTGGCCTCTTCAGTCCTGTGATACATCATTAAAAAAAACAAACAAAAACCCCCCAAAACCCAAGAGCCAAAAAACACCAAACAACAACAAAACAAAACCCCCCTAACCCCTGTAGCCTCTGATCTCAAAATGAAGACATGAGGAGAAGTGATTCTACTTGTAACCTCGTACTAGTCCCCACCTAGTCCAGCTGACACCAGCCAAACCAAACAGTAAATAAAAACCCTACATATTTCATATGCAAGCGACTGAGATTTTGGGAGTTGTCAGTTATGCAGTTAGTATTAGTTGATTGATATAACTCACATAAGAGGTATAAGCACAAAGGACTCATACCTCATTTTATGTTTATACACAGCTCAGTAACATTTTGAGTTAACAATAGAGTTCTTTTTTTTTTTTTTTAAAGGTCTCCAAGGATTAATCAAGTTTTAGAAATTCTGCCTTAGGTAGTTCTGATTAAACCCATTCTATAGATGAGGACATGGAAGCAACTCAAGAGAGGTCGGTGGCTTTAGGGCATAGGGTCTGACGAGGGCTTGCCTGATTTCAACATAAAGATTTTTCTACTATCTGCCTTGCTGCCTCTTTTTATTAGTTTCAAATATTTTCCCTTTTGTTGAGGTGACTATTACAAGTAAAATTTGCTATCAGGTCATACAGAGATTAAAAGACAGAAAAGAATGTTTTCTTTCTTTCTTTTAAAATATAATTTATTGTCGAATTGGTTTCCATACGACACCCAGTGCTCATCCCAACAAGTGCCCTCCTCCCTGCCCATCACCCACTTTCCTCTCTCCCTCACCCCTCATCTATTCTTGGTTTCTAAAAAGAAAGATAGAAAGTAAAAAGATAAACTGCCAAATGCAGATGATGAAACCTGGCAGAATAGCCATAAGCAGAACTCTGAGTGTCCAAATCCTGTCAGATACTTTTACCATCAAGGGATTGCCGTACAAGGCTCATGTGTCCCTACTATTGCAGGCAAGAGCTGCTTTCAAAATATTTCCGGACTTGGGACCATCCACTAGTAGGGCTGATGCTAACATCAAGAGTGCAGCCTGAAAAAAAGAGAATCCTGCAGCATTAGTCCAGGGATGAGAGGCCCTTTGGGAATAAAAATGAAGATTACAAAACAAGTAGAATCTTTTTTTCTCTCTCTCTCTCTCTTATGTCTCTCTGTCTCTTTCTTTTTCACTTGAGAGAGAGGGAGAGGGTCCGAGTCTCCACACACCTGGAGGAGAGGAGCAGAGGGAAGGAGAGAGAGAATCTTAAGGCTCCATGCTCAGTGCAGAACAGACCTGGGGCTCGATCTCATGCCCCTTGATTTTGAGCCAAAATCAAGAGTGGGACGTTCAACTGACTGACCACTCAGGAGCTCCAAAACAAGTAGATTCTTTTAATGTTCAAGAGAGATTTTCTTGTTGAAGTTTTCCTCCTAGACCATAATTTGAGTAGCTTTAGACATTAATCACATCATAGAGGGGTTAAAAACCTCTCCAGAGATTATTTTTTTTATGAGACTCATTGTTAACATGCCTTTTTTTAAAAAAAAAAAAGTTTATTTATTTTGAAAGAGAGAGGGAGAGAGGACAAGCGGGAGAGGGCCAGAGAGAGAGGGAGAGAGAACCCCAAGCGTTCTCCACACTGCCAGCAGAGAACCTGATGTGGGGCTCAAACTCATGAACCATGAGATCATAACCTGAGCTGAAACCAAGAGTTGGAATTTTAACTGACTGAGCCACCCAGGTGCCCAACACACCTTTTTAGACATAGAAGAGATGTGTAAACTCCTTGGAGGTTTCCACAAACCATCCCTAAGATGAACCGTCCAGAACCCCATTGTCAGTCATGCCATGATGAAACTTTGCTTCCTTAAGTCATTGCTTCCTTTGGGGGAGCAGAGACCCAAACAGCACAGACACTAGAGCAGCTCCAGTGCCAATCTGTCTTTCTAGAGAGAGCTATGGCATCTACACAGGTTGCTTTCACAGAGGCAAGCTGATAACCTGAACGTGTTGTTTTTGAGTATTACTTCCTCAAGGAGTGTTGTGGGGATACTAAAGTGGTAAAAAGAAGAAAAGGGAATACTAATAAGGAAAGGAGGTTAAATCCTCTACCTCTAGCCACCTATAACCAATTTTCTCACTTTAGAAAACTTCATTCCTGAAGGCTCTCAAAACATGCCCACTTCTTAATTTTACTGACCATCTCTTCGGAAATAGTATTCCCCTCCCTCATATGACACGATAAGACACAGTTGCTCTGGCAGCAGTTGGGATCAGAGAAGGATGGTCATCCCATAAATGCGGGGTCTCTTTCAGGAAATAATGCAGAGTGGTTCAGGCTTGGGAGGTGAAACGCCTTAGAAAGGTGGTGCCTGTAGTCTCACTGTCTGGTAAGGTCACCCTGGTTTGGAGGTGCTCAGCAAGTGCCTGTGCCCAGGCTTCTTTGTCGTTGATGGCCCTGGGGACAAAGAGAGCAACTGTTTAGCAACGTCAAGCTCTGCTCTGGAACACTGTGAGGAAAATCACACTTCACACAAATCAAATTCACATTGATTCACATCATGGATTTTTTGGGTCAAAATTGAGACTTGCATGGTTATTTTTATTATTGGTTGATTGAGTGCTCTTTTCATGATCACAGGTGAAACCACTTCATTTCCATCTTTTCCTTTTCTACAACTCCCCTGAACGCTAGTTCCTTTTCAGGGGGTGCTAATCCAATTCCTTGTGTTGTGAGGGTGGACACAGAAAAGGAGAATGGTTAAAATTTTGAAAGGAGTGAGGGGGTATGGATCTTACTCTCAGTGCATTTTTTGTAGTACAGTTTTTTTAAAAACCATATTGAGCTTCTAAGATGTTCGAAACAAGTTGATAGGAGCAAAATGGATATAAACACAGTTTTGTCAATTTTTAAAAATATTCAAATTTATTACTTAAATGAAATATCAAAATAATCTCAAAAGCTTGAAGTGACATGTCTAGTTTTTTATTGAATTGGTTTTTGTTCTCTCTAATCCTAAAGTTAGATGTGAATTGATTATAGTCCTGGGAAAATGTGACATATTTCTGATACATAGATCTGGAAGACCACTGTACATTTTCTTATCTTTAATAATTAATTTTTGATATATATATTAGGTTCTTTTTAATTTAAAATTCTTTTAAAATCAGGAAAACTATTCTATTTTAACACATTTATTTTTATCAAAAATAAAGCTCTCTAAATAAAGAATAGGCAATAATTTATTTGATATTGGCCACAGAAACATTTTTCTACATATGTCTCCTCAGGCAAGGGAAATAAAAGCAAAAATAAACTATTTGGAGTCCATCAAAAAAACCTTATTTTTTTGGAAATATTTCAAATTATTCAGAGGTACATAAAAAATATTCAATCTCTCTGATAATAGTTTAACACCTTGGTGTATATTCTCCCAGACATTACACATACCTCCATACATATATGGACTTTTAACAAGCTTTTTCCCCCCCTAATTTTCATTGACATTTTTCCCATGACAGTATGTGTAATCTAATTCATTCTTCTAATTATATAGTATTTTATGTGTATATATATGTATATATAGTATGTATATATATGTATATATGTATATATATGTATATATGTATATATATGTATATATATATCTATGTATATATAGAATTTATTTAACCATTCCTCTATCAATTGAGAATTTAGGTTATTTCTAATCAAATTGATATTTCAAATAATGTTGAAAAACAACTATGTAGAAATACATTTTTACTCACTTAGAAAATTCTTTGTAAGAAAGATTCCTGGAAATGATATACTTGATTAGACTTTCTGCATTTAAAATTTTCATAGATGCTAATTATTTTGCAGAAATCTTTACCAATTTACAATTGCATCAAAAATAGATAATTTGGGGGGGGCACCTGGGTGGCTCAGTCGGTTGACCCTTTGACTTTGGCTCAGGTCATGATCTCACAGTTGATCAATTTGAACCCTGCGTTGGGCTCTGTGTCAACAGCTCAGAGCCTGGAGCCTGCTTCAGATTCTGTGTCTCCCTCTCTCTCTGCCGCTCCCCCGCTCATGCTCTGTCTCCCTCTGTCTCAAAAATAAACATTAAAAACAAACTTTTTAAAAATAGATAATTTTTTCCCAAAATTCCTTTGGATTTTTGTACAATCATAGAATTCACACAAAAAAAGATATTTTATTTTTTTAATATTTTTAAAATACTGTTAGAAGTTTATTTATTTATTTAGAGAGAGAAAACCAGCGGGGAAGGGGCTGTTAGTAGAGAGCCGGATGTGGGGCCCGAACTGAGATGATCTGAGCCAAAGTCTGACACTTAACTGACTGAGTCACCCAGGTGCTCCAAAAAAGGACATTTTAAATACTTCCTTTCCAGTTCGTATACAATTTTTTTTCTCCTTCCATTTACTAAGACTACCAATCAAATATTGAATGGAAGTGCTGATATCAATCATCTTTGTCTTGATCTTATCTTTAATGGGATTGTTTCCATAGATTACCAGTAAATATGGTACTTACTATGTGTTTTTGACAGATATCCTTTATCAGATTCAAAGAGTTATTATGGATTGCATGTCTGTGTCCATCCCCCCGCCCCTGCACCCCTCCCCTCCTGTCCAGTTCATTCAAGATAATGGTATTTGAAGGTAGGGCCTTTAGGTGGTGATTAGGTTTAGATGGGGTCATGTCAGGTTCCCATTATGGAATTATTATCCTAATAAAAGGAAGAGCACGAACTAATGAACTCTCTCTGTCCCTCTTTTTCCCCCTCTCCTTCTCTCTCCCATGGTGGGGGGGGGGGGCACTGTGACAAGACAGGTATCTGCCAACTAGAAGGAGGATTCTCATGACACTCTGAACGTGCTGATACTGATCTCAGACTTTTACCCTCAAGAACTATGAGAAACAGGTTCCCATTGTTGGTCACCCAGTCTATAGCATTTCGTTAGGGCAGTGCCAGCTGACTAATACAGGGGTTTTCTTTCGAATCACTTAGGGTGTTTTCAGCTGCAAGTAGTGAAAAGGCTAATTAGGTAGGGCTTGAACATTAAAGGCATCTGTTACCCCCTTAAGAACTTTAGAGTTTCAGGTAATTCTAGGGCTGGAAACCTCACAAATCCATCGGGGCCATGGGTCCCTTCATCTTTTCACTCTGGTGTTCAGCACACTATCTGTGTTCTTACAGACATGTAGGAATTCCTGGTTTTTCTCATGACCTTGAAATTGCTGCCACAGTTCCGGTGTCACACTCAGGCAACAATGTTCTGAGGCAGAAATGGTAATATGTGTGACTTTGTCAAAGTGAAGAGACCTTGCCAGCCATCTAAAGCACACTTACACTAATGTTCAAAACAGAGTCCTAAACAGATCACCATGATTAGCCTGCTTCAGTGGAGACTTACCCTCTGGCCTGGGGAGAAGTCTACCCTTCCTGCAACATTTGTTGCTCTAGTTCCATCTTGCTGGGTAACAAATTAGCCCCTGAATTTAGCAGCTTAAAACAACAAACATTTATTATGTCACACAGTTTATGAGAGTTGGAATCTGGGAACGGCTGAGCAGGGTGGTGGTGGCAGCTGAAAGTCTTTAATGAGGTTCCGGTGACGTTGGCAGACCCAGTGGCAGTAATCTGAAGGCTTGATGCGGACCGGAGGCTCTGCTTCCAGAGTGGCTCAGCAGCATGGCTGTTGGGGGTGAGGGGAGCTCGGTTCCCAACTGGCTTCAGCTGAGGTGTTGGCTGAGGTCTTGAGTTCCATGCCACGTGAGCCTTTCTCGGGGCTGCTCTTGACTCAGCAGCTAACTTCCCTTGGGGCAAACACCACGAGAGAGAGTGGGAAGCTGCACTGCCTTTAGTGACCTGGTGCCTTAAGTCACACACGGTCACTTCCACTTCATTCGTTCATCAGAAGTGAGTCGCTAGCAGGCTCTACTTCTTGTAGAAATGAGTATCAAAAAATTTGTGGACATATTTCAAAACCATCACAATTGCCATCGGAGAAGAGTGAATAAGGGTAGAGGTTCGTTAAGGAGGGAAGAAATGAGGGTGGCAGCTAAGGAGACAAGTGATTATTCTTTCTACCTTATGCTCTTGGTTTGCTAGTTTTTGTTTTATTTTGTTTTGTTTTGTTTTTTAATTGTGTACACTTGAGGGGTGCCTGGGGGCTCAGTCTGTTACGTGTTTGACTCTTGGTTTCGGTTCAGGTCATCATGTCACTGTTTGTGAGATCGACCCTCTGGTCGGGCTCTGCGCTGACAGCATGGTGCCTGCTTGATATTCTCTCTTTGCCCCTCCTGCTCTCTCTCTCTCTCTCTCTCTCTCTCTTTCTCTCTCTCTCAAAATAAATAAACATCAAAAAATAAATTCTGTACACTTGAATTTTTATCAAATCTCATTGCCATTATCGAGATAAATGTAACATTTTTCTCTTTAATCTTTTTTTAAGTGTATTCATTTATTTTGAGAGAGTGTGTGAGCAAAGGAGAGGCAGAGAGAAGGGGAGGGAGAGGGAATCTGAAGCAGGCTCCACACTGAGAGTGTAGAGACTGATGCAGTCATGAGCAGTGAGATCATGACCTGAGCCAAAATCAAATCAGACGCTTAACTGACTGAGCCACCCAGGTGCCCCTCTCTTTTAACCTTTTAATATATTGGATTGCATTCTTAGATTTTTCTAATGCTGAAACACCTTATTATTAGTAGGATAATTTTTTTTAAGACTTATTTTATTTTTGGAGAGAGAGAGAGCATAAGTGGGGGAGAGGGACAGAGGGAGAGAGAGAATCTCAAGCAGGCTCCACCCTCAGCATGGAGCCCAAGGCGGGTGTTGATCCCATGACCCTGGGAGCATGATCTAAGCTGAAATCAAGAGTTAGACATGCAACCGACCGAGCCACCCAGGCACCCCAGTACGATAAATCTTTACAGTCATTCTATATTATTATTTTTTGTACATTTGGTCTTTTGATTTTGCATCTGTGTTCAAAGATGAGATGGATTTCTTCTTTTTTTCATTTTTTTAAAGTTTATTTATTTTTGGAGCGCCTGGGTGGCTCAGTCGGTTGACCGATGAGTTCTGCTCAGGTCATGATCTCGTGGTCTGTGAGTTCGAGCCCTGCGTCGGGCTCTGTGCTGACAGCTCAGAGCCTGGAGCCTGCTTCAGATTCTGTGTCTCCCTCTCTCTCTGACCCTCCGCTGCTCATGCTCTCTCTCTCTCTGTCAAAAAGAAATAAACTTTTTTTAAAAAATTTTTTTAATGTTTGTATTTTTGAGACAGAGAGAGACAGATCGCAAGCGGGGGAGGAGCAAAGAGAGAGGGAGACACAGAATCCGAAGCAGGCTCCAGGCTCTGAGCTGTCAGCACAGAGCCCGACGCGGAGCTCGAACTAACAAACTGTGAGATCATGACCTGACCTGAAGTTGGACGCTCAACCGACTGAGCCACCCAGGCGCCCCAAAAATAAACTTTTAAAAAATTTATTTTAATTTAATTTTTAATTTTAAATTAAATTTTAATTTTTTAAAAAGTTTATTTTTGACAGAGAGAGAGAGAGCATGAGCAGGGGAGGGGCAGAGATTGGGAGAGAGAGAGAGTCCCAAGCAAGCTCCACACTGTCAGTGCAGAGGTCAATGTGGAGCTCAAACTCAGGAACTGGGAGATCATGACCTGAGCCCAAATCAAGAGTTGGATGCTCAACTAACTGAGCCACCCAGGCACCCCGAGATGGATTCCTTCTTTATTCTTCTATTATCTTGTCTAGTTCTGGTTATTAAAGATATGCTACCCTCATAAAATGATCTGGGCAGCCTTTCTTCGTTTTCTATTCTCTGAAAAGTATGCAATATCTAGCTGTCTCTCTTTTTGCTATCTTTGCTCAGCTTTTTGTTTGTTTGTTTTTGGCCCAGGAGTATCTTTTAGTCTGAAAATTTGTCTTTCCTAACTGTGTGGTGTTTTCTACCACTGTTTTTTCTTTTTCTAATAATCATATTTAACCTCTGGCTCCACCAGGATCCCCCGGTATAGTCCCTCTGCTGTCTTTGGAGAATGGTTTTTCGGGCATTATTCTGGTGAAAATGCCACAGTTTCTGTGGAGCACTAGTCTAGTACGTCTGTAAAGTTTTAAGTAGGCATCCCTCTACAAGGGCGTGACTCCCTTTGGCTCCGTGGGTTTATGGACTCTACCTCAGGTGGCTGAGAGTGTTCTAGATGGGAAGATGGTCACATGCTTCTCTGGCAGTCTCCTATATGTGCTTGGACTTACGGGCACTCAGCTGTGGTTTCTTCATAAATTTGAACTAATTTGCTTCATGTGCTCCAGAAACCCTTCACAAAGCTGCTTTCCTGATGATGCGAGTCCTTGGTTTCTAGCACTTTATGAGCTTATTCCTTTTACTCTTTATCTCCTTGGAAATTCCAGTGGGATTTGGGGAGAAGGATAACAAACCTTGTTATAGCAAGCCTGCTATTTAGACTTCAGGTCCATTGCTGCTGTTTACTGTGCACATAGAACTTGACCCCCGCACAAGCATGTCCACAACTGTGGCATTTAGAAACCATTATCTTTTAAGATGTACATTATAAAAAAAAAACATATGCATACTGTAGAAAACTTGGAAAATGAGTATAATTACTTTATTTCTTGATCTGTCTCTCCCTCTCTCTCTTTTTCCCCCTTTGTTCATTTATTTCTAATATCATATGGTATTTGTCTTTCTCTGACTGACTTATCTTACTTAGCATTATACTCTCTAGTTCCATATATGTCCTTGCTTGGAAAGGAAAATGGGGGTGCCTGGGTGGCTCAGTCGGTTAAGCGACCGACTCTTGATTTAGGCTCAGGCCACGATCTCATGGTTTGTGGGTTTGAGCCCTGCAACGGGCTTGCTGCTGTAGTGCAGAGCCTGCTTCGGATCCTCTGTCTCCCTCTCTCTTTGCCCTTCCCCACTTGTGCTCTGTCTCTCTAAAATAAATAAACATTACATAAAAAAAGAAAACTTAGAAAATGTAAAAACATGAAAGGAAGGGAAAAAGATCCATTGCCCAAATATCTCAGAACAATTACCTTTATCAGACCTGGGTATTTTCTTGTAATCCTATTAAATATTTGTAATCATATATTATATATACTAGTAGATCTTTTTGATTTAGTATTATACCAGAGGTCTCTTTTAGTGTTATGGCTTGCTTTGTAATGGTAGTCTTATTAATTAATTAATTTAAAAACATTTTTTAAATGTTTATTTTTGACAGAAAGACAGTGTGAGCAGGGGAGGGGCAGAGAGCGAGGGAGATATAGAATGGGAAGCAGGCTCCAGGCCTGTCAGCACAGAGCCTGACGCGGGGCTCAAACCCACGAACCATGTGACCACCACGTGAGCCAAAGTCGAGGTTTAACCGACTGAGCCACCCAGGTGCCCCAGTAGTCTTATTTTTTAAGTGATAATTTTCATGATTCTAAAATCTTATTAAGAATCTGATTATGGCCTTTCATGTTTTTTATAGCATATCATTTTTCTGTTTTCATGGGATTTTCTACCAGTCCTTGGATTGTGCTTTCTCCGAGTGAGGCTTGCTCACTGTTTATCTTTCTGTGATCTTTCCCATTATTATCTTTGCTCTAGTGTATTTATATATATTCGATAAGTCATTTTGTTACCTTTAGGCAGCTCTACTAAGGTGTTCTCTCTCATCTGAATTTAGTGAGTCATCTTAATTCCCTTCTCATTTCTGTGAAACCTCAGAATATCTAGGGCTGGTTGCTGATGTTCTGAATGCTTTTGGAAGCCTGGGATTCTGGATGAAGAGAGAAAACTGAGTGAGTACCTGGGTTTTGATCTTTAGTGAATGAGTCCTGATCTTTCTTCTGTAATGTGATATAAAGCCTTGTAATGGAATTAATTCCGTCTAGGCAGTGGCATTTCTTACTCCCTTAGGTAATTTCCTTAAGCTTCAAATCCTTTCCCCAACTCCGGCTGTAGGACTTCAGCTAAGAGTTACTTCCTTCCCTTCCCCTGGCTCTCCAGAGAAACTGTACACACACTTCTCTGGCTTCTTCTTCTTTTTTAAAAAAAAAATTTTTTTTTAATGTTTATTTTTTGAGACAGAGACAGAGCGTGAGCAGGGGAGGGGCAGAGAGAGAGGGAGACACAGAATCTGAAACAGGCTCCAGGCTCTGAGCTGTCAGCACAGAGCCCGACACGGGGCTCAAACCCACAAACTGTGAGATCATGACCTGAGCCGAAGTCGGATGCTTAACTGATGGAGCCATCCAGGCGCCCCATTATTTTATAGTAGTTTTATTAAGATAAAATTTACATACCATAGGGGTGCCTTGGTGGCCCAGTTAAGTGTCGGATTCTTGGTTTTGGCTCACGTCATGATCTCATGGTTCCTGAGTTCAAGCCCCACCTGTGGCTCTGTGCTGATCGTGCAGAGACTGCTTGGGATTCTCTCTCCTCTCTCTCTGGCCCTCCCCTACTTGCTCTCTCTCTCTCAAAATAAATAAACATTAAAAAATCCACATACCATAAAAATTTTCATTTTAAAGTGCACTCAGTGTTTTTATATATTTTCAGTGCTGTGCAACCATCATCCCTATTTTTGTTACCCTAAGAAGGGACCCTTTCCCCATTAGCAATCCATTGTCCTTTCCCCCCTCCACCTTCCTAGTTTCCGGAAATTGCCAGTCTACTTTCCATGGATTTGCCTGTTCAGGACATTGCATATCCACGAAATCGTATGGTATGTGACCTGTTGTCACTTAGCATGATGTTTTCAAGGTTCATCCATGTACTTTTAAAAAATTATAGTAAGAACACTCAATTATGACAGCTACATTCTTTTTTTTTTCAATTTGTTAAAGTGCTTTCTTTTTTTTTTATATGAAATTTATTGACAAATTGGTTTCCATACAACACCCAGTGCTCATCCCAAAAGGTGCCCTCCTCAATACCCATCACCCACCCTCCCCTCCCTCCCACCCCCCATCAACCCTCAGTTTGTTCTCAGTTTTTAACAGTCTCTTATGCTTTGGCTCCCTCCCTCTCTAACCTTTTTTTTTTCCTTCCCCTCCCCCATGGGTTCCTGTTAAGTTTCTCAGGATCCACATAAGAGTGAAACCATATGGTATCTGTCTTTCTCTGTATGGCTTATTTCACTTAGCATCACACTCTCCAGTTCCATCCACGTTGCTACAAAAGGCCATATTTCATTTTTTCTCATTGCCACGTAGTATTCCATTGTGTATATAAACCACAATTTCTTTATCCATTCATCAGTTGATGGACATTTAGGCTCTTTCCATAATTTGGCTATTGTTGAGAGTGCTGCTATGAACATTGGGGTACAAGTGGCCCTATGCATCAGTACTCCTGTATCCCTTGGATAAATTCCTAGCAGTGCTATTGCTGGGTCATAGGGTAGGTCTATTTTTAATTTTCTGAGGAACCTCCACACTGCTTTCCAGAGCGGCTGCACAAATTTGCATTCCCACCAACAGTGCAAGAGGGTTCCCGTTTCTCCACATCCTCGCCAGCATCTATAGTCTGATTTGTTCATTTTGGCCACTCTGACTGGCGTGAGGTGATACCTGAGTGTGGTTTTGATTTGTATTTCCCTGATAAGGAGCGACACTGAACATCTTTTCATGTGCCTGTTGGCCATCTGGATGTCTTCTTTAGAGAAGTGTCTATTCATGTTTTCTGCCCATTTCTTCACTGGGTTATTTGTTTTTCGGGTGTGGAGTTTGGTGAGCTCTTTATAGATTTTAGATACTAGCCCTTTGTCCGATATGTCATTTGCAAATATCTTTTCCCATTCCGTTGGTTGCCTTTTAGTTTTGTTGGTTGTTTCCTTTGCTGTGCAGGAGCTTTTTATCTTCATAAGGTCCCAGTAATTCACTTTTGCTTTTAATTCCCTTGCCTTTGGGAATGTGTCGAGTAAGAGATTGCTGCGGCTGAGGTCAGAGAGGTCTTTTCCTGCTTTCTCCTCTAAGGTTTTGATGGTTTCCTGTCTCACATTTAGGTCCTTTATCCATTTTGAGTTTATTTTTGTGAATGGTGTGAGAAAGTGGTCTAGTTTCAACCTTCTGCATGTTGCTGTCCAGTTCTCCCAGCACCATTTGTTAAAGAGCCTGTCTTTTTTCCATTGGATGTTCTTTCCTGCTTTGTCAAAGATGAGTTGGCCATACGTTTGTGGGTCTAGTTCTGGGGTTTCTATTCTATTCCATTGGTCTGTGTGTCTGTTTTTGTGCCAATACCATGCTGTCTTGATGATTACATGAAAGCTACATTCTTAACAAAATTTTGAGTGTACAGTACGGTATTGTCTATAGGCACGATATTGAACAGCAGATCTCTAGAACTTACTCATCTTGCACAATTGAAAATTACACACATTGATTAGCAGCTCCCCGTTTCCCCTCTCCCAGTCCCTGACATCCACTATTCTATTCTTTGCTTCTATGAGTTCTGTTATATTAGATTCTTCATAGAAGTAGAATCATGCAGTATTTGTCCCATGACTGGGAACTTAGCATCATGTCCTCAAGTTTCATCCATGTTGTCACATATTATGGGATTTCCCTCTTTTTCGAGGTTGAATAACATTCCATTGTATACACTGCATTTTCTTCATTCAAGTTGTTTGTTTATTCTGTTGTATGGATAGGCCACATTTTACATCATCAGTTAATAAACGTTTAGGTTGTTTCTACTTTTTGGCTATTACGAATAATGCTGCTGTGTCTCATGGGTTTGCAGGGGGAGGGGCGGAATCCCAAGGGTTTTGATGCGGCATTCTTAGGTGGGGGTGTGGGTGGGATGGAACAGTGGGAATCCCCTTAGAGCTCTCTGCCCCATGTTCTCTAACAGCGGACTTGCCTTCTTTCTCCTTTGCTTTCTGTTGTGGCAAATCCTTGTTTATCACTGAGCTATTTGTCTGCACCTCATGAGGGACTGCTCTGCAGTGTTCTCCATGTCTTCTAGTCAAGAAAAACAGGAATGGCAAGCCACACTTCCTTGTTACTGGTAACACACCAGCTTGGGCAAAAGGCTTCTCTCTTCTACAAGAGTTTGCTGCTTTTCATGTTCTATACTGCTTCCTGCTGTCCCAAATAAGTCTCCCTCCAAACTGAGTAGGAGTCACAAGACCATTTAGGATTTCATGTACTCACCTTCTTCCTCCCTCTCACTTCCCACTGTTCTAGAATGGAGAGTTAGGAGCTCATCCAAATGACATAATATATTGGTCTCTTTCTTGCCTTGAATGCCACTTTTCAAGTAAACATTTATTATAAGAAGTTAGCCTTCTCTCTGAATGTTGTTTTTTTCTTCTGTTTTTAACCTATTTTTGCTCATTTTATTAGTCTTAAGGGGAGGGACATTTTGTGATTTGGCTTCTTTTTTTTTTTCAGGAAAGTCTTCGGGTGATTCTCTAAAAATTATTATAAATTATTTATTTGCTATTTAATAGCCCATGGAGTGAATGTAACATGACTTATTCCAGAATTCCCTTATTTTTGGACATTACATTTGTTTCCATTTTTGGCTATTATAAATAATGCTTGGAGGAGCAATTTTTGCATAAATCTTTTTGTTTTGAGATGATTTTCTTAGGTTAAACTGCCAGATACGTAATTATCTGACCAAAGAAATAAGCTGGTTTTTAAGTTCCTTGAAACATCTATGCCTAATTGTGTCCCCAAAAGGTTGTTCTAATTTGCATTTGCACCAGCAAGGGTTAAGTGTGCCTCTCTGATTGAATTTTTGCTCTTATTTAAACAAAACAAATGAATAGAACACATAACTAACTTCTTGTTGTTAGAATTTACAGCAGTATGAGTTAGAAAGAGCATAAATATAATTTCAACTGCCTTAAAAGGCATAAATGCTATCATGACAATGCTGTTGTTATTTTGTTTTGTGTATCTGTGTACTTTTTGATTACTAGTGTTTATTTCAATGAAAAAAGTAGAAAGATGCATGTTGGACCAGTGTGATCTAACAGCTCGAGTATAATTAAGTAGATTTTTCAGAATCTGCTGGGTCACTATTTTTTATCGAGGTAGACATACATACTGAAACATATGGTATACTGCAGAGTTTAAACTGCACAATTTGATAAATTTGACATGTGTATACGCCCATGAAACCATCAAGCACAATCAAAGAATTTTTCCATCATGTCTAAGTTTCCTCTTGGCCCTTGTTTTCTTTCCAGATCCTTCCAACGCTCCCACTCCCCATTCTGCTTTTTGTCACTGAAGATTAGTTTGAATTTTTGTAGTGTTTCAAATAAGTGAAATCATAAATTACATACTCTTTTTTTGTATGTGTCTGGCTTCTTTCAATCAGCGTAACTATTTTGAGAGTCATCTATATTGTTGTTTCCAGTTTGAGGCCATTAGCAAAGAGTTGCTGTGAACATTTGTGTACAAGGCTTTGCATGGACATAGGCTTTCTCTTCTTTAGGGTAAATACTGAGGAGTAAAAAGTCTGGGTCTTACGGTAGGTATATGCTTAATTTCTAAAGAAATTGCCAAACTATTATCCAAAGTGGATGTCACATCCTACCAGCAGGGTGTGAGAGCTCCATTTCCTCCACATCATCACCAACACTTGATATGGTCAGGTTTTTTTGGTGTTCAGACATTCTGATTCCAATAGGTGTGTGGTGCATCCCGCTGTGGTTTTAGCTTGTATTGCCAGCTGGGTTACCTTGATGCTATAAGGATACGCAGAGATATAGTGAAATCGTTGTGTACCTTTATATAGTTTTGTGATGTTGGATAAGTTATTTAATCTCTCCGTGCCTTGCTTTACTCATCTAAAAAAACAAAACAAAACAAAGATGATGAAAACTGTACTACATACTTTAAAAAAGCTGTTATTAAAATTAATGGACATTGTGAATGTAAAATCCTTTGTAAACTACATAAGTAATAGATATTATCATGATGATGGCTAAATTGCTGCATGATTTTGGGCAAATCACTTCAACTTATTTGAGGATTACTTTCCAGTTCTGTAAATTGAGGGGATAAATAAGGTGACCCCTAAGTTTCCTTCAAGTACAAAAATGTTCTTGTCTAAAAAATATACTGATGTTCCAATACCACATAAAAATACCATATTTATGGAAAAGTACTCCTTAAGGTAGAAAAAATGATAGCTAAACATTTAAAAAACATGCATACTTTATAATTTCTTGTTATCTTAGCTACGCGAAATTTTAAAATCTTACCAGATTTCTATTTTTCTGTGTCTTATGTGGAGGTGATTACTAATGAGTCCTTTTGTTTCTGTAATTCATCTGATCCAGAGAGAAAGCCATTTTAGCATTTATACACAAATTCATCTTCTGTATTCCAAATCTTGAAAATAATGTGATAATTTCATTAAATATCATGCAGTCAGTTTAAGGCATTTTTGTGAAGTTTAAAAAACTGTATCTGCCTTTTCAGATCAAGAGCCAGGCAATTTGGGAATGTTAAAAGGTCTAGGAACCACTTTTATTTTGATTTGTATATAAATGAAATCATTTAAAGGAACACCTAATTGGAATTGAGAAAACCAAGGGAACTGTGCTGTAGAGCTATTGGAAGTTTCCAGGCTCCCTATTTTAATAATGTTCTGCCAAACATCTGTTTCATTGCTTAACATCAAATAAACAAATAATATGAAATTTGATAGAATAGCATCTCAAAGTTGATTTTCAAATTATTAAGAGATTTAAGAATATAGCTTGTTGTACCTAATTAATATATTTCTTAGCAGTTGACGAAAACATATTTATTCCCTGATAATTTCGGTGACTTCATCGATATTTTATGATGCAGTTTAACTGCTTAGTTTGAAGTATACTCACAGTGACATGTTTTTTTCCTTCAAGTTTTCTTGAAGACATTATAATTTGTCCATAGATTTTAACAGTCATCTATTAGATTGGAGAAAAACAGTAGCAATTAGGAGCCAATTCCTTCCTTCATATTCTCTGGCATTTAGCAGATTGAAAGCCAACAGAGTTACACCATTAGTCTCCCATTTCTGCTTAAAAATTCTGTTTTTCCAATATTTTATTTCATCATTTTAACATCTTTCTTTAGTTCTCAGTACGCCATTTCAGGGCTTGATATTATTGGATTTGTTTTTCCAATAGTTGTAGAATTACAGTGATGGCTCCAGTTCTTTCTCCCTTGCCTGTATTCACACCCTTGGCCATCTCATTACAAGTGACTGGAGTGACGGCCTATCCCTCAACACTGGGCTCAGCCAGCTGACTTGCTTTGGCTAATGGGATGTTAGCTGACCTGACACAAGTGAAGTCTTGGAAAACGGCATCTGTGGCTGACACCTTGGACATCACCATGAGAATATCTTTGGGCTAGCCTACTGGAGGATGTGAGAAATGACCCTGGTTATGCCTAGTCACCTGGATCAGGTAATGGCCAGCTGACCCCCAGCTGTGTGAACTGGTCCAGTGGAGATCGGCAGAACTGCTAAGCTAATCGTCAAGTCACCCCAGATGCATGAGTAATGAACATAAAATTCTCTGCCAGTGAGGGTCTGTGACTGTTTTGCATTGGTATTGTCACAATAGATAAGGACACATTCCCCAAGTCCTATTTCTAAGCAACTTCCCTTCACGTATATAACATTTTTTTAAATTAAGTAGACTGTAAATGTAGAACAGTTTAGAACAAAAAGATAAAGACACCATTTGTTCAAATTTTGCAACTATACCAGGAATCTCCTGCATTGTTTATAGTGAATGAGAAAAAGTCTTATACCCACCTTGTTTGACTGGATGGATTTTTTAATACCGTCAGAACTTTTATTAGGAGGGCTTCTATAGCCAGAAAGAGAGTTTGATGCTTTTCTGACTTAAATAAATTTAGGTAAGTGTCTTAAAGAAAAGTGGAGTTCCACTAATAGTTTGAAGTGGAGTTAGGTGATCCAGTAACGAGGCAGTGGTTCTCAACCCTGGCTGCATAGTAGAGGCACTGGGGGAGAGTTCCAAAAATACCCATGCCCAGGCCTCATCCCAGACCAATGGCATTGCCATTTCCGGGAATGAGGCCCAAGTTTATACGTTGTTTAGCAGCTCTCCCGGCTTTCTAATGTATGGCCCTGGCTGGCAGATGTTTCCCTAAGAGGAGTGATTACATTATATGGGAGATAATGCTAAACATTTCAGTCTGACCTAAAAAAATAGGCTTCTTACAAAAAAGGTAGCGTTTGGTCAATTCTATAATGATGAGGTACAGAACAGAATGGTTGTAAAACATGAAATATACAGACACTTACTGGAAGGCCTTGTCTTCCAGCATAGGTTAGGAGTTCACTATCTTATGAACACATTGTCAGTGTGTGTTCCAGTTAGTTAACATACAGTGTAATTAATTTCAGGTGTACAATATAGTGATTCAGCACTTCCATACATCACTCGGCACTCATGACCAGTACATTCCTTAATGCCCACTATCTATTTCACCCACCTCCCCACCTCCCCCTGGTAACCATTAGTTTGTTCCCTATATAGTTAAGAGTCTGTTTCTTGGTTTGCCTCTCTCTCTCTATTTTTTCCCTTTTGTTCATTTGTTTCATTTCTTAATTTCCACGTGTGAGTGAATTCCATGTCTTTCTCTGACAGACTTATTTCGCTTAGCATAATACTCTCTAGCTCCATCCACATCATTGCAAATGGCAAGATTTCATTCTTTTTTTGGCTAAGTAATATTCCACTGTGTGTGTGTATCTGCCAATTTGTTAATTGGATTATTCCTTTTTGGGGTGTTGAGTTCCAGAAGTTCTTTTTATATTTTGGAAACTAACCCCGTATCAAATATGTCATTTGAAAATATCTTCTCCTATTCTGTAGGTTGCCTTTTAGTTTTGTTGACTGTTCCCTTCGCTGTGCAGAAGGTTTTACTTTGATAAAGTCACAATAGTTTATTTTTGCTTTTGTTTCCCTTGCTCAGGAGACATATCTAGAAAGAAGTTGCTATGGCCGCTATCAAAGATGTTACTGCCTGTGTTCTCCTCTAGGATTTTAATAGTTTTGTCTCATATTTAGGTCTTTAATCTATTTTGAATGTATGTTTGTGTATGGTGTAAGAAAGTGGTTCAGTTTCATTCTTTTGCATGTGGCTGTCAGTTTTCCTAGCAACATTTGTTGAAGAGACCCTTTTTCTCTCTCTTTTTTTAATGTTTATTTTTTTTGAGAGAGACACAGAATGTGAGTGGGAGAGGGGCAGAGAGAGGGAGACACAGAATTTGAAGCCGGCTCCAGGCTCCGAGCTGTTAGCACAGAGCCTGACTCAGGGCTCAAACTCAGTAACTGTGAGATCATGACCTGAGGCAAAGTTGGGCGCTTAACCAACTGAACCACCCAGGCTCCCAAGACACTTTTTCCCATTGTATATTGTTTCCTGCTTTGCCAAAGTTTAATTGACCATATAGTTATGGGTTCATTTCTGGGTTTTCTATTCTGTTCACACAAAATAGACCTATGTGTCTATTTTGTTTTGCATTGATTTATTTATTTTGACAGACAGAGAGAGAGAGAGAGGGAGGGAGGGAGAAAGAGAATCCCAAGCAGGCTCCATGCCATCAGTGCAGAGCCCAACACGGGGCCTGAACCCGTGAATTGTGAGATCATGAACTGAGCCAAAACCAAGAGTCAGACTCTTCACCAACTGAGCTGCTGAGGCGTCCCCTCTGTGTCTATTATTGTGCCAGTACCATACTGTCTTGATGATTATAGCTTTGTAATGTAACTTGAAGTCTAGAATTGTGATGCCTCCAGCTTGGTTTTCTTTCCAAAGTTGCTTTGGCTATTCAGAGGTCTTTTGTGGTTCCATACAGATTTTAGGACTGTTTGTTTTAATTCTGTGAAAAATGTTGTTGATATTTTGATAGGGATTGCATTAAATGTGTACATTACTTTGGGTAGTATAGACATTTTAACAATATTTGTTCTTCCAACCCATAAACATGGAATGTCTTTCCATTTCTTTGCATCATCTTGAATTTCTTTCATCAGTGTTTTACAGTTTCAGAGTAAAGGTCTTTATTTCACTTCTTTGATTAAGTTTCTTCCTAGGTATCTTGTTTTTGGTGCAATTGTAACTGGGATTGATTCTTTAATTTCTTTCTGCTGTCAGCATGTGTTTTCATCTAACAATTTCTACCTTTTTTATTCAGTGTAGCACAAAGTTTAACAATCTCTTAATTTTCTAAAGCTTTTCGTTAACCATTGCTGCTTGAGCCCTTTAGTCTCTGCTTCCCCTAAGCATATACTAACAAGAACTGAAACACAGGAAAGTCTAGCACCTCTAGAAATCAAAAGCTGCAACGGAGATTATGGGTTTGGAAGACGGTAGTTATGACTTCTGCTTCCACAGCAGGTTGAGCTGCTGTTTGAATACTTTGAGTGGTAATGTTACTTGCTAGGATAAGAATCCTAGCTCTAAATTCTGATAGACTTGGATTCAAAATCTGGTTTTGTCACTTACTAATTTTAGGTTCATCATTTTAAAAATGGGGAGAGTAATGGTCACTTGCTCATGAGGTTGTTGGGTGTATTAAATAATATAATGCAGAAAAGCGTCCCTCACAGTGCTTGGCACATGGTAGTACTCAATAAAGGATGATAATAGTTTTAATTACTATTATAATGTAATTGATTCTATTTTATACCGTTGAGCAGCTCTGTATGATATTTAGGTCATTATATATTTTCTCAGAACTTCTGACGTTTTGGGAGTTAGGATTTCAACATCTGAATTTGGGGCAAGGGCACAATTAAGCCCATAACACAAAGCTTCAGAATCTTCTCCCAGAGTTGGAATCCAGAGCACAGTGACCAAAGACAGAACATGGCAAAGCTGATTCACTATGGAAGGGTGTCTTGGAGGGTCTTTCCATCAGTACCCAGGACTGCCCTGACTTGACTTCTGTCTTTCATGAGACCTGGTCCTTCGCTTTCTCTTCTTTTCTATGAGTATCCCCCATTTCACTATGATACATTCATTTCTTTCCCCTTTAAGCTAGCCAGAGTCAATTTCTATTGTTTGCAATAAGAAAATCCCTCTGACACATACCCCTAAGTCTGTTCCCAAATGTGGACTCTAGACAACTTGTGCTGAAAGCTGGCATCACCCGTTGGAAGTCCTTGCTACCAGAACCGACAAATTCCTAATGTGAGATGGACCTAAATAAAACTCCCTATTTGTGTATGTGTGCCCATAGATCTTTTGCTTTACAATTGTATTAAATTATTTGTATGCTTTTGTATACTATTAAGTAACCGGTTCAAACAATATGTGCTGTGAAAGGATTAGGAGAAAGTGCTCAATTTTTTTTTTTAATTCTGTTGATCACTGAAACCCTTTAATTTTTTTGGTTTAGTTAATAATTGTGAAAGCTCGCATGATGAAGACCAGGAAAAAAGTTGGGTTATGGAAAAGTTAAGCTGATGGAGCACAAGCTTTGTATGCAGGAAAGGTGCTGCTTGGGGAAAAAAAAAAGTTTCGACTGAAAGTTAAACCCAGAATGCTTGATTCACCGAGTAGTAACTCTGACAGAGGCTACTATTTATACTCGGTGTCCACCCCCCCTCTCGTCTTTTTATGGTATTAGACTATTTTAGCTGGGCATGTGGCTACCCAGCATAAAGGCGACAGTCCCTAGCCTCTCTTGAAGCTAGGTGTGGTCACATGACTATACTCTATTGGATGGGATACATGTACAGGCATATTGGTAGCTTTTAATTTGCATTCTGCCCTTCCCTTTAATCCCTTGCCATGGCTAATTATGGATCTAATAGGCTCTCTTAGATTATGTAGGTAAGGGCAACACTCCAGAACAACACTCTGCCAAGAGAGGAGAATGGCCATCTGCTGATTTTATGGGACAGACCCTTGGTACCAGCTTGGATATTTGTGTGGTAGAGAAAAATAAGCTTCTCTCTTGTTTCAGATTCTGTATTTGGGTTTAACCTGAAGCAGTATCTATGTCCTATCTGATATAGTGGCCATGAATATGCTTTCTATTCTTGATTAAAATATTGGGGTAATAGTGGAAAATGGGAATATAACTGAATTGGAACCATTGGTAATGAGTTGTATCCAGTGTGCTCACTGAACAATGAACATGTATGATATTCAGTTTTATCTCACGTGTTTAAAGTGAGAGGAAGGCCCTCAACTTCAATAAGAAACGTTATATTATGGGTGTCTTTGGGTGGCTCAGTCAGTTGGGCACCTGACTCTTGGTGTCAGCTCAGGTCTTGATCTCAGGGTTGTGAGTTCAGGCCCCACATTTAGTGAGGCTCCCCCCTTCACTAGGCGTGGGGCCTATTAAAAAAAAAGAAATGTCATAGTATGTATTTCAATTTCTCTTAAAAATGTCCGTAAAGATCGTTTCCGTGATTTCAAGAGGTTTGCCAAAGTAGCATGTATGCAGTAGAGTGGGTTTTGTTAACGGCCTGATCCTATCACTTCAGAGCCAAAAATAATTTTTTAATGTTGAAGAGAAGAAAAGAGAATTTCTTACAAAAATCAAACTGTGGTGCAAACAGCTCTATCACTGTGTGTATAACTCCTTTCAAATACCACATACTCCATTTTCTTCCGTCTTTAGGGGAAAAAAAATAATGACATCATATTGGGTATATTAGAAAACCACATACATATGCTATAACAGAAGTGGGAATGCTTTCCAGAGTCAAATGGAACCAAAGAATGGAAACCATTTGCCCCTAACTTCCAATTCAAAGCACACAACGGTCCAGCTTTTGAGTGTGGTATGTTCCTTGATTTAGTCTTTGACAGAATGCTGAAAGTAGTCCTCAATTGGAAGTTTCTCCATAGTTTCAATCCAAATATCCAGAACCATTTGTCAGAGCCAATAAAACATTTTCTGCCAGTTCTGATGACCTACAATTGTGGTTAGCATTTTCTTATCTAGTAGATTAAAAAATTAAAAATAAAACGTTTGAACATGGGGCCTAATCTAACTTTAGCTATCCATTTTTGTGATTGATGTAGATTTTTGGCAAAAAGATTGCAAATGTTAAAATCTTTCTAACAATTACATATTTTCTCTTTAATATTCTCATGAATCCTTTTTTTTAAAAATTTTTTTTTTCAACGTTTATTTATTTTTGGGACAGAGAGAGACAGAGCATGAACGGGGGAGGGGCAGAGAGAGAGGGAGACACAGAATCGGAAACAGGCTCCAGGCTCCGAGCCATCAGCCCAGAGCCCGACGCGGGGCTCGAACTCACGGACCGCGAGATCGTGACCTGGCTGAAGTCGGACGCTTAACTGACTGCGCCACCCAGGCGCCCCAGGAATCCTTTTTTTTAAAATTACCTAATATGGATGGTCCCTATGTACATCCAGTGTCCAATCAGAGGATCTTGTGTTCCAAAAGTTAAAGAAAAACTAGTTTTCTTCAGAGTTCACACTTTCAAATTCCTTAGAGTTGAGACTCTGTAACTGGGGTCTATGAGGGAACTTACGAGTCTGTGAGTTCACTCACTGAGATGACAGTCACAATTTTGATGACACAGATCTATAGCTTTCAGCAGATACACACAAGCATTCATAACCCCAAATAGATTAAGAGCCTATTACATATTGGATAATAGACATGAAATCAGAGTTTAAAATAACCTAGCTTTATACCATTAAAAGATTAAAACAGCTTAATCCTTGGGGCACCTGAGTGGCTCAGTCATTTAAGCTTCTGACTCTTGGTTTCAGCTCAGGTCCCGATCTCACGGTTTTGTGGGTTGAAGCCCCACATCGGGCTGTGGGCTGAAGGTGCAGAGCCTGCTTGGGAATCTGTCTCCCGCTCTCTGCCCCTCCCCCATTCATGCTGTCTCTGTCTCTCTCAAAATAAATAAATAAACCTAAAAAAAAAAATAAAACAGCTTAATCCTTTTGGAATGACAAAAGCAGAACATCTATTGCAACAGCCCATGGTTTTCAAAACCTTGTTATTTTTCCTCAGTTGTAAAAAGTCTTGCTTGCTCTCTGTGATACTGCAGCCACAGCCTTACAGTGACTGCTTAATGGAGAATATAACTCAAGATTGGAATAAGAGGTTAGTGTTTACTGCATCACTTTCAAAGTCCAGCTGTAAATATACCATAGTTGAGAAGTGGGGCAGTATAATCTCTTCAAGCTTGAAAAAACAGTGAGGCATAGCCAAATACTTTGAACTGTTTGCTTGTTTAAGAAGAAATCTATTTCAAGATTTGATTACCACTAACTCAGACAACTTTTTCATCACTAAGTCCTTTCAATTCCATATCATGTGTTTCAAATTTTGTCTGCATAACTTATTTTTGTTCTACTTTTCTGTCAAAAACAATGTGGAAATCCCAGGTTATATAATTGAGGACTTGGAGAGGCAATATACATCTAGCCAACCAAAATAAAATGAAAGCTATTATCATGAAACATGCTTAGGGAAGTCTATCCTTTTTTCGGTTAAGAGTGCCAACATTTGTGATCTTAGAATGGAGTTAAAGGAAACTAGGTTTTCCTTAATGCAACCATGTGCAAAATCATTCTTTACCGTAACAGATGATCCATAAAAATACTTGTGCATTTTTTAGATACCCATGAGAACAAATCAATTTTAAGTAAAAATAATAATGAATTATTTTTATAATATATCTGGAAGCGGAAATCATTCTGTTCATCTCCCTTATTTGGGTTCATTACCATACCCATTTGACATGTCAAGTGAAAACCTCTCTGCAAACCCTCTCGGTATGTAGAGCAGGTACTGAAGTGCTAATTTCTTTCTTCCTCCTTAGTTGTATCAGGTTGATCATGCAGTTCTTTTCGAGTTACTGTTAGAAGGGAAATGTTGCATGGCTTTGAACTAAGGTCTCTTCTGTCTGTAGATTTTTAAATTCACATGCGGATGTTCTAGGCAGAGGAGGTTACCAATGTGCAGAGTTGTAAGAGTCCATGAGGACATAAGGCAATACTTGGGCAATTTAGATTTCTTCATGGAGGGGCTCAGAGGGGAGTAGGAGACTCTTCGGATAGCCACCTGATAGAATAAGGAAAACATTCCTCTGTGAGGTGGCAGTGCAGAAAGGCTGACCATTACCGAACTGGCTATTGTATAAAATTGCCACAAAAATGCTTAATAAAGAGAAAATGAACAGCATATGGACTCTGGTCCATGAAAACACTCAGGGAAAGAAAGAACAAAGAGCAATCTTTCCAATGTATATGGAAGAAGTAAGATGTTTTCCTAAATTTTTCTATCACTGTCAGCATTTTGGATGGAAATATGCTGTAGGAAAAAGATTAGCTCCAGTTTGCTCAGAAAGAATTTTCCCTGCAAATAATCCTGTGTGTTTTTAATATGTCGGGTTTACATTGCCAATCAGTTCTATTTAGTAATTTTCAATATGATTTCTTTTTAACCCATGAATTATTTAGAAGTGGGTTTTAAAATTTCTGAATTTATCGATTTCTTGGCTCTCTTTAGCTACTGATTGCATTTGTAATTTTATTGCAGTGCTTTTTGTTGAGCTGGGCTTTGCGGTCAAGTATTGATCAGCTTTTGAAAATGTTCAATGTGTGCTTGAAATTAATATGTTTATAAAATATTTATCTGTAGGATCCTATACATATACAGCATACATATATAACACATATATATCAGTTATGTCAGGCTTAATAAGTCTGTGCTCAGATTGTCTCAATTTCTACTTTATTTTGATCTACTTAAACTGTCTTTGAGAAAGGTATGTTAACATTTTTCCACTCTGATCTATAATTGTAAATTGTTACCCACTCCACTGTCCTCTTGCCCCCCTGTTTTTCTGCTTATTTTTTGTTGCATGTATTTTGAGGATGTTTTTAGGTGGATACAGAATCAGAATAATTAGGTCTTCCTGGTGAATTTATCATTAAGTAGCTCTTGATGCTTAATAATGCTTTCCCCCCCCCTTAGATCTGTTTAGTATATATTAGCTTTTCTTTGGTCATTATGTATCTGGTGTTGTGATCATCACTGGTTGTCCAGCCAGAATCCATTTATCCTTCTTCCAATAGAACCTCAGTTTGTTCAGATAGCCACCTCTGTCTCACACAGCTAAGTGTCTCAGGTGAAGGCTTGATTGGTCTAAGGGTGAGTGCGTTCTGTTTTTCAGTTGATTGATTGTAGGGCATGAGATCCAGTGCTGGCCAAAATGAAGTGTGCGGGTAAGTCGGGGGAGGCTTTGGGAAAATTTTCTTCTTCTGAGCAAGAGCCATGGTCTCTTTTTCCCACCTGGATCTTGCTGTTTCTGGTATGGCACCCAGAACTGCTGCTACCATCTTGTTACAAGCCTAAAAACCAACACAGGGATGTAAGAGCAGAGAGATGGAAAGGACCTGGGTCCTTCATGCAACCATTTGGCTAATTCCTTTTTGCATACCCTTTTAATTTTTTTCCCATTTTCCGTATTTATCATTGAAAAATCAAGTACACACTAACTATAGATTTATTATTTAAATACATTCTATAAGAATATAATTATACCTATCATTCCTACATTATTATTTATTATTCTTATTTAAATGTTTTGCTTAATAAATACCTTACTTAGGATTCAGTTTAGCTTACAATGCCCAAGAAAAGCTATTGTTTTAGTTTTTATTTGCAACAGAAGTTAAGCATTTCTGCAATTTCTGTGTAAGGTAGTGCACACACATTACCAGATTTGCAGATGGAAGATTTCCAACTGTTTTTCCTAGGTAGAAATGTAAGGAAATAAAAATTGATATGGCATTATTAACGTACTTTAATATATATGTACATATGACTTTAGGGTGTAATGTGGATGTCTCCCAAATGAATTGATGGCTTTATTATCTACTGCTTAAAGATGTAACAATACTACAGGGACTCCACAAACTGTGGCAGGTTTGTGGCAGGTTAATCTGAAATTATAGTAAAATCTCAAGATTTACTCTATGGGGTTTAACGTAAAATCAGAGAGATATGTGTGCAAAAATATTATATGTGAATTTGAAGCATTTAATTGAAGAAACAATTTTATGGAAACATAAATGAGAAAACCTATCTATCATTTTTCTGTCACCCATCTATCATCTATTATTCAGTGAAAAAAAATAGAAAAACCCACAGACGTTTCATGCTATTTGATGTGGGTCTTGAGGCTTCAAAAGAAGAACAGTATGAAAAAGAATGAGGACATGGCTCAGTTTCTCTCTCTGTCTTCTTACCATGTCAGCAATATTCTTCTTGTGTTATTTTAGTTGAACTGCTATTACTTCTATGCTAATAATTTCTATATTCTTAGCTCTGGCCTCAAGCTCTAATTTTAGAATTATAAATTATAATTTAAATTTCCACCTGAAAGTTTCGTTTTCATCTTAAAATAAAAACATCTAAAATACGACTGATCATGTTATTCCACAGCTAAGATCATCTACCCACATTCTAAATCTCTTCATCTTAGCACTATTTTCTCATTCCTGGAACTGAAAAATTAAGATTCGCTTTTGGTTCTCTCTCAATATGATCACTCTTATCCAGTTAAACACTGAGGTTTTTGAATGTGTCCTAGAAATATTTCTTGAAATGTTGCTGCCTTTCTTCAGCTCCCTAGAATACCTCTTTATTCACTATAAACTTAATGCAGTTGCTTCAAATATGGTCAAATACACGGTCCATTTCTGTTGCAATGCGATTTACATATCACTATCAAATTTATCTTCTGGAATCTGTTTAATTTTACTTATGCCTTTTTAACGAGTCAGTAACTTATCCACAAAATAACTATTTGTGTAATTATGTTCCTTTTTTTCTGAAGTGGTGTCCTTTTAATTTTTATGCATCACTTTTCTTTTAGTGCCTCATATCACCTGAATAAAGTTGAATTGCTTCAGACCTGAACGCAGGTTTGTTTGTATTTTTTTTTAAACTTCTGAAGAGGTACATTCATCCATTTACATTCGTTTAATAATATATTTGCTTGTCTGTCACCTTATTTTGCTGTTTTCAATTTCTTTATGATTTCTTTTGCTTTTTAGTCTTTTCTTATATGCACTTGGTTTTACTTTTTTCCTTATAGTTTTTGGAAATTATAATCTTTTTCTCATTCTGCAAGCAGGTGTCTTTAAAAATTAGAAAAATTCGTGATGTTCAATGCCAGTTTTGTAAAAGCAAAGATTGATGCAATTAAATGGTAGCAAGAATGAAATAAATCATTATACATACAAATACCGAGATGTTTATAAGCAATTGAAGTGGCAATATTGACATTCACCTGGAAAAAAATTTTAAGACATAGTAATAAAAAGCATTTACAAAACTCTATGTACAGTTGACCTTCCGTGACTTCCTATAGTTTGTTCCTATTCCTATTATATTTAGCAGAAATTCTATTACATTTCTGTTCTATTTAGCAGATATTCTATTACATTTCTGGCATGTAAATGCCACTTTTCCTGGTTTCCACAGCTAGCTCGTTGGCCGGAGTGATGGTATAAGAATTAGGGTGTCTAATTTACATTTACTGTGACTCCTTTTTTTCCTTTAATGTTGTTTCATTCATTCATTCCTTCAATAAATATTAATGACTACCTACTAAATGCCAGGTATTTAAGTCTAACTGTAGGGCTAAATAATTAAGCTTAACTGAAGATTACATAATCTATAAACCAAAAACAAAAGGAAGAGGCTGGAAGATAGAGAGTTTAGTAATAAAAGCACAATAGGGTAGCTTGACTATGAATGAATGGGAAAGTCTCTCATTCATGCATATGCTGTGTTCCGACTGAGTCAGAAGGGTAGTAATCCGAAGAGAGTGCAAGGAAAGTTAGAGATTAATAAATCTGAAGTTATTTTTTTATTAAAAATTTTTAAATGTTTATTTATTTTTGAGAGAGAGAGAGAGAGAGAGAGAGAGAGAGAGAGAGAGAGTTTGAATGGGGGAGGGGCAGAGCGAGAGGGAGACACAGAATCAGAAGCAGGCTCCAGCTCTGAGCTGTCAGCACAGAGCCTGATGTGGGGCTCAAACTCAGGAACCAGAGATCAAGACCTGAGCTGAAGTTGGATGCTTAAGCGACTGAGCCACCCACGCACCCCTGAAGTTATTTTTAAGGTGTGAATCTTACTCTGTGACTTACCAGGAAAATCCTGGTAAGAGCCAAAATTACTGTTAATTTAAGAATAAATGTATCACACATATTTTTATTTTTTGTTTCCCATTTTTATTTAAATTCTAGTTAGTTAATATATAGTGTAGTAATGGTTTCAGGAGTATAATTCATCACTTACATATACATACTTATGTATACATACACTTACATACCCAGTGCTCATCACAACAAGTTCCCTCCTTAATATCCATCACACATCACTTAATACCCAGCTCACTTCATAATAAAGCTGAAAACATTTTCAATACAAACAGTTGTCCTGTCTGTAATTATCATCTAAATAAATTCTATTTTCATTTCAATGAAATGTAAGGCATGTTCCCACGCACAAGAACGTTTGGCTCTTTGGAAGACCCTTTGTGAGAGATGGGATTCATACCCCCACACGTTTAGTGGCACAATTACTGAAAAGTAGATGGCTTTATGTCACTCATTACACTTTCTAATACACAGAACCGTTGCTTGCCTTTAAGGCAGAAGTGGGAGAGATCCAAGCTAAGGTTTACCCCCTGAGAGTGTTCTCTAACCTGCCATGGTTTGTTACATGATGGCCTTCTTACTATTTGTCTATGTATTCACCCAAACCAGAGCAGACTAGTAAAGGACAGTTTATTCCTGCTACCGTCCTATTGTCTGCACTACCTGAGGCAGGCATTTCACTGGCTCCCTCCACTGCACACCTCTCCACTGAGTACTAGCTATGTGGGTTGGGTGAGACGGAGCCCCCGTGTTGTTGTCTCCATAGGACCCAAGGAAATCATCATAAATCCATCCCCTTAACTTAGTTCCTCAGGGATGGATACACTTAGGCCTAAGGCAATCTATGTTGTCATTGCCTGAGTCAGTTAAATCAGCAGGAAGCCCAGTTTGCTCAGTGGCTTAAGAAAGTGAAACTCCTCTGAACAGAGCAGTGTGAAGATGTGATGTTTGGAATTGCTGCAGCTGTTTTGCCACCATGAGGGAACCCAGCTGAATAAAGCCAACATACTAGAGGGGACAGCCAACATAATTTCACACGGTAAAATTCAAACCTTAATGAAAGTTTACTCAAAGATCACTCTACCTTTGGACTTTTGGTTATATGGACCAATAAATTCCCTTTATTTTGAATGCCATTTTGAGTTAGGGTTTCTGCTATGCAACTAACTGCATCTTAATCGGTGCTTATTGTGGTGCCAGGCAACAGGCTTGCAGAGAAATGTATGAAATCCAGGGCTGGTTATTTAGCCAAATGGAAACAGTCAATAATACCTTGTTTTTTATGACTGCAGCTGATTAACTGCTTCCTGATGTCTTTTGTGTCTACCCTATGTTGTATTATCTTTCTCACTTTTGATGTGGTCCCTACACATTTGTGCCCCTTCTTTTTGTTCATCCTTGGTGATCTGGCTGGACGTCTTTCCTTGGTTCTCCAAATTGCCTTTCAGAACTTTGCACAGTTCTGCTTTGCCAATTTGGCAAGCTGTTCCCTATCCTGCACTTCCCATATAGTTTGTTCACCTGCCAAAATTGTTTGTTTAAAGAGCATCCAGCTCTTCTGGACTCCTTTCTTCCCATCAGGTCGTGCTTGCTTTTTTTCTTTCTTTCTTCTTTTCTTTCTTTCTTTTTTTTTTTTTTTTGCCAGTGCCCTACACTTGCTGAAATTTGCTTTCCCAGAACTGATTATTTTTCCCTCATCAGCTTCTTTCCTTTTCCTTAGGAAAGGAATTTTTTTTTATTACTTTTACAGAAGTTTCAATTCTCTTTTAGGTCTTTATTGACTCTGCCCTTATTGAAAATTGAATTAAAAAAAGATTTTTGCCTTCTGATGCATTTTGTAACAAGTAATTATCTCCAGTGTATTTTTAAATCTATTTCACAGTTTTCGGTTGACCCATTTTCTATAGCAAATATCAGGGAAGTTAGAAACCTGTGTGATCACCATATTGGAGTGTTAGGATTCTTGTCCTCATATAATACTGTAAGGAGTAAAGTAAAGCAGATGTAAATGTGTGTTTATATTGTTTGCTTATCTCAAAGTCACTCTAGTAACACATTTTGAACATTAAAAATTAAGTTATTACCATAATCTCAGGAGCCAAAAGAATGACTTTTACTTTTTTACACATCTCCTGTGCCCCCCACTCCATACACACACTCGCACACTGACATTATTTCCATGTGTTCTTGAGAAGAAGGTTTAAGAGGTGGCTGCAGAGTTGTTCTGAGAGGAGAGAAATGCCTTTTTAGAAACAATGTAAGGATCATTTTGATTGTGGAAAGATAGTCTTTAGGATTTTTCCTGGATGGATCCAGAGTGAGGCAAATAATTCAGAGAGAAGTAAGAAGTTGCAAATTATCTGCTGAAATAGCTATAATTATTCCTCACCCCACCCTTAGCCCGCCATTTGCATTCGTCTTTGCAGTGTGACTTTGTAGCTCAGTCTTTCAAGTGGGGACCGGTGACTTGCTTTGAATGTAGCAGAAGAGACAGTGTTCCAGTTGTTCCTAGGGTTCAAAAAGCCTTGTGTACATCTGCTTGTTCTCTTGGAACCCAGCCCAACCTCCATGTGAATAAACACTGGCTGGCTTACTGGAGGATGAGTGACTGCATGGGAGATTCAAGTCGGGACATTCATCCCAGCAGAGCTCCTGGACACGTGAGAGCCCGCCTACTAAAAGCAAAGCTAACCTGCCTCTGACAGCAGATGCGTGAGGGTGCCCAGCTGAGTCTAGTCCAAATTGCTGAACAGTTACACAATCACTACTAAATAAAGGGTTGTTTGGAATGGTTTGTTAAACAACAGAAGCCAATTGATACAGAAACATTTAAATCTCTGAGGATAGTGTCATGGGAGGAGTGCTGGGAATGGGGGCAGGCTATGGGAAAGGAAAATGGGTGGTGAGGAAAAAAGAGCCCAACAGGGCAGGTGATGTCAGTGAGAGGTTTGATTATGAGAGTGGCCGGGAGAGAGAGCTGAGGTTGGTAGTACACAGTAAGCTTTCTTTAGTCCTGCTCTAACCCCGGAATCTTCCACAAATGACTCCTACTCATGTTTTCCTTGGACGACTGGTATTTTTCAGAATCAAAGAAAAGGGGTTGTGTTTCCTATCTGCGATCACAAGGGTATGAAGGGAGGAAGGAAAGGGGAGTAGCTGCCAGAAGTAAGACTTGAGTGAACTGAACATCTAGAGGAAGCAAGCAATGATGAGGGTCAGGTGGTAGCTTGGAAAGACACGTCCCACCCAAGAATTCCTGGAAATACGGGAAGTGTTGGTTTTGTTTTGCTCTATGTAGGTTCAAGCCAATTTTTTCTCAGTCTTAGTGCATAGGGTCACCCCCCCAAAACCAGAGAACTTTCAGCCACAAGGAGGTGAAATCACCAGGTTATACATCGTTTCTATCTACCATACACAATGTGTCTTTTCATTTGTTTCGAAAGTGTAAGGTGGATGCCGAAAACATTGTATGGCACACCAGTTCAGCTCTGGCATCAGGAAGAAGTACTTTTCATTGCTTCACTGCTAATTTTTCTTTTAATACATGTGGAATCAAAAGAGAAATCAGCTCATCAACCCCTGTAAAAAGCCAGGCAACGGCAAAGCAAGTGTGAAGTGAAAACTGAATGCTTAGACGTATTTGGGGTAAAGGGAACATCGCAGGCAAGATGTAGAAGCAGGACAGTCCAGGATATTTGGGGAAGAGAAACAGTTTAGTTTGGCTGATGATAGTGGACAATTGTTTGAAATACCATATGATGTATTTTTCCTCCCTATTATTTCCAGAGTCGGTTTTTTAAATTTGTTTGTTTGGTTAGTTGGTTGTTTTGAAAACCCTGAAGCTTTCCCTCCGTTAAATGAAGAAGCTGAAGATAATTTTTTTTTTTTTTATGTGGAAAGGGAGACTTAACACTACCCAGAACAAAGCCCTTGCTTAGCTTTGAGTTTCAAACTAGATTTTGAAAATAAAGTCTGTGGAGAAATAAATAAGGTGGCCCCCAAAATGAGACTTTCAAATGCTCTGAAGTGCTAGAAAATCAAGAGTGGTAGCCTTTGGGGGAACAGTGACCGGGAAGGGGTGTGAAAGGGACTTCTAGTGATGTCCATTCATTGATCTGTGTGGTCTTCATCTTCTATGGATGTGTTTGCTGTGAGAATATTCATTGAGCTATGCACTGATATTTGTATAAATAAATAACTGAATGAATAATCAATAGAACAAACTAGACTTTGAAGTAGTAGAAGAATATTTTCTCAAACCTCTTAGAGCAGAGTTTTTAAAGAACCAAAGTTTGGAGAGTTGGCCTCAGAGAAGGATGAAGGATACCATTAGAGAAAGTACCTGCTATACAGAGGACAGCAAACCCCTCTACTTTGGGAGGGATGTCTGGTAAATGCAAGAAAAGAGAAAGGAGTTGCCTGAGAGTGCTTGAACCACTTGGGAGTTTGAGGGAAATAAAAAATATTGAGAGCCTGGGTAGGGGCAAGGCTTGGAGAGGATCCAGTGTCAGCAAAGCACCCTGGAGGGAGATGTCCCAGCACATCTGGCTGGGGTAGACGTCTAAGCTGGTGAGCTCAGACATCCTCAAGAGTTCCCCCTTATAGCTGTATGGTCCTGGGAAAGTCACCAGCTCCTCCCCAGCCCTCTGGGAGGGCCCAGAAGCTGCAGAGATGGGGGGGGGGGGGCTCTTGACTAGGGTCCATAGAGGACTCCAGGCATCAGCACAGGTTCCAGGACAACACCTGAAACTCCAGCCACATGCCCGCAGCCACCACCACTGACACAAGATGCCCAGTGACCATGAGAATCCAAACTGTCATGGGTGACAGGGGAGGCAGGCTGGTGATGAGACAAACAGGGCAACATAACTTACCTGGAGGCTCCTCCCTGCATCCCAGGAATCCCCCCTGCCTGCAAGGTGCCAATGAAGGAAGGAGGTGAGAAAGTGGAGAACACTCAAGAAGGGGGCACATCCTGAAAAACGTAGGCATTAATCCAAAGGAGCTATTCTAAATCAAGGGAGGCTAGACACTTTTAATTAGAAAAGTCGTTTTTCAACCATTAGTGGAAAGACATGTAAAAATTAAAGGATGTTACAGACATTTTTGCACATTTGAGTCAACATAGATGATTGTTTTTTGGACCAGAGTACATATAGAATATATTTGAAGGAGAACAGTGGGAGAGAAGACTGGGGAGGTAGGCTGAAATTAGAACACTGAAGTATTCTTTAAGGGAAGGGAAATCAAAGACATTGATGTCAATTTTCCTGATCTCTCAACAGAAGGGCCAGGACCACATCTGATAATCTAAGAGTAAATTGAAGGTTTTCTCCTGGAGGACATTATGCTAAGTGAAATAAGTGAGTCACAGAAGAACAAATACTGAATGATTCCACTTCGATGAGATTTTCTATTACTCTTCTAAAATAGTCAAATTCATAGAAGCAGAAAAACCAATAGTAGTTGCCAGGGGCTGGGGCTGGGAGGAAATGGGAAGATGGTCATTGGGTGTAAAGTTTCATGAGTAAGTTCTAGAAATCTGCTGTACAACATACGGCCCATAGTTAACAATATTGTAACGCACAACTCAAATTTGTTAAGATGGTAGGTTTCATGTTAAGTGCTCTTACTATACACACACACCACAAGGAAACTTTGGAAGGTGTTGGATAGGTTTGTTATCTTGATTGTAGCACTGGTATCACACAGGTCCAAACTCATCACATTGTACACATGGATTATTTGCAGTTATTTGTATTTTAATTAAAAGTCAATAAAGCTGTTTTTTTTTTTTTTAAAGAATAAATTGAGAGTTTTCCAATGCTCATAAGTAATTCCTCATTCCTTCTTTGGCACATCAGTCCTCTGCCTAAAGAGCATAAATAGACATATTCTTTCTCCAGGCAATTATTAACAACATTATCCAAAAATGAAAATCTCACACAGCACCATCCAGGGAAAGTCTGTCTGAGCTCCGCGGGGCTCACAAGCAGAATCTGTGGAACTGAGAAGATGGACCACAAGTCTTGGCTAGAGCACATCAGTCTCTCACATTTCTCTGATGCATTCACAACACTCATAGGCAGAGAAGGAAAAAAGACTGTCCTTTTACACCTTCAAGTTTGTTGTTTTAGCTCATAATTAGTTCAGATTAAGAGAATAACCCAAATAAATCGACCTCAGAGATTACAATGTGTTAGCTTGTCTTCTGTTTTATTTATATATATATTTTTAATGCTTATTTATTTTGAAGAGAGAAAGAGTCAGAGCATGACTAGGGGAGGGGCAGAGAGGGAGACACAGAATCCAAAGCAGGCTCCAGGCTCTGAGCTGTCAGCACAGAGCCCGACGCGAGGCTCGAACCCATGAACTGTGAGATCATGACCTGAGCCGAAGTCGGTCACTCAACTGACTAAGGCACTCAGGCGCCCTACTTGTCTTTTGTTTTAAATCAACATCCGCAGCTGTTTGTTCTTCAAACAAGGCAGTAGAACTAAGATGCAACCTTAATGTTATACACCTTGCAAGTGAAGGTTGGAAACAACCACCACAGCTTTAAGAAGTGATACATTTCCTTCAAGGCAAAACCTGGGTCTAACTGTGAGATCCTCCGGATGTGTGCACAGCACTCAAGCAAGACGAGGGTCGGGTGGTGGTACCGTCTCTCTGCAGTGGAGAGGTATAAAGCAGGAGGGAAAAGTGTGCAAAATCAGATAGCAGCATATGTAAGCAGTCAGGAAACCAGTCTTCTGTCTTTACAGGCCTCTTTGTATGTAAGTTTGGTTTGCGTCCACCATGCAAATTGCAAGAATTCTGACGGTCCCGGCACAAACCTTTCCAGGGCCTTCAGCCTCCTTTTCTCTCTCAAAGTAAAGTACTGTACACAGTAGTTGCAGAAAAGTCACCATTGCCCCTTAGCACAACCTAAACATCACACAGTGGAACTTAGGAGAGCTATGCTAATTTTTTTAGGCCATTTTGGTACTATTAGTGGCACAGTTGCAAGACCTTACTATTTTTCCAAAAGTAGGACCATACCTTCTTAAATGCTTAATTTGCACTCACTGAATCACACACGGGGAGAACTTGGCTCATTCCAAATTTAAAATATACTGGAACCTACTGAAGCAGCCTGAGGGGATTCTTTGTCTATGAGTCAGTGACTGTGAAGCTGGTGGAATGCTTATGGAACAGAGTTCCTTCTAGAGAGACTGTGTGAGTGTATCTCAAGTCCACTGACTTTACTGGTAAGGTTGCCCCAAACCACCTCCTTTAGTATAGATTTGGTTAGGTTTTAAAAATAACTGTACCCAATTCAGCAATTCCACTCCTGTGTATATACCCAAAAGAACTCAGAGCAAGGAACTGAATAGATATTTGTACAGCCATGTTCATAGCAGTGTTATTTACAATAGCCAAACAATGGAAACAACCCCGAGTGCCCATTAGTGGGTGAACAGATAAACAAAATGTGGTCTATAAATAAAGTGGAAATTCTGATACGTGCTACAACATGGATAAACCTTGAACACAGAAGCCCAAATACTGTATGACTCCACTCACATGAGGTTCCTAGAGTGGTCAGATTCAGAGACACAAAGGAGAATGGTGATTCCCAGGGCTGGGGAAGGGAGGAGAATGGGGAATTACTGTTTAATGGATACAGAGTTTCAGTTTAGGATTCTGCAGAAGGATGGTGGTGATGCTACACAACAATGTGAACGAACTTAATGACACTAAACTGTACATAGAAAAATGGATAAACTGGTAAATTTTAGGTTATGTGTATTTTACCACAATAAAAAACATTTAAATATAATTATACCCAAGGGGCGCCTGGATGGCTCAGTCGGTTAAGCATCTGACTCTTGATTTCAGTTCAGGTCATGATCCCATGGTTTGTGGGTTTGAGCCCCATGCTGGGCTCCACACTATGGGGAGCCTTCTTGGGATTCTCTCTCTCCCACTCTCTGCCCCTCCCACCTCTCAAAATAAATAGATAAACTTTATTTTAAAAAAGAAAAAAGTAATTGTACCCAAAATATAATGCTGACTACAGCCTTCTAGATGAATTGCACCAAAATTCATACAGATTTGAATTTAAAGAGTCATCATGCCAATAGAAAGAGCATGCCTCTGAGAGATCAGGAGGGAAAAAAAGCACTCAGACAAGATGGCTGATGGTCTGGCATAACTCAAAGAAATAATGAAAGTTCATGTAAATTAAAGCAACAATACTGATAAAAGAAACCCCTTAACCTAACCAAGTGGATAGACTAAAACTCATCCAACATGGCACCCCTTGGCTATATAATGACTAGTGAGCCCTTGAATTGTGGCTGGTCTGAACTGAATTGTGCTATAAGTATAAAACACACATCAACTTCAAAGATTTAGTGAAAAATAAAATGTATCTCAATAATTTTTATATTGATTAAATGTTTAAATAATATTTTGGATGCTTTGGGTTAAACATATTAAAATTAATTTCATCTGTTTTCTTTTAACATTTTTTAATAGAGATACCAGAAATTTTATTTTACTTATGTTTATGTATTTGTTACTTTTTAAAAACTTTTAAAAAATAGGTATTTGTTAAAAAAATTTTTGTTTATTATTTATTTTGTTTATTTTTGAGAGAGAGAGAGAGAGAGAGAGACAGTGTGAGTGGGGGAGGGGCAGAGAGAGAAGGAGAGAGAATCCCAAGCAGGCTTCACAGTCAGTGCAGAGCCCAATGCAGGGCTCAAAATCACGAAACTGCAAGATTATGACCTGAGCTGAAACCAAGAGTTAGATGCTTAACTGACTGAGCCATCCAGGTGTCCCTGTATTTATTACCTTTTTAAATGTTTATAAGTAATAATCTCTACACCCAATACGGGGCTGGAACAAATGACCTGGAGATCAAGAGTTGCAGACTCTTCTGACTGAGCCAGCCAGGTGTCCCTGTATTTGTTACTTTTTTATTGAGATATAATTGACATACATTTATTAGTTTCAGGTCTGCACCATGATGATCCATATTCATATATATTGTGCAATGATCACCTCAGTAAGTCTTCTTAACATCCATCACCATACATAGTTACAAAAATTCTTTTCTTATGATAATTTTAAGATGTTCTCTTGTAGCAACTTTCAAATATACAATACAGTAGTTTTAACTATAGTCCCTATGTTGTACAGTCCCTATGTTGTACTTATTTATTTTATAAATGGAAGTTTGTGCCTTTTGACTCCCTTTATCCATTTTATCCACCCCTTCCCTCTGTTTCTGGGAACCACCAATCTGGTCTCTGTATCTGTGAACTTGGGTTTTTGTTTTGTTGTTTAGAGCCCACATATAAGTGAGAACATAAAGTATTTGTCTTTCTCCATCTGTCTTGCTTCACTTAGCATAATGGCCTCAAGGTCCATCCATATTGTCACATATGGCAAGATTTCATTGTTGTTGTTGTTGTTGTTGTTTATGACTGAATAGTACACACAGACACACACACACACCATTTTCTTTATCCATTCATCCATCAGTGGACAACTTAAGTTGGTTCCATATCTTGGCTATTATAAATAATGCTGAAATGAACATGGGGGTGTGTATATCTTTTTGAATTGGTGTTCTTGTTTTCTTGAGATAAACACCAAGAGGTGTTAGTTCTAATTTTTAGAACCACCGAAGCATGTGCACCAATTTATATTTCCACCAAACAGCACATAAGGTTTCCCTTTACATTCTCACCAATATGTTGTCTTTTTGATATTAACCATTCTGACAGGTGTAAGCTGATATCTCATTGTGGTTTTGATTTGCATTTGCCTGATAGTCATGTTGAGCAGAATAATAAAAAATACACAGTTGCTTGCCTTTTTTTCCGATGGGACAGCACTATTCTGGGGGCACTTCATAGTATAACAGAATAGAGAGAGAGTTCATTTCATGATCGTGGATCATGTTACTTTTAAGGCTTTGTCAGTTCTGCCATTTTTTTCTTAATATTTTCTTCTGATACTTGTTCCTTTCTATTCCTATTCCCTAGTCTTGGCCCCCTGCAGCTTTAAACTAGATCCTATATAACAAATGATTATTGGTTTCATTTCCTCTCCTATAATCTATTCACTGTACCCCTACCGATTAACTTTTAGGAAACCTTTGTGTAGATTTTTTTTCCTATGCTCAAAACCCAATGATTACAGTCTGGGGAGTTTGTAGATTCTGGTTTTCCCAGAGATTCCGAATCAGTAGGTGGGGTGGGGCCCAGACTTTGCATTTTAACAGGTACCCCAGACTGTCTTACACAGGAGGTCCGAGGAACAATGATATGTAGGACTAAGCTCAGATTCCTCAAAGTAATTTTCAAGGCTGTTTTTACCTTCATAATCTGGTTAGTCCAATCTGTCTGAGGGAGAATGGGAAGCAACCATTACCTAGAGAACGTCTGGAAGAAAACAGGCTTCTGTCCTGGGAAGCTTTGATACGTGCTTTACTGAGGCCAGTGATTTGGTCCTAAAGATGTTTCCAGCGCTGCTATTCCATGACCCTACACTTACCATTATGATTATCTACAACTTCAGAGTAATTTTTCCAAGCTTCTGTCTGAATTTGAGGAAGTCAATCTCTTCAGTACTGCACTTTATAGTGCTGATATCATAACATGAATCTACATAGACCAAGATAGTTTTGACATGTGCCCTTTTACACAAATTGTTCTCTTTGGTTTTCTATTGAGTAGCTCCAGGCATCTTTAGGGATACAAATATCAGGATTTAATCAAATAAGCTCTCATTCCAATAGATAAAGATTATGGTGCTGCAGACTTGTGAACCATATCTAGTTCAGAGAATCATTTTGAGTTTTCTGCATGTTTGCTGTTGCTGACTGTGTCTCATAAAAATTCGTATGTTGAAGCCCTAATCTCCAGTCTCAAAATTTGGAGACAGCCTTTTAAGGAGGTAATTAAGGTTAAGTGAGGTCATAAGGGTGGGGTCTAATCCCACTGGACTAGCGTCCTTATAAGACGAGGAAGAAACACAGAGACTGGTCTCTCTTTGCATGCACACAGAGGAAAGGCCATATGAGGACACACAGAAAGAAGGCATCTGTCTGAAAGCCAGAAAGGCCTCATCAGAAACCAACCTGCTGGCAGCTTGATCTTGGACTTCTAGCCTCTAGAACTGTGAGAAAATAAATGTCTGATGTTTAAGCCACTCAGTCTGTGGTGTTCTGTTACGGCAGCCCTAGCAGACTGATACAATAGCCAATATTTAAAATTTGGGAGGTTGCCTGTAAAAATCTGAATTTCTTTGGAGAAGTTGTAAGATTGGCAACATCTGGCTAGAGATGAGGACTAATTTGTCTGCATTCTCTAGTTTTCCAGTCTCTAAGAATCCCTTTCTCTCCCAGACATGAAGACTAAAGGTCAGTGACCAATTGTGTTACTATTACTTTATTTTTTATTATTTTTTTTTAAAAATCCAGTATAATTAACATACAGAGTTTCATTACTTTCAGGTGTACAATATAGTGATCCAACACTTCCATACATTACCTGGTGCTCATCATGACAAGTGCATTCCTTAATCCCATCACCTATTTCCCCCATTCACTCACCCACCTCATGCCAATATTATTTTAAAAACAACAACATATCTAGCTCATTCTGCTCATTTATGTTACTTGCCTAGCCCTTGTGAACACTTAGCTTTATAATCACTAATGTAACATATCTACTGACAAAGGTCAGTTTTCTTTCCAGTAATGCAAAAGGATTTCCATTTAACTACCCACACTCTCTCTGAACTTCATTTTTGATATATGGTCATTCTCTGTAAGCAACCCAACCAGCTATAGATTCTTCAAGCTTCTATGAACCATACTGATATCACTAAAATACCTTTCAATCATTAAAATAAATTGGGACATAAATCTAAAATAATGACAAATCTTAACTCTGAACATCATGAGCCAATTATGTAATTTGCAAAGGATGACTTTTTATCAACTAATAAATCAGGGTGGCATGAACTGGCAGAAGAAAATCTCCCTTTGGTCTTGACAGATGCAAATAAAGAATAAATTACTTTTACTTGAAAACTTGAAAATAATGGGTTGGGAGTATAAGGATTCCATATGTTACATGATTTCAAGTCAGCCATGACAGTTGTGCATCGAAACCATTGAAATACTAACTTTACATCTTGCATTTATAGAAATTAAAGCATAAACCATTTTAAGAGGCAGAATATGTAATAACCATTTGTCAGAGAAAGCAGGAACAGAAACTGGAGACACAGAGATTTGAGTGGAGAGAGAAAAGGAAACCAATTACTGAAAGGCAAGAAAATTTAATCTAAAATTTGAGCATAAAAGAATAGCGCACAAAAGGGAAGACCTTTTGTAAATACAGATAGTCTACTGTATTTACTTATTGGTGGGCACAATTTTTTTTTTTAAAGTTTATTTATTTTTGGGACAGAGAGAGACAGAGCATGAACGGGGGAGGGGCAGAGAGAGAGGGAGACACAGAATCGGAAACAGGCTCCAGGCTCCGAGTCATCAGCCCAGAGCCTGACGCGGGGCTCGAACTCACGGACCGCGAGATCGTGACCTGGCTGAAGTCGGACGCTTAACCGACTGCGCCACCCAGGCGCCCCGGGCACAATTTTGTTGGGACTGTGTTTCTATTAGATTTATTCAGGCAAAATATATTAGTAAATCACAGTATTGTTCATCTTAGGTATCTATAATGAAGTAGACATCTGAATGGGTCAAAATCATTCTTTTCAAAACAACATTTTATGAAGCAATCTATCAATGACCTTTTGAGTTACTTCATTTGTTGGCTTCCTATGTGCTTGGGACTAGAATTCATTTGCTTAGTTTACAGAAACCAAATAACAAAATGTTCATAACTTACTACGGGCCACCCCAGCATGTATCAGTTATACTGTACTGTTGGTTAGGTATAGTTGAAAGCTATTGCAAATGTTCATTTTGAAGATTATAAATATTTCAATAGTGGTTTAGATGTTGAAGCTACAATTCTTTTTTTGTCAAAACAACAACAACAATCCTGCTCATTTATTTTATCTATGGATTGTGTATACCATTTGTTAACCGAGGACCTCTCTTTTAAAGTTAGTATTAGGAAGAATGTCTGCCTTAGAAGTTTCCAAATAACAAAAAAGTAAAATTCATTGGTAGTGTCTTTAGGGAAAAAAGTCATTCATGTTCATCGTGAACAGATTAGAAAACACAAATGAGCAAAGAGAAAACAAAAATCATTCGTATTGCACCATTCAGATATAATCATTTGTTTTATCACAGTTTGGTGTATTTAAGTTGTGTCTTCTTCTGTTGTGACTAGCTGCATGTATATAATTTTCTAAAAATGTGCTCACACTGTATATACTGCTTCAGAACCTGCTTTCCAATTTAACAATATTTTACAAAAGGCTTTCTATGTCATTAACTAGCATTCTATAACATGTTTTCATTGTATTGCTAGGCCATCATTGAATTAACCAAAGTTTTTCCTAACATTTGTACCATTGAAAACAATGATGTGGTGAATACTCTTGTAGAATAACTGTTGGGCACAATCCCAAAGGCACACAAAGTTATGATGCTTTTGGTGTGCATTGCCAAATTTCCCTGGCAGTATGATTGTGCCCATTTAGATAGACCCTAGTATGATACAAGATTATCTGAGATTATCAGTACAATTCTGTACTTACTGTATCATATCGTATTGTATTTTTTTAAGTAGGCTTCACACCCAGCACAGAGCCCAGTGTAGGGGCTTGAACTCATGACTCTGAGATTAAGACCTGAGCTGTATCACTTGGGGTGCCTGGGTGGCTCAGTCAGTTAAGCGTCCGACTTCAACTCAGGTCCTGATCTCGTGGTCTGTGAGTTCGAGCCCCGTGTCGGGCTCTGGGCCGACAGCTCAGAGCCTGGAGCCTGCTTCAGATTCTGTGTCTCCCTCTCTCTCTGCCCCTCCCCCGTTCATGCTCTGTCTCTCTCTGTCTCAAAAATAAATAAACATTAAAAAAAAAATTAAAAAAAAAAAAAAAGACCTGAGCTGGGATTGAGTCAGACATTTAACCGACTGAGCCTCCCAGGTGCCCCTCTTCTGTATTTTAAATGAGATCACAAGTAGGAAGTACTTAATACAGTCCTCGACATATTAGTATTATGTACGATTTGGTTCTCTTTCTGCTCCAGTCTCACTGAGGGACAGAATTCTACTTTCTACATTTGAGTACATGAGAAAGTGGTTTTTTGGGGGGCATTTAGTGCATATGAGGCAGGGAGGTTCTTAAGTGGGTTTCCTTATTGTTTTCACCAAATTATAGGAATAAACATAGCCTATTTCATTCCCAAGTCTTCTGTGGGATGAGATTAAACATCTTGAGTTAACCTGGACTGTGAAATGATCTTTTAAACCTAATCCCATTAGGTAAAAGAAAAAGAAGAGATTTATTCAACCATCTCAGTTGTCTGCTTATCAACAACTGAGATTCTCATTTTCCTAAATGGAAATAAACTTTCTGAGTATTTTGGATCTAGTGTCTCAATTCCATGCAAATGCCTTAGAGAGTATCAAAGTAACAGGATTTACAGTGCCACCCCCTAAGAAAACCAACCTTCTGTTAACTGTCAGAACCTAGGAAAGTTTGAAAAAGAAACAAGTTATTTCTAATGCAAGTGATCCTGAGAGTAGCGAAAGAGCATTCACTAGGGACAGCAGACTGATCATGGCAGGGATTTCTAGAAGGAAGCCCTGCAAACCATAGACAGTGGGAGATCAAAGAGTATCTACTTAAAATTCCTTCCACCTTAAACTCCTTTCAAACAGAAACAGCTGGCTATCACCAAGAGTATATTGGATTCCCAGGATGTCCTGGGAAAGAATAAAACCTAAAAAAAAAAAAAAAGAAAAAAAGAAAAAGAAAAAAAAAAAAAAGAACTGTTGCTGAAAACTTATAAGGAATTAATGTTGCCAGCTTTAAATAGCAGAAAATAAATACAACACAAAAAACACTTACCAAAAACTAATGAAAAAAAAAAAACACGAGTGCCATTGCAGCATGTAGTGGCAAAGAAATGGTGTGACTGTCCCCATGTTTGTTCTCTGATAGCTGTGAGCACTTTCACTCTCTTTGACATTTTCCTAGTAAGATCAGAGTTTTCTGTTATGACATTTCATACATACGCATACATACACAGAGTCAAAAACTGACCCTTAAATTCAGCTTCTCATTTGTAGTACCCAAGGATACCAACTTTCAGGAGTTTAAGAATTTAAAAAAATTCTTAGGAACATACAAGATGATTTTCATGTTAATTTCCTTTATCTGTTTCCAAGTGCTTAGCTTCTTTAAAAATGCTTAGCTTCTTCATTTTTTAAAATGGCACTGTTGCTTTTCTTTTATGTATTTATTAACCATAAAACATGAAAACCTCCAGCTTTCTTCTATCAAGCATAGCATAAAGGAACAATCCTTCTTTACCATCACTCATCCAACATTTTTTGTGTTGCAATTGTTTACCTGGTACTTCCCTTCACTCCTAGGACCCACTAAATCCAAGAATAACTTGAAATCCTAAGGCAGTGGTGAAAGCTTCCTTTAGTAAAAATGGGATAATGTTATTTGTTTTCTATAGCTGTCATAATCCATGATTTCTAGAGGTATTTTGAATGTTTGTGAAGCACAGCCCAATGGCAACTTTAACACTAGAAGCATGTTGATAGTTGAAGAATTTACACTTTTATTTAAATTCAGTTCTTAGTTGGCATCATTAATAGCACTGCCTTGTTCCTATTATCTTCTTTTATAACCTCCTCTGAAAAGCAGGGAAGATGAGCTGGTGTTTTAAAAACCTCAAAATTCTCAGAAACTTCTTTTTACCGGAGAATCTATCACTAGTATAATTTTTCATCCTGTACAGGCTTTTCATTTCATACAAATTATTTGCATTTAATTCAATTAGGTTTATGATCTTCTCCCAATTATGATGAACATAGATAGTACTTAATACTTTTTTAATAAAACAGTCTAGCCTGCTCTTCAAAGAATTAACTGACATTGCCGGTTTATGGAGCTGGTGCATACAAAGCTATTTTCCTGGCTAGTATGAGATGCTTGGGACAGTTAGTTCCCAAACATTTCAGCACACCAAGGTTACTTATGCGATTCTTTTAAGTGACCTCTCATGTTTCCACAACCTGATAAAATGCTATTAATCCTTTGTGGCCACCTTTTAAAAAAAGTACTTCGTGTGCTACAAATGAGTTCAGAAATTTCAAGCTATTTATGTGAAGTAACAGTATCCTTACAGCAGCGTAAATTAATTCTTCAATAAAAGTGTTGGTCAGTCCTGTGAGGGAAATAAAACGTATAATTGTTTATGCTTTGTAAGCCCCAAAGTAAAAATCCTGCTCATTGCTTATGTTTCTGTGATTTGCATTATCTGGTATGGTGACAGTTACACATGATCTTCTCTGATGTTTGATCGTATTTAGGAGAAATCTGGAATGACCTCAGGATGCTCTCTCAGGTCCTGCTGCTCAAATCTAAATTCTGTTTAATAACAGTTCGTGAAATCACCACGTCTCCCTAGAGCTCTCGCGTGGGTTGCAAGTGATCAAACAGACAACACCATAATGACGGGGCAGTAAGATAGGTTTAACAGAAAGGGAATTCTAAAGACATGCAGGAATGAGTGTGAAACTGCACACCAGGAAGGCCATACCTTTTATTAAAATCATCACAAATACAAAAGTCTCACTGAAATAGGTTTATGTACCGTATACATATATTCTCCAATTCCTGGAAAATTATCACGAACTTATTGGCTTTACATTTCATTACATGGCATATCCCTAAAATGTTAAATAGAACAAAAATATCTATGCAGTTTTTGGATGGAGAGCACCCTTTGCTATTTTTAATTCCTGTCTTTTCATCCAGACATTTATCTGTTTGTAAAGGATTTGCTAATAAATGTTCTAGGCTTCCTGGCCATGGGACTGCTATGTTCTCTGTCATGTAAAATTTGGTAGCTTATAATGTTTGTTCACATTTCAAATGTATCTTGCCTTTTCTGTAGCAAGAGCCAGTCTGCGGATGTTGGATATACAACCAGCTGCGGCTTCCTGGAGGTCCTGGTCAGTGGATCCAACCATATCCAGCAGAAGCTGTCACATGTAAAAGAGAAGGAGGGATCATCAGGGAAATACAAATCAAAACCACACTCAGATGTCACCTCACACCAGTCAGAGTGGCCAAAATGAACAAATCAGGAGACTATAGATGCTGGAGAGGATGTGGAGAAATGGGAACCCTCTTGCACTGTTGGTGGGAATGCAAATTGGTGCAGCCACTCTGGAAAACAGTGTGGAGGTTCCTCAAAAAATTAAAAATAGACCTACCCTATGACCCAGCAATAGCACTGCTAGGAATTTACCCAAGGGATACAGGAGTACTGATGCATAGGGGCACTTGTACCCCAATGTTTATAGCAGCCCTTTCAACAATAGCCAAACTATGGAAAGAGCCTAAATGTCCATCAACTGATGAATGGATAAAGAAATTGTGGTTTATATACACGATGGAGTACTACGTGGCAATGAGAAAGAATGAAATATGGCCCTTTGTAGCAACATGGATGGAACTGGAGAGTGTGATGCTAAGTGAAATAAGCCATACAGAGAAAGACAGATACCATATGGTTTCACTCTTATGTGGATCCTGAGAAACTTAACAGAAACCCATGGGGGAAGGGAAGGAAAAAAAAAAAGAGGTTAGAGTGGAAGAGAGCCAAAGCATAAGAGACTCTTAAAAACTGAGAACAAACTGAGGGTTGATGGGGGGTGGGAGGGAGCGGAGGGTGGGTGATGGGTATTGAGGAGGGCACCTTTTGGGATGAGCACTGGGTGTTGTATGGAAACCAATTTGACAATAAACTTCATATATGGAAAAAAAAAAGAGGAGGAGGGAAAGGAAAGCAAGTATAAAACCATTAATCTCAAGGCATAAAGTTAGGCTTTGGAAGCAACTTTAAATATTAAATGTTTTTTAAAGTCACAAAAAGAAAGAAAGAAAGAAAGAAAGAAAGAAAGAAAGAAAGAAAGAGTACAAGAAATTCCATTAGGCAAATGCAATTATAAATGCTGCTTCACCAGAGGCAGGGATTTCTCATGAAATGCTCACCATAGCTATTTTCTGGAGCCAAACTGGACCGGTTACTGCCTCCTTCGTTTGGTCATTTAACCTCCATAAATTCTGCTTTAAAATTTCTGTTGCATTCGTTCTGGCTTTTCTGCCTCCAAGGAGCCATAGCACACCATGCCTAGACTATTAGTGCGTACCCTTAGGTTTAATTTCTCTGCATTCCAACCCATCGGATCATGTCACAACCTAATTATGTCAATCCCGTAACTGCACCGACTCCCAGTGCTAAATAACTAGGGCCCAATCTGTTAACTTGTCCTTCAAAGGACGTTTGTGCTCTGGCCTCAGTTTACCTTTCTAGCCATTCATCTTTCTCCTGCTCCATCTCCAAGGGCACACGCTTCCTCATTTCTTTTGTCTTGCTTGATGCCATCCCTGTACCTAAAAGGCTGACTTTCTAAATTTTATCTATCTTTCATTACCCAGTTAACTTTTCCACAAAGCCTCCATGATTTCCATAAAATAAAATGGCATTTCTCCCCATCAGAACTCTCCTAGCAGTTTACTCAAATGCCTCCTACTAATATCTTCCCATTTATTCTTAAAGTTTTGTTTTTTATTTAAGTAATTTCCACACCCAACGTGGGGCTCAAACTCACAACCCCGAGATCGAGAGTCATATACTCTTCCAACTGAGCCAGCCAGGCACCTGTACATCTTCTCTTTTAAACACATATTTGGATTAATGTTTTCTGTCCTTCTTTAGGTTGTAAACTCTGAAACTTATAATTCCATATCATGTCTAATACATAGTAGATACCAAATAAATGTCAAATAAATGAGTTAGAACTTTAAAAATATATCAGTTATGATTCCAGTGAGTAGTTCTGACAAAGGACTTGAAAATCTGAGCTGTATATTCTCTACATAGTAGTATGTGAGTACAAATAAACGTTGATAAGGACAGAAAATAGGGATGACTTGATAAACTAAGAAATACCATAAAGTATTATGAAACATCTTAAATATGGCAGGCTTCGGGGTTGGCTGTTATTCCCCAGGTAATAATAGAAGTTATTTAAAAACTTTTATCAGGAGAGTGGCATGGCCACATTTGTGTTGTAGAGAGATAACTCTCCTGGTACTGTACAGAACGTGGACTGTAGAGAAAAGAAATGGAAGCGTTCTGCGATGCTTCAGGCCAGAGACGATGAGGACTGAATACAGCAGGATGGAGGGGTAGGGTGGCCAGAATGAATTCAAGGGATGTTTGGGGGTTAAATCATTCAACAAATGGCCCAAGGATAACTAGTTATCCAAATAGAAGAAAATGAAAATGGTAATCTCATATCATACATAAACATCATGTCCAGGTAGATTACTGATTTATTTTTAAAAAATGTTTTATTGGAGAGCCTGGGTGGCTCAGCCAGTTGAGCGTCCAACTTTGGCTCAGATTCATTATCTCTTGTGAGTTCGAGCCCCGCCCCACTTTGGGTTCTGTGCTGACAGCTTACAGCCTGGAGCTTGTTTTGGATCCTGTGTCTCCCTCTCACTTTCTGCCCCTCCCCCACTCATTCTCTCTCTCTCTCTCTCTCTCTCTCTCTCTCTCTCTCTCTCTCTCAAAAATACATTTTTTAAAATGCTAGTTTGTTTTTGAGAGAGAGAGAGAGAGAGAGAGAGCAGAGTGCAAGAAGGGGAGGGGCAGAGAGAGAGCGAGACACAGAATCTGAAACAGGTTCCAGGCTCTGAGCTGTCAGCAAAGAGCCCGATGCAGGGCTTGAACTTGTGAACTGTGAGATCATGACCTGAGCTGAAGTCAGATGCTTAACTGACTGAGGCACCCAGGCGCCCCATTAAAAAAATTTTTTTAGGGGCGCCTGGGTGGCGCAGTCGGTTAAGCGTCCGACTTCAGCCAGGTCACGATCTCGCGGTCCGGGAGTTCGAGCCCCACGTCAGGCTCTGGGCTGATGGCTTGGAGCCTGGAGCCAGTTTCCGATTCTGTGTCTCCCTCTCTCTCTGCCCCTCCCCCGTTCATGCTCTGTCTCTCTCTGTCCCAAAAATAAATAAATGTTGAAAAAAAAAATTTTTTTTAAGTGTTTGTTTGTTTGTTTGTTTATTTAGAGAGTTAGAAAGCAAGTGGGAAAGGAGCAGAGAGGGAGACAGAGAATCCCAGGCAGGCCTCGCAGCTGTCAGCACAGAGCCCAATGCAGGGCTCAAACTCACAAACCATGAGATCATGACCTGAGCTGAAACCAAGAGTCTCAACTGACTGAGCCACCCAGGTGCCCCATGGATTAATGATTTAAATAAGAAAGAAAAAATGTAAAAGATTTAGAAGGTTGTAGATGAGAAAACTGAACAAATTGAGGTATTGAAGGATGTTTGGCTTCTCAGGTCCTGACCTCCTTGTTGTCCATGATCTTCACCACATTTCAGCCCCTTGTGTCCAGGGTCACCCATCTTTAACCTCTCCCTTCTACTGATTCCTTCCGATCATCATTTAAACCATGTCCCCATATTTTAACCTCCCTACTACCCTGCCCCCACCACCACACTGACTCCTTTTTTTCTCTTCATTGCCAGATTTCTTTAAAGAGTTGTCTGGATTCATTGTCTCTGGTCTATTCAATCTACTCCAGGTTGGCCTCTGCCTCAGCTTCCCACTGAAACAGCCCTCTCAAGGTCATCAAAAACTTTCATCTTGCAAAGAATAGACATTTTTGACTCCTCTTATTCAGCTCCTTAATAGTGTTTGATATAACTGACCATCTTCTCCTCTTTAAAATGGTCTATGCTATTGGCTTCTTATATCATACTGTCCTTGTATCCATTTGTCCTCACCTTCTTGCTCTTCAGTGATGGCTCTTTCTCCCCTTCCCCTCCATAAGCTGTTAGAGTTCCTTAGAACAAATTCCTCTTTTATCTTCTGTTTTCTCTCCCTTGAAGGTTTCTCTTTCACTATCTGCCTTCAAATATCATTTATCTGGAGCCATCTTCTCAACTTATGCCTCCACCTCAGAATCTTCTTCTGGAGAGCACACTTCATATCATCTTCTTAGACATCTCCACTAGGCAGTCTCACAACTATCTCAAACTTAATATATAGATGAAGTTTCTAATTTTTTTTTTCTGTGTAAACCCAGGTTCCCCCACCTCCCCAGTATTCTCCTGTGTCAGTGAAGATATCACCACCTAGTTTCTCAAACCAGAAATTTCCTCACCTTACATTCATTCCTACCTCATCTTCCCTGCACTCCATCCTACAATTATTGTATCTTTGTGATTCAACTGCCTACACTTATTCCAAAGTCATTCACTTCTGTTGCCATTGTTACCACCCCTGTAAAGCCTACAGCAGGTTCCCACTGTCCTTGCACACTCTCTTGCCTGGCCTGCAATCAATCAGTGCAACACTGCATCCAGAGTAATGTCCTAAATTGTAAAGTTCACCAACAAGGGGCAAAATTCTAGAGAAACAAAGGGAATAAGACATGATCAAATCTTCTGAGGTTTAAGAGAAAGAAATATTCTCTTCTGAGTAAGGGAAACAGGGCCTTCTGGGGGAGTTGCTGCCTTGGGAGTTTTGCATTGTTCAAGTAATTAAATAAGGAGGCCATTAGATGAGGTGGCTCTAATGTTTTGGTGGCCTGCATAAGCAAACCAAACCCTAAACCAGAGTCAACACACTTGAGTCTAAGAAAATGAAACCTGAAGCCAATCAATCACAAATAGCCAACTAGGCTCTCCCAAACAAGGCAACTGCTTATGCTATAGCCAGTCAAATAATTTCCTTGCTTTACTTCTGTATCTTTTAAAAAAATTTTTAATGTTTATTTATTCTTGAGAGAGAGACAGAGACAGAGTGTGAGTGGGAGAGGGTCAGAGAGAGAGGGAGACAGGATCTGAAGCAGGCTCCAGGCTCTGAGCTGTCAGCACAGAGCCTGACACGGGGCTTGAACTCACAAACTGTGAGATCATGACCTGAGCCCAAGTCAGATGCTTAAGCGACTGAGCCACCCAGGCACCCCTACTTCTGTATCTTCTTTATTGAAAACCTTCCCTTAGCTCCTGGCAGTGGAGTTCTCCTAACCACTTTTAGTTTTATGCTGCCTGGTTTGAATCATGCCTCAGTTTATGTTTTAACAGCATTACTGAGTGTTTTTCTCCAGCATTACTCAATAACTGAGGTGTAAGTTGGAGGAAATAGGTTGTGGGACTGCAATTCATTTGAATAGTTATATAATCCAAGCTGGGTTGGGAGGGAAGTACAAACAGAAGGCTACTGATGTCTGAAAGAATTAGGAAGGGAGACCTCTGTGAAGTAAGAAAACAGTGTTAGTGCTGTTTGAGCTCATTGAAGCTCAGGAAGAAGTTGAAAAATAGGACATTAGAGTATGAGAATGGATTATCTGGAGTTTAAGATTCTATAGATAAAGTTGACTTGATTATTAAAAAGGATCAATAATCCAGGTCCAGGATGTGACCATGGGAACACAGGTCAATATAGGATTATTAGGCAATTGTATATGTGCATACATGTGTGCATACACACACACACACACACACACACACACACCTATGAACACATCTACTTAACTTATATTCTTATTCTCTTTCTCTCTCTGCATAAAGAGGAAATACTGGAAAAATAATGAGAAGGAAGAACACAGTAGCCAGCTCTCTTCGGTTACTGGCTTAGATGTCTCGGTATTGTAACTCACACTTAAATCCCTTTCCTAGCTTGCAACTTTTAACTCTTGGTCTACAATGCCATATTTTTATCAATTTATCTATTTGCTTATGCCTCATCTTACTATCATATGAAAGCTGTTAAAGCAGATATACCTATATGAAGCTTAGACTATTTCCTCTAAATGTGTACTTAACACAATTTCATCCATCACTTTTTTTTCATACTCACACATTTTAGCTGTCTACCTTCATTGCTGGAACCCTCCACCACTCTTGAGTATTGAGTACTAGCTATAAATGTGGAGATTTTGCTCCTGTGCATCATTACTAAATCAATAAACAAGAGTCGTCCCAGTCCTGACCCCAAGGAAGCCTGATATCGATACTTCTCTATTCTCAGATGGAACAATTTTTCTTTCAATTCTGCTTTCCAAACTTTAAATTGGTTCTTTAATCAAAACAAAACATTCCAATGATTTTTTTGGTAAATTATATAATCTCTTGAGGATTTTGAAAAGTTATTAATAATTTCCCTTTACATAACATATTTTCTCCCTCCTTCTCCCAAGTAGATGATTCAAAAGAATTCATGAGTCCCTTCATCGATTCCATTGTTTTATAAATATAGCATTAAATTCTCCCAATAGCCTAATCACTTTAATAAACAATTTTTATTACCAAATTAATTTTTTATTACAGCCATATTATTATAATGAAGAATGTCAGTTACGTGTAGGCTTTTCTGGGCCCTGGAAGAGGGAGGCCTGATGCTACATTAAAAGCTTAATTTCTGGGGCTTGGTCAGTTAAGCGTCTGACTCTTGATCTTGGTTGGCTCAAGTCATGATCTCGCAGTTTGTGGGATCAAGCCCCGCTTTAGGCTCTGTGCTGACAGCGTGAAGCCCGCTTGGGATTCTCTCCCTCCCTTTGTCTCTGCCCCTCCTCCACTTGTGCATATGCTCTCTCTCAAAATATATAAATATGCTTAAAAAGCTTGAGGTCCACAAGAAAACGGGATGTACAGATAATCTCGCGTCCCACTTCCCTATATAAGTTGTTCAAGAAGTTGGAGGAACACAGATTGCCAGCTCTAACAAGCCCACCTAATGCCTATCCCACAAGGCCAGCCAGCCTTGCTTTTGCTCTGGTCCTTGGTCTCTCATCCAGTAGATTCTTTTGTGGCTGTTTTTCAAATCTGGGAAGAGGTGAAATAGAGTTCTAGCTGTGAACCCAGGCTATCTGAGCAGGGAACTAGACACTTTCTAGAAAAGGCAAACAGTAGTCAAGGGTTTTGAGGTCAGAGCTCCTTGGCTTTGTATCCTGACTCTTCCATTTCACTTAACTGGACAGGTTACCGAACCTCTAAACCCTATGTTCCCATAAGTTTAATGGGATCACCTGCCTCTGAGGCTTATTGTGAAGATAATAGAGACCTTTAAACAATGTTTGAGCACCTCTATTCACAGCTTCTTCCTATCTTTACATCCTTTGATCTTCTTCCATACCCCTCTTCCTGTTTTGTCTAACTGTTCTCCCTGAGCTGTGTACGGATCCAAGTGTGCAGTGCATGAGAACTCAGAAAGCTGGAGAACTCAGGCAGAGAGAATTCACACCAGAAAGGGCAGAGGATTCCTTGTGGGAGAGAAAGAAACAACATGTGGGGAAGGAAGGGAGGAAGGTGGAGAGAGGGAAAAGCTTATAGGGGGGTTATTTTAGGAGCAACTTTAGGGTGAAACAGATGTACTGAGAATAAAAAAAGATAAGAGGATTTTAAATAAGTTTAAAAGTGCACGATTGTGCTGTTTTCAAGAAAGAGTGAAACTAGGATTACAATTACTTTCAACTGCTACTTGGTTGCCAGGCCTTTGTGTTGACTGCATTTCCATGTCGGGACTGGACCATGAGGCCACTTGGCTTCATACAGGTTATGCATTTGAATCACACAAACCCATGCTCGGTACAAAGTAAGAGCTCCATAAGTGGTATTCATTATCATGGTGATTATTTCGCCAGTTCTGAAGTCTGGTTCTGGCTTCTGTTCCCTGGAGTCCAGCCCTGGGTAGTTGGGGAGGAATGAGGAAGCAGGAATTTTGGCCCTAAGGTCAGTCTAGCCCTGTCAGCACCTGCTGCAGTCCCCACCTCATCTCTGGTTGACCCCTCTGGGCACACCAATGGCCCAGGCTTCACTTGGCATCAGCTGTTGCCGCCGCACCTTGCAAGGCTCTCTTGGAAAGCAGCCCCTTGGGCTGATGCCTGCCAAAACCCAACCTGCCTTCTGCCCGTACTCCCTCATATCTTCTTGTTGCTCTGTGGCTCCCCCCTCCTCTGGCGTTTCAAGTCAGCTGCATTTATTCCTAAACCCTGGATGCCAGTTATATAATTTCATATTATATAAACTAATGAACTGTGAGTGTGAAATGGACTAGTCATAACGTTTGGCAGGCTGCTGGCATCTCGGTGTTTCAGAGAGCCTGCAGTGTGTTGGCTGTGCCAGGAATCAGCTAGATAAAGGTTGCAGAGGGGAGGATCTGCTGTGCATTGGCTTGCTTTACGTTAGGATGTAACGTTCAGTCAACACAGGACCCTTTATAGGACTTGACTCTGTAAATGACTTTTTCTAGGACCTGTGTAACTTCTAGCCCCGAATGCATTAAGAGGGCTGCTGCTCTTTGGGGAATTAATTTAGCCCAAGTTTCTTGCATTAACCGTGAGGTTTCATTCCATATCACATATGGTACTTAGTACATGTTTAGTCTAAAAGCTCGACCAGTGGAACCCAGCAGTCCAGTATTTTGAAGGCCTAAAGTAGAGGCAAGGGTGAAATTTAAAAAAATAAAAGGAGAAAAGGATGGCTTAGCACAGCACATGTGGTAGGCAGTGAGGTTGCTTCCTTAAACGTACCTGGAGTGACTCACTGGCCTTGGGCCCGGAGGTTACCTAACATTCATACAACGTGAAATGATTTTATTAGCTACCAAGCTTACTGTGTGCCAGGCACTGTGATTTATTCTTCACTAGTTCATTTATCCTGCTCTGCCCATTTTCCTTAGCCAGGAACATTCTCAATCAAGGGTACAGTGTTGGAAGTGTAGAATTTTCTGTGTGCTCAGGGTATGAATGGCTTGACATTTGAGAGCACTCACTTCTAGGACTCTCTTGGTGATGCTGCTCTCTGAATTTATTGTTTTTCCTCTATTTTTACTTATTGTTGTCAATGAATGTTACTCATTGCTCTGCTAATACACCTGTAGGTTGTGTGGCTAATGCTGCTTTACAAATTGAGTAAGGATGTGTTACTTTCCCAGACCACCATCTGAAAAACATGTACTATATACGTGTCTTGGTTTTGAATTGGACTCGGGAATATATGCTTTTATTTTTCTGAAGAGCTGCATAAGCAAGCTAGGGCACTCAGAGGAATGCTTTAAATGAGCCCCGAGTGGGGCTCTGTGCTGACAGCTCAGAGCCTGGAGCCTGCTTCAGATTCTGGGTCTCCCTCTCTCTCTGCTCCTCCCCTGCTCACACTCTGTCTCTCCCTCTCTCTCAAAAATAAATAAACATTAAAAAAGTTAAGTATAAATAGGAGCGCCTGGGTGGCTCAGTCAGTTAAGCGTCCGACTTCGGCTCAGGTCATGATCTCGCAATCCGTGAGTTGGAGCCCTGCGTCGGGCTCTGTGCTGACAGCTCAGAGCCTGGAGCCTGCTACAGATTCTGTGTCTCCCCCTCTTTCTGTGCCCCTCCCCTGCTTGTGCGCTCTCTCTTTCTCTCTCAAAAGTAAACATTAAACAAAATGAACATAAACATCTGCATAACAGAGACGTGGAGCAAACTTCTGTACTGGATGGGCAGCTAACACAAAGTAAAGAGCAACAGATATTTTCCAACCACTAAAACACGGGGCAAGGTGAGGCTGGTTTGGAATACTTTGTGATAATAACTAAAAGGGGTACTTTTTTTTTTTTAAGGAAAGTGAGATGCAAATTGGGTACAAGTGACTATGGAAGCAGTGTACTTTTTTTGGTACATATTTTTTGCTCTGTAGACATTTTCCAGCTATAAAAACATTTTTGATATTATAAGGGGGAAAAACACCTCAGGTTTACCTTTTTGAAGTGTTTGTTCCTTTCAAAAACTTTCCTCTTTTTAATCTTTCCCTCCCCCAAACACACCCAAGGACTTTAAATTTATTGGAAGTTTCATATGTACACTGAAGGAACACTAGCCCCCCTTGCTTTCACACTTAATTGCATAGAGCACTTTAAAGCATCATTCAAACACATTACTTTTTACAACGTTGGCGTGAACGCGGACAAGGGGAGGGCACAAAGCGTGGTTTGTGGATTGGGCTAACACGAATAACTTCCTCCAGTGGCAAAGGCTTTGATCTCAAGGAGCGTGCCCTCAGTATGCAGCTGTGACCTATGATTCACATCCCCTGGAAGGTGAGACAAAGGTAGCATGGGAATCGGTGTCTGCATTCAATTTTTACTTGCATATCTAACAGCTCATGATTTTATATAATATTTCAGTCGTATGAAAAAATATGTACCAATTTGAGTGATAACAGATTTTCTTGTGGTTTGACTCCACATTGTTTGGGTGAACACAGACTGGAAATAGGAGTTTTAATTAGAGCCGGATGAGCTCTGAAATACCTGCATGCACACCAAGCTAAGTGGGTTTTCCAGGAAGATCTGGAGTTCCCAGAGCTCATTTGAACCGTGAACCCATTTGCTGTTTTCCAGTTCACAAGGCACTGCGGTGTGGCTGTAGCACTAACGCCCAGCCCAGTAACAAGAAATGCATTTGCACCGTGTCTGCCCTGCACAGCAGCTTCCAGGCTGCCCAGGTTGGCTGCCGCTCCTCCGCGGTTTCTCTCACATCCCGACTTTGAGCCTTGGTAATTTATTTCATATGACGGCTCACCAGAGCCGGGGGCCTCAAAACACATTCTGCATTTGCTGGTTGGGGCAAAACCTTTGATTCTGTTCAGTCAGTGAAGTGAGCCAAGGGGCTTGCCTTACAGCGGTGTCTGTCTGCCTCCCGGTGACAAGAGCGTGTGCCTTATTTACGGGATCTGAGGTTCACGTCTGCAAAGCTTGAAAGTGGGGTCTACTTGTTTGATCTGATGCCTCTTCCGTGCACATGTTTGTCTGCACTTGAGTAGGTTTGCTCTCTGGTTCTTCCACGTTGCTTTTCCATGAGCCTTCCAGTAGAGAGCTTTGGTGCCCAGGCACGCACGCGCGCGCACAGATGCGCGCACGCGCGCAACTGGAGTGCTGGGTCTAGAGTTCCGGGAAGTAGAAATGGGGTATATAATAGATCGCCAACAACCTTCTAAAGAATGCTAGAAATTGTAGAAATGGACAATTACTGGCTGCATCAGGAGACGGTGAGACCCTACACTCTTTGTCAGAGGAAAAGGAAGTGGCAAGTCTTCACCCGACCTGGGGGGAAGTTCATATCATTTGGAATGGCTTCAAGTTGCTCTTCAAATTTTATTCCTATCAAATATGAAGAATACCTGTGCATATGGGAGTTTCCTGGCAAGAATGCTAAAGAAATGATAGGCTAAAAATGGATTAAAAGATATAAGTGGACAGGGTCATTTAGCATTGCATTCTGCTACTGGGTGGATCAAAGTGACAAAGATAATTCTCTGGAAGTTTATTATTATCTGTAATACCTCCATAAAGAAGGCAAAGTTACATCTTTAAGGATCTCAGAATAAGGCCTGGCTCACAGTAACTGCTCTCTAGTTGTTAGCCATTATTACTCCAATAGAAAACATACTTCAGGCATGTCCACTTGTCCTGATGCTAGTAACAAGTGACATGTGACAAAACGTATCCAGCACTGTGTTGGTTGGCATGACTAATCCTCTCAAGAAGAAGTCAGGCTGTTGCTACCCAGTGCAGGCTGAGAGTCATGTGGGTGGGCACTCTGTAAGGAATGACAAGAGGCCCTCAGGGGGAAGGTCAGCAGGGCAGAGTCTCTGAGTTCCTATCAAGTTCTGCTTCTGTGATAGGTTCTAAGAGCCCCTTCTGGAGAATTGGGTGAGCCCTGAGAGATATGGCTCCCAGCAGGTGGGCCCCTGGCAGCTTGTAATATGCATTTGTTACTGCGGGTCCCAGAGAAACATAGTAGATGGAATAGACCACTCTGTATTTGCTGCCTTTGGTTTCACTATGGCTTTCGTCTGGTTTTTAGTAGTAGGTCAGAGAACACTTCTGTGGGGTAAAATGACCTAGGAAATAGATAAAGCAGTCAGGAACTTTATCAATATGTGGTTAAGACAAAATCAAATATGAGTTAGAAAATAAGTTGGGCTCACCAACATTCTTTTTGAAGATTTCATGATATTGGCATAGTCTCCTCCAGCAGCTTCTTGAATAATGTGCAGACGTAAACTTTTGTTTTAATTTTTAATTTTTTTTTAAAATTTATTTTTGAGAGAGGAGGAGACAGAGCATGAGCAGGGGAGGGGCAGAGAGAGAGGGAGACACAGAATCTGAAGCAGGCTCCAGGCTTTGAGCTGTCGCATAGAGCCCAATGCGGGGTTGAAACTCATGAACTGCAAGATCATGACCTGAGCTGAAGTTGGCCACTTAACTGACTGAGCCACCCAGGCACCCCAGAGGAGGTAAACTTCTTAAGGCTCACATGTCTTCTCTCATACTTGATTAAGAGTTTGCCTGAATAGAAAATTCTAGGTTAGAAGTAATTATTGAAGAGCTGAAAGAGTTTTGAAGGCATTGCTCCATTTTCTGCTTGCTTCCAGTATTACTGGTGAGAAACCCAGTGTTCATTTTTTTTTTTAAGTATTATTTATTTATTTATTTATTTATTTATTTAATTTATTTATTTTTAAATGTTTATTTTTGAGAGAGAGAGAAAGACAGAGCATGAGTGGGGGAGGAGAAGAGGGAGAGGGAGACATAGAATCTGAAGCAGGCTCCAGGCTCTGAGCTGTCAGCACAGAGCCTGACTCAGGGCTCAAACCTACAGACCGTGAGATCATGACCTGAGCCAAAGTTGGCCACTTAACCAACTGAACCACCCAAACCCCCTAATGTTTGTTTATTTTTGAGAGAGAGAGAGACAGACAGACAGACAGACAGACACTCGGGATGAGTGGGAGAGGGGCAGAGAGAGAGGGAGACACAGAATCTGAAGCAGGCTCCAGGGTCTGAACTGTCAGCACAGAGCCTGATGTGGGGCTCAAACCCATGAGCGGTGAGATCATGACCTGAGCCGAAGGCTTAACCGACTGAGCCACCCAGGTGCCCCTAAAGTGTTCTTGATGTTTGGTTTCTCTTACTTGTTCTTCTCTTCCTCTCCTCTTTTGAAGATTACAGAATCCTTTATTGTTATTACACTTAATGTTCTAGAATTTTACAATGCTATATCTTGTAATAGGTCTGCTTTTATCCATTGTATACAGGGCACTTGATGTGCCGTTTTAATCCGGCAATTTATGCACTTCAATTCTGGGAAATTCTCTTGAATTATTTCATTTTGCTTCCTCCTCTTCATTTTCTCAGTTATCCCTTTATGGAACTAATATTCTGAAGTTAGATTTTTTACACTGGCTCTCTAATTTTTATCTTTCCTTTTTCCTATTTTCATCTCTTTATCTTTTTGCTCCACTTTTTGAGAGATTTCTTTATCTTCTAATTCTTCTATCGAATTTGTGCTCCCTGAATGTTCTATTTTTACAGAGTCCTGTTCTAGTTTCATGGATGCAATACTTTTTAATTTAATTTAATTTAATTTAATTTAATTTAATTTAATTTAATTTAATTTAAGTTTAGAGAGAGAGCATGCACACCAGCTGGGAAGAGGCAGAGGAAGGAAGAGAGAAGGAGCTTGATGCAGAGCTCGATCCCATGACTCTAGGATCATGACCTGAGTTGAAATCAAGAGTCAGATGCTCAACCAACTGAGCCACCCAGGCACCCCAGATGCAATACTTCTATATCACTCTGAGGATGTTCACTTTTTTCCCTTCTCTCTTCTATACTCTGTTTCTTCCAAGGACTGATTTGTTTCTATTTTTGTTTCAGTCTGTCTTCTACGTTCAAGATATCCTTCAGATGTGAGTTGCTTGTTGGATGAATGGAAAGTTTGGGCTCATAGGTGGGGTTTGTTGACTTTGTTTTACTGCAGGGTAACCTGGGTGGTCTCAGGGTCACTCAGAGTTGTGCTCTCCATGAAGACACCAGACTGAAGGGGCCTAAAATGCAGCTCTCACTTGCTCACCAATTCATGAACACTGGTCAGGGACTACATCTTCCTGAAGGGATGCCTTTTTCTTCCTACAAAGGTGTGATCTTTTTAAGTCTTTTTAACATGGTCAAAGCTATATCTGCCCAGAGGGATCATCTTTTTATAATTCACACACAACAGCTTTGCACAGGCCAGTAGAGGCCCTGGAAAGGCTGGCTGGGGTTCTCCCCAAGTCAATATCTTGAAATCTTTTGTGTCGAGCTGGTCAAATTCTCCAAGGAAGAACTTTTCAAACTCCAACCCACAGAGGAAGGGACTGGTCTGTAGGGATTTGGGACTGAGTAGGGCACACAGTCCATTTAGCTTTCAGTGTTCATTATGGTCACTTTATCTACATCTTTGGTAGAATATCTTTGCCTTATAGTGGCTGCTGTCCTCTAATCTGAGACCCTATTTTATCTTCTCTAGACAGCTCCTGAAGTGGGGAAGTGGCTCTAGGTTTTCCTCAGTCTTTCTTATTGTGGCCTCAACCTGGAACCCTACCAACCAGTTCCAGAGGCACTTAGTGCTACCAGTTCCTAATATTTTGAGGCTTCCACATTGTAAACTGGGTCTGTTATCAGTTTCTCCTACTGTTGACTTGGCATTCTGATTCCTGAGGTCTGTTAGCCAGTTGTCACTCTTCCTCTGAATTTCAATTTACAAAATTTTGTTATTTTGTCCTCTCCAATTCTCCCTGTTCTTGTTGGTCTTGTTTTTTTCTTTGTTTTTTTTTTTTTTTTTTTTTAAGTCCCTTGAATGTAACATTGGATTTCAGAAGCAAATAAAATTAGATTCAGGAGTTTAATTTGCTACTTTACTTGGAACAAGCTTTAGGTTTTCTCCAGACTCCAGGAAAAATGTCCTGGATATCTACTCTGGATACAATGCCTGAATTTAACTTGGGTTATCTCCCATTGGGAAGAAACTGAAAGTCTCTATGTGGTTGTCTATGTTCTATTGTTAGATCAGTTTTATGAAAAATGCTTAGAAATAATTTTTTGGAGGGAAGTTGTATATATATGAAATGTATGTATGTATATATGAGTCTCCAGCTCAGGCCATTCAACTGCCTGCTTGACATATGCACTTGGATATAAGACATGCGTACTGAGTTTCATATGAGCAAAGCTCAACTCCTGATCCTTCCTTCCAACACCTGCTTCCCCATGGCTTCCTCACCTCAGTTCATGTCAACTCCTCTCTCCTGTTGCCTGGGCCAAAAATCTTGGGAGTATCTCTGACTTCTCTCTTTCTCTCACTGCCTTTATCTTCAAAATGTACCCAGAATCTGACCTCTTCTCATTACCTCCACTGCCGTGATCTGAGCCACTCTCAACTCCTGCTTGAATTTAAGGACTAGGCCAAGTTTTTGATATGCAAGTAGACCTGGAGCTGGCTTTGAAAGGTATAAGCTAGAGAAAACTAAATCACTCAGATTGGCAATTTGGGAGAATCTTTCTTTCTTTTTAAGAAGAAAAGGCAGAGAAGAGAAGAGACAGTAAAGTGATCCACTGGGAGAATGAAAGCCTAGTTCAGAAATGGCCACGGGGATTTGTAGGAATTGCCAAATGTAATACTTGACTTGGAACTTATTGGTATTGCTGCAATGTATATTGCCTTCCATCACTACAAATCTTTGATTTTCTAATTTACTGGTTTGCTTTGCATACAGTGGCCTTATAAGAATGTTCTTGTTTTGTTTTTTGTTTTCATGAAGATAGAAATTAGTGGGGAGGACAAGATAAAAGGGTAAAGTTTCAAGTCTATACCAGCTCTTTGTAATATAGGAACAAAATGCTTACAGAAGTGAAACAATCCATAACCTGAATCAAATTATCAGATGCTGGGTGATATATAGAATTCCCTCTAAGTTAGATGTTGTCTGGGGCACGGAAAGCAGAGGGAAGTTTGAGCCAGTATTTCCTACATGATCATGGGAATGGCAGCCTTAGCTAATATTTGAGCTACTGAATACGCTTTTGTTTTGTGTGTGTGTGTGTGTGTGTGTGTGTGCTAACGAATAAAACTATGACTTAAAATGATATCTCAAAAAACAAAAACCAAAAAAACAGTTTGACCCAAACAATAATGTTGCCTATAGCCTCCGAACTTGACTTTCTCAGCTCCATTTTATCTATCTATCTATCTATCTATCTATCTATCTATCTATCACCTACCTAATCTTCCTCCCTCCCTCCCTTCCTTCCTTGAGAGAGACAAAGACCGTGCAAGTGGGGAAGGGGCAGAGAGAGAGGAAAAGAGAGAGAATATCAAGCAGGCTCCACACTGTTAGTGCAGAGGCCAATGTGGGGCTCGAAATCATGAAGCTGTGAGATCATGATATGAGCTGAAACCAAGAGTCGGACACTTAACTGACTGACCTACCCAGGCATCCTTCGGTTCCATTATCTTTCCCCTACCCCAAATCAACCAGTCAGCTATTCACCTGGTCCCACCTGGGCCTTACTAATACCAGCAACTGTCCCATCTGTGCCTCTAATTGCCCTCTACCAGAAGCTCTAGGTTCTGGAAGACATGGAATGGGATCGAGAACACCGGAGGCACTTGTGTCTTCACAGTCTCCTTGCTTTTGTCTACCTTCTGTGATCCACTGTGTCAGCTGCTTTTCTGTCACTAGTTTAGTTCTTTTCTCTACTATTCTCCTATTATACCAATATTAAAAATTGAAATCTAGATCTCAACGAGGCTTCTGGATGGTACACACACATTCATGATCTCTTATCTCAACTGGCTCTCAATTCTGGCAATCTGTGTAGGTATCTTTCTCATCAGCTTTCTTTCTCCGCAACAGCTATTTAAAACTTTCTCTGCTCTCCTCAAATTACCTAACCTACCACTTCAGTTCCCTTGCTCTCAGCATGTGCCTTTGCCTCCTACTTGATGGGGAAAATAGAAATCACAAAAAGGGAAATTGCCCAGCTCCCTGCCATCTCACGCACAGATTCCCACTGCAAGTGCCCCCATCCTTTTCCCCCTTGCCATCTGTCATAGACAAGAGGTGCCTCTCCTCCAGGCAAAACTCATCTCTGTGCCCTCAAGCTCTGTGTTCCCCCACCTCTCCACTCCTCTAGAAGCTTACTCCTCCATTATCCCCATCATCTGATAGCTTCACCGTCTCCCCTCCCTTCCTGCTCTTGCCAGTTAGCACATAAGCACACTCTCGTGTCTGCTGTCTCAGCACACAAAAGGAACAAATGAAAGAAAAAAAACCACCAAAACTTCCTTTACATCCCCTTTCAGCTATCATTCTTCCTCTCTTTTCTTCTCAAACTTTTCAGAGTGGCTTCACTTGTTGCCTTCATTTCCTCATGTCTTTTCCAAGGTTACTAGGAATTGCTTTGCTATGAATCCAGTAGACCCTTTTTGTTCTTGTCTTTTTGCACTTTTCAGTTGGTCCCACTGGTCATGTCCTTATGCTTAAAATAATCTCTCCTCTTGACTTCTTTAAAATAGCACTTTCCTGATTTGTTTGGATTTTTTTCTCTTTAACACTCTAATTGCTTTATTTCGTAGAATCCTCTTTCTTTGCCCATCATGGCATGACTCAGGATATCAGATCAAACCTCTAATTTTTCCTTTTCTCTGTACACCCTCCAAGAGAATTGTCACCCACTCTCATTATTTCATGGACCATGGCTCTCAAATCTGTGTCATTAAGGCTTCATATACCTTTCAAGTGTGTGTGTGTGCATGTGTGTGCGTGTGTGTGTGTGTGTGTACTTAAATATCATATATATAGATGACATCACATATATATCACATTTCTGTATCTTCCAAGATGTTCATAGCCAATATTTCCCCAATGAGCTCTCATTTTTCTCCACAAGCAGATTCCTTCTATCATCCTTGAATTCAGTTGTTCTACTTAGACATTGGGGCATCTTCTCTCTACCTCTTTCCTCACATTCAAAAAGTCACCACGTCCTATTGTTTTTACTTCCCAAATATCTCTTGAATCCACCCATTTCTCTCTGTCTCCAGTGCTTACAACCTTGGTTGAAGCCACCATTATCTCTTTCTGAACTGCTATCTAATTCACCACCCATCCTTGTTCCATCCATTCTCAAACCAGAGTAACTTCTGAAAGGCAAATGCGACCACCTGACTCCCTGCTCAAAACATGTCAATGACTCCCCAGTGCCCTAGCCCTATAATTCTAGTTCCTCCAAAACATTCAGAGGTCATCCTCATCAGGGTCTGCTAAATATTTTTCTCTTTTGTTCATCTTCAGCTTCTAATTTGTTTTCAGTGAACATACATTACTTAATATTATTTTAAAAGTCATAACAAGTGGATTAGCCAGAAAGAAGTGAGGCCTGCAAAAGAAATGAAGAGCTAACAAAGAGGAAGAGAGAAGGAGAACCAGTAGACCCTGGATCATGGGAACTAAGGAAGGATGGCACTTTAAGAAAATGGTAGGGTCAATATTATAATGAGCCTTGGGGAGATTAATTAATTTGAGGACTGAAAAGAATGCCTTGGGTTATTGATAGAGCAGTCTGTGAATTTTTGAAGGTAAAAGTCAATGGAAGTCGGCTGAAGACTCAGGGGCAGTTGGAGAAATGAGGATCTCCAGAGAATATTACTCCTATGATATGGTGGATTCCACAGTGAATATGATCAGTTGATGGGGAATGAGAAAATGAGTAAGTAGGCAGGGAGACTTTAATATTGAATATGCAGTAACTGGAATAGCCAAAGTCAGAATTTCCAGCTACTGGAGATAAAAGATCATGAGTACAGTGGGTGGGAATTGCCAAGAGAAGAAATCCTCAAAAACCAGAGAGATGCATAGACTGAATGTAGCTACAGATAAGTCTGTAGGTGTAGGACAGGAAGTCAAGGTGTTTTCTGCCTGTTACATTAATTTTCATTTTAATTTTGAAGGCAAGTTCATGTGAGTAACAATACAGACCCAGGTTTATAATTGATAATTTCACATCAAAGTATTTTAAAACAATAAAAGATATACACTATTTATAAGAAGACAATTTATCCTAATTACATAAAGAAATCTTCATTGGAAAGGTTTTGTTTTGGTTTACAAGTTCGCTCTAGGAAATGCTAAGAATTCATAAAATCTGATGTCAAACTGTAAAATTAAATCTTGTCAAGCTAAGAAAATATTTTAAATTGCTTAAAATAAAAATAAGGCCAAGAATTATCTCAATATGGATATATTAAAATGGATAATAAAATTTCCACAATCTTCTTCAATATTAGAACAAGTCTGACTTCTTAATGTTGTCTTGTTTGCATTCATATTTATTTCCAAAAATTGGCACATGATTAGAAGGAATTCAAAACCAAAAACATGCTAATATTTAAAACACCTTACCAGATATAGGATTTATCCCCCATGGGAGCAAAAATGCAAAGATACCCGGAAAAGATGAAGGCAAAGAATTGAAAAGGAAAAAAAAAACAAAAACAGAAACAAAAAAAACACCCCAAACCCCCAAACAAACCCTTGAGTGAAATCACTTTCCCAATTTTATTTTGATTTCTTTTCAGCTTTCAAGAGCAGCTTAATATGGAAAAAATAAAGCACAGGGCTGGAGAGAAGAGCCACAATTTTTCTTCTTCAATGTCAAAGAAATAGCTTTCCCTGCTCCTACTAAATTGGAACCAAGCTCATAAGGATGAAAATAAATGACTAATTTCTTGGGAAATAACCTTAAATGAAAGATTCTTTTGGCTCAATGGTTGCTTTTCTTAAACTCCAGTTGACTTAACCTCATTCTCAAGGCCTCTTCTGCCCTTCCTTTCAAAGCACCCTACTGGTATCCAGTGTGCCTTAAAAGTCTATCTCGTTACTTGCTATCCATTTGGGAAATGTTTTCCTTTTCTGATACAATTTGTGGGAAGGAGTAAGTCAAATGTGAATATGCTAAATTTTTTTTTAAAAAAACTTATTTCTAATGTTTAAGATTTTAAAAAATGGAACCTAAAAAAATATTACCAGAAAATTTTACCAAGTAATGTTTCTACCAACTCTGACAAAACCCCTGATACTCTAAAATTTTTAAATATATACCTACATATTAATTGTAGTCTTCTCTTTTTGGCTAAAATTCTATAAAATGATACTTCTTAGTGTCATCTATGCAAGAACTTCAAATTTCAGTGAAAGGAACTGAATTAACGTTATAAAAGAATGATCCTTCTTCCTCTTCTGGTAAAGACCATGTTCATTTCAGAGCCCAATCTTGCATGATTTTTGCCAGGGTAGCTGTTTAGAACTGCAGAGCTGGCCCTAAGCACAGTAGCTAAGACAGCAATTATAAAAAAATCAGAAACAAAAACAAAAAAAACCAAACAAACATTTTTTTTTTCCAGCAGTGGAAATCTTTTCTTCCCCCTTCCCCCAAACAAAACCTTAACTATCTCATGAAATTCACATATACATAAATATACATATGTAAGATAAAATAGAACATTTGAAGAGAAAAGTAGGGTGTGGGTTCCTAGAACTCTGCCTGTTCCTTCTTCTTCTTTATATAAACTCTCAAGGTGTCTTCTCTGGTTCTAGGATACACACAAAAAACTTCATCTTCATAACAGGAGGAAGGCCAATATTTGGTCTCCATGCCTCTCTATTTCTTAGAATTTCTCTCTCACTACAACACGCCTCCCCTTGCCGCTCACTCCTCAACTAGTGATGTAAGCCTGCTCATGGCTCGTTCACTCCACACAGATCTGCTCCTCCACACATACTCTTCCAACAACTGCCCCAAACCACTCCTTGTACCACAATCCTAAAAACGAATCCCCTCCAATCCAATCCAATCCAATGGTCTCAGCTACACATTTGGGAGAACACAGTTTGCACACATTGCTAACGGAGTTTTACATGAGTGATAGCCTTGCTTATTACTCTTCCCAGATTTAAAAATTTATGTTACAAATTTTAGCGAAGAGAGTTTTTAAGCCAAATATTTAGTTTACAAAATTTCAAATTATATACCAAAGTGATACATTTTAGGCAGCACAAATAAAACAGTTCTATTTAGGAAGGTCTTATGGGCCCTCCTAAAATGGTACATGTAGAACATGGTTATACCAGCCTGTCTCAGTATCCTCCTAAGAGAGATGGAATGGGGACCCCAAGCCAGTTCCAGGACCAACACAGAGATCCTGATAAAACATTTTTGTGAAGTCATTGCTTCAATCTGACTTTAAGATATGATATGATACGATATGATGTGATATGGATATGATATGGATAAGGTAAGCAGGTGGCAGGTCTTAGTTTTCTTTGTCAATCAGGAAAAGGTGTTGCTGATAACCTGTGAGGTGATATGAAAGGCACTATAAGGAAGACACAGTCCAGTCCTCAAGGAGTGTACTGGGTGAGGAGCGAGGTATGTGGCAGGTATGAGAACAGCCTTCTCTCTGTGTCATGGTGGAGGGCCCAGGAGACAGAGGTGGGTGACTGCCCAGCTTTCTGGATGTTATGGGCCCAGTGATTCAGGGAATAGATGGTAGGGAAGATCTCTCCCTTTACAAAGCAAAGCTTAGGCTGGACATAAGCTAAAGCTCAGGCAGCCTTTTCTCAACTCATCCTCACCCAGGCTGCATGCGAAATGACTTTCCCCACCTATTCCACCATTACAGATCCAGGAGAGGCAGGGAGGATGGATATCTCGTGAGAAGGAAGGGGATAAAAATAACAATAGCTAACATTTCAGCAATTAGTGCTTACCATGTATCAGGTACTATGCAAAGTGCCTTATGTATGTCAATTCATTTAATGCTGTCAACAAACCCAAAGTTAAAGATTATCATTAATATTCTAGTTTCACTGATGAGAAAACTAAAGCATAGAGAGATTAGGTCACTTGCCCAAAGTTACAACATTGGGGAAAGCTAGGATTTGAACACAAGCTCCAGATCCCATGATCTTACCCATCATTCACACTGCATCCCTTGCTGTAAGTGCCCATGGAGAGGGGGGCTGGTCTGGCCTGGTCCCTGGCCTCCTGGTGCGTCTAGTTCTCCCTGGTCCTTTGGCCATCATGCCCATATCCAATCCTGAAATCTGTAGTCACAATCAACTGCCTCCATCTGCAAGGGCTCCACTCAATGGGACCTCTTTGTTTCTGCAAATTCTCCCCGTGGGTCCCCTGGGAACATGTGGCTCCCTATATGCTATATGCAATCTGTGGAGACCAGGACCTACCTGTGGCTGACCTTTTAGATGCCCATCTCTACCAATGGTGCACCAATGCTCCTGCATCATACTAGGTGTGCAGTCAAGCACACTCAGGCCTTCTCCTGAAGGCTGAACTCCTTACTTTCATCTGTGTATCCCCAGGAGCTAACTCAATCAACACCATTCTGAGCTTAAGATTGTCTGCATATTTCAGCTCCAGAACAAAACAAAGCTGAGATTTCAAAATTGCTCTTCTGATCCTTTTATTCATTTCAATTCATATTCCTTTTCAAAAGCACTTGAGATTTTTTTTTTTTTCTGGTACACAATAGAACTTAACAGTCACTCTTATGCCTGGGCGCAATGACACTGGCTTAATATTCCTCCTGGCTAACTTGTGTTCACACACTGGATTTCATTGTGTATATTGTTTTTTTAAATTCTTCAGTAAGGTTATTCCTAGTACTGACCTTTGATGAATGCTGTTCAGGAATAGCTGGGCCCCTCTATTTACTCTCTCTTGTTCTGGGGCCCTTGTCAGGTTCCCTAAGCAAAGCTTACTTCTTTTGAATTGCTTTGGTGCAGAACTTTGTCACAAACATCCTAGAAACTTACATGACGGCTGATTTCCTCCTTTGCAACAGTAGAGGAGCCCTAAGCACATTTCATAAATGACATGAAATACATGTAACCAGTAAATGGTTTTTTTTCTCCTTGAGCTTTATTTCTTAACACAAGGTTAAAGGACTTAATGTTGCAATTCAAGAGGGGACATTCACAATGTGAATCTTATTCTCTCTGTGATCCTATGGCATGTTAAAGCTCTCCTGTGTTAAAACTAAACCTCTCTTTTTAGCCTCTCAATATACTTTGATGTAAGCCATTACTAAGAAAATTATCCTAATGATCATTAACATTATAATCATAAGTAACAGAAATAATCTTAAACTTTTTTCAGTAAAGTCAAGGGTATATGAGGAAAGTATCAGTGTAAAATGGCTTTCCCAACTTGGCAGTGGTTGGTAAAATCTGTGATCAAATTTTTACCTGAATGAAACAGACCGGCTTTCTCTCTTGCCCAGCCATACTTTTTGAAGTTTTTCATGTACCACAAAATACATAATAAAGGATAGTTAAATTCACTCTGAACCCCAGCTACATGACCATGACATATTTGGAGGTGACTCTGAGGTGCATTCCCAAATATGGTGCAATGCTTTCTAAATTTACAGTCTGATTTCCTGCTGCCAGTTATGACTGCCAAATGCTTCTGACAGTGCGGCCAGTTTGTGGTGTCCCTAAAAATCATCAGCAATTTGAAAACATTAGCGCCTGGCCATAGTCATACTTTGCAGTGATTGCCTATATTTATCACCTTACTTTTCCAGGGTACAAACTGAAAACAATCACAGAGGAAAATTAAACTTCTCTAGCAGCAGGGAAAATACAGAGTTGAAAATCAAATGCTCCCAACCCCTTTCTGTATTGCTCAAAAATAAAAATAAACAATGTAAGCACTGGGGCTTATGTGGCTACAGAGAAGAAAAATATTGTAAATATATATTCCCTCCTCAAATATTTCTTATTTTGTCTTCACATTTGCAGAGTGTTTTCAAAGGAGGATATTATGGTTATGTGGCAGTATTAAAAATGAGGAGAAGTTCATCGCTTCACTCAACAAATATTCACTATGTTCTGCTCCGTGGCATGAACTGGGCCTGGGACAGCAGAAGTGGAGGAGACTGGCCTGGCTTCAGCCTTCAGGAATCTGTGTCTGTGGAGACAAAGAGTGATGTCCGTACAACAGAAAGGAAGAGAAAGTTTAGGAGAGCACAGATGGAGGCAGAGGGGACATGCACATTTCCCAGAGGGACAAAAGTGAACCTGAAGGTCCAAAGGATGGATGCGAGCAATGCAAAGTATGCTGTGGGGGTTTTGGAGAGCATTCCAGACACAGGAAGAACAGAAGGGCCACCCTCTAGGGACCAGAGGTCTGCACAGAGCACAGAGGTGCCAGCAGAGCAGGTGAGTAGCATCTGGCCCCTGCTCTGCCCTCCACGTGCACATCCTGGCACACAGCTGCCCCACACCCAACAGCATCCTCCTCTCCACACGGAAGTAGCAAATGCTTGCCAAGCCAACTCCTAGGAGTATATTAATTTGAGTCCAGGATAAACTATTTTCACATAGAGACCCCCAAGCTTAGTGGTTTAAACAACCTGGAATCTTGTTTTCCCTTATGTGACACTGCAAATGGTCCAGGGCTGGGAGCGCGGCTCTGCCCTCTTCTCTGAGCCCAAAGCTCTCCAGTGGTCTCTGTCCTTCAGCCTTCAGGCACAGGGACGGGGATACACACGCATCTCTTCATGTAGGACAAGGAACACAAGTAGCATGCATCACTTCTCACTTCTCATGTGTGAAAACTTGGTCCCATGGTCACACCAAGATTCAGGGGGGCTGAGAAATGTATCCCGTGGCTGGACATCATGCGCTGTGCTAAAGCCGGCAGCAAACAGGGGAGGATGGATGTCAGCAGATATTTAGTAGTCCATGCCACAAGGGCAAGTGGAAAAGAAGGGCAAGATGATGGCAGAGAAGCCGGCAGGAGTCAAATCACATAAAGCCTTGTTCAGAGCAAAGGAAACCTAGCTGTAGCCCTTAAAAAAGGGCAGTGGCAGATTTATGAGGACAGTGTGTGCTCACAGAAAAGGCTTTGCAAAAAAGCCTTGACTGATCAGGGAAGACACAAGCCGAGGTTTCCCACTGATTCTCCCACCTAATTGTCACATGTCCTTGTTTCCCAACAACCCAAATACGCCTTCAGGGGACACATGTCTGACTCATATGGTCTCCGAACAAATGGCCTGGGGGCTTCACATTAACAGATAGTTTTATGCAGATATAGACAGAAATCTGAAATATCCTGTGTTATTTAGCTTTGTACTGTCAGGGACCCTAGGGTGTGCTCTGAGTTTACATACGGTCACACAGGTCCCAACAAAGCACACATCCTGAGGTGCAGAGGTGGCCCCACCAGCACACTCATATCTGTGAATACAAGCGTGGCCTCTGCATTGTGGTCAAGCCACAGAGAGCCAAACCACATTCCTGCCTGCATCCTCTCTGAGGACTGTCAGATCCCACCGTGGATACAGGGCCATCCACATGGCATTCGGGCCAGCACCCCAAATTCTGTCTACACTGGAACATCGAGGCTGAGGACTTGATAGCTGCTGTCTGAATTGGTTCAGTACACGGAAACTGGACTTGAATCCAGGAAGGAGCACTTTAGAGAGCCACTTATCTCACACCCTCAGCCTCGACCTGGCAGAATGCTACTCCTGTAAAGACAACGGTAGTGTGTGTGTGTATCTATCTGTCTGTCTGTCTGTCTGTCTATCTATCTATCTATCGATATAAGTGTGTGTATGTGTTCATTTTTGTTATCTCATCCTCTCTGTAACTATCTGAGGTACATATTATCATTCTTACAGAACTGATGAAGACATGGAGCCCAGGGAAGCTGGGTGACCTGGCACCTGCACCCACAGCCAGGATTCGAACCCAGTTCTGTATGGCACCAAACTCATGCTCATTTCCCTGCACCCTGTGTTATTTAGTTAGTAGTTTTCTTCCTCAGATTTAATCCATTTTAGAAATTGGATCAATGAACTAGTTTTGGGACATCTGTCTAAATTATATTTATATTATATTACATACATCTATCATCCAAAATGATTTTTTCCAAAACCTACCTAAATTTGCATGCAAATCACTGGCTATATCCTATAAAAAGCACATCAGAAAATTCTGATGTTCCTATTCTTTTTTTTTAACTATTTTGAGAAAGAGAGAAAGCGTGAACAGGGGAGGGACAGAGAGAGAGAGGGAGAGAGAGAATCCCAAGCAGACTCTGCATTATCAGTGCAGTGCCCGATGCAGGGCTCGAACTCACAAACTGTGAGATCATGACCTGAGCTGAAATCGAGAGTCGGCCACCTAACTGACTGAGCCACCCAGGCGCCCCCTGATGTTCTTATTCTTAAAAAAATAGCTTAAAAAATGGCTTGTGGCAGCGTTAGTGCCTATAAGCTGTCTGGATCCTTGTTTAAAGGCTTCAGTATCAAATTATTCTTTTTATGATAGGACATCATTTATTTTTGGGTTTCAGTCAACAAATACGAAAAATACAGATAAGTCAGGTGGTAGTTTTGATTTAATTATTAATAAGCACGATCAATTGATTAATAATCAATTATTAATTTAATGGAACTGTCAGAGCTAAAGCTTGAAATGGCACTGAAGCATGGAGGTCTGATTTAATAAAAGTCAAACCTAATGAAGAGAGTTGAGTGAAACACAGCCTCAAAACTATAAATGGGGCTTCTCTCACTGAGCATAGTGGTTTTGAGATTTGTCCCTGTTGTTGCATGTGTTGGTGGTTTGTTCCTTCTTGTAGCTGGGTAGCATTCCATTGTCTGGAGGGACCTGTCATTGTTCATCCATTCACCTGTTGAGGGGCATTTTGATTGTTTCTGTGTTTGTGATGATGAGTCATGCTGTATAACTGTTCACAGAGAGGTTGTTATGTGCACATGTCTTCATTCCTCTTGGGCAGATACCTGGGAGCAGAGGTTCTGGGTCGTACGGTAAGTGCATGTTTTGTAAGAAACTGGCAAGCTGTCTCCCAAGGTGGCTGTCTCATGCTGTGTTCTCAGCAGCGTAGGAGGGCTCCGGTTACTCCATGTGCTTGTCAGCCCTCAGTATCGTCAGGCTTGTGAATTTCTGCTATTCCGGCAGACATGTGCTGATGTCTCAGGAGGTTTGGGCTTGCATTCCCCTGATGCCTAATGGTTTTGAACATCTTTTCATGTGCTTGTTTGCCATCCATGTATCTTTGTTGAAGTGTCTATTCAGAAATTGCGCGAATTTTTAATTGAGTTGCTCATCTTCTTATTGAGTTGTAATAATTCTTTATGTAATTTGAATAATAAATGTCCATCGACAGCTGTGTAAAAGCATATATACACATACACGTGTATAAGAGTGGGGACTTGCCCTGGCTTTGACAAAAGAGCGGCACCCACTGGGTACATCCAGATCTTGCATGCCCTACTTTCAGACCCAGAGTCCCCCACCGTGAGGATTTCCGGGACTGGTACAAGCCAAACAGAGGGCACATTTTGGTGCAAGAAAGGTGTATAACATCCAGATATATATGCAGACTATGATAATTTGTTGTCAACACACAGCTTCACTGTGAAGAAGCGTCTTTGCTGCCTCTCCTAGTCACAGTGCAAACACTGCATTTCCATCGGTGCAGACTGTGTGGCATCACGCCCACGGCACTCCCAGATCCGTCCCTGGCTGATCGTGCAACACATCTTAGGTGTGTTTCTACTTTTCTTTGGCAAAGATGACAATTTTCAAAGAGATTTTCCATTTTTCTTCTCTGCATGCAAAATGGCATAAAAATTATCAGGTCAACCTTCTTATAAATAGTTTCACTGGCAAGTGACCATCTGAGAAAAAATATCTTTAGAAATTTGTTTTCACGGAAATTTGATCAGATTTCCCCCAATCAGAAAAGCATGATCTAGGGAGAGCATCAACATTTGCAGCAGTCAGTGTGCATATTTTGTTACTTCTTACAAGAAGCAGAGGTAAAAATACTAAGCCCCGTGTCATAAAGAGACCCCTTCCAACTGCATGTCAGTTTGCATTGCTGAAAATGGAAACTTAGGGGTGCTTTTCTGATATTTTCCTCCTCAGGGATTCAAACTTTAAACGTGGGTTATAAGGAATAATAGCTTCAACTTTAGAAATATTTTTCTTACTTTTACTCATGGGTAACCAAAGACCTGGAGAATACAGTGCTTTTTCCCCAAAGCATATTGCAAACTAGAATTTTATAAACAAGTCCTGACTTGTTAACCATAAGGATAAGCCATTATGTTTGATCATTCCTGAACCACAGACATAGCTGCTCTGATTTCAATCTGCATAAGCTATAATTAATTTGATTTTAAAAATGTAACTTTTGTTTAGCACCTGTACTTTTAAATTTCAGTCCAAAGACATTTCAAAGAGGCATCTTACACCATGGCAATGGGTTGGGAAATGCAGAGAACACAGCTCCTAAGAATCTAAGAGTTTTTGTTTTTTTGTTTTTTTTTTTTTAACAAAAACTGATTGATCCTGAAGGAAGTGGAAAAAAAAAAAAAAGAAGCCTTAGAAGGGAATGTTAATGCATGCATATTTTTGGTACATTAAAGACTGCAACGTGCTAATTCAAGCACTGTTTGCTTTTTCAGGATTGCTGTTTTCAAGGGAAAAACAGAAGATATTTTTTAAGTGCCAAAAACTACTTATGTAGTCTGAAATGCATTATTATTATTATTAATTCTTTTTTTTATTATTATTAATTCTTACGTCTAGCATCTGTGAATAGCTTCTTATACGAGAAAACCATTTTGGGTCAGCTGAAGGCCAAAAATAATGAGCTGGCCTCCTGCCTCTCTGTATTGCATTAAGTAGCTGCCAATTAATAAAACTGATTTTTTTTTTGTTCCTGGGATAAATTTCAGAAAATGAAAACAAACAGTTGTTGGTGATTTCCATAAATTTCCAATAGAAAAGAATATATTTTTCACAAGATTAAAGACTGCACTATAAGTAACCAAACAATTACGAGAAGCTGCCCGGTGTATTTCTGTGGTTTAGCAGAAGGGCCAAGTCGGAAGGAAAAGACATTCCCGGCATTTTCTGAAGCTAGATAAATACAGAGAAGAAATATAGATGAAAGATGGAACTGCTCTCCGCAGTCCCTGCCAGATTCCTCGACTTTTTGGCATCGTGATTGAATTTGGCAAATGTAACCAGTAACAATCTTTTCCATTAAAAAGAGCAGCATATACTTTATTTTACCATACTGTTTGTGCATTTTTGACCCTCCAAAATGGTCTCTCTTTTTTAGAAAGTGATTCTTTCTGCAGAGTTGGCTGCAATTTCATTTATTTGAAATGGATCATTTATCACCAAAAAAAGTTGCAGGGCACAGCTACTGCTGAACAGCTCCAGCAGACCTACAGCTCGGCAGGAAAAGAGACCGAAAGATGCTTTAACGTGCCAATAGCACCTCATGCCAACCTAATGCCTTGATATCCAAACCTGTGTAAATTTGAGGAATCCTGGACCGTACAGTTTAGACAACATAAGCTACCCGGTCCTGTCATTTTCTTTTATTCGGGATCAGAAAAACTCTAATGTAGCCTGATGTTCCTAATTTTGGTAACATGATTACGTGAAGTAAAAGAGTAACTCGCCAGTCCCAAATCTAAATTTCAGGGACTCCAACACTTCAGAACCTTAAAATATTTTTCTTATCTGGCAGTGATACTCTAGTAAACTTATTAGGATAGGTAAGTAGCAATCCCTAAAAATAGGATGCTGAGGATCAAGTACCAAGGCCATGGTTTCCAGCTTCACCCAAGTCAGGAAAGGGAAGCTCACACCTGATATGCCTCTCGTGCAACTCAGATTGAAATGACTTTTTGTTTTACCTTTCATTGGTTTCATCCGAACTAAGCAAAAATAAAAGATTAGGGTGCTCACCTGTTGCTATGAAGTTTTTGAATGCAACATGATGGACATGTTTTGGTTCTTAAACAGCCAAAAGTTCAAGCAGCCTTTGTACAGTTGGCAGTGATTTGTGTATATTATTGCTCTAATGTTATCTGCCATATAGAGCACTCTTTCTTAACCATTAAGTAGCAGCTAATTTAAAGCAAGGGAAAAGCATTAGCTTGGTGTGAGTGCCAGATAAACCCTGTGGTTTCAATTTAAAGTCTGGAGCCAACAGTGACAGATATAAAAATGAGAATCTATAATTTGCCAAGTTTAAAGTCCCAAAACCAACATGTGAATGCTTCACTGGTTTATATGTGCATAAAATAAAGGCTGTTTTGCATAGATTCAAAATGCTAAAGGAGTGTTGTTTCTTAAATTTAAGATGACAGTATAATAATAGACCACATTTAATCACAAAGTATTTGACAAGAAAAAAGAGCCAAAAGTCACTATTTAAATTTAAGAATGCTAAATCCATACCAGCAGTTGGCAATAGCAAGGTCTGAAATATCTTCAATAAAAATTATAAATAATTACCTTTCACATTTTATAATTTACATCCATTTAACTCACAAAGCTTCCTTTATGAACAAGGTCTTTTAAGTTTATTTATTTATTTTGAGAAAGAGAAAGACACAGAGGGGCCGTGGGGAGAGAATCCCAAGCAGTCTCCAAGCTGTCAGTGCAGAGCCTGAGACGGCTTCAATCTCACCAACCATGAGATCATGACCTGAGCCGAAATCAAGACTTGGATGCTTAACGACTGAGCCACGCAGGCACCCCAAGAACAAGTTCTTTAATAAAGTAATAATAATAATAATAATAATAATAATAATAATAAATAGAGCTAGCCAGAGCTGTTAGCAAGAATTTATAATTTTAACCAACAAGGCACACTTTAGAAATACTGGGTAAATTATGACTTCTGTACCTCTTTAAAAGATTTGCAACAATAACCTCATAAATATATATAACTCAAAAACACCCTCAATAACAGCATGATGATAAAAGACAGTGCATGTCCACTGACCTAACAATTTCTCCTGTCAGTTGATCCAGAAATCTAAATCCTGGCTCATTACATTAGTGCACACCTTTTACAGTGTCTTCCTGGCCCTCCAGGGATGCTCCTGACTGTCCCTGTACCTCACCCTCACTCAGGTGAGCCTTGGAAGCCATTCGGTAAAGGGCACACACTGTCCACACCGATTGGATGACGGGTGGGCACTTCTCCCAAACCAGGCCAATCAGATTCCCTTCTCTGACAACTGTCCACACTGATTGGATGAGGGGTGGGCACTTCTCCCAAACCAGGCCAATCAGATTCCCTTCTGTGACATCTCTGAATTGAAAATTAGGAATAATTTTGGCCACACTAAGGTTAACTGGAGAGTGAAGCTTGGGGACACAGTGGAGGAAACAGTGGAGAAATAGGGAAAGCCAATGGACAGAGAAAGAATAAAATGAAATGGATACAGAAGTGAGGACAGATGACAGGTGAAAGAGAAAAAGATGTTAGGAAATCCGTGAGGCCCTTGTCCAGGCACCTTGTTAGGGCTCAGCTGTTTCCTTGCCCATGACATCTGTCAAACATGCACGTGTCCTCTTTGGTGCCTGAGCTTATTTGAGTTATTTATGTTGCTTGCAATTTATTGTATCATAATTGATTCTGAATTCCATCTATGGGTCTTGAAACATCACTTAGACTATTGAACTAAAGCTTCCCAATCTTTAAAATGGGGACAGGAATGCCTGCATCACAGGGTTATTGCAAAGATTAAATGAAATAAGAAATAAAGCACCTACCTCAGCAGCGACCACTAAGTGATGGGCTGCTATTTTAAAAAGAGATTATCCTGTAATTTACATTACATATACAGCCATTCATATTACATATTTGTTAGTCAAGGGAAAGCACTTCAATCTCTTATTAAGCTAATATTTTAGTATTTGCTAATCATTCATCCAATGGGCTATTCCAAATTATTTGGTGAAATTTAAAATTAAAAGGGGCTTGCTAACACCTATTATCACTGTGGTTATTTCTCACTTTGGAGTAAAAACCTTATTTGAAAATAGGTTTGTGAATAAGTCCTTAATTCTTCCTGTTCCCTTAATCTTGCATCTAATCTGTAACAAAGCCCTGTTTAGGCTGCTGTGTTCTCATGCACTGACAGCTCACCACCTTCCCAGAGGGCTCTTCACTTCCACTCTTTGTGACCTGCTCCCTACACACCTTGAAGAGTGATCTCCAAAAACATAAATGGGATCATAGCACTGTTCCAATTAAAATCGTTCAATGGCTTCTCCCTGCACTAGAATAAAATCCCAATTCTTTACTGTGGTCTGGCACTCCCCATGTAATCCAGCCCCCCTCGGCCCCCTGCGGCTCTCCGAACACATCTTGTTCACTCCCCCATTCCATCACTCAGCCTCAACTGCCCTGATCTTCCTGCAGGTCCTTGGAAATTCTAAGCACATTTGCACCTTATGGCCTCTGCACATACTTTCTGTCTGCAAACTCTTCTCCTGTCTTCATCCTTCGTAGCTTAGCTTAGATGCACCTGCTCCAAGATGCTTTCTCTGCCTTCCTTGTCCAAAGTATGTTAGCTCTCTGTTACTCTTCATCCAACCCCATTTGTTTCTTTCATAGCATTAAGTACACTTGGTAATTATTTTGTTCACTTATTTTTTACCAGACCCCTTTTATAGTGCTTGAGAAAGTTGTGAGACCCTTGGTCCTACTCTCTCCTCCTGAATTCTGGGAGTGATGAATAGAAGGTCAAGTCCTGCCTGTGTGGAGAATCTGTATACTGTGTATTTATTCTACCCCTTTGACAAGGGATACCCTTGTGAAGGAGGAGTCATTTCCTGGATTGGCACTAACCATGTGCGGCCATTCTTGACTACACTTTTCAAGAGGTCTTGCTCTCAGTTAGCAATGCATATTTTCCTCTGATTTCAATAAATTAATAACCAGTACAGGGGAATAAAGTAGGGTGGAATCACCTCTTTTCACAAAGTGTTATCAATCTTCAACCATTTGAAGGATTAATTTGCTAAAAGGGATATGCAGAAGCATATAAAAGTATCTCCAAATAAATTCTATAAAGCCATAGACCATCTCCAGATAGATTAACTTCAAGTAGAAACTAAAAGATAATTCCCCATGGTAAAAGTCTTTAAACAAATTTAAATGATAAGATGAAAGAAAAAGTCAAGTCAGTTAGGTAATTAAAATTCTAAACAAAAAATATTCAATTTTACATGTAACTCTCATCTAGCATGAAATCAGCACAGTAAAATAATCATTTAGCAACAATTAATAAAACCAATGATCAGTCAGTATGTAGGTGTACCAAAAATCTTGTCAAGAATGCTCATAGCAGCCCTATTTGTAATAGACCTAACTTATTCTCACTTTAACATGTAGAAGATTATTTAAAAAGTGTCATGTTCAAGTTATCCATTCATAAGTTTCTAAGAATGTTGAATAAGTACTACATAATTTGCAAACAATGTCTGCAATTATACATAAAGTGACATATTATATATCCTCTAGAACAAATGAGAAACTAGTATCTAAAATAAATTAGAAAACAATATCTGAAATAAATTAGAAACTGGTGTCATGGTTTAAAAACTAAAAGGTTGAAGTCACCTATTATGAAATATTAAGTCTTAAAAATAAAACAGAAATAGCCTGTCTGCACACAAATCTGTGCACAAATATCCTGAGGGTTAGGAAAGATAGAGCTGAATCAATAATAATTTACAAATCATTCCAATAATCTACGTAAATATTCAAAATTTGAATATGATGGTGGTGGAGGCTACGGTGGCTGAAAAGCAATTGGCTGATGAAAGGTGCCTCTATACATCACAGTTACCTGAGAGATAATCATAAAATTTAGCATCTAAACTTAATAAATTCATTTAAAAAATAGGCTGAATATGGACTAACTCATCCAAATGCAGGATGTTAGAAGAGAGTCCCCTTGAAATATGAAGTCAGCCATGTAAGGGCAAATAAGTTTGCCTTATACTGAGAGTAGAAGACTTAACGGATTTTCTTGTCTAACTGGTGGTTTGGGAAAATAATGTGAAATACTTAAATCAGGGTTGGAAAAGTTATAGTGACCACATGTTCTGATCCCAAATCAGGAATTTTAGCAATGTATATAAAAAGTTTTATGAGGGTCTAAAAATTAAATTACATTTATACCTTTAACATACATCTAGGCCAACTTTATAGAAAATATTAAAACTGTATCAAATTTGAATAGTTCATAAAGGCAGTCATGGAAAGAATATTTCAGTATCATTTAATTCTTTGTTCTGAGTTCCAGTGCTTAGTGCTCCTTACCCAGTGCTCCTCGAACTTCGCTGTGAATGCAAACCATCTGGGAATCGTGTGAAAAGGCAGATGTGGATCCAGTAGGTCTGCCGTGGGGTCTGAGATTCTGCATTTCTAACAAGCACCTAGGCACTTCTGTTGCTCTCTGGCTGGGACCACACTTTGAATAGGAAGTCCTTGAAGAGCCAGGAAAGGCCCCAGACCAGTTGGCTTCCAAGCCACGAGCAACTTTGTCCCTTTATTCCAGTGTGCCATGCAAATATTACATGTTTTTCTGCTGACAGGGAAAAACTTAGGAAGCAGTGTTGTAGAAGACAATGACATAATGCATTTCAATATACTTTTAAGGCAACAACATTAATTGGATTGGCCAGGGATCTGGCGTACTGGGTTAGATCTTCCTTATTTTTAAAGCTAATAGCTTTGAGGGTCGTATTTTAAACTAGGTACCATGTAAATTTGTCTTCTCTCACTTATAGGAACTTGTATTTTTTATAGTATTAGCAGAAAGTTCTCCTTGTTTTCTTTTCTTTGATGGGGAGCAAATAAAGTGTCCCGGGGAGACTGTCTTCACATTTGCCAGGGGTCCTGTGAAGCAGAATTCTACAACTACATGCCTATCCTAATTCCACATGGGCAGAGCCACACTCATTCTGTTCAGCATGACATCATTCACTGGAGCATTCTACGTCGCACAGTCATATTTGTTGGGTGGATTAGCTTTCCATGCAATGGATTAATCATCCTCTGGGGTTCTTTAACCTTTTCCTTTGAGAAGGTGGATTTTTGTTTCCCTTGTGTTCGGCATCATGGGCCAACGAATGCAAATGATCATGTGGCTCTCTTGCCATTGGAACTCCTGTGGATCGGTGGCTCTCAAGCTTTCGTGTGCTTCTCAGTTACGTTAGGAACTTGGTTGAAATACAGTTTCCTGGTCTTATTCATGGAGAACATGAGTTAGTCAATTCAGGGTATGGTAGCTTATTTTATTTTTTTCAAGCTCCAAATTGCTTCTTGACAGGTGGACTCTAGCCCACCCTTTGAGAAACGCTGCTTCAGTGGACCACAGTACATGAACGTGGCCCAGGAGTAACTGTTGGGAACGTTCCATAATACTCAGAGCATGCTGTAAGGAGACATGAAGGCTCTGAGTCATAAGAAGTTGTGAGGCTAAGAATGGTCACTGTTAGTCATGATGCACTAAGAGACGTGAGCTTTTTGTCCCAGGTTTCCAGTTTGAACTTAGGTTTTCAATTTAATTTCTTTCATTAGGGGTTTTTCTTTTCTTCTTTTTTAAGTTTATTTATTTTGAGAAAGACAGAGAGAGAGCAAGCAGGGGAGGGGCAGAGAGAGAGGGAGAGAGAGAATCCCAAGTAGGCTCTATGCTGTCAGCACAGAGCTGGATGCAGGGTTCAATCTCAGGAACTGTGAGATCATGACCTGAACTGAAATCAAGAGTCAGACACTTAACTGACTGAGCCACCCAGGTGCCTCAGGGGGTTTTCCTTTTACTGTATAATAATTAATGGTATTTATAGTACTCAGAAATCTGTCCTTTGATGGTGGGTCATGTTTTTAAAAGTAAAAAACATCACCTTTAATATATCTTATTTTTATTTATATATTTTTAACTTTTTTAAATGTTTGTTTATTTTTGAAGGAGAGAGAGACAGCATGTGAGCAGGGGAGGGGCAGAAGAGAGGGAGACACAGAATCCAAAGCAGGCTCCAGGCTCTGAGCTATCAGCACAGAGCCTGATGGCAGGGCTTGAACCCACGAGCTGTGAGATCATGACCTGAGCTGAAGACAGACGCTTAACTGACTGAGCCACCCAGGCACCCCAGGGGGATTTCTTTTTATTGTATAGTAATTAATGGAATTTATAGTACCCAGAAATCTATCCCTTGGTGGTGGGTGATGTTTTTAAAAGTAAAAATAAGATATATGAAAGTCACCATTCATATATCTTATTTTTACAGAAAGATCTTAGACTTTTGGAATAGAGCTCATGTAAATGGTAGGTGTAGAAAATTGATATAAATTATTGAAAAAGGCTTAAATTAAATCCAAAGATCATGTACTCAAGTTTTTTAGTTTCAATTTTCTTAATTCTAAAAAATGCAAATATATACGTCTATGTGTGTATACATACCAACATATACAACACAAAATGCCATTCTTATTAAATAAATTAATAGGTCATTACCTTGGGAAAATATAGCTACTCCTCTTAAAGTCTATGTACTAGATAGAAATAGAAATAATATTTAAAAAAAAATCACAAAAGCATCTGGTTCTAACTCCGTATGCTATAACTCTTACCAGTAATGATGTTCAATTGGCATAAGTGAAGACAATGCAGAAACTGCAAGGAGAACAAGTGAGAAACAAGACGGGGCACCATTCTACCAGAAAACAAGCATGCTCTCTGCCAAGTCCTCCAACACCCCCCGCCCCATGCCTTCCCAGACGGCCGCTCCGTCTCAGAAAGCAGCTTCTCCACCAGGCTTAATCTTTCAAACACAGCCTTAAACACCGGCGCCCACACCCACACATGAGCCATCAAGGCACTCCGGCTTTACCCTGCAGTGGGCGTTAGGAGAACAGACTCTGGGACCAGATTTCTTGTCCTTTCCTTATGACCTGGGTGATTCAGGGCAAGTCACTTAACGTCTATGTAACTCAGTTTCCTTACCTGCAAAACGGAGATAATAACAATTCTCACCTTATTGGAAAATGGAGAAGACTGAATCAAAGAATACGCGTGGATGAGCTTTTGGACTAGTGTCTGGCACACGGGAAGCAGCGTAAATGAAAAAGATATTACTGCCATCATTATGTCTTTTGCTATACTTACATACAGGTCTCTTTTGCAGTGTCTGTCACCTTTAGCTTTTAAGAGGGGAGGGAGATTTACTTTGCTCGCGTGTGGTGGTGGTGACTTAGCAGAAGCAAGATGGATTCATTATAGCAGAGCTAGTATGAATGAAGAAGACAAACATCCTATTAGCCCACACCATCCTAGACACACTTGATTTTCCCAAGGGCTCCCCGGATGTTTTAGAAGACCTCATGGGAAAAAGTATTGCCTAGAGCTCTCCAAGGAAAACTTAACAAGAAAAAAAAAGTGGCTTTAGAGAATCATTCTTGAATCAGATTTTTAGATGCACTAAACTTGTAAGAATGCAAAGAATTAAGATTAAAGTTCTGAATTCCTACTGAAGAGATTCTTATTTTGTAAATGTCCCTGTCCAAGCAAAGTGCTAAATAAATATGGAAAAGATGGCTCTGACTGGGTTTCATAAAAAACTATTAAAGGGCAACATGGCCTCAGGCAGTAATTTTCAATTCTTTTTAAGGCAACAAAAAGCTGTTTCGAAACAAGATCTTATGCATGATTACTAACATATAAAATGGGGGAAAAAACCCTCACTGCTCTATTAAAGTAGGTGACCACCTCCCACACCAAGCATTGGCTTCCTCCTTGCCCTGAGTACTGCGCCCTGATCTCTCCTAGGGGAACCCTAACAGTCCACAAGACATGGTTTGAAATTTGCTCATCTAGTGGAAACAGCCCTAAACTAGACATCACAGTCATTTACGATGTTATGCCATGTGTTGACTATGTGGTTTTCAGTACTTCACCGATCTGGGCCTTGCATTCCTTATCTGCAAGTTGTGTGTTTAAAATGGATAACTCATCTCCACCGGCTCTCTCACTTTCCATGATCCTACTGTATAAAGAAAGTACAAAAAGAAAATAAGGATTCCGCTTCATGCCAAGATAGGGTAACAAGAACTGGATTTATCTTCCTATCTAAAACAGCTTAAAAATGGTTAAAACACATAAAGCAATATGGCTTTTAAGATACTGGACATCAGGTGTCAGGCATCAAACGACAGTGATCCCCAAGAGAAGGAAAACTCAAGAGGCGAACCCTACCGTCCCAGCCTGCTGCCTAGGACAGAGTTTACAAGGCCACTCGCAGCCCAGGGAGAGAGAACCTGAGCGAAGCGAGGCAGCTTCCCGAGCTGGGAGGCCAAGCTTGGCAGACTGGGGCTCTGTGATGACTAGAGTCTTTGGAGAAGATTACTGGAGAGGGGAGAACTCCCGGAGCAGGAACTGTGGAGACCTGCAGTTGGGGCGCCTGAAGCTTCAGCACAGAACCCATGGGCACCTGTGTGTGAGGAAACTGCATACCCGAGGACAGTAAAGGCCCACCTGATAGATCAGCTGCAACAGTCTCTGAGGCTCACGCAGGGCAAATAGTGCCTGATCCTACCACTCAGCAAAAGGCTTCATAATTTATGGGTGTCGGGTAGAGTAACCAGAAGGGTCTGACCTCAGAAGTGGAGAAGAATTAGCCTTACTGTATTTTTTGCTAACAAAGCATAGACCTGAAAGGATCAAACTGTTTCTAAGTAACATAAGTGCATCCCAGAACAAAACTCAACAATATTTATAGAAACGATCTATCACTCAACACATTAAAATTCAGTGTCTTCCAAGAAACAGACTCTTAACTACAGAGAACAAATGTTACCAGAGGGGAGATAGGAGGAGGGGACGGGAGAAATAGGAGATGGGGATTAAGGTGTGCACCTGAGATGAGCACCAGGTGATGCATGGAAGTGTTGAATCACTATATTGTACACCGGAAACTAATACAACACCATATGTTAACTCTACTGGAACTAAAATAAAAAATGTAATACAACACCCCCATCCCTGCCCCCAAAGTCAGTGTCTGACATGACCCATGATAAAGAGAAACATCAACCAATTGAAAGCAAACTGGAAACGATACTAGAACCATTACCAGAACTGGATTTCATATGAGCGAGAGGAAAGACTCAGTATGTTAAGGAGAGACACGAAAGGTACAGAAAGACCCAAATCTAATTTTGGGAGATGGAATTATACTACCTGAGATGTAAAACACACTGACAGAAATAAAGGTAAATTAAACATTGCCTATATATATATATATAAATTTTTTTTTCTGAATTTGAAGGCATAGGAATAGAAACATTCCAAATTAAAACACAGGGAGGAAAAAAGACTGAAAAAAATGACCAAAGTCATAAGAAGCTGTGCGAAAATGTCAAGCAGCCAGATGTAGGTGAAAATGGAGTTTCCAAAGGACAGTAGAAAGTGAAGGGGACAGAGAAAATTATTTGAAGAAATAATGGCTCCAAATTTTCCAAATTTGATGAAAACTAGAAGCCTATAGATCCAAGAAGCTCAATAAAACCCAAGCATAAGAAACATAAAGAAAACAACACCAAGACACATCATAATCAAATTGCTCAAAATCAGTGAAAATGATAAAATCTTAAAAGCAGTAGTGAAAAAATGACATCTAGGTAAACAAACATAGAAGGACAGCAGATTTCTTCTCAGAAACAACGCAAGTGTGAATAAAATGAAGCGACATGTTTACTGAAGGGAAAAATGTCATTGTAAAATTCTATGCCTAACAAAACTATTTTTCAAACACAAAGACAAAATAAAGTCTTTTTTACACATATAAAAGACGAAAGAGGGGCACTTGGGTAGTTCAGTTGGTTAAGCATCTGACTCTTGGTTTTGGCTCAGGTCGTCATCTCAATGGTTCATGGGTTTGATCCCTGCATCAGGCTCTGTGCTGACAGCACAGAGCTTGCTTGGCATTCTGTCTCCCTCTCTCTCTGCCCCATCCCTGCTTGCTCTCTATCTATCTCTCTAATAAATAAATAGATAAATAATAAACACTTAAACATGAAAGAATTTATCAACAGAGCTGTACTACAAGAAATGTTAAAAGTCTTTTGGGCAGAAAGAAAATGATACCAGATGAAAATCTGCATTTATAGAAAGGAGTAAATAGCACTTTTTCTAATTTATTTAAATCTCTGTAATTTATAATTGGTCATTTACAGCCCAAAACAAGAACAATGTAGAGTTTACAACATGTATGAGTCAAATGCATGAGAAGCACAAAAGTCAGGAGGACAAAAGTGGAGGCACAGTGTTGTATGATTCTTCAACTATATGTTTCTGTGTATAATATAATGTGAAGATGATGTGCTGAATTATATATGTATACTATAAACTCTAAAGCAACCATTAATCTAACAACAAAGAATCATAACTAATAAAAACTAAACAAATAAATAACAAAAAAAGGAATAAAGTGGAATGTTCAATTAAGCCAAGAAGATGACAAAAAGAAAAGATGGGAAAGGAAAAAGAGAAGAACAAATGAAATGACATTTAAAGCCAACCATGTCAATAACACATTAAATGTAAATAGTGCAGACACCCTGCCCCCAAAAGGCAGAAGTGATATGAATAAAAAAAAAAAAAGCAAGTCCCAATTAAATGCTGCCCACAAATAGCCAATTTGGATTAGAATTAGAAAGCTTAGAAACAGGTATAGAATTTAGCATGCTAATTCTAACCAAAAGAAAGCAGGAGTTTCTCTATTAATAGCAGAAAAGGCATATTTCAAAGCAAAGAATATGCCAAGGTATACAGGTAATTTCATACATATAAAGGGGTCATCAAGAGGACATACTATTCCTAAATACTTTTGCACTTTAATAAGAGTTTCAAAATGCATAACGAAAAAACTGATAGAATTGTGAGAAAAAAATTGGCAAATCCACAATAATGGGTATTTCTGTAATGTACTGGTTAACACATTTGCCTCACATAATAATTGATAGAACAAGTAGTTATAAAATCAACAAAGATGTAGAATATTTGAACAATATTTATCAACTGGACCTTATTAAACTTTACAGAACACTTTATCAACCACATCAGAATGCTCATTTTTTTCAAGTACATGTGGAATATTAACAAGTTAAACCATATTCTGGGTCACAGAACAAATCTCACACTGGAACAAATAGTCAAGTAATATACGTTCTCTGACTACAATGGAATTAAATTATAAACCAGTAACAGACCAATTAAAATCCTCAAATATTTAAAAACTAAATATCACACTTCTAAATAATCCATGGGTCAAGGAAGAAATCAAAAGGGAAACTATAAAAGTATTCTTAACTGAATGAAGATAAAAACATGACATCAAAATTTCTGAGAGGCAGCCAAAATAGTATTAGAGGAAAATTTATACAACTAAGTATCATTATTAGAAAAGATTAAGGTATCAAATCAATAATCTTAGTTTTTACTTTAAGAAAGTAGACAAAGAAGAACAAATGAAACCCCAAAGTAATCAGATGAAAGGAAATAAGAAGATCACATTAGAAATCAATAAAATAAAAAACAGAAAAAGAGAGAAAATCAAAGAAACAAAAGTTAGTTCTTCAAGAAGATAATAGCATTGATAGGCTTCTAGTTAGACTGATCAGGAGAAAAGACAAACATTACTAATACCAAGAGTGAAAAAAATGTCATAACTATAGATTATAAATCTATATTAAAGGATAAGAGAATATTATGACCAAGTTTATGCCAATACATTTGAGAATTTAGATGAAGTGAATTAATTCCTTGAAACACACAAATATTTCAAGAAATATTTCAGAAAGAAATAAATAACCTGAACAGCTCTATATTGATTAAAGAAATTGGATTTGAAGTCTCATACCTTTGAAAATTAAAACTAGGTTCAGGTGGTTTAACTTGTGAATTCTACCAAAAATTTAAGGGATGAATAATACCAGTGCTATAAAATTCTCCCAGAAAACTGAAGAGGAAGGAACACTTTCCAATTCATTTACTGAAGCATTACTGTGATAGCAAAAAGGAGACATTACCAGAAAAGAATACTTGCAAACCAATATCCCTCATGAACATAGATGCAAAACTCTAAGCAACATTTTGGCAAATTAAATTCAACAATGTGTAAAAAGGATAATATATTGTGACCAAGTGGATTCATCCCAAGAATGCTGGGTTGGTTTAACATTTGAAAACCAAATCAGTATGATTCTTTATGATAACAAACTCTAAAAGAAAAACCATAAGACAATCTCAATAGATATAGTAAAAAGCATCTGACAAAATCCAGTATCTATTCCTGATTTAAAAAAAAAATCCTCATTAAAGTAGTAATAGAAAGAAACTTAGCCTGATGAAAGTCACCTAACAAAAACCTATAGCTAACAGTAAACTTCATGGTGAAAGACTGATTGTATTCCCTCCAAAATAAGGAATAAGACTAGGATATCTGCTCTTACCACTTTTTCCCCCGATATTATACAGGAACTTCTGGCCCATGAAGTCAGGCAAGAACATATAAAGGGCATCCAGGTTAGAAAAGAAGAAAAAGAAGTCTTTTTTTGTAGATGGCATGATTGTTTATGTGAGACACTGGTAACTGACAATCTGTTTTTGTATGGCTTCAAAGAATGAAGAATGGTTTTTACATTTTTGTATAGTTGTAAATAATAACAACAATAAAAGAAGAATCTGCAACAGAGACTTTATGTGGCCCATAAAGCCTAAAATATTTACTATTTGGCCCTTTAGAGAAAATGTTTGCCAATCCCTGGTCTGTGTAGAAAATCTACCTAGAAAATTTATGCAGAATCTCCACAAGCCTACTAGATCAAATAAGTGAATTTAGCAAGGTCGTGAGATATAAGATTAATACACAAAATCAATTAAACTTCTACATAATGACAATGAACAATTAGAAATTGAAATTTTAAAAATTCCACTTAGAGTAGCATCAAAAACATTTACATAGGGGTAAACCTGACAAAAGATGTAAAAACCCTATGTGATGAAAATTACATAATATTGCTGAGAAATAAATAACACAAAAATAACGGAGAGATATTTCTTCTTTATGAGTCAGACGACAATAATGTTACGATGTCAATTTTCCCTTAATTCAATGCCATCTCAAAATCTCAGAAAGCATTTCCTGTAGAAATTAACAAACTGGTTTAAAAATTCTTACGGCAATGTACAAAACTAGAATAGCCAAAATAATTAAAAAAAGAAAAAGGTAGGAAAATGTATACTACCTAACTTTAAGGCTTACTATAACAATATAGTAATTAAGACAATGTGGTATTGGTGTAAACACAGACAAACAGAATAATGGAACAAAGCAGATATAGTCAACTAAATTTTTTCCCCAAATTACAAAATAGATTCAGTGGGGAAAGGGTATATTTCAACAAATGATGCTCAGATGCCCCCTAGGATCATAAACAAAAATTGATGCAAAATCATTCACAGACTTAAATGCAGAACCAAAAAGTTATAAAACTTCCATACTAAAACATGGAAAATCCTTGTGATTGTGTATTAGGCAAATATTTCTTGGACATAAGCCCATTAAAAAAAGAAAAAGATAAATAGAACTTCATCAACATCAACTTTGGGGGGAAGTCATTATCTTGATCTAATAATGGCTTCTGGGTATTCATATATACATTAAAATTTTTCAAATTGACCTTCTAAACATGTGCATGTATGTGTCATTTATAAAGCTATCACATGTTTTAAGTTAAATAGAAATGAAATAGGGAAAACATTTGAGATATATATGTATATATGTATATACATATGTGTGTAGATATATATATGTATATATATATACATATGTGTGTGTGTGTGTGTGTATATATATATATAAAATATTAGAGTTGTTAAAAATCTAACTTGCTGGAATCCTTAAGTAATTTTTACATTTCTTTGTCACTTTAAAGGATAAATGCAAATAACAGGAAAAAGCCAATCAGAAGCAAGTCTATATATAACTCCATATTTGTTATCATCACATAGTCACTCATACGTACTAGTGCTAACTAAGTAATTTAATAGCATATCACCAACAGACTATCCCCAGCACTCCAGGGAGTATCTGGAGTGTGAGGAAAGTACACAAGACCACAAAGTTGCATAAAGAGTTTTAATTAACAGAAAATATTACAGTTCAATCAAACATTAAGTATGTGGACTGCATTACTGTGAGAATTACTGGGTGATCTTAGCCTCTGAAGTCCCTTTACCTGACTCAAAAGTGTTAGTGATATTTTTCTTTTCCTGTGCCAGGCTTCAAGGTTCATCTTCCACACTCTCTGCAGTGCCACTTCATGTGCTGAGTCTAGGAGGCTGCCAAGACAACCTTTTCCTTCCACCCAACTTGAACTGCTCCTCCCTCTCTCTGTTGGACCCACTTCTGGTTGTATTTTTTGCAATCTCTTCAATTTCCTGCCTTCCAGAAAGTTACAGGTCATAATGTAGCTTTCACCTGCCTGGTATAGATATTTGCAAAACAAATCCAACATTATAATGGGGAAGGGAGCTTAATGCCTTTTATAGGTGCTCATCATCTTTCTATCTGATCACTTTTTCTGCTCATCTTGCTCAGTGAAGTTTTGCTCATCTTGCTCAGAAGTTTTTCCTGCAACTTCTTTCCCTCTTTGTATGACTTTCCTGTGTTATGGTTTTGTTATAATTAGCAAATAACCTTGGTACATCCCTTAGACTTCTCACACTTTCAGCAGAATTGCCAACAGATCTGCATCCACGTTCACAAGGCTTTGTAACGATGCAAGACCGTGGGCTGATGCTTTTGAGAAGGTTTGTGTAAAATCATAAAGAGGATAAGGATTATATTATTATTATATTATAATATATAATATATTATATTATAATATATTATAATTATAATTATATTATATTATTCCGCTCATGCTGCATTTACCAGAACAGGAGATTTCTCAGGGTGTATAGAAGAGTCTTACCTGGAAAGGCTCTAACTCCAGGATTATTTTTCAACATAATTGAGTCAGGAAGTCCTTGTTGACCGCTTAACAGTATTTAAACACAAACCCTTTGGAAACTCCCTCTTCCTCTGGCTTCTAGAACTCCTAGACGACCTGTTAACTTCTTGAAGTTATCTTAACAGCTCTTCTTCCTACCTACATGCTCTGTGAATGCAAATGTAGACATTTCCCCAGCTTCTCTAAACTCTCTGCCAAAAACAACTTATTCACCCTCACTTGCGACTTAATTACCTCTTACTGATAATCCCGATCTTCCCTTCTCTCCTGCCTCTAGACTTGCACTGTCCAATAAGAAAGCCACTAGTCACTAGTGAGACCTTGAAATGTGGCCAGTCCCCCTTGAGATGTATCATAAGTATAAAACACAAATACAAGAAAAAAATAATATTGATTAAATGTTGAAGAATATTTTGGATATATTGGGTTAAATAAAATATATTACTAAAAGTAATTTCATTTGTTTCTTTTTATCTTTTCTGAAATTCTAGCTCCTAGAAAATTTAGTATTACATATGTGGCTTGCATTACATTTCCACTGAACAGCGCTGCTCTAGACCTGAAATTCAAACTGACCGTTTAAATTGAACACACTAGAAGCTGATACCAATCTATTCCAGACCCTCAAGTCTGTTAACTGTTATTATGGAATAAACATCAGTTGGCATGAGACACATAGCTTGTATAACATCAGCTGCTGCTGTTAAGGAAATTGTATGATGAAGGAACTAACTCTAGGATAAATAACTTATGAACTGGGTGACAGGATGACTCTGGTAATTGTCAAAGAGCCTGTCAGCATCACTCATGGGCAGCTACGGCAGGAATGTATGTAGGACTGGGAAATAACACTATATGCTTTTGACTAGAAAGGTACAGCAGTTATGAATGAAAACAACCAGGGATTTGCCAAAATAGTGGATAAAGTGTATATGCATTTGGAGTCAGAAATGTGAGCAGTTACACACTGTGACATATTCACCTCAGGTACTGTAACCACCTAAATGTGCCAAATATTTTCTTACATGATCTTGGCTAATAGAATCTTCCTCTTCACCTAGCCTAAAACCTGGAGTCATTTTTGACTCAACCCTTTCCTTTATTACCCATAGACAAGCACCAAACCCCATTTATTCTACCAACACCCACTCGCCACACCCACATTTTTTTCCTCCTTAAAGAAAACCAGAGAAGGGAGACACAGGTCCATATGCTGCCCCCACGGTCCCAAGAGGGAGAGCTCATGATTTGGCCTGCCGCTATATGGTGACAAGTAACTTACAAAAAAACAACGTCCCGTTCTTTTCTCCAGTAGAAATAGCTGGTAGTTAGGAATGCAAATAGGTGAGATGGACAGGCCCTCAAGATACCTTAAGATGACACAGGAAAGGGTTTTAGAGCAGAACAAACCCTATTTTCTTTCTTTGCTTCTCTCTTTCCTGTCCCTTCCCCCTAATTATTTTTATTGCCTTCTTTTTCTAATACATGTAAGCTGTGTGGGTTGGTGAACACAGTTTCATTACTTGACATAGCAGAATACAATTCCTAAGTGATTTTGGATTATCTCTTGACTTGCGTTAAGAGGAAATAACTCAGAATTGCATGTGCAGCTGGCATTTATGTCAATTAAACTGTAAACCTTATTGAATTTTAAGACTTTGAGTAGCCTAGAAATTCTCTTCTTAAACGAACTGGCAATTGTCTAAGCATATGTACCAGGGTACTTAATTTTTATAGTTTCATTGTTTTTAAAGACTCTACTGATGGCATGTTAGGTTGTGTGAGTCCTGTTCAATAACAGAATGCATAGATATATAAAGTCTATGTGCAGAAGCTCTCCTACCTGTGTATTGATTGATTATAGGCAAAGAAAATTTGATGCACAGATTTTTTTTTAAAAAAATCTGTCTTTGAAATGGTCCTTTGCTGTCACAGTTAAGACCGTCAAACTATAGTCTAGTTGTTTCAGTCAGCTCCTTTGCTATTGAGTTCATGCCAGTATTTATTTAAGTGCTAAGTAAATAATATATTAAGTGGAATTATGAGTGCCACTAATTATTAATGTGCTATACATTTCCTTAATCAAATTCAAATTATAGAGCAATTACTAAACTGAGATGTTTTATAATCTTTGATTTAGAAAAATTCGATCTCTAACTTTCCTGCAGCATAAACCATACTAACACATGGTTCAGCTGCAGCCATGATCCAACACATGGGCAGTTTTGTGTGTCCAAATATCCCCCATCAATTAAACCCTATTGTTACATAAGTTTCTTTCCAGCCTTTGTACACCTGCATTGGACTAAACCACAAAGTCAATCAACTGTACCTTTACTGCGCCATTCTCGTGGATGGTGACACAGTTGTCGGCATCTTCTGAGAGTTGGTACAAGGCTTGAGCTGTTGCTCGATGCACATTGGGGTCATCTGATTTCAGGTAATGCACTAATGGAGCCACTGCTTTGTACTCGCCAAAGGCCACTCTATTTCTGCCCCACATACAGCAATGTGAAATAGCTTCTGCTAGATGACGCCTCAGTTTATCATTATTCTGCACAAAGGAAATGAATTGTGGTACACGCATTGCAAAGAACCCGTGAGGTCATGTTTGTGTGCTACCTGTTTATTATCCAATAAAATGCCAGTGAGTCAAGGGAGAAGGGCTAAGTGGCTATTCAGGTGGTGTCTTGAAAGAAATTAGTATTTTGGTGGCCCCAATGGACCAACGTTCAATCCTGAATTTTCTTATGACTTTAAAAAATGTTTAACTTTTTTAAATTGACTACTGAACATAGTTGATACACTCAAAAGCAATCAAGTGCCTGGCATTTGTTATTTGCTCAAGGTTTGATTTCCTTTTGAGCAAGTGCTTTAATAAAAAAAGAAAAGTAGTTAAAGAATACTGGACATTCTTAAGGGAGCATTTCATTTGACTGGCATAGGTAGATTCACCCTATACTTTCACCCTAGGAGTACTTCTACATCAGTAATATACCTTGGTTTCCTAGAGGGAAAAGACAGTGCAGCAAACAATGATATGTTTGAGTCCGCCATTTTCCTTTCTATATCCTTTATACACTATATCCTTTTTTTTGTATGTAATTAACTGCAATAGGTATAATATAACCAAATAGGATACAGTTTTCTGCTTAATAATTGTACTATTCTCTTGATTGAGGCAACAACTTGGTGTCCTTAACTGAATCTGGCAGTTATTCTTAGGAACTCAGAATTAGACTAAAAAGTCTTCTAAACCAAGCATCCTTCCAGTGATTGAATTTCTGCTCTACGACTTTCCTGCCAAGAGGTAGCCCAAGCTATGCTCAAATACCTCTGATCGTGGTGAAGTCATTATCTCTCAAGGCTGCTTATTCTATCTGGCACAGCTCTGAATAAATAATACAGTGGTTGCCAAAGTCTTCTAGTTCAAGAATGCCATCAATCCAAGCTTGCTAAGCCTGGGGAAGAGCATTTAACTTGTAATGTTGGCATGAACAATCATCTTAAGGATAATGAATGATAATGATGGTGGTGATGGAAAATGATAGTTAACACTTCTATAATAACACTTATATTTGGCACTACTTTACTTGCCAGTGACAAATAAAAAACAGCCTATATTTTACAAGGATCTTGCATATTAAATTGTACAGTTAGAACACACTTTCATATTGATCAGTCTCGGAGACATTAAATTAGTTGACCAAAATCTCATACCTCATAGGTGATGGATATTAAGCTTGAATCCAGGTCTCCGGACTCTAAGTTTATGGTTTTTACCACTACTCCATGATATCTTAAGACCATATACATTTAAAATAAAAGGATGTGTTACTTACTGTATTTGCTAGTTTGGACAATAAAGGGACAACTCCACGATCTGTAATAACAGCCAAATTTTCTTGATCTTTTGCTATATTTGTAATAGCAGCACATACACTTGCCAAAACTTCTTTACTATCTGATTTCAGTAAATTGACGACAAGTTCCAAACCACCAACAAAGGAACGGACCATTTCTCCAGCATCCTAGAGAACAATTAAAAACAAAAGATGTTATCAAAAATAATCTTTTGATTATCATTTTTTAAAAAAAAGCAGAAAGTAAGGATAAGGCTATTAAGTACACCTTTGGCATAAAAAATTCAATTCATTTATTATACATAATTTCTATGTATGTTTGCATATGTACATAACCACACGATTCAACTTCAACAAATATTTATTGAATAACTATTATGTGAGAGTTACCATGCTAACTACTGGGAATACAGAAGTTAGTAAAATACAGCTTATTCTTATTTGCAGTAGTTATGCTTTATGAAGTCATCACAAAAATTGTGATGTTAGTAAATACTGAACCATTGTTTCTAGGGGGAATGCAGTGTTAGGTCAACAGATCAATACATCACTGATCAATAGATAACCTTGTTTTATGGGTTTTTCCACTTAGGCTATCTTATTTCATATATTGCTAATTCATCAACTCATGGACACCTGAACTCATGGTGAGTCCATGGCTGAACTCATGGACACCACCACACTATAAGTCATGCCTGAAGGAAGCTTATCTAACACATGAATTTTCTCTGAAAGGCACAGCCTTCTTGGGTTTAGGAACACTAGAGAGCACTGGGTGTCACACACAGGGGCCATGTTAAATAGTGAAATCACCAACAAAACCCACAACGATGTGAAAAATATGGCACTACTAAGTAGACAATAAAATTGATGCTTGTTAACAGTATGGGAGCTAACAACAAAAAGGCAGAGAGCCATCTTGTTCAACCTCAGCTGAGAACGTGCATTTTGGGCAACTTAAAATTTTCACCTCGCCATGCACGTCCAAGAATGACCATGGAAGTGCTGTGAGTATTGATTTCAGGATTACAAAAATTTTAGCAAGAGGGTGAAAATTCCCAAACAGACTTTGTGAAGAATGTAGATTGACTGTGCATGCTCTTTTGCCATCATGTTGCTTGCCATCCAGTGGGGAAGAGTGGCATTAGGAGATAAGTGTAATGAACAGCACTAAGAGGAAAGAGGTAAAGATACTACAATGACACGCAACAAGGGAGGCATTCAAGGACGTACCCTGCCCCAAGAGAATGTTGGTAAACTAAAGTCTAAAAGATAAGGAGTTATCCAGGATGGAGGGGACTCAGGATGGAGGAATAATCATGAAACAGACCTGAGAATGAGAGAGGAGGCACCTTTTTTTTTTTTTCTTCTTCAGTGTAGTGTAGCTAGAGCATAAGTATGAAAGGGAGAATGGGAGAAAATGATACTTCCTGAGATCTTGAAGGCTCTTTACTGTTAGCCTTGGCAGAGAGTATAGAGATCATTTTAAGGGCATGAGAAAGCCACTGAAAAGGTTTAAGTGTGTGTCTTGGGGGGGGGAAGAGTGGGGAAGGGCATTTTATCAATTTTGTATCACAATAGCTCTCTCAGGATTGCAGAGTTGAGGTTGAGGCAAAGAATGTGCTGGGGACTCAGAGGCTATTTTATTAAGGTCACTCAAGAGGTGGTGGCAGTTTGGATGTAGGTTATGGTCTGGACCTGGAGAAAGGGGTGTGGGTTGGTGAGCACCAACTGGAGACGATGAGGACCAGTGATCTGATGGTGATGCCCATGTTTCTGGTTTGACCCCATGGTTCTCATGTTGGAGAGGCAGGGTGTTGTTTTGTGTTCTTACGGTGAGAAAGGATGGTATTTGATATTAGGAGGCCTAATTTGAATGAAATGCCTACAAGACATTTAAGCGGAGACATCCAGAAGCCAGTTGCATATATGCCTTTGGAGCTCAGGAAAGAAAACCACGCTTGTGTCATAGACTTGGAAGTTGTCAGTATGGAGACTGTAACTGAAATAATGCATGTGAGAGATGGTGAGTGAGGGAGAAGTGGGTTCTCTGTGTCAGTGCTGCAAGTGTGGGTGGGAAAAGAATTTGTCAGAGGAACCTGAAAACGGATGGTTGCCCAGAAATCCTCACCTCCCTAATGTATGGTGGTGGCTGTGTGATGTCCAATTATTTGGCTCTGGGGCTTTCTCAAGAACTTAATACCTTTTTTTTTTCTTGGTGCAGAAGGTGATTTTATTAAAGCATGGGGACAGGAACCATGGGCAGAAAGAGCTGTACTGGAGTTGTGTGTGTGTGGCTGGGGTGCGGGGGTGCGGGGTTCTATGGAGTTGGGGAGATAAAGTCAAGAAGGAGTTTCCAAAGAGAAATTAATACCTTCTAAGTGCCAATCATGTATCAGGCACTTTGCATACATTATCTCAGTTAAACCACACAATAACCACACGGAACAGATATTATTTCCATTTTAGATTTTAAAGACTGAGGTTTCAAAGATGTTGAACACCATAAACTAGACTGTGTCCCTCAAGGGGCTGTGTTCTAGTAATCTTAATGAACTTTATAATCATAAATCTGAACATCTCATTCCCCTATCTCCCCAATTCTTTCATTGCCCTTAGGCAATTCTTCTTGCCCTTAGGATAAAAAACAAACTCCACATGTGGTTTACAAGCTTTTCATGGTGTGTGTGCCCCTGGCTTTCCTGCCTCACCTCTCTGCCTTGATCCTCTCTTCCAACCCCCTACACATGAGCCCTAAGCCAGTCCCACCCCAACCCCCCACCCACATCCCCTGGCCCAGGAGTTAATAATCAGAATTCTGACACTCACTCTCTGAGAATGTGGCTCATTAAGTCTGGGATGGGGCCTACGAATTTTTTTTTTTTAATCTCTCTTGTGAGTCTGAACTTCAGCCAATATTAGGAACATCAGTCTTTCAAGTTCATGTCCTCAAACGTGCCACTTGCATGTCTCTGTATCTTTGCCCATGGCTTTTTTGTCTATTTCCCCACTAGCTTGGGACTTTCCACATAGCCTTGGCTACCAACTAAGGTAATGTTCTCTTTAGGGAGGCTTTCCTGAACTGTGAGTCTGGATTAAGTTTCTCTTACTATAACACCTGGTTCTTCCATGTTATAGCATTTACTACTCTCTGCAGGAGTGACTTAAATTTATTTGCCTTTGTTTATTGTTGTATGCCGAGTTTTTGTGAAAGTTTCTGGCAAGTTTCTAGAAACCCCATTGAATGAACCTGCAAACTCATAGCTACAAAAGGAAGCTTTTTCTGAGGACATAATGAACCAAACTAAACTTCTAGGGAATGGTGAAGGCAGGACCCCCTCAGGTTCTTCCCAAGTGTAAGTGGAAAGTATCTTTTCCACAACACGCTGCCTCTCCTGCCTGCTATGGGGACCGTGCAAACAATATTAGTGGCCTTGTTCTCAATACCACATGTAAATACAGGACACACTTTCACATTCTGATGCGTTAATAAAATTGCTTACAAAATATTTGCCATTTTCCCAAAATTCTACGATAAAGCTTGTTATATAAAACAAATGATTATACTTTCAACTGAATTCTACACTGTCACCTCATTACACTTATGTGCACTAAGGCACAATCAAATCAAAAGACTGTAAAAGCTAATTTATTAACCTTTGGTCAAATATCCCACATAAATTAATCCACGTTGCCATTTGAAGCACTTAGTAGTGGTAGTTGCTGTAGTGCTATTTCCATGTTGTAGGTGAGGAAAACCTTAGAGAAATAAATTAGTATGTGCAAAGTACAAGAAGGATACACGGCAGAGTGCGATCTGAATCCATGTCTGCCTGGCCCCGAAGCCACTCTACAATACTGCAGTCATTGGTCCAAATGAAATAAATTCATAATCTTAATCACGTACTTGGTCTGGATGCATGAGTAAACTCAAAGGCAAAAACAATGGCTCTCAGAATTGCAGGGAACTTCCAAAGTGCAGTCCCCAAACTCCACTTTTTTAAGTGATGTTATGTGTGTCAATGAGCTAATATATTAGTCAATTATGAAACTACAGAACGATTTTTCTTTCTCAAGAAAGTCTGAAGGAATTCTGGGAAGATGATGGTGGCATAGTTTTTGAGTCTCTCTCAGAAAACAGAGACACTAGTGGCAGCAAAACAAAAAGCACAGAAATGCTAGATGAAAAGATATCGTCACAGACCCCCAAATATAAGCAGATCGGGGCAAACTGCTGAAATTACAAAGCCCACATGTTCTAAGAAACCAGAAATCTGCAGAAAGAGGGACTTGTAAAGGCCCTAGAACCAGGGAGCCCACACTGATTAATGAATAAGACCAAAATGTTCCCAGGTCTGATGGTGCTGGAGCATTCTGTGGTCTGAATCCTTTGAACTCGTTATACTACAAACTGAAGGTTCCTTCTAGGTTGAAGCCTGCACTGAGGAGAAACTAGTGGGAGCTGCGTACAAATAGAGCACGGCAGGGACAGAGGGATGAAGGAATGACAGAGTCCAGGTAAAAAGAGAGGAGGGGAACAAAGCAGTCTGAGTCTGCTCTCCATCACTGGGAAAGTAACAGAAATGAGATCTTGAGGACCATGAAATTAGAAGTGCCACCCTGGTCCATATCTCCCTCTCAAAACACCACGAAAACTCACTGCACTTAAAAATGAGCAAAACAAAAAGACTATGGTCAATTTCCATATAGAATTACTAGAAGAAAAGGAATGAGCTGAAAGAACATTACAGAAGCAATGAAAGGAAAATGTTAATTAGAATTATCAAAGCTTATAAATTGGGTGATTAGTAAAAAAAAAAAACAGTTGTTAAGGGCAGGTGAAACCCATCTACAAAGAATTAGACATGAAAGCAGAATTCATTTTGAAAATGAAGAGTAAACCAGAAGGAACATAAAAATGAATAAATATAATGGGTAATGCTTTTAAATAAATAGAATATGTGGAGAGTCCAAGGTGACAGAGGTTGGGGGAGGGGGGCACCTGGGTGGCTCAGTCGGTTAAGCATCCAACTCTTGGTTTCAGCTCAGGTCATGATCCCACAGGTTCGTGAGTTTGAGCCCTGCTTTGGGCTCTGTGCTGCCAGTGTGAGACCTACTTGAGATTCTCTCCCTCTCCTTCTCTCTCTGCCCCTCCCCCACTCACACTGTCTCTGCCTCTCTCAAAATAAATGAATAAACTTAAAAAAATGATAGGGAAAAAGCTAACAAAAAATTGAAAAGACTAGGCAGAGAAAATAACATATGCATAGTGAGTCCCTAAGAAGGGAACAAAGCAATACAATGGAGCAAATTTTGAAAACCAGGATTCAAGAAAACTCTCTCCTGAAATAAATAAAACCTGAGAGTCACCCTATGTACCTGGGAAAATTGGCCCAGAATATGCTAACATAGAGAAATATTCTAGTACAACTGCTGGACTTTAATAAAAAAAAATTATTTGGTCATCTAGGCAAAAGACCAAGTCACTTCTAAGGGAAAGAATAAGATATCCTTAGCCTTTTAATAGGAATGTTTTTATGCAGAGGGAAAGGAATAACATATGTAAACTACTCAAGAGAAAATGTGAATCAATGTCCTAATATCTGGCCAGAATGACCTTCAAGTATAAAACTGTTATTGGGGCACCTGGGTGGCTGAGTTGGTTAAGCGTCCGACTTCAGCTCAGGTCATGATCCTGTGGCTCATGGAATCGAGTCCCGCATCGGGCACTGTGCTGGCAGCTCAGAGCCTGGAGCCTGCCTCAGATTCTGTGTCTCCTTCTCTCTCTACCCCTCCTCCACTTGTGCTCTCTCTCTCAAAAATAAATAAACATTTAAAAAAATATAAAACTGCTATAAACGTGGAAGACTCCAGGGAATGTGTTAATACAGGCCCTTCTGAGGAATCCACTTGACATTGACTGTCAGATCTCCAAAAGACTAAGAAGACATAGACAAAAGGATGACAGATTTCTTAAAATGCCCCATTGGTTTCATTTCCTTCAGGATGAGGTTTAAATCATTAGCATAACATTCAAGTATTTTCCCTATCTCTCTAAACCTCACCCGCTGGTCTTATTTCCCAGTATACCCTTTTGCATAAACTATATTGCAGCCTCTAGGAATACTGGTGCCATGTTCTTTTACATCTTTGACTATGTTATTTTCTTTACCTGGATGCCCTTCTAAACTAGAAACTCCTACTCAGCCCTCAAAACTGACTCCTTTTAATAGCAGCTTAAATAACATTTCCTCCATAAAATTCACTCCCTCCCCCAACTCCCCTTCTCAGTAAATTCGTTTCCTCCCCTCTACATTCCTATAGATGATTTTATCCAAAATCCATTCCCTCATTCTCCCGTATTTCCCAAGCCTTGATTTTATTTGGGTATCTAACTCTCACACAGAAGCACCTGGAGAAAATGCATCTATACCCCAGATGTAACTCTTGATTGGCCTAAGCCTATCATGGAAGTCTCGTTGCCTCTGCCATTATTTGTTTAGGAGTAGGCTAGATATGGCCCAATTATAGCCAGTGCGTTCTGAGATGAGGTCTCCTAGGAATCTTCTGGAAGTTCTTCTATGTATAATAAGGAATAATCACACGTCACACTGAGAAAGGCAGAGCAGACAGAGGAAAATAGCCTGGGGTCCTTGATGACATTGTCAAACTGCTGAATCAACCAGGCCTAAATTCTGCTTTGGCTATTTAAAACCAAAGGTATCTATAGCCATTTTTTTCATTCTATTGCAGTTGTTTCTTATGGGTCCTTTCCCCATTAATTTGTGAGCTGCCTGGTCTTATTCTCTGACTCTCACTTGGGATATGGTCTGGTGTCTGTCACACAGTAGACTTCCAATAAATCTTTGTGGAATTGTGAAAAAATAAAAATAATAAGGGGACTATGACTTTAAGATACTTACAATCACTAAAAAGCAAAAAGCATTCATTATGCATTAATAATGTAACTACATAAAATGGAATATAAATGGATAAGACCACTTCGACCTCATCATCTAGTGACTTCTGGTTGTCTCACTGCTTTATCAGCCACAGCACTGGGGCCATACTGGCAGAAATAACAAAAGTGATCACATCTGCTTCTGTTCCAAGAACTTCCTAAGGTGCATGGTATGAGATAGAGGGAGCCAAAGTCTCAATGAGATCATGGGCATGGCTCACCAAGGTCTTATAATGTTTACAATCTGTGGGACAGTGAAATGTTAAGACTCAAGCCTACAGGTCCTGCCAAAGTTTGTTTGTTTGGAAGGTAAGGACCCACCCCCCCTCTTGATCTCTCTCTCTCTCTGTTTTCCTTTTTAGGTTTAAAGATTCTAAACATATGACATCTTGCCTCACATAGTTTCTATGGAAAGGGAGACAGTATATTTAAGGATGGAAAAAGTAATTATTCTGCCAATACTGTCTTTCACTAATGCTAAACGACTGGGCAAATTCAACACATTTTCCACCTTCTCACATATCTTAAAAACTAGTCTTTGCCAATTTTGCCACTGGTGTGATATTGGTTATGCACAATTCAAATTTTCATCTCTAATGCAAAAACCCTCAATTAGAATAATATTAGCCATAGCAATAACAAAGTCTAACTTTTTGCAGTTTACAAAGGACTTCCTCATGCATGTCTCCTCTGATCCTCACAGCTCTGCCTGTGGGAGGCATGATGTCCTCATTTTACAGACAGGAAGGCTCAAGGTTCATGAATAGTCAGTGACAAAACGAAAAATCAACTGTATGTTTCCTGATTTCTCATTTCATGTCTTTTCACTATACACTGTGTTTTAGACCTGCAAGTCCCAACAATTAATATTTACCGGGTTATACCTAGTTTATAAACAGTCAGAAGAATCTTCACAATTTAGAGGGTTAACAATTCCAAAGAGATGAAGCTACTTTGCCAATGACAGTTCCTAAGACAAATAAAAACAGTAACTGAAAGAGAATATGAAACACCTTCATACTGCTATTAAAGTTTGAATGGTTGAATAAGTAGGAAAAGGTGTCAAATTCAATGAACCCAAATCAAGTCAAATACACAAAATAGGATGAAAAATATAAAGTAACAAAATACTACTGGTTGAAATTCAACTAATAGGAAAATATTAAGACATTATTTACAGATTAATGAATAAAACAGAAAATTGGATGTTTTGGCAAAGAGCAATTAAATTAATGGGTATGAAATTCCTTCTCTTGCCTCCAGCAAAAAGAACTGGCAGTTTTCTGATGAGGTGAGATATACATAATGCAACTTTAAAGCACATACAAGGCAAGCGTAACATGACTTAAGAACAAAAATTTGTAACCAGGAGGGCTATAAAAACACTGTTTTGTGCCATACAGACACCATACAATGCATAATACAGTATTTGAAAAAGATTTAAAAATAGCACATTGCATATAAAAAATTCCAAAAATGCTACATTCACATTCGAACAGCATGTCAGAGAAACCAAAACTGAACAGGCAAATCTTGTCCTAAAAGTATATCCAATATATCAAATGCTTTTAAAATTCTAAATACAACATACACACACACACACACACACATAAGGAGAACAGACTGTTTGTGTGGCTCTATCACAATAAGATCCTTGTTCTGTTTCTAGAAGTTAAGTCCTATGGCTTAAAAAAAATTTACTGATTTAGAACTGCTTTACACTTTCAAATGTAGTTCTTCAAAACTCAAAGTTAGGATATCAGTTAGTACTTTTTCATTCTGAACTGAAGGAAAAGTAAATTAATTTCAGGTAAAATAAATGATTCCGTCCTCACAGTGTAGATTCAGATAGCAGAAAATTCATTGTACTTTGTAGGTAGCTTTATCAAATTAAATCACAAGAAAAATAAAGAGAATAAATTCAATGGTTCTGATTTTTTCTACTTTCCTAGCCTAATTTAAGATAATTTTCTTAAATACCACAGAGAACTGTGATTTTGCCATTTTACTATGTCCTGTGTTGATTCTGCTTTAGATACAGTGTTCTATTAATGAGGAGGTCTAAACTGTGAGAAACCATTGTGTATCCAGAGGCTTATAGAGTTAATTAAATGACATTCTTAACCGATGATGTCTTTGAAAAATGCTTACAACTTGTACAAAGAACTAAACAAATGTAAGTCATATTATCATAAAATAGCTATTATATAAATCTATGTGTGCATACACATATATTTAATTTTTAACATTAAATATATATAGAACTTTTCTCCACTTGTACTGAATGACACAGATTAAAATGAGTACAGCAATTTCTGGTTAAGATCCAGTCAGATGCTTCTGAACACTGAGTTGTATGCATAAGGCTAAGAACAACAACTTGAAACCATAATCTTAACAGAAAAAAAAAATTAACTCTATGAAACACTATACTCTAAAAATGCCAAGAGTCTCCCCATTTATGGAGAGACTGTTTTCTAAAAGTTTACTTGTTGGGTCTACAACATCACATTTTGCTGTAAATATGTGGTTAATGTCTCAGTTTGACAGATAAGAGTCTATTTAACTCATAATGAACCTGACTTATAACACACTAACTGCAACTAATCCTCATTTGCATGAATGTTCTAATAGTTAAAGCCAGATACTTGTCTCCCTCATCTTCTGTGATGTGTAACTTTGTCACGTCAAATTATTTTCATAGGTCTCCTCTCTCTTTTATCAGAGTTTCTCTTTAAAAAAATTTTGTTTAATGTTTATTTACTTTTGAGAGAGAGAGAGAGAGAGAGAGAGAGAGACAGACAGGGGAGGGGCAGAGAGAGAGGGAAACAGAATCCGAAGCAGGTTCCAGGCTCTGAGCTGTTAGCAAAGAGCCAGACGCAGGGCTCAAACTCATGAACCGTGAGATCGTGACCTGAGCCGAAGTCAGATACTTAACCAACTGAGCCCCCAGGTGCCCCTCAAAGTTCCTCTTAAAACCCACCCAGAGTTTAACACAACTCCAGATGTGGTCTGACCAGAACAGAGTGCATCGGAATTCTTATCTTCCACGATGTAGACAAGGAACTTCTGCTAGCGTGGCCAAACGCATGCACTATTTCAGCGGTTACGTTGCCCTATTTGTTTACATTAAGCTTTGAAGTCAGCCAAAATCCCTATATCTTTTACAAGTGAATTATTGTACAGCCAGTACTCTCACATCCTGCATTTACAGGATTTCCAGCTTCCTTTTATTGCATAAAAGGGATTGAACAGTTTTCATATAAAAGAGATAAGTTTTAGATGTAAATTTCACTTTGTAAAAGTGCATTTCTATGTGAAGCTTTGAGAAACATCTGGATATTCTGAGGTAAGTAATTTATCTCACCATTATTAGGTTAAAAAAATTCCTCAGGGAGGCAGAAAATATAGTTCTTGAGGCAGTAGTTCCCAAACTGTGTTGCACATTAGAATTTCTGGGGGAATTTTTAACTTTCCCTAAGCCCAGGGTAGATCCCATACCAATTCAATCAAAAGATTTGGTGGTAGGGTTCATCCATACATATCTCTAGGTGATCTCAATATATAGCAAAGTTTGACAACCACTGGTTTAAGAGTTGAAGTCAAATAGTGAGAAGGCCTTGGGGCACATCCCGTTTCATCACTATTAGATATGTGGCTTTGAGCAAGCTACATAACTTTGCTAAGCTTCAATTTCATCACCTGTGAAATGCAGCTAATAATAGTATTTATCTCTTAAGGGTTGTTAGAAGGATACACATAAAGCATATAACAAGGTGCCTGGCATATGATAATAGCTGTTATTAGTGTTTTTATTTTCTAATATTTTGAGAATGTATTTGTTATCAATAATTTGCACAACAAAATATCAACTTAAGGAATAACCCCTTGAAATCTGATTCCACCTATCAATCATCCTTATGAATATATTCAAAATATGTAACTCATGTAGCAACATTTTACTATGTATTCAATCCTATTTAAAAAATTTTTTTTAATGTTTTATTTTATTTTTGAGACAGAGAGAGACAAGACAGAGCATGAGTGGGGGAGGGTTAGAGAGAGAGGGAGACACAGAATCCGAAGCAGGCTCCAGGCTCTGAGCTGTCAGCACAGAGCCCGACGTGGGGCTCGAACTCACAGACGGTGAAATCGTGACCTGGGCCGAAGTCGGAAGCTCAACCGACTGAGCCACCCAGGCGCCCCACAATCCTATTTTAAAACCCATCAAGAATGAGTTGGCAAAAATACATCCTTGATTGTAATTAGGTAATACATCTATGTTTATTTATATCATTAAAACTACTTTCATTCATACATTCATTCACTTGGCAAATGAGAAGCCTCAGAAATGTTAAGATACTATTTTATATTGTGGGATTCAAAATAAATAATTTGGTTTCACGTTATAATCACCTGGAGTGATTTTTTTAAGAAACAGGAATGCTGGGGCACCTGGGTGGCACAGTCGGTTGAGCATCCAACCCTTGGTTTCACCTTAGGTCATGGTCTTGTGATTCATGAGTTCAAGCTCCACATCAGGCTCTGCGCTGACAGAGCAGAGTCTGCTTGTGATTCTCTCCCTCTTCCTCTCTCTCTGCCCCTCCCCCACTTGCATTCACTCACTCTCTCTCTCAAAATACATAAGTAAACTTAAAAAAATATGAATGACTAAACTTCAATCTCAATATAAATATTGGGGGTAGGGCTCTTGCATGAGAACGTTTTTTTTTTAAAGCTCTGAAGGTAATGTGTATCTAGAATAGAGAATGATTGATGTGAACAATTTAAGTCGTGTTGCTGTTACTTACAGAAATCATAGCATTGGTGATGAACTCCAATGCCCATGTTTAGTTTAAGAATAGAGGAGGGGGAGCCCTTCTGGAATCCTCTATCATAGGAATGAGAACACTAGCAAAAATTGGCAAAATTGATTTTTTCAGAACTCTAGAATTTAATGAAAATTTAAACACAGCATGTTTATTCAAGAAAAAAAAAAGCTGAATCTCAGTAAGAACAGTGAGTTTTGTGGCATTTTAGCTTTCCCCATTCTCAGCTCCCTCTTCTCAGCTCTGTAGTAGACTTGAAACCATAGTATCTGGGAAAACCCACAGCCTAGCAGCCTAGGGAGGGAAGGTGGGTGTGGAGCTCCCCTAAAAGCTCCACTCCAATGGAATGGTTGGGATTTGACATAAATGGTAGCTTCTATGCAAAGGTCCAAAGGCTTGTCTTTACCTCACGTATCACCCACTGAGGAAAATTCTATTCTCAGGGCATGTCATAAAAAACATTAGTGGCAACTGTTTTAACATAAAAGCTGTTTGAGATGGTAATATCACTTGGGACAAACCAGAGGCTGGCCAAAACATAATTAAAAGGAAAATCTCAAAAAGTGATGTCCATAGAGGACCTTGAAAAAAATACAACATATTTGTTGGGATCTAAAATGCCACAGGTAAGTGCAGGGCTATGTGCATAGTCAGAAGAGACCTGAGATAGCCCTAAATGCTCACCTCTGGCTGATCTTGAGGCTCTACATGAGCAGAAAAGAAGGGTAAGATAGAGTTGTAAACCCTGCTGGAGTGTTCAATGTGTGCCCCATAAAACACATACAGAATACCTCATCAAAGGGTGAGAAGTCTACTAGTGCATGGAATTCAAGGAGATCTGTCAACTCATTAGCTGAAATGAGTCAACTGAGCAGAAATCTCAGTGGCCACGCGGACAAAGAATACAGACGTCATAGAATTAGTTCAAGAAAGTCCCTAACAAATAATAGCAAAACAGCAACAGACAGCAAAAGTACAATCCCTGAGGAGAGGAAAATCTAATTTCCAGAGTTTCTACATTATATTATTTAAAATACTAAGTTTCTTTCCAACAAAAAGTTATGAGACAAAGAAAGAGGAATGTATACCACAAAATGTAACCAAGAAATATGACCAAGGGAAAAAAGCAGTCAATAAAACTGGACCCTAAGGAAGCCTGTACCATGTTGGACTTAACAGATAAAGGCTTTAAATCAGCTGTTAAAACTGTGTTCCAGGAACTAAAGGAAACCATGCCTAAACAATTAAAGATTGGGAACAATATCTCAGAAAGTAGAGACTATTAATACAGAGATTGAAATTAAGTGTAAAAAAAGAATCATTAAAAATTCTGGAGCTGAAAAGTACAATAAATGAAGTAGAAAATTCACTTCATGGGACTAACAGCAGATTTGAGCAGACAGAAGAGAGATTTAGTGAACTTGCTGATAGGCCAGTCAGATTACCCAGCCCGGGGAACTAAAAGAAAATGAATGAAGAAAAATGAACACATCCTCAGACACCTATAAAACACCATCAAGCATACCATCCTACATATGTGGGAGTTTTGGAAAAAGAGGAGGGAGAGGGCGAAAGAATATTGAAAGAAATAATGGCAAATGCTTCTTGAATTTTATGAAAAACTTTAACTTATGTATTCATGTATCTTGATGAATTCCAAGGAGGATAAACTCAGATATAAACACCTAGACACATTATAGTCAAATGGTGAAAGACAAAGAGAGAAACTTGAAAGTTGAAAATTGTATGTGAAAGCTGTACATGACTCGTCACATAAAAGGAAACCTCATTTATAGTAACAGCTGACTTCTTCTCAGAAAGCTTGGAGATACTACCAAGATGGTGGACTCAGAAGTTCCAGACACTTGCTCCCCCATGGAAACATTAAATAAACAACTACAGACTAACTAATATAACTTTATAGGAGCTCTGGAAACCAATTCAGAGATCTATAGCAAAGAAGCAAGAAAAAGTCAAAATAAAAACTTAAAGAAATTTCCTGGCATTTTTACTTTCTCTTGTTCCACCCAGTCCTGGCAATGGCACAATGTGGTCAGGAGGAAGCAGACCAATTCGCAGTTCCTTCCTGTGGCCAGAAGAAGCAGAATGGAAATTATTTGCAACACTCTGGCCTGTCCATGGGCTACCTAAAGAGACTGGTTTCTGTCTCACCTGACTCAGAGCTCAGACAGGAAATTGTGGCAGAGTCTGGATCTCAGTTGGTGAAAGCTGTGGAAGGCATTGTGATGTGTAAAAACTACAGGGGTACTACAGACTCACAGATACTTGGGGGCAAGATTACAGGCAGAGGAATATAATAAAACATCTATGCCCCCAAAGAAAGGCTGGAGTGACTCTCTTTGGGAAATGAGGGCATTTAAAAGCAGCCATGAACACAGGGGAAGTTTTAAAAAAGCATACACACAGGCCCATGTAGGACACATGCTCAGAAAAGACCTGAGAAGACCTTATACCTTCACCTTGGGCTGATTCCAATAGGAATGACAAGATCTTGTTAACTACGAAGGTCTTCCAAACCAATCTGGAAAAACTAGGAGAGGTAGCTGTTTTTTCAAATGCTCACTTTTCAACAAAAGATCACAAAACATACCAAGAAACAAGGCAACACAGCTCATTCAAAAGAACAAAATAAATCCTCAGAAGCCATCCCTGAAGAAACAAATGTATCAGAATTTCCAGGTAAAGATTTTAAAACAATTGTCTTAAGTATGCTCAAATGCTAAAGGAAAACATAAAGAACAAAAGAAAATAAGGAAAAGGATATAGGAACAAAAAGAGAATATCAACAAAGAGATAGAAATGGAGCTGAAAAAAACAACAGCTGAATTAAAAATTTCACTAGGATAAAATAACAGACTCAAACAGGCAGAATAAAGAATCAGTGAACTTGAAGACATTTGAAATTATTGAGTCCAAACAGCAAAAAGAGAGAGCCCAAGAGATGTAAAGGATATCACTAACAGATCAATATAGCCATTATGGGAGTCCCAGAAGAAAAAATAAAGGGGCAGAGAGATTATTTCAAGAAATAATGGCTAAAAACATCCCAAATTTGAGTAAATACATGGATATACAGAAGTCTTCTCAAAATGTTCCACCCAACAACAGCAGAAGTGCACACGGAACATTGTCCAGGATAGACTATATTTTAGGCCACAAAACCGATCTCAGTTTTTTGAAGACTGAAATAATACAAAGTATCTTCTCCAAACACAATGACTGAATGCAAACAGAAAACAACAACAGAAGGAAAACTGGAAAATTCACAAATATGTGGAAATTAAGCCACACACTTGTAAATAACCAATGAGTTAAAGAAGAAACCACATATGTTTCCTACAGAGAAAAAAAAGATCAATAAAACTGACCAATATTTAGCTGGATTGACAAAGAAAAAGAGAGATAAGATTCAAGTAATGTAGATCAGAAATAAAGAAGGGACATAACAACCAATTCTATAGAAATAAAAAAGATTATAAGAGAATGTAATGCACAGTTGTATGCCAATAAATTGAATAACCTAGATGACATGGATATGTTTCTGAAACTTACCTAATAAGACTGGATCATGAAGAAATAGAAAATCTGAACAGACCTGTAACTAGTCAGGAAATTGAAATAGTAATAAAAAAAGCTTCCAATAAATAAAAGTCCAGGAATAGATGGTGTTACTGGTGAATTCCACCATTTAAAGAGGAATTGATGATAATCCCCCTCAAACTCTTCCAAAGAATTGAAGAGAAACATTCTCAAACTCAGTGAATGAGGGCAACATGATTCTAATACCAAAGCTAGACAGACACTACACAAAAAGAAAACTGTAGACCAATACTGCTTGTGAATATTGATGCAAAAATTCTCAACAAAATACTAGCAAACCAAATTCAACAGGATTATACACCATGACAAGTGGGATTTATTCCTAGAATGTATGGATGGTTCAACATACGAAAATCAGTAAGTAGAATATACTACATTAAGAGAAGGAAGGTAAACACCCATAAGAGTACGTCAATTGATGCATGAAAACCGTTGAACAAAATTGAACACCCTTACATGATTAACACACACACACACACACACACACACACACACACACACACACTCCAACAAACCAGGAAGAGAAGGAAACTTTTTCAACATAACGAAAGTCACACAGGAAGAACCCATAGCTCACATCATAACCAATGATGAAAGACTGAAAATTTTCCCTCCAAGATCAGGAACAATACAACTATGCCTGCTTTCACCACTTCTATTTGATATAGTACTGGAAGTCCTAGCCAGTTGGAATTCTTAAGTCCAATTAGGCAAGGAAAAGACATTTTAAAATCCAAATTGGAAAGGAATAAAAAATATTATCTCTGTTCACAAATGATATGATCTTATATGTAGAAAGCCTGAAATTCTACAGTAAACTGGTGGAACTAATACCTGAATTCAACAACATTATAGGTTACAAAATCAGCATGCAAAAATCAGTTGAGTTTTAAAACACTAATAATAAACAATATGAGATGGAAATTAAGAAAACAGTGCCAATTACAATAGCACCTAAAAGAATAAAATACTTACGAATTAATTTGGCCAAAGACTTGTATGCTGAAAACTAGCAAAACACTGCTAAATAAATTAGACACAAATGAATGGAAAAATATCCTGTTCATAGATTGGAAGATTTAATATTGTTAAGATGTCAATACTACCCATAGTGATCTATAGATTCAATGTAATCCCTATCAAAATATCAACAATTTTTGCAGAAATAAATAAATTCATCCTAAAATTCATATGGAATCTCAAGGGATCCTAAATCACCAAAATGATCCAGAAAAAGAAAAACAAAGTTGGATTCCTCAGACTTCTTGATTTCAAATTTACTACAAAATTATGGTAATTAAAAGAGCATGGTACTGACATATAAACAGACATGTAGACCAATGGAATAGGATAGAGATCCAGATATAAACCCTTGGGTATTTTGTCAAATGATTTTTGACAAGGCTTCCAAGACCATTCAATGGGGAAAGGACAGTTTTTCAACAAATAGTATTGTGAAAACTGGATATACACATGCAGAAGAATGAAGTGGACCCTTACTTTTTAATACATTAAAAAAAATTAACTCAGAGGGGTGCCTGGGTAGCTCAGTCAGTTAAGCATCTGACTTTGGCTCAGGTCATGATCTTGTGGTTCGTGGATTGGAGCCTTGCATTGGGCTCTATGCTGACAGCTCAGAGCCTGGAGCCAGCTTCAGATTCTGTGTCTCCCTCTCTCTCTCTGCCCCTCTTCCACTTGTACTCTCTCTTTCTCTCTCTCAAAAATAAATAAATATTAAAAATCTTTTAAATTAACTCAGAATGGATTAAGGACCTAAATGTAAGACCTGAACTATAAAAATCCTAGAAGAAAAGAATCCAAAGGACAATGAAGCTAAAGTTATGTGCATGCTGAATTAAGGTCTAGAGGCAGTATAATAAAAGTAATCCAGGCACAGGACCCAAATCTATTTCACTTCTTAAAAACAAGGGTACAGAAGGGCTTCCGATTCATGAAAGGATGCAGGAAAACATTACTCCTAACTGTTCTCTATGGCTACTTCTTGTATGAAGCTTTGGGCCTTAGAGAGGGGTGTGACCTTGTGACTAGAAATATGGGTCCCAGTTAGATGTCTGCATCAGTGAATTTTGAGATGGCACAGTTTCTCTTTTTTTTAAGTTTATTTATTTATTTAATTTATTTTGAGAGAGATATAGAGAACAAGCAGTTGAGGGGCAGAGAGAGAGGGAGACAGAATGCCAAGCATGTTCCACGCTACTGTCAGTGCAGAGCCTGATGCAGGTCTCGGACTCATGAACCATGAGATTATGACCTGAGCCGAAATGAAGAGTCAAGTTGGATGCTTAACTGACTGAGCCACTCAGGTGTCCTGAGATGGTACCGTTTCTGATGGCAACAAAGTACAGTGTGTGATCCTGGGAGTTCTTGGCTGAGGTGGACATAATGATAAGATCAATTTAATGGATGAGGTTATTAATTTAATAAAGTAACTGGTAATTAATAACTCTACTTCCAAAATAAGATAGTTAAGTGGTTTCATAAATAGCTAGTTGTTGGCATGATTTTGTACATATCGGTTTAGAATAGGCTACACCTTTGGTTGTAACTTTCCTTTTTGTGTATTACACCTCTGTTAATTCTACCCTTTCCTAGACTAGCAACCTGCGTTGCAGCAGTTTTCAGAGTAGGGTCTGAGAAGCAGGGCATATGGAACAGGAGAACAATAGCAGAGCCAGAGAGGAATCCAGGTGAAAGCAACGGATTTGACCTTACATGGTGGTCCTTCTGGCTATAGTCTGAAGATAAGCTGTTTAATACCCTCACTACAGTTTTTGTGCTTCATGTCCCCACTTGAAAGTCTGACGTGCAGAAAAAAATACTTGTAATACATTTCACTTTAGTCTTTTAGGATTTTAGGAACTGAGGGCCAGATGAGTATACTTTGAACTATTTGGTGACTTAAAAATGACAGCAGACCCCAAATAGGGAGGCAGAACACAAACACAGATTACATTTTAAAAGAGATTTTAGATTTTTTAAAAAACTGCATAGCCTCTTTGGCATATTGTTAGACAACTATACATTCTAGGGCCCAAACATGACCAAATCAAAGCTCATCAACCATGTTTATGGCAGTATTCTTAGTATGTAACTATACCCCTACACATGCCTTCTCCAGGTTCTCTTTGGCTTCCTGATTGGGCATGGGTCATTGGACGGCTGAAGTTAAACAGAGAGTGATGTCAAATTCCTGTCCTGTTTGATCAGCTGTGTTCTGTCACACCTGGAGTCAAGAAATTGGCCTTGTCCACACTCAGTGCTCAACATTCCTGGCTAAAATTGCCAAAGCATGTATTCCAACCTCACAGAAAGGAACTTTTTCTCTTCTCTTTTGAGGAAACATTCTGAAATGTCTCTGATTAGCTTCTCTGTTTAGAGGAGATCCTTAGGCCACTGTTTCAAAATCACTAGAGATTATTTTCTCCAAGATCAAAATTCAGAACCATATGGTATTTTCTAAACAAGTGGCAAAATGAAGTTTAAAAAGTTACAAGGCCAAATGATCTCATGGATGTATTACTGATTTGGAAGACAAATTGAGTTTTCTTCCTAGTTCTATAATTGGCTTACTACACATTCAGAGTATTTATTCTAAAACGAGACTACCTGTTTCCTATCTAATTCCTAAGTGGTAGTTATAATATAAAATTTTAATATAAATTGCCTTATAAAAATACAAACATATTTAAGCTTTTATTTTTTCTTACTAAAACTTTCTAAAATCAATGAAAAGAAACAGAATTAAGAAAATCAAGTACTATCTTGCAACAATAAAAAAAAAGAACAACAGAAAAATGCAATGATATTTTAAGAAAGAAAATGATTCTTTATGCTGGGAAAAGACATGAAAGAGATTAGAAGCAATGTAATGATATATTTTTTATTTGAGTTTCTGTAGTTTTCAATACCTTATTGTTCATGGAGCACAAATTTGACTTGACTTTCTGCAACAGAGTTTTGCCTCTTAAGAACAAAGAATTTAATGTATGGACTCTTGCCAGACTCAGCTGTTGCGTTCTTTACATTACAAGTTCGTAATACTGAACACCTGTTCAACCACTGTTTTTCTCCAAAAATGTGTTTGATCATTCAGCTTGAAAGGAACAGCTTTTCACTTCCATTTACAAATCTCTCACACTTTTCACAAAGTACTTAATTGTCTGCAACCATACTTGCAGCTCATGAAATTTACCAAATAAACATCACTGTAGACAGAGGTCATTAGGATCTCTATTCTTTTTAGCAATCTTAACTGGAAAAAAACAACAACAAACTTTCCTTAAGCCTAACACAAAAAACTCACCGTAAAGTGGTGCACTGTTAAATAAAGTTACTTAGAAAAATATGCAATGAGTTTTTTGTGATTAGTTCACTTTCAGTCAGCCTTCTGTTCTTCAGTTCTTGGTAGACTGAAGAACATTGGGTAGTTTTCTAACAGAAGATGCTTATTTTCTGTCTTATTCTTTCAAGTTTTGTATAGGAGCATAAAGCAGATTCATATTTCACATTCTGATTTTCCAAACATAGAAAGAATGGGCAAATAGTTATTAAGCTTGCAAAACATATCTTTTTCACTTGGCACATTTTCCTTATCACTCACAAGCTATCAAAAACTATTTTATGTTGACCTTCTCAAAACAAAGGAAAATTTTATGCCTTCTAATTGAGACACTGGTCTACCAGTGAAAGTGTCAACCCTCCTTATTACAAAGATCTCACATTCCATTTGTTCTGTGCATCTAACAGCAACTATAATGCCACTACAATGCAAAATTACATGATGAATCTTTGTCTCAACAATCCCACAGTTCATTACCAAAGTCTCTGATTCTGGTACTTTGCTGCCAGGCTCACTCACTGATAGGTAGATTTAAATATTCCTTTATAAGAAAAGATGCAATACATTCACTAGAACTAATTTTCACATCTCATTTTCTTAGCAGATAGATCTGAAAATGTGTTCTCATACACATGCTGTTAAAAATATAAAAAATGGATAACATCTGTTTTGAACAGTTGACATTTCACCACATCCATTCCACATGGACTCATACAGAGTGCACTTGGGTTTCATGATGCCTGACAGACAGCCGTGGCAGGGACCCTGAGGTTGCCATAACTTGTCTGGAGGCTTGGCTTATGCTTTCTTCCCATTTGTTTTGCTCTTAGCTATAATTGACAATGGCTTATTTCTGCAGCATTTCTGTCAGTGCTCTTAATCCAGACAAAGAAGTCCTTTATTTCAAAATGGTGCCAAATCCTATCATTCAGAAGTTAATAAGCCTAAATGACCTACAAAACATCTTATGCGAAAAAAATGTGGAAATCCTTTCTTACAAAATAAAAGGCAATTTTTCCTAGAAAGTGCAGTCATTAACTTACCTGAATGGGGGGAAGGAAGAGGGAAAAATGGACCAAAATATCTGGCAAGATATCTTCTAGTTCATTATTTTACTGCAAGCTGGATACCCAGCATTTTCAAAAAATGTTTCCTGCCTCTACTTTCCTTCAGAACTTACAATCTTATTAGAAAACCTAAAAACAACAGAATATCCAAACTGCTACTTGAAAATGCTAAATTGAATATAATCAAGTGGGATAAGTTTTCGAGGGTGACGTCAAATACAGGAGACCCTAAAAAAGTCCCAACTACACATAACCTCCTTGCATACAGACATTTACAAGTATCTTTATGCATAATATTTCAGCTAATCCAAAAAGGCAGTTGATTATAAAATGCACTATTATTTTTCATACCACCAAGGAAAACACTACCCTTTAACCTATGATGCAATGTGAATTATAAAACACTTCCCTGGGGTACTGTGTATGAATTTCTACCAATAGGTCAGAGGTAACTTTATTTTCTCTCCCTATGTGAAAGAACATTCTAGAAAGGCTCAATTGTTTTGTTTAACCTCATTCTCTATTTTAACACTGGAAACTTAATTGAGTAATGTTGCACATTTTTGTTACGATGATATTAAAAAGGCATACACAATGTAATGTGCACCTCCAAAGGGTTTGGCCAACAGTGCTAAATAATGTTGAATTAATGAAGTTATAGTGAAGATATGCCTAGAGATTAAATTAAATCATTGCTAACTTTTACTATTATATTAATTATATTGATTTTAACCTTTAATTTTATTATATGCATGTATTGTCACAAAGCTCTTCAAGGCAAAATGAAAATTTAAATGTAAATGCTTAAGAAGTGTAAAGCCAGTCCAATTATTCATATTACAACATGCTCCTCTCAGGCATCATTTTATATGCAATGGCTGTCTTTCACACTTACTTCAAGGAAGCCAATGGAAGTAATAGAAGATGTTGTACCTGCTTGGGTATAATACATGGATGAAACAGGGATAACAACGGATTCTGGGGTGCCTGGGTGGGTCAGTCAGTTAAGCAGCATTCCAAGTTACTTAACAAGTAAATTCCAGTTACTTAACATAAAATGTAATGCTAGTTTCAGGTCATGATTTTGCGGTTCCTGATAACACGAGCTCCACATCCACCTCTGTGCTGTCAGCATAGGCTCCACTTCAGGTCTTTTGTCCCCCTCTCTCTCTGCCCCTCCCCACCTCACACACACACATGAGCACTCTCTCCGTCTCTCAAAAAGAAACATAAAAAAACCCAAAACTGATTCAATCCTCAGGTTACTATGTCATAGATTAAAAATGGGATCAACACCAAAACAAAACTTTTTCTATTCTTGATTTGTGATTCATTTTTGACATAAGCATTGAAAAACCAAAGAGATCAACAATTAATGGATTTGAATTATTAAATTGGTTTAGCATGAAAAGGATTACTCAATAAAATATAAAACATTGTCGAAAACTTAGTAAAATAGATACAGCAAGACCCAAATGTCTTAGTGCGGCTTATACTGTATTTCAGAAGTATAAATGCTTCAAAATTTGAAAATTTGATGATATGCATTTCATTTTCAATTCTTTTGTGACTTTTGAAAAGCACTTTTTTTGTGAATTTTTAATTTTTTAAAATGTTTATTTATTTTCGAGAAAGAGGGAGACAGAGTGTGAGCAGGGTCTGAGCAGGGCAGGGGCAGAGAGAGAGAATGGGAGACACAGAATCCGAAGCAGGCTCCAGGCTCCGAGCTGTCAGTACAGAGCGCCATGCAGGGCTCCGACTCACCAATCATGAGAACATGGCCTGAGCCAGTCAGATGCCTAACCGACTGAGCCACCCAGGTGACCTGTGAAAAGCACGTTTTTTTAAATTTTAACTTTTTAGTTTCTCTCACTGAAGATGGCAAATACTGATGGAAACAAAACGCTAAAGGTAGAATTTTACTTCAAAGTTTCTAAAACTTAGAGAAAGTTAAATAATGAAAATTTCAAGAGATTTTTAAAGCTTCTTTCTTTAAACATACTCTATTATTTAGAGCAGTTTTATGTTCATAGCAAAACTGAGCAAAAGGTACTGAGGTTCCCCATACCCTGTCCACACACATGCACAGTGCCTCCCATTATCAACATAATCAGTGGTACCCACCATAGATTTTTTTTAAATGTCTTTGGCACACCAAAGATATTTTTAAAATACCCCTCTAAAGTGGTATACTAAATGATATATTTTTTAAACCTTGCAGTATCTACATTTTTTAAGTTCTCAAAGCTTAAAACAGCCCTAAGACTTTTGGGAAATCCCGTATTTTCTGGAGCAATTTTTCTGGGGCTTTTCTTCACAAAGGAACCGCCCAGAAAAATCTTCTTGGAAATGAAATGAAAACTGTATAGACTTGCTTGCTGATGTGGGTGGCAGCTGTATTGTGGTGGAACCACAGCACAGGATGTGGGGGCAGAACTGGGGTTCATACTGTACCTCTAGTTATGTGATCATGAGCAAGTTATTAAATACTCTGATGACTTTCTCCTCAGAAGCAAAAATAATTGGTTGCACAGTTAATTGAGATGATGTATGTGAAAGGCTATAGTTTACACATATAAATAATGATGGTTATGGTGAAAACAGTAGAATGACAGTCTAGTGTGAAAAGAGCTAAGTACTATGCAAACTGCTTTACAACATAAATCTGGATGAAGAGTTGAGAGTCCCAGAGGGAAACATCTCTAGGGATGACCGTGTTAACTAAAGTAGAAACTCTCTGGACAAATTCATCTATGGGGCCATACTACTTATTTTTCTGTTTTTTGTTATCATCTATTTGTTTATTTTTGAAATGATTTTAAGTTTTTATTTAAATTCCAGTTACTTAACATACAATGTAACGTTAGTTTCAGGTGCAAATTATAGTGATTCAACACTTCCAAAATACAGCGATTCAGTGTTAAATTCCAGTTACTTAACATACAATGTAATGTTAGTTTCAGGTGCAAAATATAGTGATTCAACACCTGGTGCTCATACAGCAAGTGCTCTCCTCAATCCCCATCATATCATTTCATTTATTTATTTTTTATCCTGATAAGCGTACTCTTCAATCCCCATCCTCTATTTTCTCCATCCCCCCGCCCCACCTCCTTTTCGGTAATTATCAGTTTGTTCTGAAGTGTCTGTTTCTTGGTTTGTCTCTATTTTTACTTCGGTCATTTGTTTTATTTCTTAAATTCCAGTTATGAGTGAGATCATTGGCATCTGTCTTTCCCTGATTCACTTATTTCACTAAGCATTATACTGTCTAGCTCCATCCTTGTTGCAAATGGCAAGGTTTTATTCTTTTTATGGCTGAACAATATTACATTGTGTAAATCTACCACATTTTCTTTATCCATTCATCTATCGATGGACATTTGGTCTGTTTTCAATAGTTTGGCTATTGTAAATAGGGGTGCATGTATCCCTTTGAATTAATGTTTTTGTATTTTGAGGGGAAAATACCTAGTAATCTCATTTCTGGATTTTAAGGTTGTTCTATTTTTAATTTTTTGAGGAACATTCATAAAGTTTTCCACAATGGCTGTACCAGTTTGCATTCCCACCCACAGTGCAAAAGGGTTCCTTTTTCTCCACATCCTCACCAGCAACTGCTGTTTTCTGTTTTTGATTTTAGTCATTCTGACAGGTATGAGGTGGTATCTGTTTATAGTTTTGATTTTCATTTCCCTGATGATAAGTGATGTTGAGCATCTTTTCGTGGGTCTGTTGGCCATTTGTATGTCTTAGAGAAATGTCCATATCTTCTGCCCATTTTTTAAATGGATTGGTTTTTGGGTATTGAGTTATATCAGTTCTTTATATATTTTAGATACTAAACCTTTATCAGAGATGCCATTTGCAAATATCTTCTCCCAGTTCATAGGTTGCCTTTAAGTTTTATTGAGTGTTTCCTTCCTGTGCAGAAACTTTTTATTCTGATGGTCCCAATAGTTTATTTTTGCTTTTATTTCCCTTGCCTCAGGAGATATACCTAGAAAAATGTTGCTACAGCCAATGTCAGAGAGATTACTGCCTGTGCTCTCTTCAAGAACTTTTATGATTTCCTGTCTCACATTTGGTTCTTTAATCCATTTTGAATTTATATTTGTGTATGGTGAAAGTAAGTGGTCCAGTTTTCATTCTTTTGCTTGTGGCTATCCAGTTTTCCCAAAGCGATTCATTGAAGAGACTGTCTTTTTCCCATTGGATATTCATTCCTCCCTTATCAAAGATTAATTGACCTTGTGTCCATGGGTTTATTTTGGGGTTTTCTGTTCTATTCCATTGATCTATGTATCTATTTTAGTGCCAGTACCATAGTGTTTTAATTACTACCACTTTGTAATATAGCTTGAAATCTGGAATTTTGATACCTCTAGTTTTATTTTTCTTTTTCAAGATTGCTTTGGCTGTTCAAGGTCTTTTGTGGTTCCATACAAATTTTAGGATTGTTTATTCTAGCTCTGTGAAAAATGTGGTTGGTATTTTGATAGGGATTGCATTAAATGTGTAGACTGCTTTGGATACTATAGACATTTTAACAATATTTGTTCTTCCAACCCATAAGCATAGAATGTCTTTCCATTTCTTTGCATCATCTTGAATTTCTTTCATTAGCGTATTATAGTTTTCAGAGTACAGGTCTTTCACCTCTTTGGTTAAGTTTATTCCTAAATATTTTATTATGTTGTAAATGGGATTGTTTTCTTAATTTCACTTTCTGCTGCTTCATCATTAGTGCATAGGAATGCAACAGATTTCTGTACACAGATTTTGTATTCTGCGACCTTACTGAATTCATTTATCGGTTATAGTAATTTTTGGTGGAGTCTTTAGAGTTTTCTATACAGTAACATGTCATCTGCAAGCAGTGAGAGTTTTACTTCTCCCTTACATACTTGGATGCCTTTTATTCCTTTATGTGGTCTACTTGCTGTGGCTAGGACTTCCAGTACTATGTTGAATAAAAGTGGTGAGAGTGCACATCCTTGTCTTGTTCTGGACCTTAGTGGAAAAGTGCTCAGTGTTTCACCTTTGAGTATGATGTTGGCTGTGGGTTTTTCATATAAGGCCTTTATAATGTTGAGACCTGTTCCCTTTAGACCTACTTTGCAGAGGGTTTGTGTCATGAATGGATATTGTACTTTGTTGAATGCAAAAAAAGCATCTATTGAAATGATAATACGGTTTTTTCTTTTCTCTTATTCATGTGACATATCATGGATCGTTTTGCAAATATTAAACCATGCTTGCATCTCAAGAAAAAAATCCTACTTGATTGTGGTGAATGGTTTTTAAAAATTCATTGTTGGATTCAGTTTGCTAATATTTTATTGTGGATTTTGACATCTATATTCATAAGAGATATTGGCCTGTTGTTCTCTTTTTTTGTGGTGTCTTTTTTTGTGGGGCTATACTTTTTAACTATTTAATGGAAACTATGGATTAAGCCCTGGGAAACTATGCTCAGGTTTCTACCAGTGGATCAGAGGTAACTTTATTTTCTCTCTCTATGTGAAAAGACCATTTTAGAAAAGCTCTAACATTTTTTTTGTTCACTAACCTCATTCTCCTTTAATATTGGAAATTTAATTGCATAAATAAATTTTGATATGGCCATACAACAAAATACTACACAGCCAAGAATTAGACAGGGGTATGAAAAGACATATATAGAGAACAAGAGAGATATTTGCAACCCATTGTTAAAGAAAAAACCCAATCTAACACTAAGTGATGGTTATCCCTGAGTACTGAAATTACAGGTAGTATTTTTCCCTTGCTTTTGTTTTTAATGAAAAAACATTTTTTTAAATTGTGGGAAAAAAACTCATAAAGCTCCTTGTTTTTATTTACTTTCTATATTTTACATAGTAAGCATGTAACCATAGGTAATCATGTAAATCTTGAGGTTTATAGCTCTTTGCAGGGGTTGCCTTAAAAAAACAACCCTCCATTATTTGCATATCTCAGACTTGGGCTATCCAAAACAACAGCCACTAGCTACATGTGGCTATTTAAATTTAAGCTAATTAAGGTTAATTTAAATGATTTAATGAAGTTAAATCTTAATATAATTAAAAACTCAGTTTCTCAGTCATACTAGTCACATTTCAAGTGCTCAATTACCACAGGCGGCTAATGCTTACCATATTTGAAGAGTACATTTTGATCATCATAGAAAGTTCTATTAGACAGAGTGGTCTTAAACCATGGTTTGATTGGTATATGTATAAATTATGAGATGCTATTTTTTCAGTATTATAAATGTGCTTTCTTCCTTTTGCCTTTCTGAGCACATGGCCTCTTTCATACTCTACCCCTGAGGTATCCTTCTACCTTGGGAAGATGAATTTTGTTTTGTAAAGATGCAAGGAAAGAGACCCAGGTAATATTCATTCACTTTCTGATCCTAGAAAATAGGATTTTTCAAAAAGAAAAAAGGCTTGCAAATCGGGCTATTTTCTTGAGGAAAGATGTTCTAAATTTCCTTCTTTCTCATTTCAAGGGCCAAAACCAGTATACTACACCAACAGTCTTCAAAATTTTTGCTCACAAATCCAAATACATTTTTGAAAACATATGTATCCTCCTCATCTATTTCAAATTGATATCTAAAAATGTTCATCATAAATTTAATCATAGAAGATATGTTGTCTTACATATATGCCATCAAAATTTTGACTCTGAATATTTAGTTAATTTACTTTATGGATATATCTTCTGTATTACCTAATCAGAAAACCAGTCTTCATTGTTGAAATAACCAGCCAAATTTTACTTATTGTCAATGAGGGAAAGTCTGACTTCATTTTTTTAAAATTCACATAAGGGTATTAATTCAGATTCTTTTGATATTTTTCTCACTTCTGAATTCAGTGATGATGCTTTATAAGATTAAGGAATAGTGAGAGCTTTCCTTCCTTGCTTGCTTCATGCCTCCCTCCCTTTCCTTCCCTTCCCTTTCTTTCCTTCACTTCCCTCTTCCTTCCCTTCCCTTCTCCTTCCCTTCCCTCTCCTCCTTCTTCCCTTCCACATCTGCTACACACACACCCTCTCCCTCCCTCTCATACCTTTCCTATACTAATCATTCCTTTAGGTGTCTTCTAAACTTCATACTGTCTCCTTCTCTTAACAGCTAAACTTCTAGAAAGAACTATTAATTATCTTTACATCTATTTCTCCCCTTATTTCTTACCCCACTGCCATTTGACTTAAATTCTCTGTTCTCAATTAAAATGTCTATGAACAATGATCACTTATTTTTTCATATTTTTTCATACTTGATTTGGTTTTCAAAGGTAAATAACCTCCTAGGGGCAAATGATATTATTGAACATGCTCCCCCCTTTCTTGAATTTGTTTCCTTTTTTGGCTTTCTTGTCACCCTCTCTTTTTTTTTTAATGTTTATTCATTTTTGAAAGACAGGGACAGAGCACAAGCAGGGGTAGGGCGGAGAGAAAGGGGGACACAGAATCTGAAGCAGGCTCCAGGCTCTGAGCTGTCAGCACAGAGCCCGACAAGGGGCTCGAACTCATGAACCGCGAGATCATGACCTGAGCCAAAGTCGTACGCTCAACCGACTGAGCCACCCAGGGGCGCCAACCCTCTCTTGATTATTACCTATCACTCCTTAGTCTTCTTCTATGACTCCTCTTCATCATTACCCTTCTTCCCTTATTCCACACCCTCTGCCTGTCCTCTACCCTTCAGACTTCAGCTACCTCTTGTATGTTGATGATTCTCACATATCCATCCATCTCTGGTCCTGAGTTTTCTCCAGACACCCAGATTCATATACTCAAGTGACTGGCTATCTCTATCTAGATGAAAACGAATCTGCCATCTTTTCCTCAAATCATGTTCTCATGTTTTTAAAGTTACTAGTTCTTAGTTGACAAAGTTAAAATATAAAAACAAACAAAAAACCCCTCAAACTCTCTCTTGATCTCCTTCTTGCAGCCAACATCCAATCATACACCAATTTCTGATTCTACTTCACAATTATTTCTTATATTGACTCTTTCTGTTTGCCCACATTGGCACTGTGTTAGGTCAGATTCTAACTGCTTTCACCTGAACCACTGCAATAGCCTAATTAGTCACCCACTCATATTTTCTAATTAACCAATATGCTCACATCACTTCCTTGTTTAAAATTCTTCAAATGTTCATGTTACCTAAATGATAATGCATACAGAAGAGTGTAGTTATTGGTAAGAGTAGTGAACCAATCGGGGCGCCTGGGTGGCTCAGTTGGTTAAGTGTCTGACTTTGGCTCAGGTCATGATCTCACAGGTTGTGAGTTTGAGCTCCGCGTCGGGCTCTGTGCTGAAGGCTTAGAGTCTGGAGCCTGCTTTGGATTCTGTGTCTCCCTCTCTCTCTCTGCCTCTCCCCCACTTGTACTCTGTCTTTCTCTCTCAAAAATAAACATTAAAAAAAAAAGAGTAGTGAACAAGCAGAGATCATGCGTCTGTTTTCTATCAGGAGTGATAAGATGGGGGCCGAGGTGTCCTCTTCTTAAGAAAAATTCAAAGACACTAAGGTAGTAGCAGTAGAGAATGTGCAGAGGGCAGGTTAAGATTCAACAGAGGTGAACAAGTAGGAACTCTTTACGGAGGCTTGGATCCAGTGTAGGCCCTGGGGCCAAGGGCTAAAAGACAAACATGTTGGGTTGTGTCTGACTATGGTTCAGTTTAGGTTGCTAGCACAGGAGACCAGTCAGATAGTCAGGACAGATATCCTGGACAGGGGGTGCCTGGCTGGCTCAGTTGGTTGAGCATCTGACTCTTGGCTTCGAGCCTTGCATCGGGCTCCACACTGACAGTGCAGAGCCGGTTTGGGATACTCTCCCTTTGTCACTGCCTCTCCCCTGCTCTCACTTTTTCTTAAAAAAAAAAAATCCTAGGCAGGAATAATAAAAATTAAAATATTAAAATGTCTCTTACAGAATGTCTTTGTCTTTTTACAGCTAGCGATAGATAAATAGGCAGATTTGGAGTTAAAAATCCACAAGAATAAAGGACACAATTTACACATAATAATAGCACTATGTTCATTTTGTATCTATATACACAATGGCCTCTCATCGATGAAACAAAATTAAACTGTATATTTAAATAAGATTTTATTTTTGATGATGATTGAGAATGAACCAGTATCTGTAACATCCTTCTCCAGGAAAAGTAAAGACCTTTATTATGTGTTTACCTATTACTTTACACTATGTAACATGTTTTTGGAATCATCTGGTAGTTTAAATTCAGATTGTTACTGTGATTATACTGTCTGCTTTTATTTTAGTTTATGTCATTTCTTTATTTTAAAGAAATTCTTTTTTAAAAACTTTATAAAATTTGAAAGCCATATTATCAACACAAACTTATATTTAACTCAATTCCAGTGAGTTATTTGCTTATTATTGTTTCTATAACTAATGTTATTCTCCTTCTTAGAGTCTTTTGTTTTGCTGGAAGATAGTCTACAGTTTTTTATTTTTTCAGAGAAGGTTTATGGAGAATAAGCTTCCTGAGTCTTGACATTTCTAAAAGAAAAATGTCTTTATTCTGTTCTTACTCCACACTCACCTGAATGCTAGTTTTTATAGGATATAGAATTCCAGGATAAAAATACCTTCCTCTAAAGACAGTAGAGGATTTGTTCCATTTTCTTTTACAATTTATTGTGAACAACTTTGAGTCTAATACTGGTGTGATCCTTATTCTTATATAATTTTTTCCTTTCCTCTAATTTCTGGAAACACCGTATTAGAATTTGTGTCTAGGTATAGATAGTTCTCTTTGTATCTTCTGCTTGGCACTAAGTGCATCTTCTCAAACTGAAGACTAGAATCTTTCTTCAACTCCTCGATTTACAGATGCTTCCCTTTTTTTATGATGATTTTTTCTAGCCTTCCACTGCTCTCTTTCCTTTCATGTATTTTCTTGTGCTATTTTCTTCTTACTTTTACTTTACATTATTATTTAGTAGACTTAAACATGGAAGTAGACTTCCAAAAGCCTTTGTTAATCTATAAATGTATCTTTTTTTTAAATAACAGCCTTTTTAGGTATGGTATTTATTCCCCTTGGGTCATTCTGAGGATCTAAATTTTTTGCTCATTCTGAGGATATAAATTTTTAAAATTTCATGTTATAGTCTGTTCCTTACATTATCTCTGTTTCCTCTGAAGTTAACTCTGCTTTTTAGTACTGGTTTGTCTTAAGTACCATTAGTCTTCCTTAAATATTTGGTGATCCTTAGTTGTTCATATTTATAAGTGAAGGACTGGGCTGATTAGCTCAGGTAACTGATAAGGATATCCTTCAAAGATAGGTAGTGGTATTTCCTCAGTAGGTTCTTCCTTGCTCCTTAAACGGTATTTAAATTCTGCATTTAAAATTTTTCTTTGGACCTTATAGAATCGGAATTACATTGTGTATCTACTTCTGAAAGTTGGTTTTTTTTTGTGCAATATGTTTATGAGGTGTGCTGATATTGATGAATCCATTACTGAAATACATTCCTTTTCTACTGCTGCTCTGTATGATACAGTATGACCATAGTATCATCCTGTTGTCCATTTTCCTGTAGGTTGACACTTGAGGTGTTCTTATTTTTATGTCCTTGCTATAAAAAAAACAGTTCTATTGACCAGTTTGTAACAGGTCTCCTTCTATTATTAGTACACACCACAATTCACTTTTTACAAAAGATTATTGCTAGTCACAAATATTTAGGATGATATTCAGAGTCACGTTAGATTTATTACAGGAATAAAATCCTTTAGATAAAAATGTTCAACAGAGAAAAACATCTCTAGCAACCAGGAACTGAAAAGGCAATCTCCAAATCTATAGAAAAAAATTTAAGATAATAGAAATAGGCTGAAAAGGGATCTTTAAAGAAAATAATAAAATTTATAAATGAAGAGCTAAAAGACTTCAGAAACTTTCAGTCTTTTTTTTTTTTTTTGTCTTGTAAAAATTTTATTTTTGGGCTTTATATCCAGTATTTACTGACAGCTAAGAAAAGTGGAATTCATGAAATTATTTGACTTTTTCAAGGTAACAAAGAACTTAGTGATCTTTCACTGTCATATTTCAGGCTATATAAATAAGATAGAAGCAATTTTATGCTTCTTAAAGTAGCAGGTAAACACAGGCAATTTTCTTATCACCCAAGAGATAAGAACAGTCAACTTTTCTTCCCCTTGATTTTACCTGGGGTACCTTTTTCTTTTTCTTTGTTAACGTTTATTTATTTTTGAGAGAGAGACAGAGTGGGGGAGGAGCAGAGAGAGAGGGAGACACAGAATTTGAAGCAGCTCCAAGCTCTGAGTGGTCAGCACAGCGCCCGATGCGGGGCTCGAACCCACAAGCTGTGAGATCATGACCTGAGCTGAAGTCGGACACTTACCTGAGCCACCCAGTGCCCCTGGGGTACCTGTTTCAATTGCACCAGCCAGGCAGAAGTTGGTAAGCACTGCCACCTAAGCCTAGTTTGATTTGGCATTTAAAAACTAACCAGGAAAAGGCATTGCTCATATGCCACAAACATTCAGTACTTTTCTACCAGATAAGTTGGACCAAAATTAAGTTGAAAGTAACTAGTGACCTGTGATGACATTATTCAATACAGTATTAGATATTTTCGAATGGGCTGATTTGCAGTCTGTTCTTACCTTAGTGTTTTGGATGCAGGGACAGAGGGCCCATGCTGCACTGGCCTTCACTTCCGGGTGAGGATTCTTCAGGAGGGACCACAACAAACGAACTCCATCTAAGCGATCAATTATCCTATTTGTGAAGCCAAAAACAGAAGCATAAATTTTAATTAATATCTGAAAATGAAAACTTAAATGGCCTTTCTATCCACACAACTCTACTTTTCTCCTTTTAACATTTTGCTTAGATTTTTTTCCCCAAAAGTTTAACAATAGCAGGAATATAACATGCTGCTGAACTGTCAGTGTGGATTTCAGTTTTAAATTCATGACACAGAAAGCAAGCTCCGTGATAATTATGATTCACATAAACTCAAAATCAAGCCATGTAATTTTTTAATTAGCAGTACACAGACTGTTACCTAAATGTCAAAATACTGGTTTCTTTCATATAGTAACATCTATATACTTTCCAAAACAAATATTTATGCCTCAAAACTGTGAAGTTACCTTTTTTATTTGGTCTATGTTTAATTGACTTACCTTACCGTATGACATATTTTAAACTCCTCCAGTCCTAATCTAGCATTAGGAATTAAAATCATTACACCACAGTGCACCCTTTGTTAGGCACGGATAACACGTAACTTGTTTTCCATGTGGTTCCTTCCCAGCAAGACTAACATTGCAGACTGTGTTATAATTACTTAAACACACTGTAATCAAAATATCTTCATGACTAGCTGAAAAATGAATTATCATCAGAGTCATCTCTACACCATCTGTCTTCTGTTTATATATCAATCAGTCCAGGGAGCATAACCTTGCATTAAGGTCCATTGAGTACTCGCAGTTGAGAAGGTGGCCAAACAAAACTTAATATCCTCGACAAACATGGCTTTGTTCGGAAAGATACGTTAAACTCAACGCAGATGAAAAAAGATAAAAAAACATCAAAACTCCTTTGATTTTTAATCTCAAGTTTAGTTAAACACATGTAGTATTTAGCCCCAGACAGAATAAATACTACCAGCTTAGAATGCCATTCAAATTCTTTTTTGAAAGTTGACATAAAGACGACTACATTTCTTGATTATCTGAGATGAGTTTGCCAGGGGGAAAAATGTATCACTCCAAAGGGTCCAAGTATGAGATCAGTTTTGCATAACCTTATAAAATAATTGTTAATGCAAGTAGCTTATAGTAAGACATAAATTGCCTCCTTAGAGAATGACTTGTAGTAAGAAAAATGCACATTGAGAAAGTATTTTAACACAAAGTTTAACTTCAGCTTTCTAAACCTAAAGCTTTCTGTCAATAGCTGTCAGTTTTCTGCTGACGGAAAAAGTTTGATTTCTCAACTGATGGAAAATGTAAAGAGACTGAGCACTTCACAATGAAAGATTTACTTTACAAAGTTAAACAATCTTACTGCTTTACATATACCACTGAAAGCATAATTGTTGCTGATCCTTGGGTCTCTGTATTTATTCACATGCAATTTCTCAATGAACGATAGGTCTGTCCTGCCCTCTTGTAAATGTAGCAGTAAAACTTGCATTAGTAATATTTAACTGTACAGTGCTGGACATAACTTGACATACAGCACAAGTCATTTGCATGACACACCTTTCCAGGTTTTTTTTTAATGTTTATTTATTTTTGAGAGAGGGCTCATGGAGCAGGGGACGGGCAGAGAGGGAGGGAGACAGAGGGTCCGAAGCAGGCTCTGTACTGACAGTGACAGCAGAGAGCCTGATGTGCGGCTTGAACTCATTGTGAGATCATGACCTGAGTCGAAGTCGGACGCCCAACTGACTGAGCATCCCATGCATCCCCAGGTTTTCTTAAAGGAGGGATTCAGTGTGGGCCCCCCAGGCAAAATTTCACAATTAACTATTAAAATTCACTATTAATTGTAAAGCTAGATCTATTGTCCCCAACCATTACCTGAAGCCTTAGGCAACTCAGTGGCTGCTGTAGTTGTAAGGGCTGAGGATTGTGACCCCATTAACTGATGCCTTAAAAGACTCAGCACAGCACAGAATAATAACCTTAGATGAGGAAAACATGATTGAATCACATTTGTAAATATAGGAGCTAACAAAGTCAGGGGGTAGCAAACTTCAGGGTTTGACTTTGTCCTTTCCATTTTCCTTATTCTCTGTTTCAAGTTATTTACTGATGACTTTTACTTCACGATAACCCAAGTATCTGCCCCTTACGTCCCTGCTCCTCCTGCCAACACCCTAATTCTGGTCTTTACCACCTCACATCAGGATGGCTATTGTAGTTGCACCCTTGATTTGGGGGCTTCAATTTCTCTCAGGTCCATCCAGCCTATAAATTCCTCTGACATTAATCTTCCTAAGGGAGCTTCTGGAGCTTCTGTAATAGCTCCTGGAGAGCAGGGCCCCAGGGATATTCATTCTGTCCATCACACCACCTAGCATATTCAATAAATGTGTGTACTCCCAGGAGAAACTTTGCAATGGTTTCCTATTGCCCGTATGGTAGTAAAATCTTGATTCCTCACCAAAACCAATAAGATACCTAGGAATAAACCTAACTAAAGAGGTGAAAGGCCTATACTCTGAAAACTATAGAAGACTTATGAAAGAAACTGAAGAGGACACAGAAAAATGAACAAGCATTCCATGTTCATGGACTGGAAGAACATAGTCAAAATGTGCATACTACCCAAAGCAATCTACACATTTAATGCAATCCCTATCAAAATACCACCAGCATCTTTCACAGAGCTAGAACAAACAATCCTAAAATTTGTATAGAACCACAAAAGACCCTGAATTGCCAAAGCAGCCCTGAAAAAGAAAAACAAAACTGGAGGCATCAGGATTCCAGACTTCAAGCTATATTACAAAGCTATACTCATCAGACAGTATGGTACTGGAACAAAAACAGACACATAGATCAATAGAACAGAATAGAGAACCCAGAAATGGACCCACAACTATGTGGTCAACTAATCTTTTTTTAAAAATTTTTTTTTAACGTTTATTTATTTTTGAGACAGAGAGAGACAGAGCATGAATGGGGGAGGGTCAGAGAGAGAGGGAGACACAGAATCTGAAACAGGCTCCAGGCTCTGAGCGGTCAGCACAGAGCCCGACACGGGGCTCAAACTCACGGACCACGAGATCATGACCTGAGCTGAAGTCGGACGTTTAACCGACTGAGCCACCCAGGCGCCCCTGTGGTCAACTAATTTTGACAAAGCAGGAAAGAATATCCAATGCAAAAAAGACAGTCTCTTCAACAAATGGTGCTAGGAAAACTAGATGGAGACATGCAGAAGACTGAAACTGGACCACTCTTATATCATATACAAAAAAAAAATTCAAGGGGCGCCTGGGTGGCGCAGTCGGTTAAGCGTCCGACTTCAGCCAGGTCACGATCTTGCGGCTGTGAGTTCGAGCCCCGCGTCGGGCTCTGGGCTGATGGCTCAGAGCCTGGAGCCTGTTTCCGGTTCTGTGTCTCCCTCTCTCTCTGACCCTCCCCCGTTCATGCTCTGTCTCTCTCTGTCCCCAAAATAAATAAAAAACGTTGAAAAAAAATTTAAAAAAAAAAAAATTCAAAATGGATGAAAGACCTAAATGTGATACAGGAAACCATCAAAATCCTAGAGGAGAATGGAGGCAGCAACATCTCTGACCTTGGCCACAGTAATTCTTACTAGACATGTGACCAAAGGCAAGGGAAACAAAAGCAAACATGAACTATTGGGACCTCAAGATAAAAAGTTTCTGCACAGCAAAGTAAACAATCAACAAAAGTAAAAGGTAGCCTACCAAGGGAAAATATATTTGCAAGGTGACATATGTGATGAAGGGTTGGTATCCAAACTCTCTAAAGAACTGATCAAACTCAACACCCAAAAAGCAAATAGCCCAGTTAAGAAATAGGCTGAAGACATGAACAGACACTTTTGCAGATAAGATATCCAGATGGCCAAAAGACACAAGAAAAGATGCTCAACATCACTCATTATCAGGAAAAAAAACCAAATCAAAACCATGATGGGATACCACCTGTTAGGATGGCTAAAATTAACAACACAAGAAACAACATTTGTTGGCAAGGATGTGGAGAGAGGGGAATCCTCTTGCACTGCTGGTGGGAATGCAAACTGGTACAGCCACTCTGGAGAAGAGTATGGAGGTTCCTCAAGAAACTAAAAATAGAACTGCCCTATGATCCAGAAATTGCACTACTAGGTATTTAACCAAAGAATACAGAAATATAGATTTGAAGGGGTACATGCACCCCAATGTTTATAGCAGCGTTATCTACAATAGCCAAACTATGTAGAGAGCCCAAATGTTCATCAATTGATGAAAGGATAAAGAAGATGTACCCCCCCACACACTGGAATATTATTCAACCATCAAAAAGAATATCTTACTATTTGTAATGACGTGGACGGAGCTAAAATGTATTATGCTAAGCGAAGTAAGTAAATCAGAGAAAGACAAATACCCTATGATTTCACTAATATTTGGAATTTAAGAAATAAAACAGATGAACGTATGGGGGGAAGGGGAGAGGAGAGAGGGAAACAAACCACAAGAAACTCTTAATGATAGAGAAAAAACAGGGTTGGTGAGGGGAGGTGGGTGGCAGATGGGCTAAATGGGTGATGGGTACTAAGGAGGGCACTTGTTGTGATGAGCACTGAGTGTTTACATAAGTAATGAATCACTGAATTCTATACCTGAAACCAGTATTGCACTGTATGTTAACTAAATAAAATTTAAATTAAAAAAAACCCTGACTCCTGAACTCAGTCTTTAACATTTCCAATGAGCTGATTTATTCCTCCCAATTCCCTATATTCAGGCATTTGCTCATAAACTCTTGGGCCATCTACTAAACACTAAGTGCTCAGCATACAGAAATAACAGATACAGTTAATTCTCAATACATGGGGTATTTATGTTCTATAAAGTCACTAAAAACGGGAGATTAGTAAATACTGAACCACTGGTCTTGGGGGAAACACAAAATTTTCTTCCTGACAGCGTTTGGTCAGAACATATTTATCAACAGATCAATCTATAACCATGTTTTATGTGTGTGTCTATGTAAAGCACCTTATTTAATATATACTGTTGATTCATTAACACTGGACCCACCTATGGCCAGCAGCACTGCAGTTCATCCTGAGCAATTCCTACCTAACACATATTTTGTCTGTAAGGCACATCACAACCTTCTTGCACTTGGGAACATCAGACTGGATAGCTCTTCAGCACTCTGCTTAGGGGCCATTTGAAACAGCAAAATAACCGACTCAAAACACAGAAGTGTGAAAATGTGGCACTATAAAGGCTGTAAAAAAGGACACTTGTTTATAGTATGAAAGCTGAAACAAGAAGGCAGAGCCTGGCTTTGTTCAGCATCAGCTGGACAGCTGCATGAGGTGACTCAGATTTTTCCCTGCTCTGCACATGCGAAAGGGCTGTTAAGTATTGCTCTGGGCGTTACAAATAAATTTCAGCAGGGATATGAACTCACAAATACAGCATCTGCAAATTTTGAGGATTGTAACTGTCCTTCAGGAAAGTACGGTCTAATGAGAGAGATAAAGAAACCATTATAATCAATTATAATAAATGCTACAATACATGTGTGCATGGGGTTCCATATGAACACAAAGGGGAGACAATAGTTTACTCACAGGCTACAGAAATGTTCTCAGCTATAAGCCTTTCCCTATGCCATCCCCATCTTTTGCTGTAATAACCCATCTTCTAAGGTCTATAACAAAACCTCTCCCACAAATGCTCTGGCTTCTCCCTCCTTAAGCCTCTTTTGAGTTTTGCTCTCCCCCTTTCTGGTATTCATGACACAGTGCTTTGCCTTGTAGTGATGTGTCTATACTTCCCTCCCCATTATTATAATTATTGTGTAATTTCCTTGACAGCAGGAATCATGCACTATGCTTCAGGCATACTTACCACAGCCAGTGAAATATTGGTCAAACGGACCTGAAACAAGACAGTCTATGTGCAACGAATCAAAAATCTCTCCCAACACAAATACATTCATTTTTAACCTCATTCTTGCAAAGTACCTGTCCAAGTTCTAAATCTAACCTCCAGAGTAAGTTTTCATTTGAAATTGACTTCAGTTGAAAGTACATTTTCATAGAATTTCTTTATAACTTTATTGTTTTTTTGCATATACAATGGTGGTCTTATAGGTAGCATTAATTTACACCACTGTCCATTGCGATGGGTCTATATCCTTTTGTATAGTTTTTAAATCTCATTAGCATCTTGCTCTGATTCATTTCTAGTAGTATGTAAACTCTTCCCATTTTTGTTATCAATTGAATTTTACATTAATTCTTTGACATTATAAACACAAAACTGACTTGTGTTTTCAAAATCTTCAACTTCACGGGGTGCCTGGCTGGCTCAGTTGGGAGAGCACCCAGCTCTTGATCTCAGGGTCTTGAGTTCAAGCCTCATGTTGGGTATAGAGCTCACTTAATTAAATAAATAACTATCTGTAAAAAAAAAAATAATGATTTAAAAAAAACCCAAAATCTTCAACTTCATCATAGAAGTCAAACTGTGTGGCTGGAAGAAAAACAGTTCTAGAAAGATGAAAGATGAATACATATTCATATTCTGGCTATTAAATCCAAACAAGCCAAAAATGATGTAGCTGCTTGTTACGTTTCTTAATTTTGCTGTTGTTGTTGTTGTTATCATAACATTTGCTAAGACTGTTAAGAAGTCTGGCTGGCTTGCCCGCCCATTGAGGACACATATATGAACAAAAGTGAAGAGTCTGTGCCCACATGGTAGGCAATGCCAAGGTTGTAGAGTTTCTTTCTGACAATGCCAATGAAACTAGTTTGAAACCATAATTTTTCATGATTTCTAAAAATTTCACAATTTTCACTGAAAATTACACTGATAAATACTAATACATGACAACGACTTCTGCTAAATGTGGTTAGCCTAAGGAGAACACGATATTCTTATACCACATGAAAGGATGCAACTGAAATCCATAGGTTTTGAAACCAACTTGGCAATAATAAAAATGGAAACATGAAAGGGATGACAGAATTAAATAACCCTGTGAAAAGCTGTAATTAGAAAAGAACTGTACTCTTTTCTACAGATTCTCAGGGTTTTTATATCTCTATTATTTGAAAAATTCTATGTGAGATCAAATTTGAAGAAAAGTAGTGAATGTGACAGCCTCAGGAAAGGGTATGTCCCAGAATTTCTTGGCCCTGGTAATACAGGATGATAGTCTACCCTTTTATAGTTGTGTAAACAATATGATCAGAAAAGTTTTAGAAACATCTTCTTAGAAAAAAAATAATTCTTACGGTAAATATCAAGAGAGTGCCTGCAGGTGCCTGGCAATTTTTGAGGCATGGGGGAATTTTCCACCTTGAAAGCCAACAAATCCCTGCTCTATGGAGCTAATATTCTTTTGGGAAAACACATACAATAGAAAAGAAATAATCTGCATATTGTGTGAAATGTTGAAAAGTGACTGGAGAAAAATGAAACAGACAGGTGTGGTGGGATGGAAGTGGAGGGTGCAAGGAGAGTGTCCATGTGATAGTGACATGTGGCAGCAACCCTGCGGTGGTGAGGGAAGCTGGGATGGGGCTATGGGAAGGGTATTCTGGTACCTGGTGCAGTCCCTGGCTTGGAGAACTAGTCATTTTCAGTAAACATTAAATGAATGTTACTCAGTCATCATTACATTAATCAGATATTAGTGTTGGATCCTAGAGAACATCTACTTCAACACTTGTACTACACAATGAGAAAACAGAAGTAGAGTGCCTAACCAACTCAGTAAATGTTGGTTGTATAAGCAAATAAGACATAATTTATCTTTTCTTTCTTCTCTGTAAAAAAATGCACATGATCTAGATGACTTCATTAAAAACAGCTGAGGAGGGGCTCCTGGGTGGCTGAGTCGGTTAAGCGTCTGACTTCGGCTCAGGTCATGATCTCACGGTCTATGAGTTTGAGCCCTGCGTCGGGCTCTGTGCTGACTGCTCAGAGCCTGGAGCCTGTTTTGGATTCTGTGTCTCCCTCTCTCTGACCCTCCCCCGTTCATGCTTTGTCTCTCTCTGTCTCAAAAATAAATAAACGTTAAAAAAAATTTAAAAACAGCTGAGGTATGGTTTGCTCAAAACAGCAAAATGGACCAACGCAAATGTTAGTATTTATGGTCACCACAATGACAAGACACCTATTCCCCTCACTACCCCTTCTGTTTTATAATCCACCTTTTAAACTCAGTATATGTAATGGAACCTCTAAGTCAATGAATATGGATTTATATTAATCATTTTTAATGACTAGATAGTATTGCTGTATTGATGCACCGTAATATATTTAACTGTCCTTTACTAATTGAAGTTAGGTTCTTTCTGGTTTTGCATAATAATGGAATAGAAGTAACATTGCAAACGCCATCCCTGCATCCTTTTGCAATGCACTGTTTATCAGCTAAGGACAAAAATACTGAGAAATGGAACTGCTCAGTAAAGATTCTGTATATTTTAATTTTTTTAATTTTTTTAACGTTTATTCATTTTTGAGACAGAGAGACAGAGCATGAATGGGGGAAGGTCAGAGAGAGAGAGGGAGACACAGAATCAGAAACAGGCTCCAGGCTCTGAGCTGTCAGCACAGAGCCTGACGCGGGGCTCGAACTCACGGACCGCGAGATCATGACCTGAGCCGAAGTCGGACGCCCAACCGACTAAGCCACCCAGGTGCCCCTATATATTTTAATTCTTAATACATAAAAGACTGTTCTCCATAAAAGTTATGTCAATTTGATTCCACATCTACCGATCATAAGAATACCAGTCACCAGCATTAGCTACTATCTTGATTTTGCCATTAACTGCAAAATATCAAACATACTTAGAGTTTTAATGGTAAAATAAATACCAATAACACAACTTTCAAAACCTAACATGTTTGTGTCATCTATCAATATAAATGTGTGTTCATTTTTATAAACCATTTGCAAACAAGAGATATCACATCAAATCACAACTAAAATTTTCAAATTTTCATCTTTTAAAACAAAGTGCAATCTTTTACACTATCATTGTACCACTGTTGCATTTGAGAAAGTTAAAATTAGTTCCCTAATATAACCAAATATCCAGTTCAGATTCAAATATTTCTAAATGCTCTGAAAACCTCCTTTAGAGCTTTATAAACAAAACCTAGTTTCAAACAAGGATCATGCACTGTATTTCTGATATGTCTAAAAGTCTCTTTTATTCTAGAACACCTTTATGGCACTGACTCTTTAAAGAGATCAAGTCTCACAATGTGTTTGTCTTCCTCAAGGTGTCATTAAATTTCTCCTCTCTTCTCTGTGTTTTCTACGAACAGGAAACTAGAACTAAAATCTGAGTTTGATTCAAATTACATATTTTTGGCAGAATACATCATGGGTGATACCATGTACCTCACACTGCACAACACACTGAGAGGCTCATAATGCCAAGTGTTCCACTCTTAGTGATGCCAAGTTTGGTGGTTTAACTACACTTATAACCACCATATATCTTCATTATAAAGACGTATGTTTCCATTTTCATTAAGTAACAATCTGTGTGGTGACACTTTGTCACTCTGAGAAGGTCCTGTCCCAAGAACATTTTCACTACCTTAAAGTTTCAGCATCCATTAATTATCCTTGCCAAAAAGAATTATTTTATTGGGAGTTACAGTGATTTTTTAAAATTCTGTCTACTCTATTTATTAACTGACATTCTTTTACAAAGAAGAGCTTCCTCTCATCAACCGGGGACTTAGTTACCCTATAGAAAGGCAGAACAAATGTTTAATCCTTTCCCTTTAATTACTAATTTGTTGAATAAGGAGTTACTGTAATGGTAATTTCCAGTGGAAGCAAAGGAGATTTTTCTTCTCTCTCTCTCTCTTTGCACTCTTCCTCAGGATTTAAAATCCTATGTAATTAAATCTATCAAATATTTCTTTTATGATTTTGACCTTTAACTTATGCTTAGAATAGCCATCCATACTACAAGATAATAAAACTGAATGTTTCTTCTGTTCTCTTATAACTTACTTTGTTTATACTTAAATCTGTTAATCATCTGAATTTTCTATAAGAAGGAAGTAGGGATCCAGTGTTTTTTTTTATGGTCACTCTATGATAATAACCTAAATTAATTAAAAATGAAAAATAATTAAAAAGGTTTTAAGTATAGTAGTTCAGTCTCCAAAGCAAGGGAAACAAAAGCAAAAATGAACTATTGGGACTACATTAAACCAAAAAACTTTCATACAGCAAAGGAAACCAACAACACAAAAAGACAACCTACTAAATGAAAGTACATCTGATAAAGGGTTAATATCCAAAATATTCAAAGAAATACAACTCAATACCCAACAAAGCCCCACAAATAATCTGATTAAAAATAGGTACAGTACCTGAATAGGCATTTTTCCAAAGAAGACATTCAGATGGGCCAAGAGACACAAGTAAAGATACTCAACATCATTAATCATCAGGGGAAAATGCCAGTCAAAACCACAATGATCCATCACCTCATATCAGTCATAATACCTTAAATTTTGATATGTAGTTATATTGATATATAGTGATATAGATATAAATATATATTTAGTGTATCTATTGTATTCCGTTAATCTCTCCATACCTGCACAATTACTTGTTTGTTTTTAATAGTATGGGTGTGAGCGCTAGTGACTGAACAATAACCTACCAAATGCACATCCTTTAATTGCATAAAATAATTTGTCATTTCCTAATTAAGAGTCATTTATATAATTTGACTAAGATTATGTACTTTTCAAAAATGTTTATAATTGGGTTCAGAAGAAAGAAAATTCTGCAGCCAGAGACACAAAACTATTAAAAAACAAAACAAAAAAACAAACAGAAATGCTAGACTTGAAAACTGCAGCATAAGAATGAAGTATTTATTAGTTGGGCTTAATAGCAAACTGGAAATAGCAGAGAAATGAATCTGTGAACTTAAATAAAATAAAAGGAGAAATGAGAAAAAATGAAAATGAAGGAGAAAATATGAAAAAAAAAACAGAGTCCAATGTCTGTGGAGTATTATTACATGAAATATGTGTGCAATTGGAGTTTCAGGAAAAGGAGAGAGAATAAGACCAAGAATACTTGTGAAGACAATGACTGAGGTCTTTCTAAAATCTATGGAAGACATTAATCCACAGCTCTGAGAAGCTCAGTGAAACCTAAACAGAATAAATACAAAGAAAACCACCCTGAAGCATATTGTAATCAAACAGCTGAAATCCAAAGATAAGGAGACGATTTTAAAACCAGCTACAGAAAAAAGATACATCAGGTATAGGGAAATATAATAAAAACAAAAGCTGACCTTTCACAGGAAACAATAAAAGCAAAAAGACAAGAGAATGGCATTTATAATGTACTAGAAGAAAAACAGCTATTTTTCCAAACCAAGTAAAACTATCCTTCAAAAGGAATGGTAAAGCCCCTTCCCTCTGCCTCCTGAGTAACTCAGCCCCAAAATCATTATGTGGGGCAGAACCATGTAGGCACCCTCGGTAGAAGGTAAAAGTGCTTTAGTGGCCCCGCATGGGGTGTTAGAGCCCAAGAAGATGAAGAGGGAATCTCTAAGTGTAGTGTAAATCAGGCATGGGGTATCCAGTCCTAACGTGATCAGAACATTCTCTAGGGGTACAACTCAATGTGGGAAGACAGACTCTAGCAGAAGGATAGCACCCCTGAGAATCAGCCTGTTGTGTAATGATAAATAACCCTGAACAGGGTGAGGAGGGTAACAACACAGTAGAGCAGCCTGCCATGGGAAATCAGAGACTGACAGAGGGTGAGCAGTGAAGACATACAAGAGGAAGGTGGCCCAGCATGGGGGACCAGAGCCTGAATAGCATAAAGAGAGCACACAGGAGCCTGGGCAGTTCAGAGGTTGAATCAGAACTAAAGCAGGGTGAGCACGGCATCTGCAAAGGGGACGTGATAGGGGTGAACATGGTTATATACGGGGAGCTGGGTCTAATAAGTACAGATGTGAATCAGTTTCTTACTACTAATGGAGGAAACTACAAAGATATAGGGAAAACTAGAAATAAATCTACAACTGTGGTGGACTGTTTTAACACCCCTTTCTCAGGAGCTGATAGTATAGGAAAAAATGTATAAAGATATAGGAGACTGAAAAACACACAACCAATCTGACCTCATCATCTTAAACACACGACACACAACAACTACAGAATACACATTTTTCCCCTGCTCAAATAAAATATTTACAAAAACGGACCACATGTCCAGGTTTATAAAGCTGAATATGAAAAAGTTAAAATCTCAGAGAATATAGTCTCTGACAGTTTTAAACTAGAAATCAATACCAAATTAATAGAAATTAAGCAACACTTGTAAATAACCCCTGGGCCAAAGAGAGAAATCACAAAGAAATTAATGAAATATTGTGAGCTGAATAAAAAGAAAACAGAATATTTATGAGATGAGCTGAAATAGTAGTTAGAGGAAAATATATAGCTTTAAATACTCATATTGGCAAAAGAATTGACCTATAATATCACAACGTTTACTTCAAGGGAACAGAAAAAGCAGCAAAAACTTAAACCTGAGATAAGAAAATAAATAAAAAAAATAAAAAGATGAATAATACTGATAAACCACTAGAGCAAGGGTTGATAACTTTTTATATAAAGAGACAGTGGATATTTTAGGCTTTGTAGGCAACATATGATCTCTGTTTCATATTCTTTGTTTTGTTTTTGCTTTGTAAATATTTAAAAATGTAAAAACCACTTTTAGTTCACATGTTATTAAAAGATGGACCATGAGCTGCTTCAGACTGATCAAAAAAGAGACACATGGAGAGAGAGAACACAAATTAGTATCATTACAGAAACTACAAGTGATAAAATGATAAAAATAATACAAGGACATTTATAAATAACTTTGTGCCAATTAACTAAACTTAAATGAAAACAAATATATTCATTGAGAAACACAAATTACCAAAACTGACCCAAGAAGACATGGAAAACCTAAATAGTACCATATTTATTAAAGACGTATAATTTATCTTTAATACTCAAAACAAATAAATCACCATCAACAAAAATCCTTTCCCCAAAGAACTCCAAGTCCAGATGGTTTTGCTGGTGACCTCTACCAAACATTTAAGATAGAAATAATCCTACACAAACTCTATTAGAAAATAGAGATGAAAGATGATCTTCCAACTTGTTTTATAAGGCTACCATAACACATAAACTAAAACTTGACAAAAATATTATAAGAAGATTATAAATCAATATACCTCATCAGCATAAACATAGAATACAAAACACGAGCCAATAAAATCCAAGAATACACGAAAAGGGCAATACAACATGATCAGAGTGATTTTATCCAAATAATGGAAGGTTGACTCAACCTTCCAAAAGCAATTAATGCAACTCACCTTGTTATTAGAATAAAGAAAATTTATCTGATAATCTCAAAAGCTGCAGAAGCAGCATTGACAAAATTCAAAACCTGTTTATGATAAAAAAAAAACCCTCAAAACAAACTAGGAATAAATGGAACTTTCTCAATCTGATAAAGGGCATCTATAAAAACCCTACAATTAATAGCACACATAATGGTAAGAAATTGAATGTTTTCCCCCCAAGATCAGGAAAGCACACAGACGTCTGCACTCACTTCACTATAACAGAGGTCCTGGCCTGTGCAACAAAGAAAAAGAAATAAAAGGCTTAAAGACTGGTGGGAAAGAGTAAACTGTCATTATTTGCAGATAACATAATTCTATATGTAAAAAAAAAAACTACAAAATCTATAAAAAATTATTAGAAAGAATAAATGAAGTTAGCAAGGTTGTAAGAATGCCCAAAGATATATTTGAATATATACAAGTATATTAAATAACCACATATATTCACTGCTTATAACAAATAGCTGGAAAATGAATTAAAAACGATTACTAATCACAATAGCATAGATACCTAGAAAAACTATAATGAAAATTATCTAAGACTTCTATGTTGAGAGCTACAAAATATTGCTGAGAGAAATTCAAGAAGACCTACATAAATGGAGACATATACCATATTAGTGGACTGGCAATCTCAATATTGTTAACATTTTCATTCTCTATAAATTGATCTATATAGATTCCTAACATTTATTAAGTGATAAAATAACTTATACTTTTTGTACAAAAAAAGTCAGATAAAACAAACACATATTATATGCTTCCATTTGTTTCCAAATAGAGACAGCACTAAACTATACTCTATAGGGAGGCATCTTCAACAATAAAATTATGAAAACAAACAAGACATTAATTACCATAAAAGGCAAGAGAAGGGGGAGCGTCTGGGTGGCTCAGTTGGTTAAGCGTCCAACTCTTGGTTTTGTCTTAGGTCATGATCTCATGGTTTGTGCAATAGAACCCCAAGTAGGGTTCCAAACTGACATCCTGGAGCCTGCTTGGGATTTCTCTCTCTCTTCTCTCTGCCCCCCCCACCTCAAAATAAATAAACTTAAAAAAAAAAGGCAAGAGAAGGGCACTCTCCAGAGTGAAGACAGGTTGCAGTGGGTACCATATGGTAAGGAGGAACAGTCAGGGACTTTTTAGGGTCATGACAATAATGTACTTCTTGGCTTGTGTTGCAGTTATAGGAGTCTTCCCTATTTAATAATTTACTAATATGTACCTTTGCCTCATGTACTTTCCTTTACACACATTATATCTCATGAAATAAATGTTTAAAAATGCACTTTAATTTCCATACACATACATATTCTCTCTCTCCCACAGGAAATGGTACTGAACAACTCATTTAATTCAGCTATTAAGCTAAGCACACATCACAACTGGCTGGATGAAATACATAACGTGGATAACTAAGATCTGCATCATCTTCAAATTAAAAGTCCCCAGAGCTTGTTTTAAAATGAGAAAATGAAGATTCAGAGATTAACTGATTCACATTGTTACTTTGCATTTGTCATTTTGGTATCTCAAGTAAATCCATATGCTTTTAAAAGTAGGCAGGTGAGAAACAACAGAAAAAATGTGAAAGGAAGGACAAATATTCTTACTGATACAAATATATAAAACATCGTCTATTTCATGTCTTGCAGAAACCCTAAAAGGTCACAAACACTGGTCCTGTGGTAAAAGAAATATTTGGGCAGCCACAAAGAGATTAAATCTCTTCTGCATACAAACAAGCATAGCTTTACTTTTTCCCCCCTCTTTTAAAAAGGACAAATAAACCCAATGTGAAAATAAAGAAAGAACTATGTAAATGCAACATAATTATGTTTAAACCACAGAAGACAGGAAATTTAGAGTTACAGATTCCATGGTAAGTTTTAATTCTATCCTTGTGTACATGTTTTATAAAAGAGTCTTTCATTACATGATCACATAACACTGTACCATGTAACAATCAGTTCAGCAAATGTTTATTTTACAATGTGTGGAAGGAAAATATTTTATAGGACAAATTGTAGGAAATTAGTACACTATTTAGGTAGATTGTTATGTAAAATTTCTGAAAATCCTGGGCATTTATAGAATATTAGCAGAAACACTTTTTTTCTTGATTATCTTCTAAAGAACATGAAATTTAACTCTTTCATAGGCAGGCATTTATATTTGAAAGCTGATCTTTAGATTTTAAGGTTATTTTGAAGTAATGAAAAACTTAGGACATTAGGATTTTAACATGTTTTGGCTCATGTACGCCAGGCATTTAATTTTTTTTTAATGTTTATTTATTTTTGAGAGAGAGAGAGACAGAGCCTGAGTGGGGGAGAGGCAGAGACAGAGGGAGACACAGAATCCAAGCAGGCTCCAGGCTCTGAGCTGTCAGCACAGAGCCCAACGCAAGGCTCAAATTCACAAACTGTGAGATCATGACCTGAGCCAAAGTTTGATGCTTAACTGACTGAGCCACCCAGGTGCCCCACACCAGGCATTGTATATAAAAGAACAGTAGAGACTGAAGTAAATCATGAAGACCCAGGAGTTCATAATAAATCCCCAAAATAGCCCTTACTGTTACTACTGGAGTTTGCTAGGGTTCCTAATAATTCATATATCTGAAATTTGACTTTTTTCAAAAGGAAGGAAAATCATCTATCCTATTTTTCCTGTTATAACTATATTTCAGTTTAACCAAACAGTTAGCAATCAACTCTGATATAAACCTAATAAAAGATGTTAGATTATAAAGACCAAAAACAGAAACAACAACAAAAAAAACAAAAACAAAAAAACAAAAAAAAACCCCTTAGGGTGTTCAGAAAAAAAGATCATATAACTTACAAAGACAAAAGAATTAGACTAGCATAAGACTTCAAAAAATCAAAGGTATGAAGTAAAAAAATGGAGCATTTATTATTACTTCCATGAAAAGTGTGAGAGCAAAGATTTTATAGCTAGCAAGTCTGTTCTCTGAGTATTTACAGGAAAATAACTTCACTGGATATCTACATGTGCTTCTACACAGCAAATGAAACAATTAAGAGACAATGTATGGAATAGGAGAAAAGATTTGCAAACCATAAATCTGATAAGGAGTTAAAATTCAAAATATATAAGGAGTTCATATAACTCAGTAGCCACCCCCCCCAAATAACAACCAACAACAAACAACTTGATTAAAAATAGGCAAAGTATGGGTGCCTGGGTAGCTCAGTTGGTTAAGTGTCTGACTTTGGATCAGGTCATGGGATTCGAGCCCAATATCGGGCTCTGTGCTGACAGCTCAGAGCCTGGATCCTGCTATAGATATTCATTCATTCATTCATTCTCTCTCTCTCTCTCTCTCTCTCTCTCTCTCTCTCTCTCTCTCTCAAAAATAAACAAACATTAAAAATAATTTTTAAAGAAGGGCAAAGGAGGGGCGCCTGGGTGGCTCAGTTGGTTAAGCGTCCAACTTCAGCTCAGGTCATGATCTCGCAGTCCGTGAGTTCGAGCCCTGTGTCGGGCTCTGTGCTGACCGCTCAGAGCCTGGAGCCTGTTTCAGATTCTGTGTCTCCCTCTCTCTCTGACCCTCCCCCGTTCATGCTCTGTCTCAAAAATAAATAAACGTTAAAAAAAAATTTTTTTTAAAAAGGGCAAAGGAACTTCTCTTCTTCAGAGAAGACCTACAAATGGACAACAGGTATATGAAAACATGTTCAACATTACTATCAGGGAAATGCAAATCAAAGCCACAATAAACTATTGCCTCACTCCTTATAGAATGGTTAGTCCCCAAAAGACAATAGATAAAAAATGCTGGCGAGGATGTGGAGAAAAGGGAACCCTTGCACAATGTTGTTAGGAATGTAAATTGGTACAGTAATTATGGAAAACACGATAAATATTCCTCAAAAAATGAAAAATAGAACCAGCATATGATCTAGCAATCCCACTTCTGGGTATATATGCAAAGGAAATGAATTCAGTATCTCAAAGAGATACCTGTACTCTGCTGTGCATTGCAGTATTCACAATAGCCAAGATATGGAAACAAACTTAGTGTCCACTGACAGATGAATGGAAGGAAATTGTGAGTATATATATATATATATATATATATATATGCGCGCACACACACACACACACACACACACACACACACACACTGGAATATTATTTGGCCTTAAACAGAAAGAAATGATGGTATTTGTGATGATGTGGATGAATTTGGAAGACATTATGCTAAGTGAAATAAGCCTGACATAGACAGATATTGCATGATATCACTTATATGTGGAATCTAAAAAAGATGAACTTAGATGTCCATCAATAGATGAATGGATAAAGAAGATGTGGCATATATGTACAATGGAATATTATACAGCCATAAAAAGAATGAAATCTTACCATCTGCAACAACATGAATGGAACTAGAGAGTATAATGCTAAGTGAAACAGGTCAGATGGAGAAAGACAAATACCATATGATTTCATTCATATGTAGAATTTAGAAAAAAAGTGAACAAAGGAAAAAAAAGAGACAGAAAAACCAAGACATGGACTATTAACTATAGAGGATAAACAGACGATTATCAGAAGGGAGGTGGATGGGGGGTATGAAACAGGTGATGGGGATTAAGGAGTTCACTTGTTGAGATGAGCACTCAGTAATGCATAGAATTGTTGAATCACTATACTGTATACCTGAAACTAATATCTGTAACTACATTGGAATTAAAATAAAAAACTTTTTAAAAAGTTGAGGGGTACCCGGGTGGCTCAGTGGGTTAAGCGTCCAACTCTTGGTTTTGGTTCTGGTCATGATCTCACTGTTCTTGTGAATTCAAGCGCCACGTGGGGCTTTGTGCTGACAGTGCAGAACATGCTTGGGATTCACTCTCTCCCTCTCTCTCTGCCCCTCCCCACTTATGCTCTCTCAAAATAAATATTTTTTTTTAAAAAGTTGAACTTAGAGAAACATAGTAGCATGGTAGTTGCCAGGGGCTGCATGGAGAAAATAGGGTGATATTGATAAAATGTACAATATTTCAATTATAAAGTGAATAGTCCTGGAGATCTACTGTACAGCATGGTAACTATATTAATAATAACCTATACTTGAAATTTGCTAAGAGAGTGTATCTTGTGTTCTCACCACACAACCAAAAAACTAGTAATTGTGTGTGGTAATACACTAGCTTGATAGTGGTAATTATTACACAAGGTATATTATATGCAAACACCATGTTGTCCCCCTTAAATATACACAATTTTAAAAACTGTCAATTATACTTCTAAAGCAGGATAAAAGTAAAGACACTTTAAACATTTAAGAAATTAGGGAATTCTGTACCCATAAGTCCTTTTTGAAGATTCTACTAGAGTATGAGTTCCAAAAAATTAAAATATGACTAAACCAGATACAGTCTTTATTTTAAAGTCTAGCTTGTCTGATATAAGTATGGCTACTCTGGCTTTCTTTTGTTGATCATTAGCATAATAGATGGTTCTCCATCCCATGTATCAAGAGATGAAGAAGGGCATTATATCATAATTAAGGGGTCTATCCATCAAGAACCCCTAACAATTGTAAACATTTATGCGCCAAATGTGGTAGAACCCAAATATATAAATCAATTAATCACAAACATAAAGATACTCATCGATAGTAATACCATAAGAGTAGGAGACTTCAACACCCCACTCACTGCAATAGACAGATCATCTAACCAAAAAATCAACACGTAAACAATGGCTTTGAATGACACACTTGAACAGATGGACTTAACAGATATATTCAGAACATTTCACCCTAAAGGAGCAGAATATACATTCTTCTCCAGTGCACATGGAACGTTCTCCAGAATAGACCACATACTGGGACACAAATCAGCCCTCAGCAAGTACAAAAAGATCGAGATCATACCATGCATATTTTCAGACCACAATGCTATGAAACTCGAAATCAACCACAAGAAAAAATTTGGAAAGGTAACAAATACTTGGAGACTTAAGAACATCCTACTAAAGAATGAATGGGCTTGGGGCGCCTGGGTGGCGCAGTCGGTTAAGCGTCCGACTTCAGCCAGGTCACGATCTCGCGGTCCGTGAGTTCGAGCCCCGCGTCAGGCTCTGGGCTGATGGCTCGGAGCCTGGAGCCTGCTTCCGATTCTGTGTCTCCCTCTCTCTCTGCCCCTCCCCCATTCATGCTCTGTTTCTCTCTGTCCCAAAAATAAAAAAAAAATTAAAAAAAAAAAAAAGAATGAATGGGCTAACCAAGAAGTTAAAGAGGAAATTAAAAGGTATACGGAAGCCAATGAAAATGGTAACACCACAACCCAAAACCTCTGGGACACAGCAAAGGCGGTCATAAGAGGAAAGTATATAGCAATCCAGGCCTTCCTAAAGAAGGAAGAAAGATCTCAGATACACAACCTAACCTTAAGCCTTAACGAGCTGGAAAAAGAACAGTAAATAAAACCCAAAACCAGCAGAAGACAAGAAATAATAAAGATTAGAGCAGAAATTAATGCTATCGAAACCAAAAAAACAGTAGAACAGATCAATGAAACCAGAAGCTGGTGCTTTGAAAGAATTAACAAAATTGATAAACCACTACCCAGCTTGATCAAAAAGAAAAAGGAAAGGACCCAAATAAATAAAATCAAGAATGAAAGAGGAGAGATTACAACCAACACAGCAGAAATAAAAACAATAATAAGAGAATATTATGAGCAATTATATGCCAATAAAATGGGCAATCTGGAAGAAATGGACAAAAATTCCTAGAAACATATACACTACCAACACTAAACAGGAAGAAATAGAAAATTTGAACAGACCCATAACCAGTAAGGAAATTGAATTAGTAATCAAAAATTTCCCCAAAAACAAGAGTCCAGGGCCAGATGGCTTTCCAGGGGAATTCTGCCAAACATTTAAGGAAGAGTTAACACCTATTCTCTTGAAGGTGTTCCAAAACATAGAAATGGAAAGAAAACTTCCAAACTCTTTCCATGAAGCCAGCCTTACCTTGATTCTAAAACCAGACAGAGACCCCACTAAAATGGGGAACTATAGACCAATTTCCCTGAGGAATATGGATGCAAAAATCCTCAATAAGATATTAGCCAACCAGATCCAACAATACATTAAAAAATTATTCACCACGACCAAGTGGGATTTATACCTGGGATGCAGGGCTGGTTTGATATCCACAAAAGAATTAACTGATTCATCACATCAATAAAAGAAAGGACAAGAACCATATGATCCTCTCAAAGATGCAAAGTATTTGACAAAATACAGCATCCTTTCTTGATAAACACCCTCAAGAAGGGAGAGAAGAAGCAAACCTCGAGATCATAAAAGCCATATATGAACGACCCAATGCTCATATCATCCTCAATGGGGAAAAACTGAGAGCTTTCCCCCTAAGGTCAGGAACAAGACAGGGATGTCCACTCCACCACTGTTATTCAACATAGTATTGGAAGTCTTAGCCTCTGCAATCAGACAACACAAAGAAATAAAAAGCATCCAAATTGGCCAGGAGGAGGCCAAACTTTCACTCTTTGCAGATGACATGATACATGGAAAACCCAAAAGATTCAACGAAAAAACTGCTAGAACTGATTCATGAATTCAGCAAAGTTGCATGATGTAAAATCAATGCACAGAAACCAGTTGCATTCCTGTACACCAACAATGAAGCAACAGAAAGAGAAATCAAGGAATTGATCCCATTTACAATTGCACCAAAACCCATAAAATACCTAGGAATAAATCTAACCAAAGAGGTGAAAAATCTTATACACTGAAAACTATAGAAAGCTTATGAAAGATACTGAAAAAAATGGAAAAAGATTCTGTGCTCCTGGATAGGAAGAACAAATATTGTTAAAATGTCGATACTACCCAAAGCAATCTACATATTCAATGCAATCCCTATCAAAATAACACCAGCATTCTTCACAGAGCTAGAACAAACAATCCTAAAATCTATATGGAATCTGAAAAGACTCCGAATAGCCAAAGCAGTCTCGAAAAAGAAAGCCAAAGCAGGAGGCATCACAATCCTGGACTTCAAGCTATACTTCAAAGCTGTAATCATCAAGAGAGTATGGTACTGGCACAAGAACAGACACTCAGATCATTGGAACAGAATAGAGAACCCAGAAATGGACCCACAAACGTATGGGCAACTCATCTTTGACAAAGCAGGAAAGAATATCCAATGGAATAAAGACAGTCTCTTCAGCAAGTGGTGCTGAGAAAACTGGACAGCGATATGCAGAAGAATGAACGTGGACCACTTTCTTACACCATACACAAAAATAAACTCAAAATGGATGAAAGACCTCAATGTAAGACAGGAAGCCATCAAAATCCTTGGGGAGAAAGCAGGCAAAAACCTCTTTTATCTTGGCCGCAGCAACTTCTTACTCAACACATTTCCAGAGGCAAGGGAAACAAAAGCAAAAATGAACTACTGGGACATCATCAAAATAAAAAGCTTCTGCACAGCAAAGGAAATGATCAGGAAAACTAAAAGGCCACCGACAGAATGGGAGAAGGTATTTGCAAATGTCACATAAAGGGTTAGTATCCAAAATCTATAAAGAACTTATCAAACTTATCAGCCAAAAAACAAATAATCCAGTGAAGGAATGGGCAAAAGACATGACAAAAAGACAAAAGACATGACAAAAGAAGACATCCAGATGGCCAACCAACACATGAAAAAATGCTCAACATCATCATCATCAGGGAAATACAAATCAAAACCACAATGAGATACCACCTGACACCTGTCAGAATGGCTAACATTAACAAATCAGGCAACAACAGATGTTGGCGAGGATGCGGAGAAAGAGGATCTCTTTTGTATTGTTGCAAATTGGAATGCAAGCTGGTGCAGCCACTCTGGAAAATAGTATGGAGGTTCTTCAAAAAATTAAAAATAGAACTACCCTATGACCTAGCAATTGCACTACTAGGTATTTATCCAAGGAATACAGGTGTGCTGTTTCGAAGGGAAATATGCACTTCAATGTTTATAGCAGCACTATCAATAATAGCCAAAGTATGGAAAGAGCACCCATCATGTCCATCGATGGGTGAATGGATAAAGAAGATGTGGTGTGTGTGTGTGTGTGTGTGTGTGTGTGTGTGTGTGTGTATATATATATATAATGGAGTATTACTTCGCAATCAAAAAGAATGAAATCTTGCCATTTGCAATTATGTGGATGGAACTGGAGGGTATTATGCTAAGTGAAATTAGTCAGAGAAAGATAAATATCATATAACTTCACTCATATGAGGAGTTTAAGAGACAAAACAGATGAACATAAGGGAAGGGAAACAAAAATAATACAAAAACAGGGAGGGAGGACAAAACATAGGAGACTCTTAAATATGGAGAACAAACAGAGGGTTACTGGAGGGGTTATGGGAGGGGGGATGGGCTAAATGGGTAAGGGGCATTAAGGAATCTACTCCTGAAATCATTGTTGTGCTATATGCTAACGAATTTGGATGTAAATTAAAAAATAATAAAATTTAAATAATAGAAAAAACTAAAATAAAATGACTAAACTAGAACAAAAAAACCAATGGGTGTGCGTGTGTATATACATATGTGTGCATGTGCATACGTGTGTGTGTGGAGATACATGTATGATTAAACAAGGGGGACAGGGTCAAGGGTGGAATAATAATGTTCAAATCTTATATGTTCTGACAAAGGCACTTAAAATGCACTTAAAATGGAAGGAAAGAAGGAAAGAGAAAAACAGAATATGCCCATTGACTAATATATAGACAATAGGCAAGAGTTAAAAGATAACCAGTAAAGGGGCGCTTGGGTGGCTCAGTTGGGTTATGCCTCTGACTCATGATCTCAGCTCAGGTCTTGATCTCAGGGTCATGAGTTCAAACCCTGCAATGGACTCCACATTGGGCATGAAGCTTACTTTAAAAAAAAAAGATTACCAGTAAAAACTGAGAAACTAAACAGCAAATATCTACATAAAAGAAAAAAAAGAATTAAAAAATTTTACAGGTACAAAGACAAACAACTAGAATAAAACAAAAATGCAAAGCTTTCTAAATAATAATAAAAATTAAAGAGCAAAGACCATAAATCTTATAGAAAAGTAGCAAATATAACAAAATATGAATGATTATAAAATATTATAACATTGTTGAGACCAAAAATATTAAGCATTATCAATAAGTGACTGCACTAACTCATTAAAAGAAAAAGTATTCTTAATTTGGTTTACACAGCAAGACCCATCTATATATACTATTTAAATGGGAATACCTAAAAAAATGATTCAAGAAAGACTAAAAATAAAGGGTAGACCAAGATATTCCAGGAAAACTCAAACAATAAGAAAGCAAGAAAGTTCCTGATACCAGACAAAGTAGAAATCAAGCCCAAACTCAATAAACATAACAAAGAATAGTTCTTAGAATATTAAAAGCCCAAATTCACAACTATTAAAAACATTCATGTACCAAATAATATAGCACCTGCCTTTAAGAAGTAAAAACTTATGAGATGTACAAAGCGATAGAAGCCCACTAATGGAAAGATTTTTATATACGATTTTCAGTACAAGACAGATCAAGTGCATAAAAAATAAGTAGAGATAGAAGAGCTAAGGGACATAATAAAGCAGATCAAACTCTACACTCGTCATTGATAGGGAATATATTTTCATTCCAAGTAGCTCTAAATGCTTTGTAAAAATCTACCTTGTATTAGCTCATGAGGAAAAAATCAGTAACTTCCATAAAAAGTAGAAATTAAAAAATCAACACACTCTGACCAAAACACAGTATAAGTTTATCTAAAATTAGAGTGCTCCCATGAAACTTTTCATTAGCCAACAGGGCATAAAGCAAAGAATTACCATTAATTTATATGAAAAAGTCTTTGAGCATTCCCAGACTCCAAAAATAACCTCTCTTAGGCTTTTCTGATACCTTATGACACATCTTACTAACAGATGCACAAAATTAATTGAGATAAGGCACAGATGCTTGCAGATACAGTTAAAAAAACTATGGCGGTTTGATGCCGAGATGCAGACTGTAGTTCCTGGGGAAGAAGCTTGAGGCTGCCACTCTCATTGTGTGGTGTGCACACTGCCTCTGTAATGGCTCACTGAGAAACAAATGTTACATGCTATTTTTGCTTTTTGCCTTTTCTCATAAAAGCAGAAAACTCTTTGGATTTCTTTCAGTTAGTGAAAACAGGTACTAATGTAGATCTTTCATGAAAGTGAAGTGGCATAATGTTAACTTCCAAAAAGTGGGGGATATCTTTATAATGAGAAATAGCTAACAAGAAAAAATCAGAAGGTTCTTCCTTGTGGAATTACAAAAAATATTTATTAAACAATTCCTAGGGCTAAAAGGAAAACACAAACTGAAATAAAAGAATTTCTAAAAAATGAGGACAATGAAATCACTACATATCAACTATACAAGGGATATTTAAAGCATGTAAAAGGAAAATTTACACACAAACTACTTTTATTATTTAAACAAACAATAAAAACAAATGACATAACTTCTCAGCTCAAAACATTATGAAAAATGTTACAAAATAAACCACAAGAAGGCAACAAGGAGTTACTAATGATAGAAGAAATTTGAGGTAGAGAATAGAACACTATATCTCATTAACAAACTATTCTTTCAGAAAAAAATAAAAATAGAAAAGCTATACTGGGTACCTTACTGAGGAAAGTACTAGACTAACGCTCACATATACAAAACCAAAAAATGACAAGTGGAAAATAACCATTAAAAAAAGACAAAATTTAAAAATCATAATATATTACTTTGCACACCACTAATTCAAATAAATTTGATAATGTAAATGGAATCTATCCTTTTTATAAGGAACTGCAGATGCCATAATTGACCATTAGATTAGGAAATGTAAATAGAACAGATTCCATAGAAGAACTAGAGAAAGCTAATAAGGAACTAATAACACACACACACACACACACACACACACACACACACACACACAGCAAGGCCATATGATTGCACAGAAGACTTCTACTGAACCTTTAAAGCCTAGGTGGTCCCATTGGTCAATAAATTATTCCAGAGTACTGAAATGAAAGAAAACTTCCTAAGGCATTTTTGTGAAGCAGGTATAGCACTGATACCTAGACTTCATAGAGAGTGGAAAAAAAAAAAAAAAGAAGAGAGAAAAAAAGAAAAGAAAAAGAAACTAGCCAAAGACCAATATCACTGGTGTCAATTACAAAAATACTAAATAAAATATTAATGAGTAAAATCATATACTACACTAAAAAATAGTACATTATAGTAAATAAAATTTATTTCTGGAATGCAAGGTTGGTTCAGTGTTTGGAAACCCATTATTATTATTATTATTATTTTTTTTTTTGAGGGAGAGTAGAGGAGAGGCAGAGGGAGAGGGAGAGGAAGAATCCCATGCTGGGTGTGGGGCCTGACACGGAACTTGATCTCACAATCATGAGATCATGACCTGAGCTGAAATCAAGAGTTGGACACTTAATCAACTAAGTCACCCGGGCACCCTTGGAAACCCACTTAATATTACTCACCATATTAATAGATATAAGGGAAATATCACAATGAAACATATGGAGCATAATCTCTTAACGTGTGTAAATAGCCTTTGACAAAATTCAATACTTATTTCTGATTTAAAAAAAACCACTTTAAAATAGAAATTGAGTTTTAATTTAATTTAAATTTTAAGATGATAAAATATATATACTTTAGTCTTCAAGACATTATTGTGCTTAATAGAAAAATACTAGAGGCATTTCCACTAAAATCAGGAATAAATAAGGCAAAGGAGATCACTGCCTATACTATTATTTAACATTATGTTAGGAAACTAGTAAAATTAGACAAGAGGAATCAATTTAAAGAATTTATGAAGAAGTACAATTTTCTCTGGAATACCCTGGAGCAGAGGTCAGCAAATTTTTCTGTAAAGGGCTAGGTAGTATTTTAGTTTTTGTGGGTCATTCAATCTCTGTCACAACTACTCAACCCTGCCATTGTAGCATAAAAACAGCCAAAGATGGTAATAAATGAATGAGTGAGACTATGTTCCAATAAAACTTTATTAATAAAGATAGGATTTGGCCCATGGCTGTAGTGTGTCAACCACTGTGCTAGAGAATTAACAATAAAATGAACTTAAACAAGAGAATTCTGCAAGTTGGTAGCATATAGAATTAATATATAAAATTTAATAGTGTTCATAGAGACAATAAATGGAGGGACATAATGGCAGGAAAAAACACATGCACCCCATCAACAAGGGAGAGGAAATATTTAGGAATGAACTGAACAAAAATGTACAAAATCCAATGAAGGAAACTTGACTCTTCTAAGTCAAAAAACTAGAATTCAACAAATAAAAATTCCTATAATTTCACTATGATTATGGAGAGTGTTAAGGGAAGCTGGATGCAGGGTATATGGGAACTCTCTGTAGTCTCTCCTCTCCAATTGTGCAACTTTTCTATAAGTCTAATGCTTTTGCAAAATAAAAGCTAAAAAGAATTTTTTAAAAAAGTAAAAATCTTGACATGTAGAAAATAAATCATAGATATTTCTTAAAATTTTTAGCTTCAATATTTTTTAGTTGTTTGGAATTTTATAGTATTTTAATGGAAAAGCTACACTCCCCAAAACACAAATGTTTTTTGCAATGTTGGTGGGATTTCATATATCTGGTAAGGCCAGCTTACCTCCAGATGAATCCTATATATTTTAAATAGATATTCAAAGTCAATAAAAGAATAAAATTCAGCACAAGTAAATCTACTTTTTCATGAACTTGGTATGTGAGAATACCTGTTTCCATTTTAGATCCTAGGGGAGGGCATAATTAATATGAAATAATTTATACTGAGTTTCTAAAAGCAGTAATCTGAAGTGTGGAAAAAAGTCAATAGAGCTTTGTGAAATCATTGGTTTCTTAAAAATTACTTTTGATTCAGTAGTCAAACTGTTACTATTCCAGTGTTTCTTATTCTGACTAAAAATATATAGAAAGGAAGAGAATTGTTTAGGCATTCTATTGCACAAAGTTAATAAAACTGTGCTATGAGTATATATGTTTATCCTGATATGTGACCTAAATCTTAGCCCCAGCCACAGACAAATCGCTGAAACATAAAACCGCTAGTCATTAAAATAAGTTCCTAACCTATGAATTATATAAGACTTACACAGGGGAGAGGTATTTATTTGTTTGTCATTTCCTTGCCATTTAACTGAAAGTTCAAAGATGCAATAAATCCTACAAATCTACCAATAACAGCCATGTCTGAAATATGATGCCAAGAGTAATGCTGTTTGGATTCCTACCAAACTCAAAACACTGTTTTCTGAAACTGCTTTAGTGCGTTTATAAAAACATTTGTGGGAAAACCGTATTTACAAGTACAAAAGGATTCATCAACCTCCTTGTTGCCCAAGAAAGGACAGTTTTATCTTTACCTTATGAGGCCTTCTCATGCAATTTGACAATTTTGAACACTTTCTTTTAAATGCTCTCTTCCCTCTCTTTTTCAATAACTTGTTTAATTTTCCTCCCGACTCTCTGGCTGATCCTTCTCAGCTTCCTTATAGCTACTTCTTGGGTATGTGCATTCTCCCTAAGAGACTGGGTTCAGTAGGATTCTGTTTACTTTGCTTTCCCTTCCTCACAATCTCTCACATATAGCCATGACTTCAGTTACCAAATACTCACAACACTATTTCTGACCTGTATCTCTATGCTGAGCTTTAGACACAAATATCCAATAGACTGGTTGCCATCACACTTGAATGTGTATCATGGGAACCTCAGTGTCCACCCAACCATAGCTGAATTCACCATCCATTCATTATACAGTAAATGTTTGTTGGGTGCCCACCCTAAGCTTAGGACTGTGTTAGGCACTAAAACGATGAACAAATTGACCTTGTATCTCCCCAAGTGAAGTTCAGTCTTCCTTCACTTAGTCCTGCACCTATATTCCCTATATCAGTAAGTGGTACCATTATTGATCTAGTTGCCAAAGTCGGAAACCTAAATATGCATATATCAAAGTAACATGCTGTACATATATCATATTCTTACACAATGTGCACCTCAAATTTATTCAATTAAACAAAAGAAACCTAAATATCATCCATCACTCCTCCTTCTTCTTTAGAACTCATGTTCAATCGTTCACCTGGTTTATCCATTCTTTCCTTTTATATCTCTCTTTAATCTGTTCATTTCTTTGTTCTTTATTATATTATATTCCACTGGCTTAGTTTAAGCCATCTTCACCTCTGGCCTATAATGATCCCTTAACATGTTCCTCTATCTCAAGTTATACTTAAAACCCTTCAGTAATCTTCAGTCAACTTTAAAACAAAAAACAAGCTTATTAACATGATGCAAAGACCTGAATTATAATTGCCTCTTTACATGTCGATGCCACACCCTCCAAGCTCCTTAGTTGCAGCTGAGAGTTTAAAGTGAGTTAGTCACCATGTAGGGGTCACTTGTTCAAAATTTTATAACAAGTTAAATAACACGATTAATTTGATGCAAGAGAAACACAGAAAACAAGGAACTCATCTACAGATGAGTGCAAACACCAGACAGTCTGACTTTAATTTTCTATTTATGTATTATCATTTTAAAATTGTTATTAATTGAAGCTACTGCTACATGAACAATACAAGCTGGCATTTACCCAGCACTTATTATGTATCAAGCACTTTTCACATATTAGTTCACATAATAGTCACAACAACCCAATGAGACAGGTACACTTAATATTCCCATTTTATATATGTGGTAACCAAGGCACCAAGTAGTCAATAATTTGTCAAAGGAAACATAGCTGGTAAATGGTGAGACTGGCATCCCAGGCAATGGTTCCAGAATCTATGCTCTTAGTCATTATTCTACACAGAATAAAAGAGGATTATGCAAGGCATTCAACAAGAACTTTGGTTTTGTAAAGATGATACATATTCATCATATACATGTATAGAAAAATACACAGAAGAAAATAAATGATCCCAATCCTACCATTCAGAAATAACATTCATTGATAACTAATATAAGTGATTCTGAACATTTCTTTATGACTTAAGTTGGATAACAGGATGGATGGATATGTAAGAGAGACAGATAAATGGATGGATAGATGATAAACAAATAGGTAAAAGAATGTTGTACATAGTATCTACTGATTCATTTATGTGAGAGATGATCAAATTTGCACACTAACTCACCCCCCTTGCACTTAGTTTTTATTTTTTGTCAGTTGTATTATTACATTATCATCAGTATTTATAAAATGTAGATAATTCCCCTAATGATAACTCCTCCATTATTTTCTTTGGTTTCCACTAATACCTTTTAGCCATATTTTTGTTTTCAAATACTTTGAGTAATTTCTTGATTGACTTTTTACAATTGACAGTTTTTTCAAGAAGAGCTAGTACTGTAGTCACGAATTCCTTGTGTGATTGAGAATGTGCTTCTACCTTCATACTTGAAGAACATCTTGGCTGGATGCAAAATTCTTAGGCAATATTTTTTCTCCTTCAGAATGTTAATCTGAGAGAGATTTGATCCTTCAATCAATGTCTTTTGACCTTAACCAAAGCTATGGAGAAGTGTGAAGACATTCTGTCCTCATGGTTTGTTCTTTTGCCTAGATATTTCTTCCTTTACTTTTGAAATGCAAGTAGATTTATCAGAATTCATTACTGTTGGCCACTCTGTATCAATATTACCAGGGTTTTTTTGGGTTGTTTGACCTACAGATTCACACAAAAATTTTTCTTCTATTGTATCTTTTTTTAAAATGTTTATTTTTTGAGAGAGAAACAGAGCACAAGTGGGGGGCGGGGGAGGTGCACAGAGAGAGGGAGACACAGAATCCAAAGCAGGCTCCAGGCTCTGAGCTGTCAGCACAGAGCTGATGTGGGGCTCAAACCTACAAACTATGAGATCGTGACCTGAGCCGAAGTCAGATGCTAACCAACTGAGCACCCAGGCATCCCTGTTGTATCTTTAATTAAGATTGATCACATTCCACTGGTTCCAACCTCTTCTTACAGAATACCCATTATGTTTATGTTCGATCTCCTTGGATTCCATATTTATCAATTTCCCTACTGTAATTTTAGTATATTCTTCTTCATTTCATTTTGTATGTCCTATACATCGCATGCCTGTGTTTTCAGTTGTTTATTATACTTGTTTGCATTCATTCAGGCTTTAAGTTCAATAATTTTTCTATTTCTCTTCTGAGCTCTGACTACTTGCTTGTCACAATTATTTAAGTTGTCTGATACAGTCTTCTAGTAAAATTTTATGTGATTTCTTTTGGCTCTTTTACTAACAGGGAGTATATAATAGCCTTGTGATTGTGGGGAAATTATTTGTCAGAATCTGTTTCCTTTAATGATAGAATTACCTCAAACACACTCCTACAAAAATCTGCAGTTCTCTTTGCCTTGTGAACACAACTCTTCCATTCAGTTCTGAGCATTCAGTCAATCTAGCTTACTCCAAATCTCTAAAAATTTATAGCTTCATTGTGTTGCAATCCCGAAATCATCATCTCTAGTATCCTTTTTACCCTAAAGGGTCTCTAGCAATCTCCTTAGGCTAGAAGACTATCATAGACAATATAAAACAACATGTCCTTATGACTTTTCCTTAGGCTCCACTTCTGCTGTTTTACAATGCAAAACTAGGTCTCTGATGGGAAATTCCTCACTTCTTCCAAGGCCGATTCATTCCCCTAATCTCTGCTATGGGGGAAAAAAAAAGATTGGCCATGCATTTCATGACCATGACACTTATTTGAGGGGAAATCTAAAGATATGAAGCAGCATGTGTTAGCTGTCAGCATATTACACACAGGTTAATAATTTACCTACATTTTACAGGTGTGTTTCACATTTAAGATTTGGAATTGTGGACATATCCTTGTTTGGGAGAATGTGCTTTCTTTCCTACTTTTGTTCTTTTTTTTGTGGTTTTCAGATTATTAACCAGAAGTTAAGCCTTTCATAAAATTATTCAAATTAGTCTGTGTATTTACAAATAAATTTTTACTTACTGCCATTTCATCATCTACTCTGACATTTTAAAATTGCTTGTCTGTCTCCCCAACTCAGTCAAAAGGTCTTTAAGGCCTGTTGTTTGTCACTGAGTTGTTGTTCTTCTCTCATTACATTTTGTTGTTTCAAAACCTACATTAAAATTCAGAACAAGGAAAGTGTTTTCTCTGGCTTTTTCCTGAATGGGTTTAACTGAAAAATCAGTAAATATAACAATTTATCTAACAGAGTTATATTAAAATGGGTTTGAAGGTGCACTGTGAAAATAATGATGATATTTAGAAGTAATTTTTAGGTGTCACTAAATAACCTGATGATGACTTATGTGGAAGTCATTAAATCTGGGACAGAAGAAGGGGCTTTGCAAGAATGAATTCTAGTCTATATAGATGAAATTCAATATATTTGTATGCATCATTGGAACAGAATAGAAAACCCAGAAACAAACCCACAGTTATATGTTCAATTAACCATTGACAAAGTAGGAAAGAATATGCAATGGGAAAAAGACAGCCTCTTCAACAAATAGTGTTGGGTTAATTGGACAGCAATATGCAAAAGAATTAAACTGGACCACTTGCTTACACCATACACAAAAATAAACTCAAAATGGATTAAAGACCTAAGTGTGAGACCCGAAACCATAAAAAGAGAGCACAGGCAGTGATTTCTGACATTGGCCATAGCAACATCTTTCTAAATAGGTATCCTGAGGCAAGGGATATAAAAGCAAAAATAAACTATTGAGACTTCATCAAAATAAAAATCTTCTGCACAGAGAAGGAAACAATCAACAAGACTAAAAGGCAACCTACTGGATGGGAGAAGATATTTGCAAATGATATATCCAATAAAGGGTAATTAGTAAAAATATATAAAGAACTTATAGAACTCAATAGTCCCCCCCACCAATAACCCAATTTAAAAATAGGCAGACGACATGAATAGACATTTGTCCAAAGAATCCATACAGATGGCCAATAGACACATGAAAAGATACTCAACATCACTCATCATCAGGGAAATGCAAATCAAAACCACAATGAGATATCACCTCACACCTGTCAGAATGGCTAAAATCAAAAACAGAAGAAACAATAGGTGTTGGCAAGGATGTGGAGAAAACGGAACCCTATCGCATTGTTAACAGGAATGCAAACTGGTGCAGCACTGTGGAAAACAGGATGGAGTTTCCTCAAAAAGTCAAAAATAGAACTACCTTATGACCCAGGAATTACACTACTGGGTATTTACACAAAAAATACAAAAACACTAATTCAAAGTGATATATGCATCTCTATGTTTACTGTAGCATCATTTACAATAGCCAAATTATGGAAGCAGCCCAAGTGTCCATCGACTGATGAATGGATAAAGGAGTAGTATATATACACAATGGAATATTATTCAGCCATACAAAGAATAATATCTTGCTATTTGCAACAACATGAGAGTATAATGCTAAGTGAAATAAGTCAGAGAAAAATACCATATGATCTCACTCATATATGGAATTTAAGAAACAAAACAAATGAACAAAGGAAAAAAAGAAAGACAAACCAAGAAACAGACTTTAAAAAAAATTTTTAACGTTTATTTATTATTAAGAGACAGACACAGAGCGTGAGCAGGGGAGGGGTAGAGAGAGGGGAGACACAGAATCTGAAGTAGCCTCCAGGCCCTGAGCTGTCAGCACAGAGCCTGACGCAGGGCTCGAGCTCACGAACTGTGAGATCATGACCTGAGTGGAAGTCGGTCGCCTAACCAACTGAGCCACCCAGGCACCCCTACAGACTCTTAAGTATAGAGAACAAACTGATGGTTACCAAAGGGGAGGTGGGTGGGGGTGTGAGTGAAATAGGTGATGGAGATTAAGGAGTGAACTTGTTGTGATGAGCACTGAGTAATGTATAGAAGTGTTGAATCACTATATTGTACTCCTGAAACTAATATAACACTGCATGTTAACTATACTGAAATTAAAATAAAGAACTCAATTAAAAATCAATTAGTAATCATCAAGAGACAAAAAGATGATTTATGACACAGTCACACAGTGATATGGGAAAACACATACTATTAACAAGACACACAGTGATAAAATATATATGAAAACTATATATAGAAAAAAAAAACCCCAACAACCTCAAGGTAGCTTCTCAAGCTGAGCTCAACCCCATCCCAGGGCTTTTGTGTTTGCTGCTCCTTGTCTGGGTTCTTCCCTCAGGCTGTCCTCTTATCTCTCAGATCTTTGTTCAAATATCATCCTCTCAGAGACTACTGTCCGGTCTTCCACTTTCTCTTTCCTCTTTCCACTGCTGCTAATGTAACCACCTTCACTCACTCTCTTTCAATTGTGCAGTTTTCTTTTTTTAAGTTTATTTATTTTGAGAGAGACAGAGACAGCGCCAATGGGGGAGGGACAGGAGGGAGACAGAGAAAAACATGCAGTCTCTGCACTACCAGCAAAGAGCCTAATGCAGGGCTCGATCCCATGAAACCGCAAGATCATGACCTGAGCCGAAACCAAGAGTTTGATGCTTAACTGACTGAGCCACCCAGGTGCCCCTATAGTGCTAATTTCTTTATAGCATTTAGCACCATCTGAAATTGTTTAAGAGTTTAGAGTCTGTGTCCCACACACACAACAGAATGTAAGTTCCAAGAGAGCAGGAACTTTGCTTTGGGTATGCTATCCTTTCAGTGCCTACCACAAAAGATACTTGATTAATATTTGTGTAATGAATAAGGAATAAACAAATAACAATATAACTCTAATTAACTAACATCTGCAGGGAAAAGATGAAGCTTGGGAGAAGGGGCCAGGAGGCAAATGCTTTAAATACCAGGTGAAGGAATTTAGGTTTGGTTTTTAAAGGCTGAGAAGTTCCTTAGGCCAAGGAAACAACTCTATCAGATGTACAGTTTAGGAAACCAAATTTCAGTGCCATGCAGGAAGGTATGGAAGGGGACAGATGTGAGATGAGACCAAACAGGACCTGCTTCAATGGTCCAGGTAAAAGAAGACAGAACCTCAACTGAGGGCAGAGAGCAGGAGGACACATTCAAAAAACATTCAGAGGCAGTGGGTGTAGTTGGCAGATATGAGCAGACAAAAAGTAAACAAGAGCCAAAGGTCAAAAGAAATACACAAAACCATTTTGACAAACATTTATCAGGTGCTAATGAACACCTCGTGCTTTTCAGAAAGATAAATACATCAGAAAAGTGTCTTCTAAGTCTGGCTGGTGTTCTTCTCTCGAAGATATCGTGGGTAACAACTAGTGTTCCTTGGTGTCTGAAACACCTGAGCCTAAGGCTCTAATAACCAAATACAAAAAGAGTTATAGTGGCTTTACTGCTTGTATATCAGACATGTGGTTAGACCAGAATCACATTAACAGGGCTCCAAGGCTATCGAGTTTCAGGCTTCCTGTGAAGGAAGAGGACCTGACTGAACACAAATGAATCACAAATGCCAGGAAAGTGAGAAGGAACAAGGTACTACCAGAGACTACTGGCGTATGTTATGAGCTTCCTCTAATAATCAAATGGTGAAATAGCAAACTACACTTAAGCAGAGTTGATGTATGGCCCCACAATATGTGGTACTCTGTATATGTCTATGTGAATGGTGTTCCCTAGGGTTGTGCAGGGTATATCCATACACAGTAGCCCTGAGTGCCTGGTCACACATATTGAAGAGTTGAATGAATGAGTGAATCAAAATCAAATTATATAGGAGATATAAAGGAGAATCATAGTATAACAAGATTACAGGTGTACTCATGGATCCAATCAACCATCTCAAGAAACTGCCAACTTAGACTGAAGGGGACAGGAGATAGGATGAAATGAAGGAAGGTTTTCAGACCTCTGGGAGTCTATAGGATAGGCCAAAAGAGCTATCAAGCTGCAAATAATGAGGTGTTACTGTTTCCATAGTCAGGATTCATGGGCACTGAATTCAAAGTTAAAATTGCCACCCGACCACTTTGGCCTCCCCATGCCTCTAAATCAACAAGCAACGAAGGGAGTTACTGTGTTGGCTGGGGTGATCCCAATTACCAAGGGTAAATTGAACTGCTATTCCACAATGGAAGTAAAGAAGACTATATCTGGAAAACAGGAGATCCCTTAGGGCAGGTCTTAAGTATTACCATGCCCTGTGATTAAGGTCGATGGAAAACTACAACAGCCCAATCCAGGCAGGACTACTAATGGCCCAGACCCTCAGGAATGAAGGTTTGGGTTACCCCACCAGGTAAAGAACCACATCCAGCTAAAGTGCTTGCTGAGGGCAAAGGGAATATGGAATGAGGAATGAAAGAAGGTAGTTATAAATACCAGCTATGACCACATGACCAGTTACAGAATGAATATTGTTAATTGTCATGAATATTCTTTATTTTGTTATAAATATGTGTGTATCTTTGTTTTCTTCCCTCTCTTATCCTCTTGTCATGTAATATGAGACATGATGACTTTATATCATGGCTTTTAAGAATGGTTAGCTTTATATCAGAGTATTTAAGTAACAGGATATCAAGAAGAAGAGTAAATATTATCCAAGAACTCTGCTTCCTCTTCTGGGAAAAGGGTTAGTGTATTTTCAGTGGTACACTGGATAGTTGTATAGTATTAGGCAGGAATATGGCCTTGTTATTATCTTTCTACAGATCTTAAGCATGGTTTAAGGAGATGCATGAATGGGTACCAAGTTGACAAAGAGGGGACATGTTATAGCTAATGTTTATAAGTCGACTGGATTAAGGGATACCCAGATATTTAGTCAAATGTTATTTTGCATATTTCTCTGAACGTGTTTTTTGGATGAGGATGATATTTAAATTGGTAGACTTTGAGTACAGCAGATTATTCTCCATAATGTTAGTGGGCTTCATCAAATAAGTTGAAGGCCTTAATAGAAAAAGGCTGACTTCCTCTGTGGAATTCTGCCAGCAGACTGCCTTGACCTCAAACTGCAGCTCTTTCCTGAGTCTCCAGCTTTCCAGGCTCCCCCATCAGAATGTGGACTTGCCAAGACACCACAATCACATGAGCCAATTCCTTAAATATATCTTCATATGTCTCCTCCCTCTACCTTTCTCATCCTGTTGCTTCTGGTTCTCTGGAGAACCCTTATACAATAGCTTTGGCCTATATGGGTTCTTCCCATTCTGGACTTTATACACACACACACACACACACACACTTAAATATATTTATGTCTCATATAAATATATTTATATATGTTTAATTTATATACAAGTTATTATTTCTATGCTTAAGTATATATTTGTATATATAATCTCTATATAATCTTGCCATTGTTCTTTTTATTTTTTAGACAAACAACCCAATTTTTTTAAGTTTATTTATTTATTTTGAGAGAGAGAGACTGCACAGGAGGGGCAGAGAGAGAGAGAGAGAGAGAGAGAGAGAGAATACCAAGCAGACTCTGTACTGTGACAGTGCAGAGTCCAATGTGGGGCTCAATCTCACAATCGTGAGACCATGACCAGGGCCAAAATCAAATCAGATGCTTAACTGACTGAGCCACCCAGGCACCGCTTGCTATTGTTCTTAAGTTGTACTACATTTAAATCTTTTCTTCCTAATTAGACAAGAATTTGTTTCAGGACCAAGATCACAGCTGAAAACCCTTTGTCTTCTCCCCTCATCAATTTACAGCACTTCCTAGGTACTCAAAATAAGTTTGCTGAATCGAACTGAGAAACAAGAAGGATACTATACTAGAACTACCTAGGCTCTTAGAGAGAGAGAGAATTCTTCCCTAGGAAGCAGAGAAAAACTTTGTTGATTGTACGAAGGTTTCTGCATGGGAAATTAATTACTGGGAATTTTAAGTCCTCCCAATATGCCTAGCCTTAGCCCTCCAGCTCCTCCTAGGGAACAATTTGGCTTGGTAACTCATTACTGGTAACCTCGTGGCTATTTATATATAAATCCGTTTTACTTTTGCATCATTTGTGCACCCCAATTCTAAGGGAGGACACTGTTTCTGACTACCCAAGCATTCCCCCATCACTCTCAAATAAAATCTTTCCGTTGCCAGGCCACTTACATCATACTTTCAGGTTCTACTGCACAAGCACCAACTGCTTTTGTGACATTGACAAGAAGAGCTTGGTTTACTCCAACGAGGAGGTTCACGAGTGGTGGAATGCCACCACATTTCCGGACAAGGACGCGATTTTCATAGTCCTGACAACATTCTCCCAATGCACCAACCACATTCACAAGTACCTCTTCGGGCTGGTCAGTTAAAAGTCCCACCAAAGTTTCAATGGCTTTGTATTCCCGAAACCTAAATTCATCAAGAGAAGAAGAGGTGGGGGGGGAGGGGGGAGGGGAGGAGAAACAGTATTACTTTTGGTATAATTAGCTAATAACATTAAGAGCCCAAAATTACTAAATGCCAACTACATGCTCATACGGTCTATACAAAAACTCTGTGATGCAGATACTACCATAATCCCCATTTTCAGAAAGCTAATTCGAAGCCTGGTAAATAGTGAAGCTGGTTTCCACTTCCAGCCATCTGCGCCATTAATCACTATACTGTATGGTCTCTAAGACAACTACCAACTTCGTCCAAATCAGAGTGTCAGCAATTCTACTATGCTATGGGTGTCTGCCCCATGTCACAGAGACTATTTTACATGAACAAAGCAAAATAAACCTATTTTGTGTTAAATAAGACATGTGAATTTCTTGTTAAAATCATCACAATGAGACAAGGAAGGTTGCCTCAGAATATCCATCACAGAGTGTGAGAACCCTAAAAATATATGAAGAGACAAATCTGAAGATTAAATCAGTTATAAAGTTTACAAATAATTTAAAATTCAATGAAATTATCTGACAGTGGCTACACAGCCCTTGAGCTGGCATTTAGCTGACTCATCTTGTTTAACTTTAGAAAAGCAAAAAGAATGGAACCATTTCCATCTCTAAAGATTCAGTGGGACTTCATCCCCTCACCTTGATAGGTCTCTGCAGGAGATCAGAGGTACTTGTCATTTAAATTGCTGCCCACAAGCAAAAGAGCCCATTCACACAGATAAGATTATGTCAGCACATCCCTTAGCTTTACTAAGTGAGGCACAGAAAACCATAGCCAGGTGGTGGGATAGGAAGTAGAAGTCTTTCATTTCTAAAAATCCTTAATACTGCCAAATTAGTCTAGAACATAAATATATGGAAACTATACGAGTAGCATTATAATTGATTCTTTATTAAAATAACATTACGGGAATGTGTTTCAATGGGCATATTTTTTATGCATCTATACTTTTATTTAGAAACATTTATATCTTAATGAAAGATGTTTTAGTTGAAAGTTAAGAATACAGCTATTCCTCGATGGCCATATTTTTATTACAGAATATTGAATGTCTTCTCTTACTTGGTCACATTCTCTTTGCTGATAGAACATTTCCATATTGCCCCAGTGACAGCAGCCAACCGTTCTTTATTGTCCGTGTTATCGAGCAGACTGGCCAGGCGTTTAAGACCTCCGTGCAGTCTAACGAGATCACGGGTTTCCTTATCCTCAGCACACTACACACAAAAATCAAATCAGAGGCTCTCAGTGATCAAAGCATATCAAGCTTTCTGTAATTGCTAAAGAGGCTGCCATTTTAGTGGCAGTGAAACTTCTTTTCAAAGAGTATCATTTTCTGAAGGGGCCTCCAAGTAAAATCTAATTCTTCTCTGTATTGGCAGCTATCTGACACTGTCTCTTTTCCCTTACATAATTTTGGCCGCGTCTAGCAGTTTCTACATACTTAGAAATTCTGCCAAGCCAATTCTGAGGTAACCTGGGCTTCCACCAAGACAGAAACAGAGATTGGTTGGTTAGAAACCTAGAACACCACATGCGTGGACAGAGGATTTCTACAGTGATGCAACACACAGTCTTCGGAAAATGTAGCAGAGAAAACACGAGTGATACGGATTCAATCAGAGCTTCAATGACCCCCAAAATCTAGGAGATGAGCATTTCCTCAATAGAGTTTCTATGCCCAGAGCAGTAAGTTATAGCAATAGCAACTGACATTATATTCACATATGTTTATCCACGTTTGTGTCATCCTTTGAAACAAATGCGTACTACATAGATGTTCCCAGCTGATCGTCCTTCCCAGGTTAAAGAGCAAAAAGATGATAAATTTAGTATAGATATGCTATCATCCTAAGTATACAGTTGGTCTCTGAGGCCATATGATACAGATGCATGTCATGGATCATCCATGAGGGCCACTAGAAGAAATCCTCATTGTAATGCACCACAAGGCACCTGTCAGGCTTTTCTTCTATTTATGACTTTTGCTTCTGGTTCAGTTCCAACTTTAGAAAAAATAATCACTATTACTAACCAATCATTCATAGTTACTCAGATAAGGCTTATATACGCAAGTCAAGGCTATATATCCTTGTTTTGAACTGAGTTGTGTTCCCTCAAAACTCACATATGTCAAAGTCCTAACCCCCGTACCTCAGAATGTAAGTTAAGGTCTTTAAAGAGGTAACGAAGGATAAATAAGGCCACTGAGGTGGGCTCTAATCCAATATGACTGATGTCATAAAATATAAGGACACAGAGGAAGGAACATGTGGAGACACAGGAGGAATGGTATGTGAACATGAAGACAGCCACCTACAAGCCAAGGAGAGAGTCCTCAGAAAGCACCAATGCTGCGGACACCTTGATCTCAAACTTCTAGCTTCCAGAACTATAAGGTAATAAATATCTGTTATTTAACAGGCCACCATATGGTATTTTGTTTTGGTATTTTGTTTTGTTCTAGCAAACTAATACCATCCTCTACTGACATGAACCCCTTTTTCTGACTCTTTTTGGCATACTCTCATTGTGCACATTTTATTATCTATCTACCTACCTACCTACCTACCTATCTTTACATGTTTATTTTTGACAGAGAAAGTACAAGTGCAGAAGGGCAGAGAGAGACAGGGAGACGCAGAATCCAAAACAGGCTCCTGGCTCTGAGCTATCAGTGCAGAGCCCAATGTGGGGCTCAAACCCACAAACTGTGAGATCGTAACCTGAACGGAAGTTGGACACTTAACCGACTGAGCCACCCAGGTGCCCCAATATGCACATTTTAAATGCATTCCTCTAGGAAATGGACGCTGATTTCTCGGATAGGTAGAAGCTGGCATGGCCAGCAACCAGCCATCTACTAATTTTTTGAAGCCATCTTTACTTCTAATCTGTTTTCTGGTATACTATAAAATGTATAGCTTACAAAAAGTTAACAAAGGTTAAAGTAAATTAATAAAAAGATAAAACAGGAATACACACACACACACACACACACACACACACACACACGCAAGCTCACACTCATTCATCCATCCATTTTGCCTTGGTAGAAGATAAATTTCTCAACTACTATGTTTGAATAGGGTGCCTGTAAAACAATGTAAAGGCACCATGTATATATTTTCCTATTTTACACTAAGTAATTTGTTTTAGGAGAGAAAGACATGTAAGTGCCTTCTAGAAATGTAAATAATCAAGACATGTTGGTGCAGGTTTCTCTCTCACATATACAGGCCATCTGTCATTAGCACAGGACAGTGGTTCTCAGACCTATGTGTACAGGAAAATCCCTAAAGCGTCTTGTTAAAAATGCTGATTCCTGAGTCCTGACACCAGAGAATGAGAACCCATGTTTAGAAACACCACCTTAACTACAGGGAGAAGAAGACCACAGCTGCCCACAGAGTCCCCCACACCTGGTAGATGGCCATGGCACAGTGTTCCTGCAATTGTTCGTTCTCACTATTTAGGTTCTTCACCAGATTTTCAATGATCCTTTCTGCTTTGATCGCAGCTCGGTAGTTTTCCTAGGAACACAAATTTAAATATTTATCTGTGTAAGACACGAATATTAAGTACCTATCTATACTTACTAATAATTATGCCAAACAAACTTTCTTAATAAACACTAAAGTCCAAGGTTAACACAACTATATAAGAAGAGAATTTAGTCAACATTTTCAAAAATACATCACATGGGTACCAATTTAATTAATGTTCTGTTAGTTTCATCTTCTTTAATAGACTGCTGACTTCTCAAAAAAAATCCTTAGCAGTCATGATAACCTTGAAAATTATTTTTCAACTAAAGAAAGTCAAGGTAAATGAAAGCAAGGGAAGCAGAGCTGGCTTGAGTACCTCTGATGCACATTCTTGCAATGTCCCTACCACTGGAATTAGCATGTTTTCATGAGACGTCTTCAGTAAGCGAGCCAACAAAGGAATGCCCCCAGCTTTACGAATGGCTTCTTTATTTGTGTAACTCTTACTGCAGCTCCACAATGCCAGAGCCCCACAGCGAGCCACTTCCACGTCTCTGGCATCATACAGACTCGATTGAGCCGGTTCTGCTGAACTCTTTCCACAGTCGAGTAGAGCGACCTACAAGAATAGGTGAATATGATGTACATGGGAATCTTTAAAATAAAACAACATATCCCTCAATAGCTACAGGGTTGCTACCAAGATAATCTCCATCAAAAATAAGAATCCTTTACTGGGCACTTGGGTAGTTCAGTCAGTTAAGTTTCAGACTCTTTATTTCAGCTCATGTCATGATCTCACAGTTCATGAGTTCGAGCCCCACATTGGGCTCCGTGCTGACAGTTCAGAGCTGCTTGAGATTCTGTCTTTGCCCCTCCCCCTCTCACGTGTGTATGCTCTCTCTCAAAATAAAATAAACTTAAAAAACAATAAGAATACTTTTACAAATTAACTTTCATACTACACATGAAAAACAAAGAAACAAAACCCTTCAAAACACCTTCCTCCAAATTTGGGAGTGTTTACATTTCCTTTCTATAAGAAATTTAATCTCACCAAGATTGTATTTTCTTAACATAGCTATAATATATGCATTAGGAAGATTTGTAAACTACATCCTCAGTCCTGGTATCTCAGAAAACTAGAGTCACTAAAGCCATTAGAACTTTCTATGAGAACTGAATGGCTTGTATATTCTTAAAACCATGAGACCTCTTTGGAGGACATGGCTCCCCACCTGAGCTACCAAAACCAACCAATCCACATGGCACAGCTGCCAGGATCATTTCTTTCCTTTCTTTTCTTCTTTTCCTTCCTTCCTTCCTTCCTTCCTTCCTTCCTTCCTTCCTTCCTTCCTTCCTTCCTTCCTTTTGCAATAACTAAAGTCACTGAAGACTTTAAGGGAAAGGCAATTTATATAGATAAGCAGTAGCTTATCTATATAAGTAAGGGTGCTCCAGAGGAAGTGAAGCCAGGGCACCCAGGGTTATCTCTACCCTGTGTGTGTCTAGTTCATTCTTCTCTCTGCAGGCCAGATTCCATGGATATGTCCACATAATCATGACCACCATCTTGAGTTTAGTAAAGAGTAGTCCAGACTAAGTAGAGTCTCTGATTCCTAATGCCAAATTCCTGGGAGAGACATCTGTGGGACTGGCTTGAGTCAAGTGGATACTCATGGCCTAACTAGTTACAGCCCAAGGAAGGACATTTAGATGGCTTTTCATTCTAATTTTTTTTTTAACGTTTATTTATTTTTGAGACAGAGAGAGACAGAGCATGAACGGGGGAGGGTCAGAGAGAGGGAGACACAGAATCTGAAACAGGCTCCAGGCTCTGAGCTGTCAGCACAGAGCCCGACGCGGGGCTCAAACTCACAAACTGTGAGATGGTGACCTGAGCCGAAGTCGGACGCTTAACCGACTGAGCCACCCAGGAGCCCCAGATGGCTTTTCATTCTAAAACAATGGGATGAACAGAGAGCAGACAGCTTGAAAATATATGTCCCCAACAGTTATTCCCTTAGTATCTATAAATAATCTAAACTCTTCAGCTCTTGGATAAGGCCCTGTGTGACCACCATGGTCCCTCACTTTCACCTCCTACTACCCAGCCCATCTCATCTTAGGTCTAGCCACATTAGCCACTTGCGGTTTCCAAATACTCTGTTGTTTTCCAGTTTTGGGCTTTTAGCAACACAGCTTCATCTTCCTGAACTGCCTTTCCCAGGTGTGTCTGCATGACAAATACCTACTCGCTTTTCAAGACTGAGCAAAGGTTGGGTACCTGGATGGCTCAGTCAGTTAAGCATCTGACTCGATTTCAGCTCAGGTCTTGATCTCACAGTTCATGAGATCAAACCCTGTGTCAGGCTGTGCATTGACAGTGTAGAGCCTGCCTGAGATTCTCTCTCTCCCTCTCTCTCTCTCAAAATAAAAAAACATTTTAAAAATTAAAAAAAAAAAGACTCAGCAAAGGCAACATCTCCTTTGGGAAGGACAGCAGAGAGTTGACATCTTAGTGGCAGAGGGTGAGCTGATGACGATGTGAGCAGTACTCACCAGTTTGGTGATGCCCCCGTAGCGTCTCACTGCCTGTCGGGCTCTTCTAAACTTGGCAACATTTGCGATTGTCTCAGCTGCCAAACATTTCAGACTCTTATGTGGAGAATCAAGTGTATTAACCATAACTGGTAAGCCCCCAAGGTCAACAATATTACGTCTGATTTGAGGATTATGACTGATTTCCTTCAGGATTTTTAATGAACCAATCTAAATGAGAAAAAGTAGTTAGAGGTGAAAATAAGTGTTTAACCAGCACAAGTTTTTTAAAAATTCCAAGTCTACTTAAAATCCTTCCCCAGTGAAGTTTTTTAAAGAAATACTTTCTATTCCCGGGTGTTACACGCATGTTCCTTATTGTCCCTCAATTATGTAAACAAACATTCATCATTTAAGAAGCACATACTGATGGAAAGGAACCAGAAGATAAAGAAGAAAGGCAGAGATGCGAAGAGCAGCTAACAGTACAAGGAGCAAGTTATCAGTGATAAGAGCAGACAAAGACAAGAAGTTGGCAGAAGTAGCAGGCACCTATTGGTAAAAAGAGAAGCACGAGAAGTTGTTTAGAAGGTTTGTCACCCATGGCAGGTAAGCCACTCACTTTACATTTGACTTCATCTGTATCAAGCAAATTTATTAAAACTTCAAGGCCTCCAACATCCCTGATTGCCAACTGGCAGGTCTCTTGCGCTAAGTTGAAATCCTTCATTGAACACAGTGCGATCACTGTAGCTGTCTGATTTCCTCCCTATGAAGACACAATGCCATAGAAAGGTTAAATAAGGTCATGCTTCCATGGAAATTTACTTAATGGTTATGAATCCATGAACTGGGAAATGTGTCTCCCCCTACACGGCACGTTAAATTTTTTTAAGTTCTCTGAGTGGGTTATAATTTGTTAAATGAATCATGTAGAGCTGAAGCATGAAAAAGCTTTACAGAGTATCATAAAACATTATTCCAATTAAGAGTCAACATTTAAAGGTGGTCTGTCTGCTTTAAACAGCTATGACATTAGGCGGTATTAGTACATTAAATAGAGTCAAGGGGCAAGCCTTGAGAGATCGACTGAGGAATGTAAGTTTTATGTAGAGGTAATAGGCAGTCCCTATAAGTTCTTGAATAGAGTACTGTGCAATCCAAACTGTGCCTGAAAATTATTCTTACAGATGTATGTGGAACAGTCTGGAACAGTCTTTCTGGAGAAAGGGAAACCCTGTGGGAAGCAGTATAACAGTCATGCTGGGACCGCGGTAGGTCGGGGAAGGGCTGTGGGGTGGGGAGTGAGGAGGCAATTCCATTAAGAACTGGAGATGACTCAGTGGGTTGATGAAGGAGGAAAAAAGAAGTCTTCAGTATCATGGGCAAAATATTGGCCCAACGTAGAGAATCATGCAATCAACGTCTGCTTAGCTGATCACCAAATGTAAAGGGTAGTGGGGAACTGTTCCTTTAAGGTAAAACAATCTGGGATATTAAACAACAAAGTAATGATTGATCAGTGAAACAAACCTGCCAGGAAATTATCATCAGAATTCACTGCAGGAATTCTTAGGCAATGTCCACTATCGTTAATGCTTTGAAAATCATCTGAAGGACACAGCATAGTACCTATTACTTCTCCCGCTATTAAGACTAGGTGGTAAATAAGAGTTCCAGTATAAGTGCTGAAATAGTTTGTAGGAGCAATATTTCTAACAGAGCAAATAACAAAAGCAATATTTCTAACAGAGGTAAGAATAGACATTTTTGTAAAGTGTGCTCATGAAAGATGGCTTTGGATCTCTACTTCAAAACATAGTACCAATGGCCTCAAATAAACCTTTCTTTCCTTTTTGAGGAAAGATACCTACAAATTATGTTTATTCTCATTTGCTAATTATTACTTTATATTGCTACATCTATTATATATAAATGTACGAGATACAGTCTATACACTTAGCACAAAAATGGAAATTATATTCAAGCAGCCCAAGCCCCTCCTTCTATCACATATGTAAAACCTCTTGTGAATTCAGTAAAATGTATTACTTTTAAAATAAGAAGCTGAAATAGAACTATAAGAACTTAAGCATCCAAAAGATGGAAAGGTTGAGACTTCAGCCTTTCCTCTTACCCTTCCAGAAAACTCCCTCTACATCTCTAAAAATGTTATGAACCACTATCCTGTGTTGACATCACTGTCATTGTCTGCTTTTCATACTAATTTTCTTTCTGGGTAATCCAGGCTGTCCACTATATTCAAGATCAAGTTTACAATGACAAAAGCCTTCATTTTATTATTTACATTTAAAATAGTAAGTTTTGTTCTTACAGCTCCTAATGTCTTTTTCTTGATATCAAGAGAAATTTTAACACCACCAATTTTCCTACAGTTGGTTTGAAATATAAAGCAGTAAATCCTTCATTTATTACTTTCAGTTTTATAATCTCCCTTGTTTGGGGGCACAGGACACCCCCCCCCCACACACACACAAGCACTTAAAAACAGAAGCCAGGTATTTCATAAACCATAGAGAATAATCTAAATGCTAACCATAATTAAAGAAAATACTACAGAAAAAAAGCATTAAAAAAAAGAGACAGAGAGAGAGGGGGAGAAAATTAATTTTAAAAGGCTCTTTTGTTGAATTTAAGTGGCTAAAAAAAGAAAGCTCCCCTGGGATGGATACCTGAAGGAACAGAGCTGGGCTCCCACATTAAAAGTTTGCAAATGCAAACCAAGAGCTTCAGATAGAGTTCTTTAGGCAGTGGCTTCAGACCCCAGCATGGCTTGAAAGCAAGAAGACGTCAAACAGCATGTCATACCTCAGTCAAGCCAAGGGAGTCCACCCACACCCGTCAGACTCTGAAGGAGAAAGTGCCGTCCCAGCATTCTCAGTTGTGCGTGATCAAGGACCTTCTTGACTGCTATTCTTGCACTGTGTTTTCTTTGGTAGTATTTTCCTACTTATACATTCAGCACAATCATTGTTTCCTATGTCACTTCAAGGTTTCTTACTTTTTCTCTTCTAGATTATTCCTACCTTTTGTGCTTTATTTCATTATATACATTGTAACCAGTGACATAAAATTTTTAAAGGGCCGTGTCATTTCAGCAGATACCCAGAAAGGTAAGATGTTATACTTTTATGAATTATCTCTAAGCCAATTGTGAAGCCAAAGGATGGAAAATTTACATTTATCATGAGGAAGTTAGATCCTTCTAGAAAAAAAAATTCTGTAAATCATCAGCTTTTTCTGAAAATCTGGAAACATATTCATAGGCTTGAGAGATTTTTTTAGAACAGTTTTATATTAGGGAAAGTTAGTTTTTCCACATTTCAGGATTCAGTTCTACTCTTGTAGACCACACTCCCCAAAGGATTATAAATCTTTCAGAATGAATACCAGAGGAAAGGAGCCAAAATATTCAACATACAGAGCCGCAAATGTTGGCCAATTGCTATTCTTTAAATACCAGCTATGTCAAAGGATTTTCAAATGTTTGTTCTACTTTGACCAGATGCCATAAACATCTTACTAAGGAGAAGCAGTGCAAATATGCTTGTTTTTCAATTAAATCTCCCCGGAGAATGTAATTAGTTGCCAATACTTATTTTCACATTTTATCACGTATTTGCATTTGTGAAGTTTTAAGAGCTGGAGAAAACATAGTAAAATATTATTTTACTAGCTTCTGAAGGGTTTTGAAGAATGCTTCCAATAAGCTTTTCCACTTCTTAAATTAAGGCAAGTCTTTTGCTGGTTGTCTTCCCGCCCCTGCTTCTCCTCAGACATCTCCAGGCTCAGTGTGCCTTCCGATACTTTGTGGCTCGTGTTCCTTTCTATGACCAGGAAGCATTTGTTCCTTGTTACAATCACATTTCAAACAGGCAAAAGTTGAATGAATGTTGCTTTCCCTCGTTTTTCTCAAAATTTCTTTTGGAAGGACAAGATCAATAGAGGACACGTTTCTAAATAATGTTTCTCATGGTTTTAAATAGAACTTTTGAAATAAAGTAGTATTACCTTATCTGGTCTATAGGGTAATATCTACCTCCAACCCCCTTACTGCTGATAACAGAGAAATAAACATTTACTGAGTTGAGATGAAGAATGTATTCGAGACTAGATTAGGGGGCAAGCTATCTCTGGTCATTTTTTTATTCTTGCATTCAAAAAATTTGCACACTTACTTTTCACCAAGTTCGAGGCCAGGCATTAGAGACATCCTAGTAAACAAAAACAGACATGGTCTTTGCCTCGTGGAGCTCATCAAATGTAGTAGAGAAGATTTTAATTTCTGAAGCCCATTCAAATAAACGAAAACTTGAAGAAGTGCTATGCAAACTTGCAGTCAAGGACTCTGACTGGGCGGGGACAACAGGGGAGGTTTCCCTGAGGAATGTATGTCTGGATTGAAGTGTGGACAGAGTGGGAGACCTTCCCTGGTGAAGGAGGAGGGAAGTGATGAAAGGCACGCCAGTCAGAGGAATCAGTATTTGCAAAGGTCGATGGAGAAGCGGAACATGGCCTAACGAAGGCCAGTGTGGCTGAGACCCAGAGAGTGGGTGGTAGATGGTCCAAGATGAGCTGAAAAACTAGGTGGGCAAAGGCACCTCCTGGACCCATAGGCCAGGCTGAATATTTTAATCATTACTCTAAGACTGATAGGAAATATTCAAGGGTTATTGTTTTAGGGAAGGCAGAGAGGACCAACATGAGCTGAGTACATTTTTAGATCATTCTGGCTGAAGAGGCCCCTGGCTAGACAGGGCAAGTGGGACACGTGGAGAGCAGCTCTCCAGAGAAGAGCTAACCGGGATGGAGAGCTCAAGGTGACTCATCATGTGTCATAAAGACTTCAAATAAATTGGCTCAGAAAAGGAGACTATAAAACTAGTAGACGAAACTCTGATGGGCTCCATGCTCACAGGGCCACCATTTGGAGCTTACTGTCCGAGCCCCACATGACGACCGGAAGAGAAGGCAGGCAGAGGCACAATCAGGAGTGGAGGCTCCTCTTCTGTTCCCCACTGTCTGCAATCAAGGGGCAGTGGATGAGACCCAGTGAGGTGACACAGCCATCACACGGCTATCCAGCTGGCTTTCAATGTTCTCGGCATTTTTGCCTCCGAACATGCTGCTCAGAGAGCAAGAAAAGTGAACCTCTGCCAGTGACTGTTTATTAATGATGACAGAGGGCCTGGCATCCGGCACAGAGGTTGGCCTACATATACTCTCATCTCCCAGCCTCAGGAACGGGAAAAACTCAATGCTCAAAGAGAGTGGCATATGACTATGTTAAGTCAAGGTAGTAAAGTATATTGCTTTGCTTTCTGTTTATTTGCAAACCTATTTTATCCTGATGATTCAGCACTCATAAACCTGAGACTCAAGAGAGGAGACTCAAGAGATCTCCAAGAAAGAAAATAAGAAAATACTGTTCCAGAAGAAAAAAGAAATTAGACTCAGATTTTTATATTACAAGCTTGCTGAGAATTTTTATTAGGAATGGGTAAGGAACAATACAAGCATTCCCTACGCATTCCTTTTAAATACCCATGGAACATTTACAGACATAGACAATCTGCTGGAATGCCCTAGTCACTGCAGTGAGGAAAAATCTGTAGCAAATATAACTGCATTCCTAAAAAGATTCAGAAGAATACACTGAATAATTATGATAATTAATAAAAATAGCTCAGTAGAGTGACCAGATATAAGGGCAGCATTCAAAAATTAGTAACTCCTCATACACTAAGAATAACAAATCAAAATGTGTAATTTGAAAAATGTTCCCATGAAGGGGCGCCTGGGTGGCTTAGTCGGTGAAGCCTCTGACTTTGGCTCAGGTCATGATCTCTCAGTTCATGGGTTCAAGCCCCATGTCGGGCTCTGTGCTGACAGCTCGGAGCCTGGAGCCTACTTTGGATTCTATGTCCTCCTCGCTCTCTGCCCCTCCCCCGCTTGTGCTCTCTCTCACTCTCAAAAATAAATAAACATTACAAATTTTTTAAATTGTATCCATTTGTCAGTTGATGCACATTTAGGCTCTTTCCATAATTTGGCTATTGTTGAAAGTGCTGCTATAAACACTGGGGTACATGTGCCCCTAGCATCAGCATTCCTATATCCCTTGGTATTATGCTAAGTGAAATAAGTCAGGCAGAGAAAGACAGATACCATACGTTTTCACTCATATGTGGATCCTGAGAAACTTAACAGAAGACCATGGAGGAGGGGAAGGGGAAAAAAAAAGTTACAGAGAGGGAGGGAGGCAAACGATAAGAAACTCTTAAATACTGAAAACAAACTGAGGGTTGATGGAGGTGAGGGAGAGGGGAAAGTGGGTGATGGGCATTAAGGAGGTCAACTGTTGGGATGAGCACTGGGTTATTGTATGGAAACCAATTTGACAATAAATTATATTAAAAAATAAAAAGTAAATAAAAAAATAAAAAATAAAAATAAAAAATAAAAAAAACTTTTAAATATTCCCATGCTAGTATTAGCAAAATAATAATAACAAAAATATCTAGGAGTAAATTTCACAAGAAATATGTTGAAAATATATGGAAAAGAAGCTATTAAGTTTTAATACAATTCACAAAAATTTAAAAATAAATGAATGGCCATACTATGTTCCTGAATAGGATAACTCAATTTTACTAAAAACTGCAAACCCGCAACTATATGGTTAATTAATCTTTGACAAAGCAGGAAAGAATATCCAATGGAAAAAACACAGTCTCTTCAACAAATGGTATTGGGAAAACTGGAGAACTAAATGTAAAAAAATGAAACTGGACCACATTTTTACACCAGACACAAAAATAAATTCAAAATAGATGACAGACCTGGATGTGAGACAGAAAACCATTAAAATCCTAGAGGATAACATAGGTAGTAACCTCTTTGACATTGGCTGTAACAGTTACTTACTAGAGAGATCTCCTGAGGCAAAGGAAATAAAAGCAAAAATAAAACAGGGACTTAATTAAAACAAAAAAGTTTCTGCACAGTGAAGAAAACAATCAACCAAACTAAAAGGTAACCTACTGAATGGAAGAAGATTTTTACAAATGACATATCTGATAAAGGGTTAGTATCTGTCCAAAATATATAAAGAATGTATAAACTCAACACCCAGAAAACAAACAACCTAATTTAAAAATGGACAGAAAATACGAACAGATATTTCTCCAAAGAAGACATATAGATGGCCAATAGACACATGAAAAGATGCTCAAAATCACTCAGCATCGGGGAAATACAAATCAAAATTACAATGAGACATTACCTCACACCTGTCAAAATGGCTAAAATTAACAACACAGGAAACAAGAGGTGTTGGCAAGGATATGGAGAATGGGGAACATTCTTGCACTCTTGGAGGCAATGCAAACTGGTGCAGCCACTGTGCAAAACAGTATGGAGGCTCCTCAAAAAGTTAAAAATAGACTACCTTACGAGCCAGCAATTGCACTACTAGGTATTTACCCAAAGGATATAAAAACACTAATTCAAAGGGATATATGCACCCTGAAGTTTATAGCAGCATTATCAACAATACCCAAATTATGGAAAGAGCCCAAATGTCCATCAACTGATGAATGGATAAAGAAGATGTGGTATGTGTGTGTGTGTGTGTGTGTGTGTGTGTGTGTGTGTGTGTGTATACACACACACACACACACACACACTATGGAATGTTACTCAGCCATCAAAAAGAATGAAATCTTGCCATTTGCAATGATGTGGATGAAGCTAGAGAGTATTTTGCTAAGTGAAATAAATCAGAGAAAAACAAATACCATATGATTTCACTCATATGTGGGATTTAAGAAACAAAACAAATGAACATAGAGAGTAAAAAAGAGAGGAAAACCAAGAAACAGACTCTTAACTACAGAGATCAAACTAATGGCTACCAGAGGGGGTGGGGGGGTTAGATGGATTAATTGGTGATGAGAATTAAGGAGGGCACTTGTGATGAGCATCACGTGTTGTATATGTGTTGCATCACTAAGTTCTACACCTGAAACTAATATTACACTGTCATTAACCGAAATTTAAATAAAAACTTGAAAAAAATTGCAATTTATCCAAAAGTAATTTGTACATTCATGTAGACCAACCAAAATCCCCAACAGCATTTTTAAGATTTTTTAAACTTGATTTTCAGTTTTTCTAAAAATGATCTGGAATGAAAAATATGCAAGAAGTAGTTTTAAAATTTTTAAGAAAACTCTCTGGCCAATCAAATATTAAAATATATGAAAGTTACAGTAATTAAAATAGCATGGAACTGGCATGGGCGCATCCAAATAACTCAATGTAATAGTGAAAGACCCAGAAACAAATTCTCACATATGAGATGACTATTCAATAAAGACAGCATGTCAGATCATTAGAAGAAAGAGTAGATGAACCAATAATCTGTGTTGATACAACTGACAATCCATCAAAGAAAAAAAAATTAGATCCCTACCGCACACTATACATAAAGTGAAATCCAGTTGGGATCAAGATCTGAACATTTTTTTAAGCTATAAAACTATCAGAAGGAAATAGAAAAAAATTCTGTTCTCTTGGAATGGCTTCAGAAAAACCTTCCCAGCTCCTAAGACACAAAACTCTTAAGTCAGGAAAGAAACAGTCAAAATATTTATTAATGTACAATTTTAAAGTTTCCAAACAAAAGAGCAGATAAAAAGACATGACAGAGAGAAAATATTCACAAATAATATAACAAAGGACTAATTTTCATTAATAATCAAAAGACAACCACAGGAAAATAGGCAAGGTATCTAATCCAATTGCGTTTAGACTCATGAAAATATTTACCAACCTCATTAGTGATCAGGAATATGCAAATTCACACAACATACATTCTCCCATCCCGATTAGAATTGGCCAAAATAAAACATAAAAAGAGACTGTAGATTAGTGAGAATTTGTACCAATGAATATTATTTTTAGGTAAACTATTTTAATACCCTGTAAAGATTTTAAAGACAATCGATGCCTAGACCCCACTTCAGAACAATCTGTTTAAAACCTCCATGAATGGTACCTGGGCATCAGGGCCCTTGTTTTGTTTTGTTTTTTTAGGAGCCTGGCTGATTTCATTCTGTTTGGCATATTACTAATTGAGTGTAAATTGACATTTGCTTTGTGTCAGGAACTATCAAAAACTTTTTCATATAATCCAAGCTTGGTTGATTTATTACTTCTCTTGAAATTTAAAAAATTTCAGTGTAGTACCTCTCAAACTTTCCTGGGCATATATTCTTTCTTGTTTAAAATAGCTTTATTGAGGAGGAAATCATATGCAAAAACACTGTACATGTTTAACGTACACAATTTCATGAGTTTGGGCATATGCATACACCCGTGAAGCCATCACCACAATCAAGGTAACAGACACATCCATCACCTCCAAAAGTTTTCTTATGCCTCCTCCCTTTTTGTGGCATTAACACTTACCATAGGATCAAATACTCTTTTACATTTTTTTAAATGCACAATACAGTATTGTTAACTATCAGCACTATGTCGTAGGGCTCTCTAGAGCTTTTTCATTTTGTGAAACTAGAATTTTATACCCATTGAACAACACCTCCACCTTAGAACTATTGAAATTTTAAATGTACATAGTCTTTGACCCAAGCAATTCCACATCAAAAAGACTCTATCCTACAGAAACAGTATACATATCCCAAGAATACGTAAAAATATTTGTTTCAGCAACACTGTAATAATAAAAATTGACATGGGGGACAAGGGAAAAAGTTATCAGTAAGGGAGCTGGTATGTAAATTATTGACACATACATATAATAAGATGCTATATGGTAATTAAAAGGACTGTGGCAGATATGGAAGATCACCAAGAAAACACGAAATATAAAAAGCAAAATATAGAGCAATATAGTATGACTTCATTTTGTGTATAAAAATTATATATGTGTGTGTACGTATATATATATATATATATATACACATGTATGTGTGTGTGTGTGTATATATATATATATATGTGAAACGTCTGGAAAAGGTCTTTCCCTTTTATTCTTTGGCATGGCTTAAATATTCACCAAGGTTATGTGTTAATGGATTATTTTTATAAGATTTTAATATTATTTTTTAATGTTTATTTATTTTGAGAAAGAGAGAGCACTAGCAGGGGAGGGGCAGAGAGAGAGGGAGAGAGAGAATCCCAAGTGGGCTCTATGTCAACAGCACAGAGCCTGATTCAGGGCTCAATCCCACGACCGTGAGATCATGTCCTGAGCCAAAACCAAGAGTGAGATGTTCAACTGACTGGGCCACCCAGGAGCCCCCATAAGATTTTAGCACTTTAAGTACCGAAGGGAGATAAGGAAGGACTAGAAGAGGAACACAGGCTTCAGCCATATGTGTCACAGAAATATCAGGAGGCCACACCTACCAGAGAGCAAGGGTGGGTAAAGGGGTGCAGCCCTTGCCAGTGGGAAGAGCAAAGGCTAGTGGACCAAAATGGACCTGGGCTTTAATGTTTCTCCTACAAATATGCAATTTCTAAAAATGAGTACAACAGAAGTGTATACATGCAAAATGAAAGATCACTTATACCAAATCTGGTACCTTTTACTCCTTAACCCTTACATTTATAAATTCTTCCGTGTGCAAACTTCTATAATAGGACACGACTATGTGGTTTTAGAATAAAAATCAAAGCAGTCTAGGGGCACCTGGGTGGCTCAGTCAGTTAAGCATCCGACTTTGGTTCAGGTCATGATCTCGTGGTTTGTGGGTTCGAGCCCCGCATTGGGCTCTGTGCTGACAGCTCAGAGCCTGGAGCCTGCTTCAGATTCTGTGTCTCCCTCTCTCTCTGCCCCTACCCTGCTCATGCTCTGTCTCTGTCTCTCAAAAATAAATAAATGTTAAAAAAAAAAAGGTAAAGCTGTCTAGGGCATTATATAAACTGGGAACTAGGCAACACTACTTTCCTCCAATTTATTTAGCCTCTCAAATCAATTTGGGGGAAAGTGTACTTGAGGAACAAAAAATAGTGTTGCTGCAAATACATCAGGCAACACATTCCCCCCAAAGGTCTATCACATTTCCAGATTACATAAAACTAAACAGAACATCACATAAAACTTATATGGCAAAATTCTTTCCAATCAAAAATCTTACGAATAGCTAGATGGGCAATGTGTAATATATAATTACGGTCTAGCTGGGTGAGCTTACAGTATCCATTTATGAATGAATGCATGAATGAATGAATGAATGAGATAGGGCTTAAAAGACCTCCCTGGAGATTTTTAATATTGTCGTTTTTCAGCAGTTAAGTTGATGTGGTTATATAATGAATGCTACCTAATGGTGGTATAAACTATTATGATTTAGTAGCATTATATTATCATACTTATCCAATTATCTTTGCCCTTCTCCACTCTTGTTTATGATAGTCAAGAGGCAAAAATAATTTATAGCTCAAAAACTATAACTAAGGTTATTAGTTTATTTGTGGAGTACAGATTCCTCTGTGGAAATGGGAGCCTCTCCATTATTTTCATCGCCTTCTTTATAATAAAAATAAAAAGGGATAAATTTTTTGTGGGCAATATATAAACATACAAGTTAACACACATCTCAACCCAAATACTTAAATTGTGTTGTCTTACGCTGCATTATTTAAGAAAACATAATGCAAACTCTGCTAACTAGGGATTTTTTTAGATGATGCAATTTAAAATATTTGTAATTTCTGGTGCCTGGGTGGCTCAGTTGGTTAAGCATCCGACTCTGGCTCAGGTCATGATCCCATGGTTCATGGGTTCAAGCCCCACATTGGGCTCTGTGCTGACAGCTCAGAGCCTGGAGCCTGCTTCAGATTCTGTGTCTCCTTCTCTCTCTGCCTCTCACCCACTCATGCTTTGCCCCCCCCCTTCTCTCTCATATAAACATTTTAAAAAATTTAAATAAAATATTCATAATTTCTAACAGATAGTGGGGGTTTGTTTGTTTGTTGTTTTTTTTTTTTAATTTTTTTTTCAACGTTTATTTATTTTGGGGACAGAGAGAGAGACAGACCATGAACGGGGGAGGGGCAGAGAGAGAGGGAGACACAGAATCGGAAACAGGCTCCAGGCTCTGAGCCATCAGCCCAGAGCCTGACGCTGGGCTCGAACTCCCGGACCGCGAGATGGTGACCTGGCTGAAGTCGGACGCTTAACCGACTGCGCCACCCAGGCGCCCCTGTTTGTTTGTTTTTTAAAGCACAAAACTCCTACGCTTAATGTCATGGAGACTTTTTTTTAAAGTTAACCCACATCAATATAACACCATATGTATTAACTTAAAGACCATTTCTCAGGAAGGTGGTAGTAATTTTCCTTTCTTACTGGCTTTTATTTGCATACATAAACAGTGAACATTACTTCTATTTTTGAAAGATTCTGTTGAGCATGAATAACACCATACTATCACAGTCTTCTCCATCTCTTTAAGTAAAACCTAGCAAAAGAGCACACTCTCATACCGCCTTCCAGAAATGAACATTGAATTCCTTTGTTAAGAAATGCTCTGTTTAATTAGTCTCTTACTTAAATGAAGAAAACCAAGGGAGAGAAAATACGAACATACAACAGCAAGGTCTGCAGGCCCTCTGGGTCCTGAATTTCTTGACAGAAGGACAGAATAACCAGGCAACGGGCAATAAAGATAGAGGCCTGGGCGCCAGCCTGGCCCACAGCCGCCTTGCCTTCTGTGTGGGCCAGAGTGAACTATTTCTCAGCTTTTCCACCAATGAAACAAGGATCACACTACCTACCCCTCCATACCCAAAACCCGAGTAATGGGAAAGGAATTTAATTAACTGTAATTGATTGCAAAGTACATCAAATTCCTGCAATGAAAAATCATATAAGTCCCAATTACCACTTAGAAGAACTTGTTAACCAATTAAGGTAGTTGTGTGTGTGTGTGTGTGTGCGTGTGTGTGTGTGTGTTTAATCAGTTCATGAAAGACGATTAAGGAATTGAATGCCACAAAAGTATTCTTTAACAAAGGTTTTGAAAATTTCAAAATGTCTCTGGAGCAAATTCCCTTCCAGAGTGGAAATCTAAAACATGCCAAGGACGGAGCCTGGAGTGTCTCTTGGGAAAGCTTGTGGAATTTCTGAGGTGATTCTTTGAGAAGTTACTGTGAAGTAGGGTCCTGGTCACTGCTAAGCTGGGGGAGCCACCAAGTACCTTCACCTTTCATGGTCTGACAAATATGAATTTGTGAATACATAACAGAAGAATAACAAGCAAGACCCCCAGCTCACAGGAAAGGTGAAATCAACACCAGTGTTTTGTGAATTTGATCACATACGATAAATAAATTAGGAACTACCCCTCACCTACACATGGTGGGGGGGGGGGAGGTAGGGAGAGGATAAATGTGAGGTGATGCCCAGCTGTGATCATAAGCTGCCACTCAGCAGCCGATGAGAGCCATTCTCCATGGAGTGACACATGTTCAGATAACGTCACCATCCCCTGGGACTCAGGAACAATGATCGCATGGTCTCAGATGCAAGAATGATACCACATTTATGAATTTAGATTAAAAAGCCCATCATTCCCTGATTTCATAGCTAGCGCCTTATGGTTTGCGTGTGTAGGAGTTTTCAATTTGGAAGGAAACTTACTTTAAAAATAAACCTTTTTCTCTTTTTACTTCAAACTTTCCTATTCATCTTTCTTTAATTAGTTTTTTTTCCCTACTAGCTGATTGTGTAAAATTACCAAATAAAATGTTACTTTCCTTAAGTATTTTTTTTAAAAAGGCCAATGAAGCAATCTGTTTGTAAGATGGCAAACTAACATTTATGGAAAGACTGTCAGCGTAGCATTGGAATTTTGATCTAAAAATATTGCCTTGGTTGTACTAACTTGAGTGGGAGGCAGCTGCTTTCTGATTAGCTATTAAGAGGTCCTATTTGATCATGAATAAAAAAAACCAAACCCAGCCCACATGCCCCACACATTCATTCATTGCCTGGGCTCCTGAAGCAGTTCAATTTCTAATGAATATTGAGAGCTCCAGTCCTTTATTTCCAACTACGGTATAGGAGTTTCTGTTGGGTATTTCACTCTCTTCAAACTTCATCTGCCCCAACCAAAGCCTCCTCATAAACTGGCCTGCTTTCTTTCCCATCCATTTCTTTGCTGCCTCCAAGGACATTATCCTATTCGAAGCCCCCTTGTCACTGGCCTTCTGCCTCTTCCCACTCCGATTCATTCTACACACCACCTGCTGCTGGACAATGCTTTCTAAAGCATTGCTTTCATCATCCTGGTCCCCTGGCTGGACTCTGATCAAAATCCCAGGTGTAGAAAGAGGCATCCTGCAGGGAGGAGTCACAACTGGGGAAATGGCCCTGGGGATTAACCCTAGATTCTTCAGGAATAAGACCAGCTGAATGAAGCACATCAGAGGAGGGGCAGATGTCTACAAACCTGCTTGCTAATAATCCCCCATCTGAGCCTGGAGCTGATGCCAGGACAACACTGACATCTTATCCTCAAGTGACAAGGAAATGCCTATGGAGGAGATAAAGCATGATTCTAAGACCCAGCCTCTGAAATCCTTTCCAACTACCTAAAATCTGACCAACCACATTCTTGGCATCACTCTATAGTCTCCTCAGTTTTCGCTTGGATTTACTTATCGTGTAGTATTGAGTTCCAGACCCAGACCTCCTTCAATCCACATAGAAAATGGATTTCGTAGGCTTGCAACCCTGTGTCCAGAAATTCAGTCTTTAGTTTAATGATACTTACACTAAGGTGTATGAAATGCAGATCTACTTATGGTAACAACCTTTCAATATTTTATCTCACTTTACTGAAGAGAACCTGTTTGTATTAATTTATAACATTTAATACTTGTGACTAATAAATCCACATTTCCAAACAAAATAAAATTCAGCAACTCTCCTCCTATTGCACAAAGGGGTTCTCCATATAACTGACTTAGTAATGGGTAAAGCTTCTGTATCTTTGCAGAATTATTTTCACACTACCTTTACAGATTACTGTGGGACATACACTTGAACCATCTTCCCAGTCACTGGAATAGATCCAAAGCGAAACATTTTATTGCAAGATTTTAAAGCAGCCCTGGCCAGGGGAGAAAATAATATCCATATAAAGCTAGCAAATACAGCAATAAAATAGCATATCTACAAGGAGAAAGGGAGCAGGAAAAGGAGGAGAGAGGAAAGTAAGGGAAGGTGGGAAAGACGTGAACAGCAGGAGGAACAGCTCTGGCTCAGAAGAAGGAAAAACTGCTCTCAAGGAGCTGAGTGTGAAGAACAGCACGGCACAGCCCAGCCCCTTGGGAACCTCATTCTCTCCCCATCACACTTTCTAAGCGGAGGGCTGGAGAGGCAAGCCTGTGCTCACTGGCTAGGCACCCTGCAAGACACAGCAATGAGTTTAATTCGGTCTTTCCATTCAAGTAACTGACGTGACAGACAAGCTGAACAATAAAGATAACAAGGCAGAATGTAAGTGTTTCTCACTAAGGAAGCTGAAGAGGTGGTTTATTGCTTCATTTAGAATTAGGGCATAGAGTCATCAGTTCTGTGTGTGGGGGGAGGGGAGAAGTTGGAAGGTTGGTGAGTAAAAATGCAAAGTCTTCATTAGTTTAAAAATTAAATTGTGTTCTAAAAATCCAGATTAAAAGAATATATACATACATAAAACTTGTAAGTTGAAATGAATGTATGTCAAAGCCAAATAATTAAATACAAACTCCCTTTACTTACATGCCAAGATCTGAGCTCATAGCTCTGGATAAATAACAAGCTATAGTTCATTGACCTGTTTGGGTATTAATGAGCTCTTCGAATTTTTTCAGCAATCACTTGGAAAATGGTAAGTAGAAAGTCGGTTCAACATTAACATTTCTCTGCTAGTGTAAGTCTACATTTAAGGCATAATTTTGCAAATTAAAATGTCAGGTGTATTTATTTTGAGATTATCTAGAGACATTCAATTTTGAATTTCTTGGACATTTAATATCCTTTTGTGTCCCCATATAAAACATTTATCTGTGTCAAAAAGCCCAAAGCCACTTGTAGATACACTTTTTCTTTTGCTGGCTATGTTAAGAATATCTACCTGTGGGAACTATAATAATTCCCAGCAATTTACTGTCTGGCCAAAAGTATCACATTTGCACATGATTTATTGATGAATAACTTGTGCAAGCTTAAGTAGCACTTCATCAATACATGTTTTCCTTAGCTGTTCTGGGACAGAAACAGTGCATCCCTTTCTGGCCTAATATTATATAGACTTATCCTAAATAGTTGAAAAACTCAAGATAGTTATTCAATAGTCAGGCTATTATGAGAAACTCTCATTGCCATGTTCACTGGGAGCTTATTATTAAGGATGTCATTCACTACCACACTCACTGTCTGCTCCATTAAGCCCTCAGAGAGAAAATTCTTTCTGCTCTTAGTACCAGGATCAGTTACACACATTGGCAACTGGGCCATTTTTACCTTATGATGGTAAGAGTATTTCCCTCACTGTATTAACTCACTGCATTTCCTCCCTTTTATTGGTTGCTAGAAAATGTGAAGCAAAAATTGAAGGGCCAGCTGTGCAAGTCAAGAAGATTCCATACCATATGTTGTCTACAGTAATAATATGTAATAGAAATCATTATTAATGCTAACAAGTATCGAGTACTTTCTGTTAAGCACTTTACATATGTTAGATTTCACTTAATATTCATAATAATACTAAAACATGAGAACATTTCTTTTGCCATCTTGACCGATGAGAAAACTGAAGTTTAGAGAGGTTAGCCAACTCCCTCAAGGCTACTGAGTTAGTAGAACACCGACTCCATTAAAGTCTTTCCAACATGGAAGACTGCTCTGTTAGTCTGCCTCCTGGTCCATCCATGCGTCTTCCCTGTTGAGTCTTTATTTCCTTTGACTAAGGAAATAAAGTTAATAGAAAAGAATTCTTTGGAAAAACACCAGGGCTCTTCCAATCTCCTTCCAAAAAGGTATGTCCAAGCCACAATGTCCAACTGGCTCAAGCTACTTAAGTGTGGGGTGGCAAAGTTCTCTGATGCCATTTTTCCCCCAGAGTGACATGTGCTTTATGAAGACAGGAGAGATCATGGGAAGATCCATGGTTCAGTAAAGGATCAGGAAGGTCTCCTGAGTCTGGACGTTGGTGCTATGTGTGCTCAGTGGGGCCACTGTGTTGACTGCATGGTTTGTGTACAAAGACACCTGCCAAGGGGTTGTGCACGACCATGGAGTTTGAACTCCAGCCTGTGCTCCAGATAGGGTTTCTAAATTCCCGACAGAGACATGAATATTCAAGATCAGAGAATAAGAAATCAGAATTCCCTCCCAATTCTGTGGAATTCTTAAAATAGTAAGTTATTCCATGTTTTTTCCCCAAATTTTACTTATATGTTTTTAGGTATTAATGACGACCATAATGGTGAAGAATTTCCATAATAATAAACAGTAAGTCACTTTTTGTGATAGAGATACTAAAATTTTCAGAGGTTTTTCTGTTAAAAAAAATACCCAAACCAGGGGTGCCTGGGTGGCTCAGTCAATTAAGCGTCGACTCTTGGTTTCAGTTCAGGTTCGATCTCACGGTTTGTGAGATTAAGCCCCACATTGGGCTCTGTGCTTGGGATTCTCTCTCTCCCTCTTTTGCTGCCCCTCCCCCCTCTCAAAAATTAACTAAATAAACATTAAAAAAAAAAGTACATCTATTGCAGTAACATGTAAAAATGATCTCCACCTGATAGCTGATAACACTAAAAGAGGGAGATATTACCACAAATAAATGCCAAATGGAAGTCATTTTAAATATTGAAAGATGATATAAAAATATTTACTATTTATAAGATATTATTCTTAAATTAAGTTTTAAAACAAAGCATTAACTGTCTATTCCAATAGTCTTGATTTTTGTTTCATGACAAATACACACAAAATTCTTCATTTTGCAATGCATTTTGCATTGACATTGGTCAAATGCATCTTGCATTTTGCATTGACATTGGTCAAATTGTTAGGAGGCCTTCAAAAGCATAGCCAAGGTGAGCATTAAGGTTTGCTTCACAGAAGCTCATATCCTTTTTTAATGATGAAAATTTCATCTGCTTGCCCAGATTCCAGTTTGGCCATTGAAATCTATGTTGCAATGGAGAATTAGAATACTTTTTCCCAATTTCCCAATTTCTTGACTAAGTTTTCTTGGGATTCAGGATTCAGGAAAACATAGAAATTTTTTTTCTGAGAAATGCAGGGAATTGCAGCTGGGGCCATGCTAAGAAAAGGGGCATATTTTTCTTGCAAAAAGAACTTTTTCAGCTACAATCTTGTGTCCATGCAGAAGACTTTTGTCGAATTCACAAAAATGTTCACATAAACTATCTTACCTGTCAGCTTGGAAGGACCTCAAAGGCACCAGGAAAGTATCCTTAAGTACTTTGGGAGTCACATACACACCTTTACATATGCAAAGCCACTGGCAAATGCCCTTGGTTCATCTGATCAAAGACCTAGGAAGCTAGAGGAAACTAAGACCTAAGTAAAAATGTTATTTTTACAAGTGCTTCTGAACTACAGCTTTAGACATGGCCTACCTAGACACTATCAATATCAACGATCTATTAACATTCATCTGGGTTTTGGCAAACCATTTGTCTTGCCCTGCCCCCATCCAAGTCTTAAATACATTATATAGACCATTATTATGTAACACGTTTTCACATATGTTGAGAGTAATGGAAATGGACCAATACATATTTTAAGCAACTACAATGTACCAAACACTATGCTGCATCTTTCAAATATGTATTTCCAATGCTAAAGTTATCTTACAGGACAGGTATTAATTTTATTCCATGGGTTAAGAAAAATAAGGCTCAAAACTATAACCAAAAGCCACACTGCTAAGTGACACGGCCTAAAATTTATTTGTAGTACAACTTCAAAACTCCATGCTCTTGCCACCACACCATACCACAAATTGTAAAAGGATGGCAAGTCAATACCTGCTGGTTACTGTGGCCCAGGGGAGAGGGCTGGTACCAGGCAGCCTGGCTGCTCCGTGAGAAGTAACCTTACTATCCTCAGGGTAGTAAGACCTTCCCCTGTGCACACTTAAATAATAACAGGGATTTTTACTACCCTTATTTGAAAGAAACATACAATAAATGTGGAAGCAGAATATACCTTTTTGGGAAAGGAATTAAAATAATCATTGTAAACACAATACAAAAGGTCTGTCTTACCTTTAAATATTTCACCAGCTTCTGAATTTGCCAATATTCTGATGGCAAATCTGCATTTGCTTCCTGACGATCAAGTGGTTCTTCATCTTCCTCACTCTCTGAGGAGCTCTCACTAACGATTTCCTCAATCTTCTCAGTACTCTTACTAAGAACAATAACAACCACCACATAACATAAATATGTTTATGCTACAACATGGAATTGGTTATAATCGTTACTATTTCAGCAATACGAACTTAAGCAACGAGTTCTAGAAGACCTAACACCTTCTCAGTTCTTGATCTTTGTTAAGATCTAAGTGAGGAGATGAATAATTGCGTGCTGTTTTAAGAAAATAGAAATGAACAGGGAATTAGTATATGTCCTATGGCTGTGCTGTACAAAAAGATAGCCACCAGTCATAGTATTTAAATAACTTGTGGTTATTTATATGTTTATATTTATTTAAATGTCTTTATTGAATTGAAATAGAATACAATTAAAAATTTAGTTCTTCAGGGGTGCCTGGGTGACTCAGTTGGTTAAGCGTCCTTCAGCTCAGGTCCATTATCTCATGGTTTGTGAGTTCCAGCCCCACATCAGGCTCAGTGCTGACTGCTCAGAGCCTGGAGCCTGCTTTGGATTCTGTCTCTCTCTCTCTCTCTCTCTCTCTCTGCCCCTCCCCGGCTCATGCTCTGTCTCTCTCTCTCTCAAAAAATAAACGTTAAAAAAAATTGAAAAAAAATTAGTTCTTCAGTTGTAGAAGCCACATTTCAAGCACTCAACAATCACACGTGGCTGGTGACTACTATACCAGGTAGCTCAGATATAAACCATTTCTATTATCATGGGAAGTTTAATCGGGCAGTGCTGCAAACGCCTCACAGGGACAGTGTCTCCCTTATGGAAGAAAGTACACTTTTTCCTCACTGCTCTAGAAGCTTCCAACTTAACATCAAGGTCATGGTCACCAGCTAGTTCACTCAAGCTTTCATGACCACATCTAATTCTCATTTTCTGTTTATCTCTATCCTCTCTTCCCTCCAACCCTCATGTGCTCTCTTCTATAAATGTCTTTTCTCACCTGTTTTGAAGCACAGTAGAAAGCACACTACTAGTAATTTCATAGTAGTAGTAACTTTCAAGTTTTATTAATTTTTAAGATTCTATAATTCTTTTAATTTCTCAAAGGTGTTGTGGTGCAGAGAGTTGTTCTCTGGGCCACAGTGGAATGAAATCCTGAACTGAAGCTTCTGTTCCAATTCAACAAGTCGCATGAGCTGAGTTTTAGTTTAATGTATTCTCTCGTCTAACAAATGTCCAGACACCTAGGTTGGTTACAGAGCAAAATATGGTAGACAAGGCTGACTTAAGAACCAAGGTAAATTTAACTCAAAGGTCCCAGACATAAACATATACTAAATAAACCTATATTCTTTCGGGAATCTCTAAATGTTTTAGCTTAACAAACTCCTGGAGTTAAGAGCAGGTGATTTACCCAATCACTCTCAAATCATGTCAAAAAAAAATCAATATCCCAAAGGAAAGTTGTTCTCTTTTTCCAGTGATGAATCCTTTGACATATAACTTTATATGGCTTTCCCCATTTTATGAGATTCCCTTCCTGTTCTGTCCTGTCCCACAGCAGCTGGGGTACATTTACATTCAGGAGGTAAAAAGAAGCAAACCTCAATGTTTCATTGAGCTATGAACTCGACCATAAGAAATACTTCTCTACCACATCATTGTACCCACTTAAACAAGAAGAGATAGAGAAGTTCTCATTTTTATCGCTGACTAATGGTTGTTGCTTGGATACACTACCCCTTTACCCTTATCTATTACTCTGGAGTTCTCGGACTCACTAAAATTTGATTTAAAATTGAAATGCTTTAGGGCAAACATCCATTTCAGTAAAGATGAAGTAGATATACCTTTCCTTATTCCTCCCACTAAGTACATAAAAATCCTGGATATCATATGTAAAACAAACCTGAGAGAACTCTGTTTGTAGAATGGAGAAGAATGGAGAATGGAGAAGAAAGACTATCTAGGGATCTGGAGACCTAAGAAGCAACACAGTGAGGAGTTCCTTGGATTTCTTTTTGTCTCACATATCCCAGACAGGGTACTAGAGAAGACAGTGGTGTGGAAATACCAGTGGGTACAGAGGAGAAAAGCACCTAAGGAGGGGGCGCCTGGGTGGCTCAGTTGGTTACGCATCCGACTTCAGCTCAGGTCATGACTTCACAACTCGTGGGTTCAAGCCCCGTGTCAGGCTCTGCTCTGACAGCTCAGAGCCTGGAGCCTGCTTTGGATTCTGTGTCTCCCTCTATCTCTGTCCATCACCTGCTCATTCTCTCTCTCTCTCTCTCTCTCTCTCTCTCTCTCTCAGAAATAAATTTAAAAACAAGCACCTAAGGAAAGCCTGCTCTTTCTCGTCAGAGGAACAGAAAAGGAATAGCTTAACACAACATAAAACTTTTAGGCAACAAATGATTTATTCTTGTCAACACCACAGAAAACACTGTGCCCTATCCCCACTTCTGCTAGCAATGGCCAAACCGAGAACTTTATCAGGCTACAGCAAAGCTCCCTAATCCCCATGCTGGGTGCTGTTAGAGAAGGCCTAAAAGGGAGTCAGGACTTCCACTGATCCCAAACCCCAATGTCAATGTAATAAAAGGCCCGTGCCTTTCACAGACAAGCTGGTATCCATAGAGGCCTAGGCAGAGCTTGAACTTCCACTACCACTCATAAATAATGAGGATCCCCTCACCTGCACCAACCCCCCCCCCCCACCAGGTGTCAAGTGAGGGCCCACTTGAACCCTGCAATTCCTTTTCTAATCTGAGGAGGCACCACACACCTTATCCCGCCAATGTGGTATCAGAGGCCTGCTAAAACATAAGATTTAAATAAGACCCGGAAGAATTAAGAAGAATTAATCCAACAATTAAGACTCAAAAAGTCTTAAAAATTATTACAGTTTAAAAATTACTCATTCTCTTACCATGCTTCAAAATGGAATAAATTAAAAAAGACTTTTATGAAACGGGGTGGGGGGGATTCAGAGAGAATGGAGGGAGAGAAAGAAAACCAAGAAAATAAAAATCAAAAAGAACAAACAGAAAAAAATATACATCATGACAAACTTAAGCCCTAACATAATAATGACATTAAAGGTAAATGATCTAAATATCCCTTAAAAGACAGAGTTTAACTTAATGGACAAAAAAGAAAAAAAAAAGGGAACCAACCAAATGCCATCTACAAGGAACTAATTTCAAATATAATGATATGTTATAGTTAGTTTGAAAGAAAAGGAAGAAAAATACACCATGCAAACAATCAAAAGAAAGCAGAAATGGCTATATAATATCAGATTAAGTAGACATCAAAAAAGGAAAACAAAACAAAACAAAACAAAACAGAGCAAAACCGACCAGGGACACAGAGGAAATTACATAAAGATGGAGTCATGGTAATCCTAAATATGTATTTCCAAGCAACAGAACTGCAAAATACATAAAGCAAAAACAGAACTAAAAGGAGAAACAGAAAAATTGCAATTATAGTTGGAGACTTCAATACTTCTCTCTCATCAATTTATGGAACTAGACTGAAAATAAGCTAGGATATAGAAGAAATCAACAACACCAAATAAACATTATTTATTCCACATTTATGGAACACTCCACCCAACAGCAGCAGGTTACACATTCTTTTAAGCACCCAAAGAACTTATACCAAGATAACTTGACCACCAGAACCTCAACAAATTTAAAAGCATTGAAATTATACAGAGTATGATCACTAACCACAGTGGAATCAAACTAAAACATCAGTAACAGAAACAGAACAGGAGAATCTCCCAAGTGCCTGGAAACAAAATAATGCTCTTGGCTCAAAGAAGAGAATCTCAAAGGAAATTACAACAAAACAAAACAAACAAACAAACAGAACACAAAAAAACACATTGAACTGAATGAAAATGAAAATACAACATATCAAAAACTTTTGTGCACAGCTCAGAGCTAAAGCAGTGCAGAAAGCACTGCTTTGTAGCGTTATAGCCCTATAAACTATATAGCACTCAATCCTTACATTAGTAAAGAGAAGTCTCAGTCAACAATATAAACTTGCATCAAAAGAAACTGGAGAAGGACCTGAGTGGTTCAGGTGGTTAAGTGTCCGACTCTTGGTTTGGGCTCAGGTCATCATCTCATGGTTCGTGAGTTCAAGTCCCATGTCGGGTTCTGCACTGACAGTGCGGAGCCTGCTCGGGATCTTCTCTCTCCCTCTCTCTCTCTGCTCCTCCCTCGTCAAGCCCCATCTTTCTTTCTCTCTCAAATAAATCAAACAAACAAACAAAGAGGGTGGTGGGAGAATAGCTCATGTTAATAGACACATACCGAACTGACTGCGCTCTTCCGGGTTTAACAGGTGGCCCTGACCTTTCAGATCTTCTTCTGTGTTTCTCCTCTTGGGGGTCTCTTAGTAAGCTTCTGTACCTAAAAACACATAAACTTTTCAAATTAATTTATGTGGATTAATTGGAAATTAAAAATAGAAATACATACAAATATTCCATCACTTTTATGCACCCAAGTGATGTTCTCCTAATACAGAAAACGGCTATGAGTTCCAGCCTCATCTGACACCTGAGATGTCCCTTCTGTCTCTCAGGCACAGCCATGTACTTTATGTAGTGGAGGAGCATGTGGTCCACTATGTCTTTCGTGAGGACCAGGTGCTAGGAACAGGCTGCCATCACTGTGGTGGCCCTGCCCTCTCTGCCTTCTATTAGCAGTGGCTACTGCCCTGGCTGAAAGCTGCCTCTTTTCTGATCTTCCACACCCAGCACTACAGCAGGGCCCATATCTGGTTTTCCAGGTATTCCCAGTTGAGCACAGTCCTTGGCACATAGTGAGTTTTCACTAAATTGTTGTTAGGTAATTTCCTGACTGAAAAACGTAAGCATGTGGGCAACGCAGTTTTTTAAAAATTCACCTTCCAGGTAACAGAGCAGCCCATGTATTTGTCATTTTCAGACTCAAAACAGTCACAAAGACCAAACACCTCACAATTGAGAATTAGAGGAGCAAGAGTGTCTCCTCTTTCCACAGGACTCCTTCCGTCTGCTCTTTGGGTTTGTAGGCAAAATGCAATCGCCCAGTGGTCCTCAGAATCCCTGCCCAATCAGGTGACATGAAACTTGTAAGCCTATTTGCTAATTTAAAAAGTGCTCTAGACACTTCTGACTGCTCTGATATTTACATAAGGCTGGTCCTTAATCTGTACTCTGGCACCTATTTATAGATGGCCCAAAATGGAACTAGTTTTGTATATTTCAGACATTCAACAAACCAGTGTCTACTTTACTTAGGCTTGTTAATATTTACTAGCCTTTCTATAATATTTACTTAAAGTTCTGTTAATGACAAGACATTATCTCTATCAAGATTTCCCTGATTTCCACATAATTTTAGTCATCCTAAATGCTCCTAGCACTTACTTAATCAGGTCCCTACAACTATGTTTACATTGCTCCTGAGATGTCTCCATGTGTTTTCTCATCTTTTTCATGCGCTATTTTCCCTGACTTACTGAGTGAATTGTGTTCTTCCCTTCCCTTCCCTTCCGGTGCCCACCTGTAAACCCTATTCACATCAAATCCTTCTACTTGGTATATGAAGAGGAGTAGGGAGGGATCCACTTGCATTACGGAGGGAATGTAAATATCTACTCTAGTACTTTCCTGCTATGACATAAACTTATGTGAAAAACTAGGCAAATGTGGTTACTGAGGATGTATCAGAAAACCCATCACACAAATTTCCACATACTCTTTGAAACGAACGGTAGCCTTCCAGCTTAAACTTGGCTCTAATCTCTTGGTCATTTGACTCTTCCCAAAATTAATTTGGTTCTTCTCCAGTGTTCTCTTGCCTGAACCAGTAATAGCTTTCTGAACGGGGGCTGCTTCTTCCTTCTCAGGTGGCTCATTAGTTGGTTCTTTCTTTTCCTTTTTGTCGCTGAATCTCTTCTCCTTTATTTAAAAAAATAATAATTTTTATAATGATATCATTTCTGAATTATCTAGTGCTATCTGAAAATTAACACTGGTGGTAACTTCACTAAAGGAAGTCTCTGATGCATCTAACTTGTGTTGCTTAGTGGCACACATTGGATGAGGGCCACTTCAGGACTGAGGTCTCTAACAGAGGTAGGCTGATAGTAATGGATGTTCCTAAACTCACCCCCTGCTGTAGCACACACAGATCCAATAGCTGCATTTGACCTACTCACTCCTCGCCACTGTCAGAAAAATGTAAACTCAAATGCTATAGTGACTGGGACACATCATGTACAAATTGCTGAAACTACAGATAAAGAGAATATCTTGCAGGGAGCCAGAGACAAAAGTCACATGACAGACAGAGGGAGAAACACAACAATTAAAAGAGACCTATCAGAAACAGTGCAAGCCAGAAGAAAAGAGAATGATACCTTTAAAGTCCAAAAAAAAAAAAAAAAAAATCCAAGGAACTGCCAAATCAAAATTCTAAACAGAGACAATTGGAGGGGTATTATGACTAATCCATGAAGTTGAAGATAGAACAACAGAAATTACCCAATCTGAATAACAAAGAGAAAATTGATTGGAAACAAAAATGAATAGAGCTTCAAGATCTGTGAGACCAAAACAAAAATTCCAAAATTCATGTCCTCAGAATAACAGAAAAAGAGGAGGAAGAGGGTCAGACTAAAAATGTATTCTAACATGACTTGAATTTTCCCTAAGTTAGAAAAAGACATAAATCTAAGATTCAAAAAGTTGAAAAAACACTAAACAAACTCAAGAAAAACTCAAAGAAATCCATGCCAAGACACATAATAATCAAACTTCACAAACTAAAGACAAGGAAATTCTTAACAGCAGTTGAGAGAGAAACAGTATTTTACTTATAAGAGAAAAACAATTAAAATAATAACAGATTTCTCAAAAGCAACCAGGGAAGACAGAAGGAATTAAAACAACATTTTTCTATGACCCAGCAATAGCACTGCTAGGAATTTATCCAAGGGATACAGGAGCACTGATGCATAGGGCCACTTGTACCCCAATGTTCATAGCAGCACTCTCAACAATAGCCAAATTATGGAAAGAGCCTAAATGTCCATCAACTGATGAATGGATAAAGAAATTGTGGGTTATATACACAATGGAATATTACATGGCAATGAGAAAAAATGAAATATGGCCTTTTGTAGCAACGTGGATGGAACTGGAGAGTGTGATGCTAAGTGAAATAAGCCATACAGAGAAAGACAGATACCATATGGTCTCACTCTTATGTGGATCCTGAGAAACTTAACAGGAACCCATGGGGGAGGGGAAGGAAAAAAAAAAAAAAAGAACTTAGAATGGGAGAGAGCCAAAGCATAAGAGACTGTTAAAAACTGAGAACAAACTGAGGGTTGATGGGGGGTGGGAGGGAGGAGAGGGTGGGTGATGGGTATTGAGGAGGGCACCTTTTGGGATGAGCACTGGGTGTTGTATGGAAACCAATTTGTCAATAAATTTCAGAAAAAAAAATATGAAAAAAAAAGAAAAAAAAAACAACAACAACATTTTTTTAAGCACTGAAAGTAAAGAATTGTCAGCCTGATACTATATCCAGGGTGAGTATTCTTTAGAAATGAAGGGGATGTCAAGAAGTTCTTGGGTGAAAGAAACACGAAAACAATTTGTGGATGAAGGAAAAACGAAGAGAATCTGTCATCAACAAATTTACCTTAAAAGGGTAATAAGTTTTTAAACAGAAAGACTGTGATAAAAGAAGAAAACATTGCAATATCAGAAAAGAACAATGGAAAAGAATAAAAGTGTGGGTAAATACAAAAGACGTTCATTCAGCTCTTGAGTTTTCTAAATGAAGTTTGATGGTTGAAACAAAAATAGAACATTGTCTCATATAGTTATCGATGTATGCAGAATAAAGACAATTATAAATTAGAGAGGGTAAAGGGACTTAAAAGAAAATATGGTTTATTTTTTTACTAAAGTTGTATTTATTTTTTCAGTCACATCAGTGTAATAGTATTACAGCTTTTATAAGAAGTTTATGTTGAAAGAGAAATGACATATTCTCATAGAGTAAATTTGTAAAGGAAGAATATGTCCACAGCTTTTCTTTTTGTGACATACCAGGAGTTACAAAGGATTGAGGCATATACAATTATTGTTTGAAGGAGACATGGTTTCTATGTTTCACTCAAACTGCTATGATGTCAAACAATAGATAATTATTAATTATGTATGTATAATATTGTACAATACCCAGAGTAACTCCACACACACACACAAAATCTATGCAAAGAGATACACTAAAAACACTGCGGATAAATCAAAATAGAATTCTAAAAAATGTTCAAGTAATCCATAGAAACTGGAAAAAGAAAACAAATGAAAAATAGAAGAACGGAAAACAAAAGTAAACTGGCAAGTGTAAGCCATAACATATCAATATTAAATGTAAATGACCTAAACACATCAGTAGATACACCAATAGAAAGTTTCACAAATTTCTTTTTAAAATGACTCAATTATGGGGCGCCTGGGTGGCTCAGTCGGTTAAGCATCCAACTTCGGCTCAGGTCATGATCTCGCGGTCCGTGAGTTCGAGCCCCGCGTCGGGCTCTGTGCTGACAGCTCAGAGCCTGGAGCCTGTTTCAGATTCTGTGTCTCCCTCTCTCTTTGCTCTCCCCCTGTTCATGCTCTGTCTCTCTCTGTCTCAAAAATAAATAAACGTTAAAAAAAATTTTTTTTTTAATTACTCAATTATATGCTATTTAAAAGAAACATCAGGTGGTTCAGTCGGTTAAGTGTCTGACTCTTGGTTTTGGCTTGGGTCATCATCTCCTGGTTTGTGAGTTTGAGCTCCGCATGGGACTCTATGCTGACCGTGTGGGGCCTGCTTGGGATTCTCTCTCTCTCCCTCTCTCTGTCCCTCCTGTGCTCTCTTTCTCTCTCAAAATAAATAAATAAAAACTTAAATATAAATAAATAAATAAAAACTTAAATAAATAAATAAATAAAAACTTAAATAAAAACTTAAATATAATAATATAAATATAAGTAGCTTGAAAGTAAAAGGAGGGGAAAGATAGAACATGCAAATATTAGTCAAAAGAAAGCAGGAGTGGTATAAAATTATCAGACTAACTAGACTTCAGAAAAAGAAAAACAACCAAGGAGAGAGAGGGAGAAAACAGCAATCTTAAATGCACATACAGAGTTGCAAATAAAAAAAACAGAACTAAAAGAAAAATTAGACAAATCCCCAGTTATAGTTGAAACACTTCAAAACCTCTCTCTTGACAACTGATAGAATATCAACAAGAATATGGAAGAACTTACCACCAAAACCACATGATATAATCCACAAAGTAAAAAGAAAAGAAGAAATCATAAATACCAAAGTAGAAAAAAAATAGAGAAAAATCAATGAAACTAAAAGCTAAGTCTCTGAGGAAACTGAAAATCAATACACCTCTATCCAGACAGATCAAGAAAAAATAAAACACCAATGACCAGTATCAGGAATGAGAGAGAGAACAATAGCTACGTATTCTACAGACATTAAAAGATTAATAAAAGAATAACTTTAAAAAAATTTTTAATGCTTATTTATTTTTGAGACAGAGAGAGTCAGAGCGCAAGTGGGGAAGGGGCAGAGAGAGAGGGGGAGACACAGAATCTGAAACAGGCTCCAGGCTCCAAGCTGTCAGCACAGAGCCTGACATGGGGCTCGAACCCACGAACCGTGAGATCATGACCTGAGCCGAAGTCAGACACTTAACCGACTGAGCCACCCAGGCGCCCCAATAAAAGAATAACTTTGAACAAGTTTATGCCAATAAATTTGACAACTTAGATAAAATGGAAAAATTCCTATAAGGACAATCTACCGGGGCATGTGGCTGGCTGTTGGTAGAGCATGTGGCTCTTGATCTTGGGGCTGTGAGTTCAAGCCCTGCACTGGGGGTAGAGATTACTCAAAATAAAAATAAAATGGTTAAAATAGCAAAGGTTATGTATGCTTTACACCAGTGGAAAATTTTTTTTAAATAAAATAAAGACAATCTACCAAAGCTCCCTCAAAAAGAAATAGATAACCTGCATGGCCCTATGACTATTAAAGATGTTGAATCTCTTTTTAAAAAACTTACTTTACATAGAACACTCCAGACCCTGATGGCTTCGGTACCAAATATTTAAGAAATAATAACAATTCTACACAAACTCTTACAGAAATTGCAAAGGAGATAAAACTTCCCAACTCATTCTATAAGGCCAGTATCACTTTGATAACCAAAACCAAAGGTATTAAAGAAAATGACACAGCAACAACCTTATAAATATAGATGTGAAACTAAAAATCTTAGCAAGTTAGATCCAATCATATATAAATAGAGGTACTACATCCTGAACAAATGAGATCCAATCATATATAAATAGAGATACTACATCCTGAACAACCTACATTCCAGAAATGTAAGGTTAGTTTATTTTTTGAAAACTCGTATCAATGTAATTTACTACATTAACAAACTAAAAAAAGAAAAAAAACATGATTATCTCAAAAGGTAATCATTTGATAAAATCCAACATCTATTTCTAATAAAAGTTCTTAACAATTTGAAATAGAAGGGAACTTCTTCAACCTTATAAATTTAATATGTGAAAAAGCTACAGCTAACATTATATGTAGTAGCAACTGAAAGCTTTCCCTTTACCACTAGAAACAAAAGACCTTTTCTATATAATTCTATATTGGAGGCTCCAGCTAGGGCATTAAGGAAAGAAAAAAAGGCACTGATACTGGAAAGGAAGAGGCAGAATGATTTTTATATACAGATCATATGATCCTCTATAGAAACTCCCTGGGATCTACAAACCAGACACTAGAACTAATAAGTGTTTCAGAATATAAAATCAATATATAAAAACCAAGTGTATTTTGAGTGGCAACATATAATCACAAATTGAAAATTTGAAACTACCATTAACCATAGCCCTTGTGAAATAAAAACTCAATGAGTAAGTGTGAAGATCTAACTGGCTTTATTAACGGATTCATGAATGCAGCAACATCCCATCTGGTAATTAGAGAGACGCTCCACTGAAGTAAACAGTTTTTAAAGGCTGAAAGAACATTTTAAAAAAGGGACTTGACTATCAAGGAATATATTGTTTAGGCAAGGTTGCCCTCTTAAGAGGAGAAGAAGGGGTAAATCAGTAAATTTCCTGGTATTGACCAGGAAATTCCAGTTGACTGGTTGCAGGGTACATTCCTGGTTGGTTGAAATTGTAGTTATTTAGGTATAAATACTATAATAATAATAACACATATTTTAGGATATATAATAATATATCTGTTAGGTGGTTGACTTGGCCTAAGTGATGCCACTTTGGGCTTGTGGTTTTCTTTTGTAACACCCCCAAAACATGAAATGCTTACAGGTAGGTTTCACAAGAGATGTGTAAGGACTATGCACTGAAAGTTACAAAATATTGCCGAGAAAAATTAAAGAAGATCTAACTAAATGGAGAGACATACTATATTCATGGACTGGAAACTTCAATATTGTTAAGACATCAGCTCTTTCGAAAGTGATCTACAGATTTATCACAATCTCAACCATAATTCTTTCAGTGTTTTTATGAAGAACTCAACAAGCTGATCCTAACATTCCAATGGACTTGCAAAAGATGTAAAATAGCCACACAAGTTTGCAAAAGAGCAACATTGGAAGATTTACACTACCTGACTTCAAGACTTACTATAAAGCTACAGTGATCAACACAGTTTAGTACTTGTATAAAAACAGACAAACAGATCAGTGGAACAAAAATACGCTCACACAAATGGACAACTGAATTTTGATAAAGATATAAAGGTAATTCAATGGAGAAAGGATGTTTTTTTTTTCAACAAATGGTGCTGAAACAACTAGATATTTACATTCAAAAGAAAAAAAAGGACTTTGATCCGCACCTCATATCATGTACAAGAAGTAAATTACAAAGGCCTGAATGTAAAACCTAACATTTGAATACTTCTAGAAAGGAAACATCGGAAAAAATTTTTGTGACACTGGGTTTGGCAAAGCTTTATCAGATACAACACTATGAAGAAAAAATTAACAAGTTAAACTTCATAAAATTGAGGACACTTGCTCTTTAGAAGCAATGGTTGGAGAATGAAATAAGCCATGGACCCGGAGGAAATATTTACAAGTCATATATCTGATAGAATATGCAAGCCAAGAATATATATAAAGATCTCTCACAACTGAGTAAGAAATAAAACAACCCAATAAAAAACTGGGCAAAAAAATCTGAATAGACACTTCATCACATATGATAGATAGATGAATGGCAAATAAGCATATGAAAGAATGCATTCAAGAAACGGAAATGAAAACTCAGGGAGATACCAGTACACGCACCTATTAGAATGTTTAAAATTAGAGGTTTGACCATACCTATTTTTTTTTTTAGAAAAAGAGAGAGAGAGAGAGAGAGAGAGAGAGAGAGAGAACGAACACATGTGAGCCAGGGTGGGGCAGAAGGAGAGAAAGAATCTCTCTTTTTGTAGAGAGCCTGACACAGGGCTCCATCTCATGACCCTGAGAGCAACCTGAGCTGAAATCAAGACTTGGACATTTAACCAAGTGAGCCATCCAGGTGCCCATGACCAATTATTGACGAATAAGCAGAAGAGCTGGAACTCTCCATACACTGCTGGTGTGTATGTAAAATATTACAACCACTTTGGAAAGCAGTTTACAAATTGTTTAATAAGTTAAACATACAACTACCGTTTGATCTGCTGTTTTATTCCCACATTTTCCAAGAGAAATGAAAGCATATGATCTGTACAGATAAGCGCCTGAAAACGAAATGTTAAAAATATGAGAGTTTAAATTGTAAAGACATGCACAACGTCTTGAAGATAAAGTAAAAGTATTTACAGAAAGTGGGTGACAGAAAATCAGAGGATCTCAGAGTCCCAACAAACAACTAGTAAGTTTCAAAAAGAGAGCAAAGAGAACAGAGAGAAAGGAATGATTAAAGATGTGATATGAAAAAAGTATTTTTCTAGTTCTGAAGGACATATGTCACCATTAATGAAAAACAAACAACACCAGCACCAACCATATCATCATGAAAATTACAGAACATCAGGAATAAGATCCTAAAGGCTTTGATGATGGGAAAGGCCAAAACAGGCCACATAGGAAAAATTGCCTTAAAAATTCTAAGTAAAAATTATTTTTGAACTATCGTTACAGAAACAATAACGGACAGAAAAATAAAGATATTTTCACACACTAACCCTCAATTTTTTCCCTCTAATGTGCCTGTTTTGCTTAGGAACCTCCACCAAAATGATGGGGTACACCAACAAAAGGAAAACTAAATGGAAGGGAACTTCTTCAACACAATAAAGGCCATCTATGAAAAGCTCGCAGCTAACATCACATTCAATGGCAAAAGCCTAAAAGCCTAAAAGCCTTTCCCCTAATACCGGGAATAAGGCAAGGAGGTACCTTTCACTGCTTCTATTCGACACAGTCCTAAAAGGTCTAGCTTTGGTAATGAGGCAAGAAAAAGAAATTACATCCAAATTGAAAAGGAAGAAGTAAAACTCTCTCTGCAGATGACATGATCATATATGTAGAAAGACCAAAAGATTTTTTTTTAATTTTTTTTTTCAACGTTTATTTATTTTTGGGACAGAGAGAGACAGAGCATGAACGGGGGAGGGGCAGAGAGAGAGGGAGACACAGAATCGGAAACAGGCTCCAGGCTCTGAGCCATCAGCCCAGAGCCCGACGCGGGGCTCGAACTCACGGACCGCGAGATCGTGACCTGGCTGAAGTCGGACGCTTAACCGACTGCGCCACCCAGGCGCCCCAAAAGATTTTTTTTTTAAACTGAATTAATGGGGGCGCCTGGGTGGCTCAGTTGGTTGAGCGACCGACTTCAGCTCAGGTCATGATCTTGCAGTTTGTGAGTTCGAGCCCCGCGTAGGGCCCTGTGCTGACAGCTCGGAGCCTGGAGTCTCCCCCTCTCTCTGCCCCTCCCCTGTTCATGCTCTCTCTCTCTCTCTCTCTCAATAATAAATAAACGTTAAAAAATTTTTTTAAAAACTGAATTAATAAATGAATTCAGTAAAGTTGTAGGATTTGATTTTGAAATTCATATTCAAAAGTCAGAACTGATTTCAACCCTCAAAAATCAGTTCTAGTGGGGTATCTGGATGGCTCAGTCAGTTAAGCATCCAACTCTCGATTTTGGCTCAGGTTATGATCTCACAGTTGTGAGATCAACCCTGCATCATGCTCCACGCTGGGCATGCAGCCTGCCTAAGATTTTCTCTCTCCCTCTGCCCCTCTCCACCCTGTGCACATGCCTGCACATTCTATGAAAAAAATCAGTTCTATTTCTCTATAGTAGCAGGGAACAATCAAAAAGGAAATTAAGGAAACAATATCATTTATAATAGTATCAGGAAAGAATAAAATGCTCAGAAATAAATTTAACAAAGAAGACAAAGACTTGACCCTGAAAAACATAAAACACTGCTGAAAAAAAATTAAAGGAGATAAAAACAAATGGAAAAACACCCGTGTCCATTGATTGGAAGAATTAACATTAAGATGACAATGCTATACAGAGCAATCTATAAATTCAATACAATCCCTTCGAAATACCAATGCTATTTTTTTTTTTTTTGCAGAAATGGTAAAACCAAACCTAAAATTCAGACAAAAAGTCAAGGGAGCCCAAACAGCTAAAATAGTCTTGAAAAGCAAGAACAAAGTTTGAGGACTCATTACTTCTCAATTTCAAAACTACTACAAAGATATAGTAATCAAAAGAGTGTAGGACTTGTATAAGGATAAACAAGATAGAATAGAATTGAGAATCCAAAAATAAATGCCTACATCTATGGTAAATTGATCTTCAAAAGGATACCAAGCCCATTCAGTGGGGGAAAGAACAATCTCTTCCTCAGATAATGCTAGGAATCCACACACAAAAGAATAAAATTACATCCTTATCTTACTTACACCATATATAAAACTTTACTCAAAATGAATGAGAGACCTAAATTTAAAAGCTAAAACCATGAAATTCCTAGAAGAAAAGAGGGGCATATCTATCTTCATGACCTTGAATGTGGCAATGGTTTCCTAAGTACAATACCAAAAATACAGGCAACATAAATGTATTTGTTGGACTTGATCAAAATTAAAAATGTTTGTGTATCAAAGGATACTGTCAAGATGAATGAAAAGACAGCCCACAGAATGGGGGAAAATATTTGCAAATATTAGATCTGATAAGGGGTTAATATCCACAATATATAATGAATTCCTACAACTCACCAACAAAACATTTTAATGGACAAAGGAACTGAATAGACATTTCTTAGAAAAAAAAAGATACACAAATGGCCAATAATCACATGAAAATATGCTCAACATCACTCATCACTAGGGAAATGCAAATCAAAACCACAATGAAATACCACACTTCATAATTAGGTTGTCTACAATAAATGCACATACAAACCCACACACAGAAAATAGTAAGTATTGGTGAGAATATGGAGAAACCAGAATCCTTGTACATTGCAGGTAAAAACATAAAATGGTTCAGTCTAGGTGGAAACAGTTTGGCAGTTCCTCTAAAAGTTAAGACACAGAATTACCATATGACCCAGAAATCTCACTCCTAGGTATATACTCTCCAAAACTGAAATAGGGACTCAGATACTTGCATACCAGTATTCACAGCATTGTTCACAATAGTCAAAAAAGTGGAAACAACCCAAGTGTCCATCAACAGATGAATGAATGAATAAATTGTGGCATAATATACAAATGGAGTATTATTCGGTCATAGAAAGGAATGAAGTTCTGGCAAAGGCTACAGCATGGATGGACCTTGAAAACATTATGCTGAATGAAATAAGCCAAATACCAAAGGACAAATATTGTGTGATTCCATTTATCTGAAATATCTAGAAAAGGCAAATGTCTAGGGACAGAAAGTAGAGAGGTTACTAGGAGCTGGGGGAGGCAAAAGGGGAAGTTACTACATAAAGGGAACAGAGTTTTAGTCTGAGATGATGAAAAAGATTTGGAAGTAGACAGTGGTAATGGTTGCACATTAGGAATGTAACTAACACCACTCAGTGATACCACTCAAGTGGTGAAAATGGCAAATTTTATGCTTTGTGTAGTTATTTTACGACAATAACAACAAAGGAAAAACTGGAGTCCAGGAAAACAGGTGCTCAAACACCAGGCAATAAAAAGCCTTCGCAGGATGATGACAAAGAGAAGTTTCGGGACAAGAGTAGCAGCAGTGCAGTAAGAAAACAGTCCTCTGGAAGTGGCAGGGTCAGAAGGGAAACAATGGGCCCGATAAGTTATCTCTTGTGGGATTTGTGGAATTGACCTCTTGGGAATCAGCCTGGAGTTTAAGTGTGTTTCATTAGTATTTCTTGCATATTGTTTCTTGCCTACATCAGCTTCAATCAAGATTTTACTTCATGAAATAACTCTATTAACTGATTTCTTTGTGCAACACTATTTCAAAAACCACGAAAAGACACAAAGGAAGCACAGGTCTTATGCATATGCAGGTGACACTTATTAAGGCAATCCAATTCGGTAGTAATCATGGGATGTTGAGAAAGGATAAAAATAATCAAAACATCTGGGCTTCGTTAACAGGGCTGACTCCTTTGTTCTTAGTGTTATTAATTCAAAAGGGAAGATGAAGAGTGCTATTTAGAAAGCAATCTGAAATATTTTACACCTATTACCTGAATCAGAAACTTTCTCAAAGTACTACACTTATTTCGTATTTTATGTTATACTGTGAAAAACACTGAAAACAGAAGCAAAGTCCAAATATAGGCAGAATCACTCTCATTAGAAAGTTGAGTCAAGTAACACTATGCTATGAAATTTTAAGTCTATAAACTTACCTGTTTAGACATATTTTCTGAAAATTTTGCTGATTTTTCTTTTAAAAATGTGACAAGGTCTTTATAAATTTCACCTTTTCTCTCATAATTAATTTCCCCCTCATTGTCTGTTTTGCCCTTTGGGAGAAAAAGTTTGATGCTGTTATTAATGTAATAGCAACTGAGCCTGATCAATACATCACAACCCAAGCCCACGTATCGTTTTCCTCTCTAAAGGACCCATGTGGTAGTCTTTATACATAAGAAATACAGGCAAAATCTTTCTCTTAAAGTTATCCATCCATTCAGTCATTCATTCATTCATTCAGCATGCTTTTACTGACTACCTCCTATATGCATGTAGGGCACTCTGCTGGTCAGCAAAGAATCAAAGTTTCTTTCCCTCTGTACCTCTCAAATGTAAAAAAGCAGTATGACTTCAAGAGCCTCTGGCGAAGTCATAAAAGGCCCCAAGATTAGAATGTCAGCACAGAAAAGCTTGTTTCTATTTGTCACACCCTTGCTCTTGTTCTGTGTGACACGGTTGCTATAGGCTTATATTTTCTAGAATTCTAATCTCTATGTATCAGTCCATCCCTCCACTCTTTGTCTCTGTACCTCTTTCTTTTTGTCTTTCCTTTGATCATTTCCCTTTTTTGCCTACCCTAGTAGAAAAGATTTGGTTCTCCCTTAACCAAATGTATACATAAAAAACTGTAGTGTGTTATATATCCATAAACATCATGCATATACATATAACTCTAGTGTGTTATGCATTTTTCTGTAATTACTGAATAGTTTCATGTTCCTTATCTTTCATTTTTTTAATAGACAGGAATACTTAGATTTCCATATCAAATAAAGTTGTATGTAGGTCAACAGCCTTTGCTAGAAACCAAGTCTCCTTGCCCCCCTCTAGAAAGTCAAAGAAAATCATTCCTTGTTACCTCTTATCGTCTAATTGGAAAATTCACTTAAAGTATCAAGACGAACCAAAAGTACAATCATGTTTAGGCTGTCTCCCTCCTCTGTGCAGACATAAGCTAAGCATCATGCTGAGAAAAAAAGCACGAACAAGGCACATCAGGACAGATGCCTGCCGGTAATCAAGAAAGCGGCACCGAAACGTTGACAACCAATCCAAACCAAGAAGTAGCAAATCTCCAAACAGTCCCCTCTGACGGCTGGGTCCCGTTACAGATTTGGGTTCTCCCTGCAGACTTTGCCTGTGAGGCCCCAAATTACACCGCAAAGGAGAAAGTTGACCTCAGTGAACAGGTAGAAGACTAAATGTTTTTTAATCTAGAGGCTTTGGAAGGCCATCTCTCTGCTTAGTGATGCTCGGGGCTTTGGGATCTGCAACACTGTGTTTTTCCTTTGCCAGCTTAGGTCAGCGTCAGTCAGCAGGAAGTGAAAGGAACACTGACAAGCTGGAGGGAGGAAGGGACATACTCCCTCTTCCTCGTCTGCTGTCCTTGTTAGAGTTACCCCAGCAACGGCCCTTCACCCCTGGCAGCAGCAGTCGCTCCCAGTAGGAACAATTAGTTCTAGTTCCCAGGGTTTTCCCCTGTACTCTCGGAACCAGGCTCATTACGACCCCTCAGAAATACCATTATAAACCGACCAGGGTTCCATCTCCAAAGGTCTGGGTCTCAGCTCTGCCAGTTCTGCAAACATCCTCTGCTGAGCTCCCAAGGTACCAACACTAACTGGGCAATGCACTCCTCAGAGGTCTGGATGCCAGTTTCAGGGAGACCACCTGAGCTCAGAGGGGGCCAGCTTCTCCTGGAACTGACCATTCCTCAGAGTTGCGGGTCCCAGTTCTGTGCGGTCCCCCTTCTGAACTCCTAACACACCATTACCAATGTAAGCGGGGTCCACTCTTCACAGGTCTAAATCTCAGCTCTGGAAGGTCCATCTTCTGAGATCCTAAGCCACCAGCCCAGCCCAGCAGTTGGCCCCTCACCAGACATGTAGGTCCCAGCTTCATGGGGTACTTCCTCCAAGCTCCCACATTTTAGTGCCTCCCTTCCCTTTGTCCTCTCAACTCTTAGGGTAAAAGCTGTAGTTATTGCTTCTGTGTTACTTCCTTGCTCCTTTTCTGCCTCTTCTTTTCCCTAATACTTGTATAATTAATCAGGGAACTGATTAAGGAGGTTTTTGTTGTATAAAGTGGCACAGGCCCCTTTGGAGATCATTTCGTAGTCGATCGACTTAATGATCTGCAATGGGGAACACTGGGGCTAATTCTGAGGCAATTCTGGATTTGCCTGGCAAACTCATAGCAGGGGGATCTGCTTCAATCCCACAGAGCAGTATCGCATTTTCTGTGGTCATCAGGATTCAATCCTGGACACATGCCTGCGTTTACAGAGACTGAGCTAAGCACCAAAACCAACAGAGTTCTTAAAAAATTACTTACACCATTTAAAAATACTCCTTCTGCACTACAAGTAATGCACAGAGTTTCAACATCGTGTGGTTTCACCAGCACGTAACAAATTTCTCCATGAATTTGTCTCCAAGGTGGGGCTCTACATCCATTTGAAAATTCATAATCTGAAACCAATTAATAAGTTTCAGTCAATTAAAAGGAGCTCCTAAAAATATGTTGGCTTTAAAAAAATAAATATGATTAAAGTTTTAAGTTTTCATCTTTTCAAATATTCAATCCTAAGGTCGCTATTGAAGCATTTGGAAATAATTATATTTAACACAAAATGAAACTGAGAATAATATAAACCTGAGGTATAGCTGATAGATTCCAAGACAGTTTGTTCTCCTTTTCCTGAGAAATTTTTCAGCATTTCTATATCGTTCTTAACACTTGTGGGATTTAAACTTATTTCTCTGAAATAAATGGTAAGAAATTCATTTTGACACTTTAAAAGAGAACCTGCAGAAAGCACATGAAAACATTCCATTTTAGCGGGGGGGGGGGGGGAATATTGTTTTTTATAGTTAAAATTGTGGTTAAATTACACAACAACAAAAATACTGCAGTTAATTTTAGCCATGTTGTAATCTGACAACACTGTCAAAACATCAGAGAATCAGTGACTCACGTTTAATGCAGCATTAAATGTACTCATTTAAATATTCACTTCGTTTCTTACTGATAACACTATAATACCAGGAAAAAAACTAGAAAAATGAACAAGTTTTTAATCTTACAAACTCTACGTGATATTTGCATTATCATTCAATAATTTACCTAACAGCCTGAAGACATTGAAAATAATAAGGTCACTTCATGTCCTCAGAATTAGGCGAAACCCCACGGAAGACTTTAGCAATGCTGACTGCAAACTTTTAATTTTTAGTTTTAGAAATATTCATGCAATAAACTACAATCTTAATCCAATAAAATTTCACATGAAATCAATGGCAATAACGTCTATATTTTTTGTGTGTTTATGAAAAACCTCCGAAAGCACTTTTTGTAACTAATTTTTAGAGGTTTCTTTTTTTTTTTTTTTTTAATTTTTTTTTTCAATGTTTATTTATTTTTGGGACAGAGAGAGACAGAGCATGAACGGGGGAGAGGCAGAGAGAGAGGGAGACACAGAATTGGAAACAGGCTCCAGGCTCCGAGCCATCAGCCCAGAGCCCAACGCGGGGCTCGAACTCACAGACCGCGAGATCGTGACCTGGCTGAAGTCGGGCGCTTAACCGACTGCGCCACCCAGGCGCCCCTTTTTTTTTTTTTTTTTAAAGACTCACAGTGAAATATGTTTTAGAGAATGATTCAGGAGGTGCAGATCCAGTTGGCTGAGCAGCCTGGCGATCTTCATCTTAATCTCATTTTCAGAATCTTCACCTTTGGTAACTTTATCAAGGATGTTTACCGTGGATGTGTCTTCTTTCATTGTATTATAATCTAAACCCAGGATTTTTGCTACAGGATCTCTGTTAGCTGACCAAAAAATAAACAAAAATGATCCTCTTGTCTTCTGTTACAAGAAACATAGACTAACAAATCCTTTGAAGCCCACCCAAATGTGTTTCTTTCCTTAAGCTTTCTCTGATGGACTCCATTTGAATTGATCTCTACTTCTCAGATTCTACTATAGTAGGAACTCTCTTGCACTCGTTGGGATGTCCTGCCTTGTATTGTAACATCATTAGTTACGTCACCTCTCTAATAAGACAAAGACCAAGACCTTCTTTTCTTTTTTTTTGTTGACTGTGGGGCATTGTCCAGCATGGGCATTCAATTAATATACTCAGAATTGATTTGAAGATAGGGAAATGCTGGTCTCCTTAGAAGAATCATCACTAGAACTGTGTGTCTATGTGTGTGTGTGTGTGCGCACGTGCACCAGTACATTCACAAATGCTTTCTTTCCAAGAGAGTGTGTTTCTCTTAGTCTACAGATCCACTGCCCGTCTTCTCCACCTGTTCAAACTGCTCCTATTTTCAATGCCTTTTGATGTTAGAGTTGGAAAAACACTGGCCAGTACTTATGCACATACCAAAGTTACAGTGAAAACCTGAAACACCAATGCACAATCAAGGCTGACACAGGTGTGAAAGTCGAACTTAGAGATGCTGAAAACAGGATTTGGGAAAAGCCAAAGAACCATGTAGTTTCAAACAAGGAAGAAAGTGGCAAAGCCTTATCTGGAAAGGAGGAATTCAAGTAAGATGAAGTATGGATGCATTTGGACAGGGAGGGGAAAAGGCCTATGGAACTAGTTCAGAAAGCTCGACCTGATTGAAATGAAGAGAGCACAGGGATCACATGAACTCTGCAACAGGAAGGGGACTAGGGCACCAGAAAATAGCAGAAAAGGCTTAGGACCTCTTAGAAAAGACCACATCAGGGGAGGGGCAGGGGAAGGAGATCTAGGAATCATCCACCGATTGAGCATCTCAACTTATCACCAGTATGGTGGTCATTTCATAAAGACTCATGAAAAAAAGGTACTAGATGAATTCTGCGGAAAGACACAAACCTGATCCCCAAATTGCTGTGCACCATGGAATTTGGACCCAAAACTAAGGGTTGTATCTAGAACTCCCACGGAAAGGACAAAATGCAGCAAAAGATTCATATGTAGCCAAACTAGATATATAGCAGCCAGTCTATGTATTATGTTCATATATTAAGTTGAATTTAATGCTATTAATGACCTTCCTGAATTCAGCTTTACTCTCAAGATTTTATTCCTCTTCAGCGGAGTAGTTTGATGTATATAGCCTAATAAAGAAGAGTAGGCAAGAGATAAAAAAGAGGCTGCTGCCCTGAGGTTTGTATCTTAAAGAAATTTTTTTTTTTAAAAAAGATCATCTTCCTACCTCACAGCAGTAGACACAGCAAAGAACGACAGGAGGCAGAACCCAGGCACCTTATGCTTAGGACCTTCTAGTCACACGATTCCAAAGAAGCAAACCATGTATACAGCATCTTTATCTACTGTTAGATATTTGTCTACTCATGAGAAAAATCTAGGGTACAATTATGGCAGGCAATTGATTGCATTCTTTTAGCATGTTAGATGATTAGACAAGGATGAAAATCTTCATCCGTAATGGAGACGAAAAATATTTCCCATCGAATGAATGTAACTATTCACACAAGGCCGTGCAGCTCACAATGGAGTAGGGCTGAGACTAATGGACAGTGAGATTATTATGAGCCAATTCTGCTAAAAGAAGAGTCTACATTCATTTTAAGGGAAACAAATCATCATCCATCACAGCAGTACTGAGAGTAGAGTGTGGATTCCGGTGCTGGCCCTTCTAATCCATCTTCTCTCCTGTGGGGACCTCAAAGGCTAGAGTCCTCTGGTCTTTACAGAAGCTAGGAAGCCTGTCTTTAAACCACACATGAAAATTAGAAGAAGGTTTCTAGTGGTAAATAAAGTATTAAGGCCTTTCATTTTAAAGTAGAAATTTGATATAAGCATTAACATTCAGCCAAGAAAAAATAATGACTTTTTTATGAAGTTGAACACAGGAATTTTTTTTACCTTTTAGGTTACAGAACTTTGTCCAGGAGACTGTAACAAATGATCCCCTCCCCACCACTACCGAGGTTATGTTTCTAAAAGTTCAAATCATAGACTGGAGTATAAATGTCACCTTCAACACACGCCTGTGCTTCCTTCAGCTTTGTATCTTTGGCAATAAGTAAAAAACGTGACAGCTGCCCAAAGTTCCTGATTTTAATGTGAGGTACAGAGAGAAACAGCAAAGGCTGTCCATTTTCATCCACTTCTTCCGATTTGACTGTTGTTTCACTATAACACGAAAACAAAAAAGAAAACTTAAAGTTACCTGGATGCTAGTGAAGTTAAGTGGAAGACATTTTGATGAACTATTCCTATGTCTCATTATAAAACACAGAATATAAATGCTGCGTGTTAGAAGCTCATCTCCTTTCCTACTTTGTACACACTCAGACCCTTAAATTCTCAGCCTTATTAGCAACCATAGTGAGCAACACAATAGATCCAGGAAGAAAATGGTAAGCAATTTCTTGAATACCTTCATGAACTCATGGTTTTTGTTTTTGTTTTTCTAACAATGTGTCAGACATATTTAAAAAAAAATCACTGGTTCTACAGGACCATTCATGTTTTGGGGATTTCTAATGTTATACTATTTATAAAATTTACACCACAGTAATTAGTGGTTAGACATTTTCTTGGCTACTCTGTGTTTCTGAACAAAAAACTATGAAAAAAAGACAAACTAGATCCCATCTGTGGATTGCTTTCCCACTCCAAACCCCCTAATTTGGTTTACTTTTGGATAATAAGCAGTTTTTCTAAATGGACTTTTCCTGATCAGAAATTACTGGGTCTCCTAGATTTGTGTTTCTGTCCATTTTAATTATTTTTTAGGTTGGCATTTAAAAAATATTAAGATATTTTTGTGGCAGTGATATTTCTGTAGATTTCTACCACTTAGAACATTAACTAAACTGCTTAGGTTTTTATTATATACTGATATCCCTGGTAAAGCTGCTTTCATCTTAGGACCTGATCTAACATATTTTAAATTGGAATGCAGATAAACAGATGTGAAATGTTGCCAGTTCATTAGAAAAAGTAAACCTGAAAGACTCAGATTACCTGCCACTACAGCACTATTTCATTAGGACATAAACAAGAAGACAGAAACTATGGGGAGCAGAACAGTGGCACCCCACAGATGTCTACATCCTAATCCTGAAACCCATAAATGTGTTATCTTACATGGCAAAGGAGAACTTTGCAGATGGGTAAAGTTAAGGATCTTGAGATGGGAAGACTATTCTGGAATATGCAGGAGGGTCAAGTCAGAGAAGCTGATGTGACATGGAAATAGAGGTCAGAGCAACACAGAGCCAGGAGCCAAGGAGCAATGTGGGTGGATTCCAGAAGCTGGAAGAGGCAAGAATGGATCTTCCTTCAGCCCCCAGAAGGAATACAGGCCTGCCGACACCTTGATTTTAACCCTACAGACTCATTTTAGACTTTTCACTTCCAGAACTGTAAGAAATTAAATCTGTGTTGTGTTAGGCCATTAGGTGTGTGATAATTTGTTATAGCAGCAACAGGAGGCTAATACAGGAACTTTCATCAGTCTTGCCCATAGCTCTATGTGCAGGAACTTACGTAGTAACTGCACACAGAAGGTGCTTGATAAATAGAGGAGGAATAAATGAATGAAAGATTTCTAGACTGATTGGTGACAGGTGTTGTTTACAAAATGTGTGTTTTCTCTAACATAAAGCTTTTGGAATAGTGTCTCTAGGACTGGATTGATATTTCTTAAAGTTTTGTACGGGGCTGGACACTCGTGCTAAGTGGATGATGACAAGACTAAGTTATAAGCAAACTGAATGCCAACAATATCAAGCCACTGAACTCAAGAAGGTGAAACTGCTGGTGAGAAACTGGAAGTCAAGGGCACAGGACACATTTTTCCTTGCTCCCACCAGTTGCAACCTGTAACTCAACAGAGCGGTAGGAAGTAAAATGTCAGCTATAGGGAGGATGTAGAAAAGCAGGTTTGTCTCTGGGTTCACAGTTTCTAACACCCAGAGAAAGAGCTCTTAGAAAGAAAAATAATGCACCCACCTCATGACGTCAAGAAGAATGTGCTGTAGGGATGCTTGGGTGGCTCAGTTGGTTAAGTATCTGACTTCTGATTTCTGCTCAAGTCATGATCTCGGGGTTCGTGGGATTGAGACCCATGTTGGGTTCTGTGCTGGCAGTGCAGAGCCTGCTTGGGATTCTCTCCCTCTCTCTCTCTCTCTCTCTCTCCTTTTCTCTCTGTCCCTCCCTCCTCTCATCTCTCAAGATAAATAAACTTAAAAGAAAAGAAGAATGTGCTATAGGGGCACGTCGGTGGCTCAGTTGGTTAACCATCCGACTTTGCCTCAGGTCATGATCTTGTGGTTCATGAGTTTAAGCCCTGCATTGGACTCTCGGCTGTCAGCACAGAGCCCACTTCAGATCCTCTGTCCTTCTCTGGCTTTGCCCCTCCTCCACTTGCACTCGCCCTCTCTCTCAAAAATAAATTTAAAAACCATTAAAAAAAAAAAGACAAATGTGATATAAATGAAATCCACTGACCTGATCAAAAGACTTTTACACTGGAACTGTAGAAGGGACGCATAAATACAATAGCTTATACTATAAAGTGAGAGAGCAGGAAAATATCTCATTTACTTCATCCCTAGTGTCTAGGACACAGTAATTACTCAATAAATGAGTCTAAATAGTAGCAAGGGAAATAAGACCATACTTGAGAAACTAGTTAGCAATTCTCAGGTAAGAGAAACAAAGAGCTCAAAAATCAATGTTATGGCCATTGATCTTATTACCATGACTTAGAAATTTTACCAAAACATAATAATTATTGTCTCATAAAACAATATTTTGACAGGAGATCATGTAATTGAGCCTTCATGACACTGATAAGATGACTAGAACAAAAAAGCAAAAGGATTAAACAATGCCCATTCCCAAGGAGTATTGGTAAATAAGCAATAAAAAAAGATGCTTGTGGAGATTCATAAAAGAGAAAAGTAAAGTAGGAACAAGGAAGGTACCAATTGTGAGGGAAGTGTACAGGACAGGGGGAAAAGGGCCAGTACTAGGAACCCGACTTCTCACCCACACACAACTCTTACCGGAAGAGAACTGTATCCCAAATCAGACACATCCCTGAGACGGCAGAGAGACATTCACAACTGAAATACCACAATATTAAAGCTGACATCATTCAAAGATCAGAGTTCTACCAAAGAAGGAGAGAAAAGAACAGGTAATAACATTGTCACTAAGTGGTTTTGAGTGCTTATCGAATCTAGAAGTTTCCCAAGCTATATTCTAATGAGTCAAAGCACCTCAGCTCTGTGAACCACCAACAGATGGTGTTGATCATCGGAGGGTGTCATTTGTCCTTAGCTTCCAGTGGACTTGGGCTTCATGCTGAGGTATCTTAGAGAGATTATTAATCTCATCCTGCCTGATAAGAACAAAGCAATTGAGAATGGTAATACAAGGAGACTTCTGATTTCCATTAAAATGAAAGTGGAGCTCTTTTCTCCAAAACACTGAACACGGAAGGATGATGACAAATGTTATTACAGGATGAAGAGCCGTACGTTGGAAATGATTCTAAAGGAAAAGAATGAGTCATCTAACATGTGGAAAGTGCTGTGCCCATCTACTCAGTAATGATCTGCACAAAAGAAGGTAGTTGATGAAATGTGAAACCTGTGCAGTGTGTGACAGTGCAGATCAGTTTCAGCGTCAGATGCCTGTCAGCCTAATTTAGAAGAAGGCTCAGCAAACTTTTTATTGACGGCTACAAAGAGTGAATTTGGAGATGGACAACATCAAATAAGAAATGAAGCCACAGTATAAGCATATTCCCCAAATATCTGCAGAGATCAATGAAAGAGGATAGCTTACTTACTCCAACAGACTTTCCATGCAGATAAAAGTGATGTTTTGGAACAAGAGGCTGAGAAGATGTATATTCCCAAGAAGAGGAGTCTGTCTAAATATTCTAAAATACTCAAGAATACTCCTGTTTGGCAGAAACCCATCCAGAGACGCCAAGCTCCAAGTCTTTATGATGACTTAGGTATTTATATCTACATGGACTTACAGACCTGAATCCCACCTGGAAGGAAAGCAGCTTCCCCCCTTTAAATAAGTGAATAAAAGGTGTCCTATGGGCCAGCAGTTAAGCAAGAAGAGTGCATGTGAACCAAAGGGGAAAGAATGAGGCAGCTGGGGCTGTTTTAACAACGCATTCTTCTAGCCATTGAAGGCATCTCTGGTTTACAGGACTTGTCTTTGTTGCTAGATATGGCATCACAAGTGGCTATGGCTGCTGACAGTTCTTTGGTTTGAGGGATGGAGCAAGGGCACACATCAAGACTTGGATGTGAAAGCATTTGGTATTTTCCGTTACTACCAAAATCTCAGCTGTGTTCTTCACCTTCTTCAGGATAATCAGTACCCACCTGGTTCTCATCAAGCCACGAAGGCATGGTTTCCCTCAGATACAACAAGGGCTACTATCAGACCCTTCTTCTTCCTTCCAACATCAAAGATATTATTAATATGGGTCAGAAAGAAGACCAATGAGTAAAAAAACTGGCCCAAGGAAAAGCTGCCTCGTAAGTCTGACAGGAGAAAGACAGGACACACGTGGTATCAAGATGTCGAAACATCCTGCTTAAGAGGGAACACTGTACATAAAGACTGTACGGAGAGGTGTAACAATGGAAATAGCGCAAGAGAAACTGGACGAGGATAAAGACAGAGAAATAGTGATATGATTGAGATGTGTGTGCTTAGGTGCCCACCTAAGGAGGTCACAGACGTGGCCATGCGTGTACTTGGAACACAGAGTAAGTACAGAGGCAAGATACAAGGATACTCTTGATACTCTTCTGACATCTGCTTTAAGTATCTTTGTATGGCAGCACCTGGCTGGCTCAGTTGGTTAAGTGTCTAACTTCGGCTCAGGTCACAATCTCACGGCTTGTGGATTCGAGCCCCATGTCAGGCTCTGTGCCGACAGCTCAGAGGGAATCTCCCTCTCTCTCTTCCCCTCCCCTGCTCACACTCTGTCTCTCTCAAAAATAAATAATAAATAAGTAAAAAATAAGTAAATAAATAAATCCATGTTTGTACTAAGTAGCCCACATGTTTTTCAACTGTATGGTTTTGCACATGAGTTCATCTTCAAAGGTTAGAAAAAACAGTGTGTGACACTATATTAAACTTAAGTGGGAGCAATAAATAATGACAAACGCTTTGAGAGGAAGTGACCTCTCACAGTTGGAAATCAAATACATTTGGGGCACCTGGGTGGCTCAGCTGGTTAAGCAGCTGACTTCGGCTCAGGTCATGATCTCATGGTGTGTGAGTTCCAGGCCGACATTGGGCTCTGTGCTGACAGCTAAGAGCCTGAAGCCTGTTTCCGATTTTGTGTCCCCCTCTCTCTACCCCTCCCCTACTCACGCTCAGTCTCTGTCTCTCAAAAACGAATAAATGCTAGAAAAGAATTTCAGAAATCAAACATAATTAATAAAAAAAAGACTTCAGGAAATTCAGGAGAAGGTAAAGCATAACAGCAGAACCAAAACACTCCAGAGACACAGTTCAAGAATGGTTTTCAGTTCCAAAAATGAAATTCTGAGTTTATGCTCACAAATAATCCTAAAGGGGAAAAATGAAAAAGGCATCTACAGGAAGCTTCGGCTGGTTAGTGACCTGTTTTTGATAAGGTCGGACTTTAAAAGTTCATGTGCAAACATGAAGGAGGATCAGAATGCCTGAAGTAGAAAATACACTGAAGCTGACCAAAACGACAAAAATTATTTACATATGTATATGTAAATTCATCATGTGTAATTACAATATAATCACACTTATATAAATACATATACATTTTACTCATGTTCACAAGAGCTAAGTTGACAGCCCCCTGTTTGAGGTGGATGTAGAATTTTTTTGTTAGTCTCAGATTTGGAAGGTTCTCATTTGAAGACAATGCCAATTGTCAAAAAAAACCTCTCCCACAAACTGAACAAAATTTACCACTCTCACTCTGCTACCCCAGGGATTAATATATTTAAACACCAGTAGGGATCTTATTCATATCAGAGGTCACAAAACCAATGCCTGTCGGCACCTGTACGGTCATATGAATGAGCTGGAAAGCCCAGACATAAAGCAACAGCAAATGTTGGAGTGTGGTGACCTGGAGAATGCATCCTGTATCAAAATAAATTCAACTTCAAACTTAAAAAATTAGATGGGATATGGGATGACTGGGTGGCTCAGCCAGTTGAGCATCCCACTCTTGATTTTGGCTCAGGTCATGATCTCACAGTTCATGAGATCAAGCCCCATGCTGGGCTCTACACTGACAGTGGGGCGCCTGCTTGGGATTCTCTCTCTCTGTCCCTCCTCCACTTGTGCATAAGTGCACACACACGCTCTCTCTCAAAATAAATAACTAAACATTAAAAAAAATAAAAAATAAAAATTAGATGACTGGTGTGTTGGCCAAACAAAATTGTCTCAGATTTCACCCGAGCGCCTTCTGCTTGCAGTCCCTGGGTCAGCATATTTCTGAGATTCAGAGATGTTAAATTATTTGCCCCAAGCCTACAACCAATCGATAGAAATATGTACAATGAAGATATTAAATTCCAGAAGCAATTCACTGGCTTACCCGACAATATAACCTGATTCAAATGCCGAGGGGTCCAAGTCTGTTTTCCATTCGAGTGGTTCTACAAAAACATATCTTGCCTCCTGGGGATATTTGTAGATAAAGCTCTCCACAAACATCATAATTTCTTTCAATATTGCTTCATTGAGAGGAGTAATTTCCAAGGTTCTGGTCCCGTATCCGGCAGCGGTCCACTGCGCCGACCTGGTCAGCGCCACGCCCATAGTATCAGTCAACGCTCAAACCTGAGCCTAGCACACACTCTGCCGAGTAAAAAGAGTTAGACACAGAGGACTGCGGCCACCTTGTCTCTGGAACATTTTCACTTTCAAGCAATCCAACTCACATTCTGCTTCTTAATCTTCAAGGCTGATTTTTAAATCATCAAATTATACTTTTAATGCAATAAAAACAGTTCATTTTCACTGAACCAACTCTATGTAAAACTGACTAGTACTTGGATTTTCCCATACCTGTCTGCCCTGAGGTGAATAACTTTCTCATTTCCCTGGGCCTAAGACAGAAAGTTCAAGTAACCGGAAACAAGAAAACAGAAAAAGAAAAAACTCCAAGAGTAGAAGGAAGACCTAGCGGAGGTTGGCCTCAAGGCCTTTGGTTCTCAGGTCTGCCGGAGCTGGAGGCTAAGTGAGCAATGCTCTTCCGGGCTGGACTGCTCATCATTTGGAACTGTGCCATTAAACTGAACTGTTATTCTTTTTTTTTTTTTAATGTTTTATTTTATTTTTTTGAGAGACAGAGTGCGAGCAGGAGAGGGGCGGAGAGAGAGGGAGACACAGAATCCAAAGCAGGCTCCAGGTTCTGAGTTGTCCGCACAGGGTCTGACACAGGGCTCAAATCCATGAACCGTGAGATCATGACCTGAGTTGAAGTCGGATGCTCAACCAACTGAGCCACCCAGGTGCCCCGTGACTTTCTTTTTAAAAGGTAACAGTATGTGTAACATTAAATAAGAGCCAAGTTAGAAAGTAAGTTCTGACCCTAATTGTGAAGATTCAAGGCTTTTTTCCCGGATAATCCATACTTGTTTGCTTTCTCCTAAAAGTGATCATGAAACCCTTCCTTCCAGAATACTAAAATGGTTATAAAGTTAAATATAAAATATAATTAGCTTTCCCCCCCATAATTACTACTAAACCTCAGAAGTGGTTTTAGTAAAAACCAAGAGTCTACAGAAATGACTTGGAGATTTGGGCTTTGTACTGTATTAAATCTTGAAATCCGGTAACAGGACATCCAGATCAGTGGCTCTCAGCGAGGCAGTGCTCATAATACAGAAGAATTATAAAAGACACTTCATTATTGAAATGAAAGGGACATCACTGGCATTTAGTGATGAGGACTGAGAATGTTCCATGTCCTGCAATATGCATGACAGTCCTCAGAAGGAAGAATTACGCTACAATCTCCAGGCATCTAGTAAGTGGAAAACTTCAGGTAAGTAATACCTGCGCTCAGAACCTACTTCCACTTTGCAAATAATCACACTATTTTTTTTTCACAGTTTTAATATACACTAAATCCGTCAGGATTGCAACTATCATATAAACCAAAGGAAGGCTGAACATACTTTGTTTTATATGGAATTTACTAATTTTATATGGAAGTGTACCAAAATGCTGGTACACCATATACAGGCAACACCCTATACAGCACCTTGCCGGAAGACACTTTAACACGAGCTAAGAAATGCCAAAAGGGCTTCTTTTCATCATGATAAATTTTTATAGAAAAGTAAGTGTAACATATTTGAAATTTTCAAATTGTTTTTCTCAATCTGGTAAACCAGGAGCTGTGACAGTGAACAGGTTTCATTTGAGAAGGCTGGTAGACAGAAGGTCTAAGAAAATCTCCAGGAAGGGGGACTAGGACAATCCAGGAGGCAAATAAAATATTATCAGAGGGGAAAAAGTGGAAGGAAATTCCGAACAAGACAAGACAGGTATAAAAAAAAAAAAAAAAAAAAAAAAAAAGAGGTACTTTGCAGACTTGGCTGAATACATTTTAAAAAGAAAACACAGTAATGTTTTTCATCAGAAATGTAAGAAATTTCTGATGGCTTAATTTGCCAAAAGAACCAAAGCTACAGCATTTATTCCACTAACCCAGAGGTGTTAAAAAATGGTCAGTGTAACTCAGGTAAAAATAGAAAATGAACACTTTTTTTCCCAGAACAAGCTACTCCCCAGTTTCTACCCATTGCCATCCAGGAGTTCTTTTGGCCTAAGAACCACGGTTACAACGAATACATGTCAATACATAGTACATGCCTTTGCATTAAGGTAAGTTTTTTTTTTTTTTTTTACGTTTAACGGTTAAAAGGAAAAAAGTTTTTGTGCATGTGTTTGCATAGATTGAGAATCACATATTCATCTTCTTTAATTTTACTCATTTTCTCTACTAATCAAATCGACATAATACAATTTGTTTTTCTTTTTTAAGGGTTAGTTGCAAGCTTCTTGTATCATTAATAAAATGAAACACGTCCGTGAATAATGTCTGTAATACTTGAGCAAAAGCAAACCTGAATTCTCAATGAAGCTAAGGGAATTGTAAACATCCGCTCTAGGATCTAGAAATGTGGCTGGTAAGGTCGATTGGGAGTCTGTGCACACACTGGCATTTCTAGAATGATGAAGCTTCAGAAAAATGAAAATTTCAGAGAACTGGTATGAACAGGGCCCTGAATCAAAAACTACCTTCAAACCCTGTGTGAAAACACGCGATGATGGCACCAATCAGACCTGTGACAAGCGTTAGAGTTGAAGGCTAAGAAGTTTCTAGGGATGACGGGGTAGTGGAGACAGGAAGGAAGGGGCAGGCAGCGAAGGCTGGATAGCGAGGAGGGAGCAGAGCTGAACGGGCGGAGGGGAAAGGCGAAGAGGGAAAGAGGCGGGGAGGCGGCGGGAGAAACAGAACGGATTACAGAGGAGAGGTGGTCCCGGTCGGGAGGAGTGGGGGGCTCGGGGTCGAAGGAGCAGAAGGTGGCTGGGCAGGAGCAGTGTGTCCGCAGGGGGGGCAGGGGCTAAACGGGGGTGGGAGAGAGAAGGGGAGAGATGGATCTCAGTCCCGAGGGGAGGAAGGGCAGAGGCGAGAGAGACAGAAGCGGAGCCCGGAAAAGACCCCCATTTCTCGAACCACGCGGAAGGCGGCAAGGACCCCAGCGCGGAGCTAGCGCGAACTTCGGAACCCCGGCCGCAGGGGCGGCGGCGAGTCTCCGGTGGCCGCCCCGCGCCCACCAGCCGCACTCACCTGCAGCGCCCAGCTCCGCGCCCGCACTGCGCCCGGCGCCGCTCGCCGCGCACCCGCCTGTTGCTAGGACGCCAGTGAAACGCCCGGCGCCCGCGCAGAGCGTCGCCGCCCCGCGGAAGAAAGCTCTGGGCCCGCCCTCCGCGCCGCAGCTGCCTGCCGTGCGATCGCGCCCGGAGCCCGCCCAGACCACAGCCGCGTGCTCCCGGCGGCCCCGCGCGCCCGCCGCCCCGCCGCAGGCCCTGGTGGCGCCCGGCTTCGCGGGGTTTCGCTAACGCCTGCAGCCGCCGCGTCCCCTCCCTGGGAATAGTGTTATTCGACCTCCTTCTGCCAGGAGGACTCTCCCTGAATCACTCCACCAGGTGGGAAACGTTTACCTTAAAGAAGGCCACAGCAGTTAGGGGTTTGAGCAGCAAATCAATATGACCGGCAGCAAAGAGAAAATGTTCGTTAGAAACCCCGTTTTCGGGGTCTCCATAGGCTTCTGGACAGATGTTCTGTAATATTCCATAAGGTATTTATTCTATGCACCTTAAATCTCCGTGGAGTTCGCAAAATAGCGCAGAGCCTCTCAGGATATTTGAGGCCTGAGTGTGCTTCCCAAAAAGCAAATGTGGGGGAATACGCTAATACGCACTAGAAAAGCAGAAAGTGCTCTTCAGTAGTTTAATTCCGAGATTTGGAATGAAATGAAAGCGTTCCCCTCTCTTTGTAAATGTCTTTAACCTTTTACCAAGATGGCCTTAACCCCACCTGTAGATACTTCCACCAACAAGAGTCTCAAGCTCTGAAAAACCAGCAGGGGCTGAAGGAGTAGATAAAAGAAAATATTGGGGGGAAAATAATAAAAGAGATAAAGAACAGTAGTATACTGTCTTTGGGGGACGGACGAGTGTTTAGGGACTGATACTAGATAATTTAGGGTGGCAGAGTATTTAGGAACTAGAACTGGATTCTTTCCCTAAAGTCAGAAGGGCAGATATGTGATGATGTTAGGGTATTACACGTCAGGAGATTATATTGTCCTGGCTTAGAAGAGGAACCTTTCTGCATATACACTGAGAAATGAGATAGAATAGGCCTTTGTTTGGGGTTCTTTTCTTCCTTTTTTGAGAGTATAAAAAAAGTTGTTTGAAGTGGAATCGGTTTTGCCTAAAGTAGCCTTTACCTCCAGAAAAGCCTATGTTTGCAGTGTGTCAAAACGGAAGGTTATATGTTAATTAGGTATATAATTTCAAATATATAATTTGAAAAATGAACAGATTGCACTCTGAGACAACCTCAGCATCATACCTATAGAGTGATGCAGGTCACAAATTGGTGAGGATCAGAATCCACCCTTTAGAGGGGTGCTCGAACAGTCCTGGAGCAGGGAAATTTCCTTGGATACTTTATGTTATTCGCATATTTTAATCAACTGTTTAATGTGAGACAGCATTAGTGAGCCCCACATAGAAACTGGCCAGAAATCTACAAATTCGGGACGCTTGACCTCGGTTTGCAAAGTGGGAAAAGCCAGTGCCCGCCGAGATCTGAGCAGCTGTGTCCTCATTTGCCAAATTCATGGCAAATGTCAGACTCTACCATGGCTTAATCTGATGGCCAAATTTGAATTTATTAACCCTGACGTAATCTAAGAAAAAAAAAAGGCATGTAATAATATGCAAATTTGTAGAATTCCCAGCTAGCTGCTTCTAATTTTTCCTTGCCATGTTGGGGTACTAACTTGGCAGACCTTCTGCTCTCAGCTTAAATGACTACTTCTCAGAGAGTGTGGACCACCCAGACTGAAGAAGCCTCTCAGTAGGATTTGTCCGGACTAGCCTGTCTTATCGCCTGTTTGCTACTTCAATAGTAGGCTCCATGAAATAGGGGCCTTTCTGTCTCCTTCAAATCTGTATCATAAGATCTAGAAGAGTGACTGACACATGGGAAGAGTAAAATTGGTGAGTCACCTAGTCAAAGGTGCCTTGCTACCTGGCATTCTTTGTTGAGCCGGGCACCAGAAGGGTGGAGCTCTCATTTCCTTGGACACAGGTGACAGAACCAGTTGGGTGATTCTAAGTGGCTGTGTTTGGGAAAGAGCCTTGCACACTGAGAGCACACGCAGGAGTTTGCTGTAGCAGAGGCCCTTCCCAGCACTGCCGTCAGCTAAAGCACAGACATGTGACCCAGTTCTGTCCAATAGAACTTTACAGAAAATCTGGTAAGGACTTCTGGGAAAGATTTGAGAGTTGTGGGGGCCCTCCGCCACAACTTCCTGTCGGCTCAACATGCCCCTTGTGAAACCAGCCGCCTGGCTCAGGCCAGCTCAGATCCTGGTGCGTTGTAGAGTTCAGGCGCAGATTCTGTGTACTGCCATAACAAGGTCCACAGACTGGGTGGCTTCAAATACAGAAGTTTATTGTCCCACAGTTTCGGAGGCTAGAAATGTAAAATCAAGGATTGGTTTCTTCTGAGGGCTGTGAAGGAAGGATTTATTCCAGGCTTTTCTCCTTGGTGTATCGATGGCCATCTTCATGTCCACATGACATTCTCCTTGTATACCTGTGCAAGTGTTGTTTTTTTCTAAGGATACTAGTCATATTGGATTAGGATCCACTCCAGTTAACTCATTCTAACCTGATTAGCTCTGTAAAGATCCTGTCTTCTTTAAGGAGATACTCAGATTTCAACATATGAATTTTAGGGAGGATGCAATTCAACACACAACATTATGTAAACAAAAAAGTCTGCGGGTCTCAGGGGCCCATTCACCTGTGTTAGAGTGGGGCTAACCAGTGCAAAGCAGCCAAGAGAAGCATTTACAGGCCACAGCCAGGAGAAGGTGATAGGCCAGGTTGGTCTCAGTGTCTAATACCTCAATCAGAAAAGGACCAAAACACATGGAACCTGGTAAGGCTTGTAGGAAAGTACAGTGGCTTCCATTGAACAGCGATGGGGGTTAAGTCTCATTAAGGAAAAAGATTGCCTCTCAGTGGAAATTTTCAGGATATTTCAACAGAAATGCTGACGATAGAAAAATGCATGAAGACTGATGAAGTTCTAAGGACCAAGTTTGCCAGATCCTACCTTCCCTTATACATAAAGACCAACAATCAAAGCTGCCTTCCTGTGCACAAAGGTATTTCTCAGCAATACACTACTGACCAAGGCCCATGGTCTGGAAATGAAATGGCTCCTTCTCCTTAGATTCTAACCTCCTAGACCTTCATTTATTCCATAAATGATTTTTTTTTTTTTTGGATACCAACACGTGCCAGACACTCTGTTGACAAAAGTAAGTTATCTAATTTGGGTACTGGCAAAAACAAACAAACAAACAAAAACAAAGGGGTCCATTAAACTCTATGCAAAATCTCTGGCAGAGAAGGAAGGCCAATAACATGGAGTGCACAGTAAGCAGAAAGTAGGGAGAAGAGAATGAATAGGTGGGCAGGATTCCATAAAGTAGGGGTTTAAGCCATGATAAAGAATCAGATTTTATTCCAAGAGCAAGTGAAAGTTTTTGGAGGATTTTAAGCAGGGTGTGACATGATCTGATTTGTGTTGTTAGCCATTCTGGCTGTGCTGTGCAAGTAGGCTATTAAGGTACAAGAGGTGAAGCAGAGAGACTATTAATAAGCCATGTTGGGTCAAGTTCCCCCAGGAAATAGACTCCAAGATGGAGAAATGCATGTGAGAAGTTTACTTAGGAATATCCCCTGGAAATGAAGGCAGTGGGATTGGATGAGGGAAGCTGAATTGCCGTCTGGTCATGACTGCTGCATGGAGAGCTCTAGAACCGGGATGGCCCTGCAGTTTTTGCATATTGAGGCAAGAGGGCTGGGCCTGTGTATTCCCCTCACCCTTCAGTAGAACGTTTGCTGATCTAGATGGCTTACCTGGTGGGGTGATCCTGGCCCTCTGCTAAGGGATCTGAACCACTGGCATCAGCCCTTCTCAAACAGTGGCTATTTTATTTGTGCCTTTACCATCAAAATTGGGCAAGTATCAAGAAGTTTCAGATGGACCACCCAAGTTCCAAACAGATCCTTCTCTTACCTCACAGCAACACCACCTCTGGGTCCGTTTCTCTGTCTAGGATCATGACTCCTTTACTTGCCTGTTGGCCTCTTGCACAAAGAGCCCAAAGTCATAAAGTTACCAAAGGTGAAAGTTTAATGTCCCTTGCTGGAACTTTTCCCCTCTAGGAACCAGGACTTCTAAGTGTACAGAGCCCATATTTGCAGTGAGAGGAAGTACAAATTCCCCCAAGTGATGGGTAAGCAAGACCACTTCTACCTCCACCTCTTAGTTCTAGAATCTATGTATTTGACCTTTACCCGTCACAGCCCCATATAATGGCTATTGATTTAGGGTATACACTGCAGTATGGAGGGTGGTACCCCATCCTTACAGGGTATTATCTCCAAGCTGGCACTACAACTGTGCCTTCAAAAGACCACTTAGTTGCTGTGTTATGATAGTAGTCCAAAGCCACTTTGGAGATTATATGTGCCCCTTCACTGAAGTGTTGAGACGACATGACCGTCTCTAAAAAGAGAAATATAGCAGAAGGGGCAGGGATGGAGGCTATGTGTGGACCCGGCAAAATGAGCTCCCTCTTGCTTATGCTGAGTGTGCAGTCTAATAGCAGGGGCTGACGCTAAACTTCTAATATGGCACATTTCGGGAGACTAACCAGGCCTGGGGCGCAGGTCAGTTACATTGGGTTGCTCCCATTTTGGAGGTGGCAAAAGGATTCCTCCTTACTAGGACCGATGCATATTCCAAATAGAGATTTGCCTTTCCTGTACGGAATGCCTCTGCCAGAATCACCATCAAAATGCCTCATTCAGGGGAGCCTAGGTGGCTCAGTTGGTTAGGCATCCTACTCTTGATTTAGGCTCAGGTCATGATCTCATGGTTTGGTGAGATCGAGCCCCCACACAGGCTCTGCGCTGATAGCGCGGAGCCTGCTTGGGATTCTCTCTGTCTCTCTCTGCCCCTTCCCCACTTGTGCGTGCTTTCTCTCTCTCTTTCAAAAAAAGAGAACTTTTTTTAAGCATTTTTTTAAAAAATGCCTCCTTTATCAATGTGGTATCCACACAACATTGCCTCAGAACAAGAGACTCATTTTAGAGCAACAGAGATGCAATGATAAGTTTCTCACTATGAGAGCCACTGATCGTAACGTGAACTGCATCACCCAAAGGCAGCCACCCTAGTAGGGTAGTGGAATGACTTCTTGACATTCCAGCTAAGGTGCCAGTATGGAACAGCATCTTGTGGGGTTAGGTCTCCATCCTCCAAGATGTGGTTTATGGACTGAGTTAACAGTCGACGCGTAGTGCTGTTTTCTGTAGTAGCTGGAAATCATGGCTGTACAGACCAAGGAGTGAATCTTATCATAATCACCAATGACCCACTTGTGGAATTTGGGCTTCCCATTCCCATGGCCTTGGGCTATGCCAGTTAGAAGCCCTAGTTCTCATGGGGGAGTTGCTTCCATCAGGGAATATGATACAGGTTCCATTGAACTTGAAGCTATGACTACCACCTGACTGCTTTGGGGTCCTCATGCCAGTGAACCGATAGAATGAAAACAGAAAACAGGGACTTATTACACTAGTTGGGTCATTGATCATGATTACTTTGAGGGCCAGGATATACCATCAGGAAGGAGGATGTTTACAACCCAGAGACCAAGGGGCTCAGCTCTTAGTACTTGGGCAGTTCTTAGTACCTCCGTGCCTTGCAGTAACTATGAATTGGAAATCACAGCGACCGCAGCCAAATAAGACAACAAAGGGCTTCAACCCCTCAGAAATAGAGGTCTGGGTCATGCCACCAGACAAGCATCTCAGACCAGCCAAAGTAACAGCCATAGGACATTTGAAATGCATGGTCAGCTTTCTGTTTCTACCTTGTCTTTGCTATTTCCTACCTGTAGTCTCTAGCCCTTTAGGTGAGAAAGAACAGGGCAAGGAGATGAGGGAGAAGGCCAAGGAACCTTCAAAATTGTCTCCCTGTCATAAGCCCACTTTGCATTCTCTGCATGAAGTCTAAACTGACTCTTTCTCTAGTAAGAGTATCTCTTGGCTCTACAAAAACCCTGCGCTGTTGGTGCCCTTCCCAGGGCTCCATCCCAGAGCTAGTGTCTCCATTCCCTTTGGGAATCTAGCATTTCGTACATCTGTCTACTGAGGTCTTATAGCTGCCGTCCCACCTCCACCAACCTCCACCAGACCATGTCCCCCACAGCACTCCCATTATTCCCCCAACGCATCTGCAAGTGCAGGCCACTCCCATCACAAAAGAAGCTTTCCTCCACTCTGCTGCTGAAGTCGCTGTACCCATCCTGTCTGTCACTCCCAGGCTAGTCCACTGTGTCCTCCCCACTCCCAGCTGCACAGGGCAAAGGACACATATTTGGGTATCTAAGTGGTCTCCTTAAAGTCCTTTTTCTTCCACCTGTGAATTTGGGTTGGGAGCAGATGAGTAGAGAAGAGAGAGCTAACACAGCTTTCTCCAAAAAGCTCCTCCCTGGGAAATCCACTCATTTCCCTTCTATAACTTCAGTGTGGGTGAGTCAGATAATTGACTTTCCAGTTATAGCCCTTTACCATTTTACATCTTGGCCTGGTTCCTCACCCTGGAATAAATTGTCTATTGTATCTTGATCCCAATGTCTTGAATTAGTGAAACAGTTTTACCATAGTATTTATTAGGTAGATGTACAAATTGTGGATGGTTACACAGCAAATCATAACATACGTTGCCTTACAAAGTGAGAATTATTCATTTTTTGTTTACACAACTCTTTCTTTTTTGATGTATTACAATGAACCTGTGTTCCCATAGTAAAAAATTAGACTAGTATCAGAAACAGTAAACATAGGACATATAAATAAATTTAAATTATATATACATATTAATTAATATCCATTATTTGCCATATGTCCAATAGCAAAGTATGATAAATTATTTCATATACATTGAACAAAATGACTTTGATTCCAAAGTAAAATTATAGGATTGCCTTAAACATTTCGAGGCAACTTTATGGAGAAATGATGTTTTTGCTGATCTTTATCTTGTATTTAGGGGTGATGAAGTTGATTGACTTTTTGACTAGGAAATTTGAGTGAGAAAATAATTAAAGTGACTGGAATCTCATGACTCCAGTGAAGCATGTTATAAACTTCATACTATCGAAAAGAAAAAGAAGAAATAAACCTAGAGAGGCGCATTCTCTTCTCAGTTCAATCAACACCTATCAACATGATAAAAATGGTCTATAGGGTTAATGAAGCTTAGGTGCCACGTCACTAGACTTCCAGTCAAATGTATGCATTATGTACATCCCCAGAGTGCACTAAGAATTAGGGGGAACGAGGAAGGGAAGGAAAATGAAATAGGTGAAACATGGCAACAGAATACAGATAATGGAAAGCAGAAGAGTTGGAATGGCTTGGGAGAGGGTAGAAAGCCGAAAATAGTCTGAAGGGATCAAAGCCAATAAAAATGAAACATGTGCACATAACAGACCCTGGAAAGACTCAGAACTAGGTAGCATCTCTGAAGTGGCAGAGTGGACTAAAAACAGGAAGGCAGCTTGAAAGCCTCATTGGGGTAGCTGGACCCCAGCATCCTTTTCCCCAAAAGAAAAGATTTATAAGTCGGGGCACCAGGAACAGCTGAGAGCCAGGAAAACATGGGTACACTGAATGCTAAGAATCTCCTTAGCCTCTTCTCCTGGCCACCTTCCTCACAGTGGCAACCTGACTTGTATCCTCACGCCAAAGAGCTGAGACTGACCAGCCTGAAAGAAAAGATCTGTGGGTGCTGACATTTAAGAGTCCTTTCAAGCAGATACACAGGTATTGAAGTAGGGGAAGTATATAGGTAGCATGGGGCAGGAGTGATGGTAACAGACTCATATCCTCTTTCTCCAGAGTAAAAAGAAAATTGGCTCTACAAAAGGAAAATAAAGAAATAGCAGTTTAGGCATTTCATTTAGAAAGGTAGAAATGTTGATCAATACCAAAGACAAGTAAAAGTTGTCCTCTCTGTGATTTTTAAGCAAAACACAGCTGGGAGCTATTCAGCTTCTCAAGAACAACCAGGGCCGTCCACTTTGTAGAAGGCTGGTTCCCCATCATCCAGTCTTGGCTAATAATCACACAGACTTAAATAGATCCAGTGCTGATGGACACGGACCATTAGAGGAGGTAAAGCCTCTGTGACAGTTAGCTATTGCTGCAATAATGCTGTATAACCAATGACCCCCCAGATCAGTATACGTGTATTTATACTCACATGGATCTGTAGGCCCCTTGCAGTTTCCATGCAGTTTGGCTGGTCCAGGTCGGGCCTAAGTGGCTCTGCTTCAGGCTGTGTGCTTCCAGGCTTGGTGTCAGCCTGTGAATCTGCCCCTAAGCCTGGGAGCATCTACTACCTGTTGCATGTCCTTATCACAGCGAATCACTGCCACGGACATTCCAAGTCTCTGATTGCATCATATCAAACTGATATCCTATTGACCAAACCAAGTCACATGGCCAAGCAAGGGACCCATAACTGCTTTTCTGCCCAGCCTGAAGCCATGGCAAGGTTTGGGTTATATGACACTGCTACAGCAGAATGAAGGCATCATTGGAACTAATAATGCGATCTATCGAACACTGTTCTTCACTCATCATTCATCATCTATCAGATGTATTGTAGTTTTTGATCTTCATTCCCATTACATTATCATGGTGGTTCAGTTACCTTATCCTATTCTCATTCCTCTGGCAAGAATATCTAGAATGCATGGCCAGAATTGATGCTTCCATGTTCTGATTTGCTCCTTTATCTTTAGGTAGTTATTCTAAGCCCTTTTTTATGCTTTTATTAACTGTTTTATTCAAAATCTTTCCCTTTTATTCTAAGCTCTCTCTTTTATATAAATAATACAGAATACTATAAAAGATGTTTAATCCCATTTTATGTGAAGTAGCCCTTGGTCCCTTTTCTGAGTTTTTAAAAGGCAGAAACTCAGAGCAAAGTACACTGGAATGTAGGGAAAGTTATTTGATATAGAAAGTGTGTAGTCTAGCCAAGAAGTGATTACTCCAGAAATCCTCATGGAGAATAAAGGATTTAATGTGCGACTTGATATTTTGGAAAAACAAACTGAGGATTAATAATATCCGGGTGATGTCTCCCAAAAACACCAAAGGAAACAGTGAAGACGTTTTAAAAGAATGGCTTCCAGATGCCTAGTAAATCATGTGTCCCTAACAAATGAGAACATGACTGAGGGAGGATATTACTTATTTTGAGAAGACCTGCATTCTTTGGGTAACTAGTAGTAGTTTGCACTTGAACGTTGTAATATTACCAAAGAGATAAAAGCCAAGAGTATTATCCTTTTCAAATAATGAAATGATGGATAAATTATTTACGGCGAACATCAGATTTATCACTCAGTGTGATTTGTTTGTAAGAAAATAAATAAATCGGGGTTTTACAATGAGGTGATTTGTCTGTTTCACTGATTGGAATATATCTCAAGAATCTTGTGAAGTGGGAGAGGATGATTGAAAGAGGGAAGGAAGGAGGATAAGGAAACCAAAATGATGCTTTTCAGATAGGAACATTTTCAGATACATAAATTAGAAAGACTCTGGAATCTGGGAGTTGATTTCTTCCAAACCATCTACACCCACATACTCTTTGGAAAGAGTTCATGTGCTCCCAGTGTGGAAACCACTTACTTAATTCATAGATAGAGCTCCCCATATTCCTGCGCCCTTTGAGGTCTTAAGTCATTTCCTCTGATGCAATCCAGCATGGATTTGCATCAATCAAAACGTGCCAGTACCTATTAGCTTTCAGAGTTGGGGTCATGAAGAGCTTTGGTTTAGTAAGGTCACAGGCTTTGGTTTTCCATATTGAAATCTTTTGACTTTCTCTGTGTTTAATTTTCTCATCCCTATGATATTACCTGGCAAGTGTTTGTGTTTGAGCAATTCTTCTCTGCATCTTGTCACTGAATTGAAAACAACAGAAACAGCAATAGCAGCAGGAAAAAGCCCAATGTCTAGGGATCACAAACAGATTGTAATCGGATATTATAAAACAGAGATTAGAATGTGTGCATTCTGTCTGAGGGGGATATTGCACTTAATCAATTAAATTTCCTATAGAGGATATTAAGCACAAATGGACCATTTCACAATTTCCATGGATACTAAGTGCTTGAAGTGAGGGGGGGGGGGTGGAGAGGGGAAGGGGGAAGGAAGTCTAAATGAGCAAAATTAATCTTCTGTTTCCTTCCTAACTGGCAAATCAGTTGAAAGTAAGAGGCAGAAGCATAGATTAATAAACCATATGCAATATATTGCCAGTTGTCATTTGAAGGAACTATTTTTTCTTCTGTCATATTGATTGCCTAAGTGTTATAATAACATCGCAGGAGCACTTTGGGATTAGGAAAGCCACGATAATTTCCCCCCTCCTTTGCAAAAGTGTCTACTTGTTAGCTTCTGTAAATTTACTCTGTCCTGGTTAAGATTAGGTTCTGGTGTGAGAAACAAAGAAAAAACAGTGGTTTACGGAAGACAAATTTATTACAGTGAGTCTGGGGTGAGCTGTTAGGGCCTCAGCAGTAGCGCTCCTCTGCAAGGTGCTGAGGGACCAGGCTCCTTCACTGTGCAGGGCCGCTGTGTCCAAGACCTGCCCCATCTCCAGCCATCATGACTGCATTCCAGCCAATGGGAAGGAGGAAAGCACGACGACAAGGGGCAAAAGTCACACGCTGGCTTGCTCTTAGGGAAATCGTCACACGGCATTTCTACTTCTGTCTCCTAGGCCAAAGTTAATCATATGGAACATTTTGCCTTTTACATTTTGAAGCTATCTTAATAGGTACATAGAAATTTAAATTTGTTACATTTTCTTAAGATTTGACACTTTTATCATTATAAAATGACCCTATTTTTCTCTAGTAATCATTTTTGTCTGGAAGTGTATTTCATCTGATTTAAAGAGAGGTACGCCAGCTTTCTATTTGGTGTTTTTCTGGTATATCTTTTCCAGTATTATACTGTCAATATTTCTGGAAGCTTATATTCTAGATATGCTCATCGTAACAGAATATAGCTGACTTTTTTAAAAAACACAGTCTGCAATCTTTTTCTTGATGAAGGTATTTATGTAATTATGCGTCATTTTATTTAGTGCGTTTATTTGTCCCATCTTTTCTAGGATTCTTTTTCTCTGTTGCCTTTCATTTGGATTATTTTTTTTGTAACCTGATTTTATCCCCTACTATTTGAAGTCATGTACTCTGATATTACTCTTTTTGTGTTGACCCCCCCCCCCCCAACTTCATAATTAACTTATCTAAGTCTCAAGTTAATACCTTTACCTGCCTCCTAAACATTACCCTCATCCCTATCGGAATTGTATTCCTCTCTGGCATAATATGCTGTTGTAGTCATACGTTTAATTTTTTTAACTCCTTAAAACATTAATATTGCTGTTTTATACAGTCATCATTTTATATTTTTTATATTTATCCATGTTTACCAATTTTTTATTCTTCATTTCTTTTTAAAATAGAAGTATTAAGGTATGATTGACATACAATAAACTGTACATATTAAAAGTGTACAATTTGATCAGTTTCAGCATATGGGGAACAATCGTTGTAATCAAGAGAATGAACATATCATCACCTCCAAAAGATTTCTTGTGCCCCCTTAATCCTTCACACCTGCCACTTCATTATACTGGTGGTTGTAGTGTGACAGGCAGGAGCATAAATGCAAATCCTGTTACTCTGTTGTGGCTATTAGCAAACATCTCTGTTCATTTCTGTTTGTATCCAGACAGATACATATATATACACATATATGTACAGATATATATACACATGTATACACAAATATATGTACAGATATGTGTATATATGTATATATAAAATTTATTTTTAATGTTTGTTTATTTTGAGAGAGAGAATGCGAGCAGGGGACGGGCAGAGAGAGAGGGAGACACAGAATATGAAGCATGCTTCAGGCTCTGAGCTGTTAGCACAGAGCCTGACGTGGGGCTCAAACCCATGAGCTGTGAGATCATGACCTGAGCCAAAGTCGGATGCTCAACCGACAAAGCCACCCAGGTGCCCCTATATTTTTTTTAGAATAGAGCTCTAGGTTCAAAGTGAGTTTTGTTCAAAATGAACATATCATTCTACAGTCTTCTGGCTTCCTTTGTTGCCATCGGGAAATCAGCTGTCAGTTTGTTACCCCTTTGAAGGTAATATGTCTCCTTTAAATATTCTTCTCTTCTGTGCTCTACAGTTTCACTGTAATTTGTCTGGTTGTGGGTTATCTTTATATTTATCCTGCCTGATTCACACTGTGTTCTTGAATCTGACAGAAGATACTTTTAAATAGTTCTGGAAAATTCTAAGCCATGTTCTTTTCACATATTATCTATTACCTCTGCCTCCTTTCTCTTTTCCTTCTGTAACTCCAATTGGACACATTTCCACTCTATCACCATTTTTCTTAACCTACTTTTCCCACATATTTCTGTGTAACACATTGGATAATATCTTCATGCCTAAGTGTCTTTATCACTACTCTCTTCAGCTGTGTCTAATTTACTGTGAAGCCTATCCACTGAGATTTTTTTTTTTCATTTCAGTTATGATTTTCAGTTCCAGGTGCTCCATTTGGTTCTTAAATTTCATTGTTTACTCCGTATAGCTGTACAGATTTTCAAACTTTTCTCTATACATGCTGAACATAATTTTATGATATGTGTCAGATTATAACAATATATATCAAGTTTTTTTCCCCCCTGATATCTCTCTCTATTCTTGTTGCTTCTCACTCATGGTATGTTGTTTCTCTCTGTATGTTGAATTATTTTTGGCTGTGAGTTGCTTGCTTATCTTGGAAATTTATTTTTCAAGGAATTCTTGGAGAACTGGGAGAGAAAAGTTCTCTCCAATCCTGCATAGAGGATTGGAATTTGCTTCTGCCAAATACCTTTGGTACTACTGTAAACTACCAATGTCATTTTACACATTTGGTATGTAATTTTTCATTTAAAAATATATCATGTGGGGCACCTGAGTGGCTCAGTTGGATGAGCATCCAGCTCTTGATTTCAGCTCAGGTCATGATCTCATGGTTCATGGGATGGAGCCCTGCATCAGGCTCTATACTGACAGTCTGGAACCTGCTTGGTATTCTCTCTCTCCCTCTCTCTCTTTCTGTCCCTCCCTTGCACATGTGCTCACTCTCTCTCTCTGTCTTTCTCTCTCTGTCTTTCTCAAAATAAGTCAACACTAAAAATAAATAAATAGGGGCACCGGGGTGGCTCAGTCGGTTGGGCGTCCAACTTCGGCTCAGGTCATGATCTCTCGGTCCGTGAGTTTGAGCCCCGCATCGGGCTCTGGGCTGACAGCTAAGAGCCTGGAGCCTGTTTCAGATTCTATGTCTCCCTCTCTCTCTGACCCTCCCCTGCTCATGCTCTGTCTCTCTCTGTCTCAAAAATAAATAAATGTTAAATATAAAAATAAAATAAAAAAATAAATAAAAATATATCATTAAATTTCTGTTATCCCAGGTAAATTCATATACTCATTATTTTTAATGCTGCCTAGCATTCAATAATAAGGATATATTGTAATTTATTTTTGTTTTTAGTCAAAGTATAGTTGACATGCAATATTATATTAGCTTAGATGTACAGCATATCAATTCAACAATTATATACATTACAAAATACCATGATAGGTAAGTGTAGTTATGATTTGTCACCACACAATGCTATCAAAATATTATTGACTATATCCCCTATACTGTACTTTTCATCCCTGTCACTTCTTTTATAACTGGAAGCTTGTAGTAATCATTCCCACCTATTTTGCATATCATTCCACATCCCTACCCTCTGGCAACCAACAGTTTTCTATATTTATGAGTCTTTATACTTTTATTTTGGTTTTGATTATTTTATTTTGTAGATCCCACATTAAGTGAAATCATATGGTATTTATCTTTGTCTAACTTATTTCATTTAAAATAATACCTTCTAGGTCTATCCATATTGTCACAAATGGCAAGATTTCATTCTTTTTTAATGGCTTAGTAATATTCCTGTGTGTGTGTGTGTGTGTGTGTGTGTGTGTGTATGCTATATCTTCTTTATCCATTCATTTATCAGCAGATACTTAAGTTGCTTCCATATTTTGACTATTGTAAGTAGTGCTGCAATGAACATGCTTATAGCTTTTCAAAATAGGGTTTTCATTGTCTTTGGGTAAATACCCAGAAGTGGAAACACTGGATCATATGGTATGTCTATTTTTAATTTTTTGAGGAATCTTCATATTGTTTTTCATAGCCACTGCACCAATTTACATTCCCCCCACCCCCAACAGTGTACAAGGGCTCACTTTTCTCCACATCCTTGCCAACAATTTTTATTTCTTGTGTTTTTGGTTCTAGTGATTTTTGCAGGTGTAAGGTGGTATCTCATTGTGGTTTTGATTTGCATTTCCCTGATAATTAGTGATGTTGAGCATCTTTTCATGTGTATTTTGGCCATGTGTGTGTCTTTTTGAAAGTGGCTTTTCTGGTCCTCTGCCCACTTTTTAATCAGATTATTTTTTTTTTTTTCTGTTGAGTTGTAAGAGTTCTTTAAATATCTTGGATGTTAATCCCTTATTGTACATATTATTTGCAAATATCCTCTCCCATTCAGTAGATTGCCTTTTTGTTCTGTTGATGGTTTCCTTCACTGCACAAAACCTTTTTATTTTGATGTAGTCACAATAGTTTATTTTTGTTCCCCTTGCTTAGCAATAAAATATTGCTAAGGCCAATTTCCAAGAGTTTACTACCTGCAATTTTTTTTTAGGAGTTTTATGGTTTTAGGTCTTTCATTTAGGTCTGTAGTCCATTTTAAGTTTATTTTTATGTGTGGTGTAAGAAAGTGGTTTAGTTTCTTTTCTTTTCTTTTCTTTTTTCTTTTTTCTTTTTTTGCATGTAGCTCTCCAGTATTCCCAGCACCAATTATTGAAGAAATTATCTTCCCCAATGGTATATTTTTCCCTCCTTCATCAGAAGGTAATTTATCATGTAAGCATGGATTTATTTCTGGGCTGCTAATTCTCTTCCAATGAACTATGTATATTTTTGTGCTAGTACTACAATGTCTTGAATACTATAGCTTTGTAATATAGTTTCAAATCTGGGATTGTTAATACAACCACCTTTTTTCCTCTTTCCTAAGATTGCTTTAGCAGTTTAGGGTCTTTGTGGTTGCATATAAATTTTAGGATTATTTGTTCTAGTTCTGTGAAAAATGCTGCTGGTATTATGATAGGGATTGTATTGAATCTGTAGATTGCTTTGGGTAGTATGGGCATTTTAGCAGTATTAAGTCTTTCAATCCATGAGTATGATGTATGTTTTCACTTATTTGTATCATTTTTAATTTCTTTCATCAGTGTCTTATAATTTTCAGAGTCCATCCTTTCATATCCTGTTTAAATTTATTCTTAGGTATTTTATTCTTTTTGGATGCAATTGCAAATGAGGTTATTTTCCTAATTTCTCTTTCTTATATTTTATTATGAGTACATAGAAAAGCAACAGATTTCTGACTATTACTTTTTATCCTGAAACATTACCGAATTCAGGTATTCTAATAGTTTTTTAAAGAGTCTTTCGGGTTTTCTCTATATAATATCATGTCATCTGCAAATAGTGACAGTTTTATTTCTTCCTTATAAATTTGGATGCCTTTTCTTTCCTTTTCTTGTCTGATTGCCATGGCTACGACTTCCAGTACTATACTGAGTAAAAGTTATGAAAGTGGACATCCTTGTCTTGTTCCTGATCTTAGGGGGAGAGCTCTCAGTTTTTCACCATGGAATATGATGTTAGCTGTGAGTTTGTCATAGATGGCCTTTATTATGCTGAGGTGTGTTTCTTCTTTACCTACTTTGTTGAGAGTTTTTATGATGAGTGGATGTTGAATTTTGTCACATGCTTTTTCTGTTTCTATTGAGATAATCATATAACTTTTATTCTTCATTTTGTTAATGCAGTGTATCACGATGATTGATTTGTGGATACTGAACCATCCTAACATCCCTGGAATAAATCCCACTTGATTGTAGTAAATGATCCTTTTAATGTATTTTTGAATTAGTTAACCAATATTTTGTTGACGATTTTTCTATTTGTGTTCATCAGGGACGTTGGTCTGTAATTTTTTGTGTGTGGTAATGTCTTCATCTAGTTTTGGTACCAGGGTAATGGTGGCCTTTAGAGTGAATTCAGAAGCATTCTTTCCTCTTTAATTCTTTGGAGTAGTTTGAGACAGATGGGAATTAACTCCTGCTTAACTGTATAGTAGAATTCACCTGTGAAACCATTTGGTCTTGGACTTTTGTTAGCTGATTTTTTGATTACCAGTTCAATTTCATTACTAGTAATCAGTCTGTCAGGATTCCCATTTTTTCCTACTTCAGACTTGGAAGATTGCATGTTTCTGGGAATTTTTTTTTCTTTTAGATTGTCCAGTATTTGGCATATAATTTTTTTTATAGTAGTCTCTTGTAATCCTTTGTATTTCTATGGTGTCAGTTGTAACTTCTCCCCTTTTATTTCTTATTTTATTTGATTATTTATTTGATCTCTTTTTTTTGATGGGGGCTTAAAGTTTATCAGTTTTGTTTATCTTTTCTAAGAACCAGCTCTTAGCTTCGTTGATCTTTTCTTTCATATTTTTCTTTTAGTCTCTATTTTATGTATTCACACTCTGATCTTTATTATTTCCTTTCTTCTACTAATTTGGGCTTTGTTTTTCTTCTTCTAGTTCCTTTACATGCAAGGTTTGTTTATTTGTGATTTTTCCTGAGATAGGCCTGTATTACTATAAATTCCCCTCTTAGAACAACTTTCGCTGTATCCCAAATGTATTGAACCATTGTGTTTCCATATTCATTCCTCTCTCTGTTTTTTTTCTTTGTTTTTTTTTTCATTGGTGGCATGTTGTTTAGCTTCCATGTGTTTGCGTTCTTTCTATTTTTTTTCTTGTAACTGATTTCTAGTTTCATACCATTGTGGTTGGAAAAGATGCTTGATATGATTTCAGCCTTCTTAAATTGATTGAGACTTGTTTTGAGGCCTACCATGTGATCTATTCTGGAGAACGTTCTATGTGCCCTTGAGAGGAATGTGTATTCTAGTGTTCTTATTTGGAATGTTCTGCATATATCTGTTAAGTTCCTCTGACCTAATGTGTCATTCAAAGCCACTTTTTCTTCATGAATTTTCTGTCTGTATGATATATCCATTGATGTAAGTGGGGCTTTAAGCTCTCTACTGTATCTTATTACTGTCAATTTCTCCTGTTATATCTGTTAATATTTGCTTTATTTATTTAGGTGATTCTATTTTGGGTGTATTTGTTATATCCTCATGTAGGATTGATCCTTTTATAATTATGTAATGTCCTTCTACATGTAGTTTATTTTTATTTCAGTCATTATATCCTTCAGCTGATGGTTTTGAGGGGTTTTGTTTGTTTGTTTTTGTATTTTATATCTCTTTGTTGAAGTTCTCACTGAGTTCCTCCACTCTTCTGTCAATCTGGTATCTTTATGACCATTACTTTGAACTCTTTGTCAGGTAGATTACTTATATACATTTTGTTTAGCTCTTTTTCGGAGTATTTTTTTCTTGGTCTTTCATTTGGAACATATTCCTTTGTCTCTTCATTTTGTCTGACTCTGTGTTTATTTCTATGTACTAGGTAGGTCAGCTATGTCTCCTCATCTCGAAAATAATGGCCTTATGTAGAAGATATCCTGTGGTGCCCAGTAGAGCAATCTCACTGGTCACCAGAACAAGGTGCTCCACTGGCGTTCTCTCTGTGGGCTGCACGTGCCCTCATGCTGTGGTGGAACCACAACTGTTGCAGGTGTGCTAGTGGGCAGGTCTGGCCCTCAACCTCACCATCAGCTATGATCAGCCGTGACTACTGCAGGCACACTGGTGGGCAGGACTTGGCAGATCGATAGGAGAACAGCGGAGCAGGGCAAGTGGTGCTAGCAAGGTAGATAGAGAGTATCAAAGCTGGCTCACAAAAGCTTCCTGCCAGCTAGTCTGAAGGAGCACAAGAAAAATGGCATCTGCTCTCTCTTCTGTTCCCAGAGAAAACTGCAGATCCCCATGCCTCTGACACATGTCCTAAAATTATTCAATAAATTTCCTTTATGTATAACCCAGGTGCTTTTCAAAATGCTGCTTCTATGCTGGGTCTGAGACCAAGTAATAGAACATGCTGGCCCTTTAAGAGTAGTGACTCACTTTCCTATAGTCCTGCATCTTCCAGAGTGAGTCCCTGCTGATGTTTAAAGCCAGATATGGGGTAGGTCCCCAGGGCTGGGGCTGCCCAGTGGGGCTTGATCCCCCTCTTGCTTGTGGGTGGCCTCACTGGGGTTTGGTTCCCAACCGTATCTCAGCCCCTCCTACTCTCTTAACATGACCTTCACTTTATATCTTTAGCTGTGGAAGATCTGTTCTGTCAGTCTTCGGGTTGTTTTTAGAGTGAATTGCATGACATGCAGTTGTTGCTTTGTTTTGTCTGCTTGTGAGAGGAGGTGCATATATACATTGCTTGTGGGAGGGAGTATATATGTGTATACATACACACACAGACACACGCACATTGACTAGAAAGTGGGACTGCTAGGGCAAAGAGAATGTACACTTAAAACATTTAAAAAATTTTTTTTTCCAAAGTTTTTATTTATTTTTGGGACAGAGAGAGACAGAGCATGAACGGGGGAGGGGCAGAGAGAGAGGGAGACACAGAATCGGAAACAGGCTCCAGGCTCCGAGCCATCAGCCCAGAGCCCGATGCGGGGCTCGAACTCACGGACCGCGAGATCGTGACCTGGCTGAAGTCGGACGCTTAACCAACTGCGCCACCCAGGCGCCCCAAAACATTTTTTATACATACTACACATGGCTTTCTGAAAAGATTCTATCAATTTACAGCCTACCAATATATTATACCCATGTCCTTGGCAACACTGGATATTATCAATCTTTATTTTGCTCAGCTGATGAGAATATTATTTAATCTGCTGAATCTTACTATTAATGAGGCTGAACATGTTTGCTTACTTCTGTTGACCATTTGCTTTTCTCTTTGTGATTGCTGTTTGTCTAATTTACCCATTTTCATAATTTTTTCTAGGTCATTTTCCTATTAATCTGTAGATATTTTTGAACGTTATGAATTTTACTGTCTTTTGTTTAAACATTCAATCCAGGAATAACTTTTAAAATATAAACATGAGCCAGTATAAATTAGAATCAAAATGTTTTTCATAATAGATATTGTTCTTGGGGCAAAAATAGACACTATATAATTGTTGTAAACAGTGAATATTGTGATCTGTCAGCTCTTTGCTATTCTCAAGTTTTTATACCATGAGTATGATAGTGCTCTTTGTGACTACTTTTGGAATTTATATTTTTTCATTTCCTGTTTCTAGTCATTACTTGAGTTGAGTGCTTAACTTGCAATTTGTGGGTATTCAAATCGAAGCAAAAGAGCCCACCAGTGAGTAGAAATTGCATATTTTCTTGTTGAGAGAATTAAATATAATTGCTTCCTCAATCTGTTTTTAAAAAGTGTTAAGGATTCATGTATCAATAGTCATAATTAGGGAACTATTTCTAGTCAGATTTCTAATGCTTTACTAGAGAAATACTTATTTTGAGAGACTTTAATTTTTTGAATTTCAAGTATTTAACATGTAATCAATTTTCACTAGATAATTCTGTCTCCATCATTTATCTGGAGCAGTTATATTTACATTTAACAATTATAGTTGGAGGGAGATTTTAGCATCATTGGAATTTGAAGTTTTGCTAACCTATATTTTACTATTTCAGAAAATGTCTATTATTTCAAATGACCACTGTAATCTCTGTTTCTTGTAAAATTCATGCTTGGCTTCCTCAATCAATTCTTTTGGGCTATGATTTTTTTTAAAGTTATTGAGAAAGCCATTTTGTGATCATTATTAAACATTGACTATTGGTGGGTTTTTTTTAATAGGTCTTTATAAGGTGAGAGGAATTGGTTGGCTGCATAAGTTGAAATAAACTGAAAAATTATAAAAAAATTTAATCCCATAGGAATGCTTTCCTGAGTGGTAGAATACATATCATATAAAATGATTTAACATCAAAGATTTTTTTTAACTGCTTTGATTTCTAGCATTTATATTGCAATTTAGTGCATATCGCTTTTAAACCAGGAACATTCAGGACTTCACAGACTCAAGTTAGATAAGCATTTAGAGGAGAGGCATGTTAATTGTCTTAAAAATCAAGTCTTTACTTTGAGGAATAAAATTGGTTAGGTCTCAGAGATTAGAATCAGCACGATTTAGAAATTATATTTCTCAGAATGGTCCCAAAGAACTTCCTGATAAACATGTAAACAAACATAGGAATTCATCTGATTCAGGATTGATCTTGAAAAGTTAAAAGGATGACAACAAAGGTTTAGCAGTGTTGTACTCCACTGATGTCTGATTAAATCATTTTAAGCATTCTTTGCCATTTAAATAATATTGAGTATTCTTTCTCATTATTTCCACAACATATAATTTAAGGTAACAAAAGTTTATATATTTTGAAACGCATATCCATTTGATCATTCCAAATGAATTAAATAAGACGGGTGTGGGGGGGAGATAATACTGAATTGTCATTCACAAATCTTTATGCAAATAGCCTGGAAGAATTAAATGACCACACATAATTGGTTTTCTTAAGGTACTGACTGATAAGGACTATGAACCTGGGACTTCTTCAGTAAAGTAAAACCATATTTAGCTGGTATGTTATGCGCAATGCTAGTTCTTCCTACTAAATTGCTGTAATCAGGTTATTTGGAACCTGAGCCCAGTCAAAGTTACATAGCTAAATTATCGGTCAGACTCTGGAATTATCTGAATTTGGGATGCAGGGCATCAGCCAGGGCCAGAAGGGAGCAAGATCAAAGTAGAAGCCAACACAGCAAACAAAAGAAGAATTCAGGAGTATTTGTGTAGGAGTCAGGTTAAATCAGAAATAGGAGCTAGGGGCCCTGGAATTATACCAGCATACCGGAGTTAGAGGGAACTCCATCTTCTCTTCTCCCAGGACCCTAGATGAGCAGAGATATACTAGCATAGAAAGAAGAGTGCAAGAGGGCCCTAATTTGTAGTCTACTGCTAGGTGAAATCTCTAGCTTCCCAGAGGAGTCTTGAAAATACATCCTATTCTTAGTAAAACTGGAAAGTTAGCTTCTATAACTGACCCTAAATTTTATAACAGATGTATAATTCACATTACGTTTTGTGTGTGGAACACATAGGTATTTATATCGTATAGTTTTCTTTGTAAAAATATCATCATCTATTCTAAATATTTATTAGAGGCAACTTCTAGTACTATTTACGATTCACATATTTTACATGATTCATATATTACTTGGCAGTATGCGAGCAAAGTAGTCAATTCTCTATTTCCCTTTGCAAAAGTATTTAATTAACTTAGCTCTGTACTTAGTACGTAGAAAGTTCAATAAGGCATGAAATTCAATAAATAAAACTACATTTTGGGAAAACAACCCCTTGGGGAGAAAGTGTTGTAGTCTTCCTTTTGCAGTATGGCACTGGTTTAAACAAATACAGTGTATCCATGTGAGGGACCCTTACACATCTTTTAAAAAGAGTGAGAGAGATCTAGACTGATATATAAAAGCTTTAAAAATATATTGACTTTTAAAAAGTCAAGCTATTAAGCAATCTTTAAGTAGTTTTCAGAGGGTGAAGTGCAAGCTGTCTACTGAACCCAAGACCCAAAAAAGAAAAAAATGTGGAGAAGTAGAGTTGGTCCAAAGGCACAAGTCAACAATAAAGTCTCTTGGTGTTTATCAGCTTGCAGAATGCAGAGAGAGAAACAGTGCTTGAGAGATCTTCCTAACTTTCCCAGCCCAAGTGAGGTGGCCCAGTGATCTCCTTTCAGGGGATGGTGTTAGTGGTACAAGTGGCTGATGTGATCACCCTCGTAGTTGTCATAAAAGTAAGCAGATCCACCTTCACAGCCTGCCTTCTGGTCCCCTGTTATGACCCACGTGGGGCAATACCATCAGGGTGGGGGCAGACTGGGACCTGCCACAGAGAGAGGGTCTGGTGAATTCTGCCACGCTGTGCACTTTTCATTGCTTTGGCTTCATACATTCCTGTGTCTTGTGGAGAAGCCAGATGGACCTGATTTTTCTGGTGAGTTACCATCAAACATGTGACCTGTGTTCTTCAGTTTCTTTCATTATATCCCTGTGAGATGCTGAAACATCAACCCTATACTTTAACAAATAGCACCTGGACTTTCTCATCTTGTTTCTTTCTGAAGCAATCGCAAAACACTTTAGTAAAAAAGATTTATGACAGCTCTTCTATTTTTTCCATTTTATATGTCTGCTAAATTCCATTTTTAAAACATTATGGAGAAAGCCACTGGTGGAATCGCAATGTCTAGAAATGTTAACTTCTCTGTAAAAATAAGGCCACTCAAATCTTGTTAAATTGATATTGTATTCATTGTGCCTCTTAATGCCCACATTCATTCCAAAGGACTTATAAAATGAAATCATCAAAAAGTTCCCAGCTGCACAAGTCTTTTGAAACTTTTCTATCGTAACAGAGCCTGCGTTACACATTACAAAAACACGCAAGGGGGCTTAAAGATAGTTTAACAAAAAGACTAGAAAGGGAGAATATCCAGGTGGCTTTTTAAGTGTGGAACATAATAAAATGGTGTTTGGAAAGTATTATGCCAAGATGTAATAACTAGAAAACAAGAAAGTCCATTTATAAGTTCAAGTGTAATTTTAAGTCATAAGTAGAAGAAATGTTGAGAATGGAAGGGGAAGAAATAACATGAGCACTTACTAGTGTGAAACAAATAGACTGAAATCCTTCAGCAATGGAAGAGCAGCAATAAGACAGTATATTTTGGACCCATCTTTCTGAAGCTTTGTCCTAAGGCTTTGAGTTATGTACTATATATCTCAATTTTCTGAGGGAAGAGAAATTACTTGAGTATTTAAAACAGAGAGTCTGATACAGGAAAATGGTTACCCAGGGGAAGGCAGAGCTGAAACACCCAACCACAGACTCGGAGACAATCCATAGATTAATACTAGTAAGTGGCCACCATTACCCCTGGACCAGAATGAGGAGGCAAAGGGCGAAGGTCATCAGAGGGGAGGTGGAAGTGACTCATCTGTTGCATCAGATGTTGCCAGGGACAGATGGGGACAAGAGAAATACTGTGGCTTCTCCCTCTTTCCTCCCCCTATCTCCTACTAATGTCCACACTGCCTGTTCCCAGCTTGGGGAGTAGCCTGCAGGGTTCCTCCTTTCTGCAGAGCAAAGGAGGAATGGGGAGTGGATCCCAGGGCAGTTGGGATTGGGACCAGCAGAAACACTGTGTACATTAGCAGATGAACACCCTTCTTTATATTCAGGTGAGAACTTCCCACTGGAAGGGACCTGCATTACGCCATTGCGATCACAGGACACTCCTGCTGTACCGTGACTTTCTTCAAAGCAAGTAGATTCACCCCTGACTGCTCCTTGTGTCTTGACACTGTTGCTCTGCTGCATTATTTAAAGTAATATTTCAGTTTGGCCATGCACATTTTTTAAAGGGCCCATTTGACTTGTAGTCTGGGTGTCCTGCTGTAATTTATCCACTGGCCTTTGGGTAGAACACACTTTATAACAACACCAGAGACAGGTTTAAGTGGAAGTCCAGCTGGGCAGTTGTCCATGGCACCAACCTTTAAGGAGCACTAAGAGATCAATGGGGCATTAAAACATCTCTGGAAATGTCACTAACTGGGAAAAAAAAAAAACCCTAAGAAACAAAACAAAAAAACATCGTGCCTTTCTCAAAATTCCTCTAAAGAAGAAATGTACTTTATCTGGTTGAGCTTTTTAATCCACTTTTGGACACTGCCTCCCCCCATTTCCCAGGCCAAAAGGCTGTTCTTTGTATTTGTTTTGAAACAAGCAAAACTAAATCCAAACTGTAAAGGATATCTGCTGGCTTATATATTTAAAAAGAAGAGTCAGGGTATAGACTTCAGGCAAGTCTTGATCTACAGCCCAGTGATGTCCCCCAGTACCTTGCCTTCCTCATTGTTGGCCTCATGGTGGCAGTGTGACCAGCAGCGGCATGCCCACAAGGAAAGAGAGGTCTCTTCCCTCAATGCTGGATCTTAAGATCATCATTTATTAGACTTGTACTTCTTTGGAAATACAGTTTCCTTAAATATGTTGTGTGTTTTTCCCCCCATTCATCTGATACATGACCTGAAGTATTTGGATACAGAGGGTGAGGGTGTTCAGGCCTAAGCTTATTTGCTTTTGTAGTAAAAAAAAAAAAAAAAAAAAAAAGCCTTCAGATTATCAGGCCTCCAGACACTATGAATAATCCGTTCCATAGAATAGTATCCTTAGCAAAGCCAGACAGAAGAAACCTCTTAACCATCAAGGTAGGACTACTTGTTTTGGTCAATTTGAATTCAAAAGGAAACATAAAAGGATAATAATTCTTATAAACACTTTATTTTCACTCATCCATTCACTAATATTTTGGTATGAAGCCAAGGTCTTTTCTTCGAGTATGGGTTTTTCTCACATAAACCTTAGTTCATAATGCATTGAGGCATCTAGATTTACACTTCCTTTTTTTTTAACGTTTATTTATTTTTGAGACAGAGAGAGACAGAGCATGAACGGGGGAGGGGCAGAAAGAGAGGAAGACACAGAATCGGAAACAGGCTCCAGGCTCTGAGCCATCAGCCCAGAGCCCGACGTGGGGCTCGAACTCACGAACCGCGAGATCGTGACCTGAGCTGAAGTCGGACGCCTAACCGACTGAGCCACCCAGGCGCCCCTACACTTCCTTTTTTTAAGTAGAGTGAGAATTCCACAAGAATCTTGTAAAATATATGAGAGAAAAATCCTTTTAAATTTTACAATTTCCCTCAATTTTTATATTTTGAGAGCAATTTTTAAGCAATTGATTTTTATCAAGTCATTCTAAAGCATTTAATTTAGTTTTCATAGAAAAAAAACTCTATTGTCATACTTACAGTTCATTGGTTTCTGTAATTCTGTAATACTTAATTCAAGTACATAATTACAATAAGTGTAACTGGCATAAATAAGTTTAGGAAAAGAGACAAACTGGGTAGCCATAAAACTCCGTTGATGGGAACGGGTATGCCTGGTAGGTTAAGGGTGGTACCCATAGCCACGAACATTCTGTGGACTACAGGCTTCAGTCAGGATGTTTTACAGAAGAATGGAATATATTAATTGACCAAACACTCAGTTAAGCAGAGATTGGGTAAGACAGCAACTATTTTTTTGTATTTCCTCTCTACTTTCAGAAAGGCCACCTGTAGCCTAAGCTTATGTCACTCACATAAGACCTAACTCAAGGCTGTATTATGTACTCAAAATCTCCAAAATCCTAATTGATTTTTTTAACCAGATGTCTTAATGCTTTAGCCTTGGTAGACATGTGTTCAGAGTCCCAAAATACAATAGGAAATATTTTAACCAGTTGCAACATACAGAGGTTGCCAACTTCCAGCCTACCTTCTCAGCTCAGATGATTCCAAATTTTAGCATCTATTCTTTGTAACATCTCATTTTATAAGAAATGCTGTATGAGTTATGCTACTTCTGGGTGCAAGTAATAGGAGAGACTTACTCAAAGTGGGTTAATTAACAAGGAAGATGTATTGGTTCATGTAAAAACTCCAGGATGAAACTAATTTAACAGTGTATGTCAACTATATTTAAAAACAAAACAAAACAAAACCCCCCAAAATGAGCATATTTCAGACAAGGCTCAGAGATCCAGTATATGGTTGTGTAGATTGTTCACTGCTCCAAGGAGCCTGGGCAAGGGGGGGCAGGTGGGGCCTGAATTCAGCTTACCAACCAATATGTTCAAGCATGGAACTGGATCTGTTTGGAGAAAGAGGTGCCATTTTATTTACATGAAGGACTAATAGCAAAGCCATGCTCCTGCAGGCTGAATTTGTCTAGTTTATCCACTCAGAGGCAATGTATGTTCTAATACTGGGACGCTTGGCAGCTCAACAATGTCAAGCAAGAATCAGTTTATTTTCCCCTGTTACCCATTTCCTTACGTCAGCAAGCCATATCCCTTGGCTCCACTGTGTTCACCAGTTGAAGGCCAGCATCAACTAAGTCATCCTTTTTCTTGTCCAGTGGGAGAGTGAACTCCTCAAACAATGAATATGTTAGCTTCCATATTTGTTCAACCTTATATCCGTCACTAAACCAATCTCCATAGCAGGAAGATTTAGCATGTTGGCTAAGGTAGGATTTATATTTGCCATTTTGCTATTTTTCTTTCATATGTCTTAGGTCTCTTCTATTTCTCCATTTCTCCAGTAGTGCTCTCTTTCATTGTAAATAAATATTTGCTAGTATACCGTTTTAATTTCCTTGTGTTTTGGTTTTCCTAGGGATTACAATTAACATTTCAATGTATACCAATCTAGTTCAGATTGATACCAGCTAATATACTTGTTTCTTTCCTCCTTTGTGCTGTTGTTGTCATACAAATTACAAACTTATCAACAGTTTTATTGCTTTATGCAGTTTTAAAATTTTTGATGTAACTGTAGATTCACATGCAGTTATAAGAAATAATGTAGGGAAATTTTAGGTATCCTTTACACAATTTTCGTCAATGAAACATTCAAAACTATAGTCTTCATTTCTCATAGATAAATGTCTAGGAATACAATTGCTTGTTTTTATGGTAGTTGCATGTTTACTCTGGCTGCCAAACTGTCTTCTAGAGTGACTGTACCATTTTACATTCTCATCGGCAATATATGGGTAATTCATTTTCTCTGTATCCTCACCAGTGTTTGGTATTGTCACTATATTTTAGTCATTCCAATAGGTATGTAGGGATATCTCACTGTGGTTTTCATCTGTATTTCCATAATGGCTAATGATGTAGATTTTTTTTTTCATTTGCTTATTTGTCTTTTGTATGTCCTCTTTTCGTGAAATATTACTTCATATATCAATTGAAAATTTAATATCTGAATTGTTTGGGGTTTAAATTTTTTAATTTTAATTTTTAATAGACGTTATTTTTTAGAGAAATTTTAGGTTCAAAGCAAAATGAAACAGAAACTACAGAGAGTTCCTATATACTCCCTGCCACTATACATGCACAGCCTTCCCTAGTATCAATATCTCTCAAAAGAGTGGTATTTGTTACAAAGAATGAGCCTATATTGATGCATTACAATTACCCAAAGTCCATAGTTTATAGAGTGCAGGGTCCACTTTATATTCTATGGCTTTCAACAAGTGTATGTATAATGACATTTATCCACATTACAGTATCATAGAAAGTCATTTCACTGCCCTAAAAGTACTCTGTGCTCCTGCTATTCAACCTTCTTTCCCTGTTTAGCATGGATTATTTTTTAGTGTCTCCATAGTTTTGTCATATAGTTGGGATCAGGCAGTATGTAGCCTTTTCAGATCGGCTTCTTTCATTTAATACTATGCATTAAGTTTCCTCCATGTCTTTTCATGGCTTGATAGCTAATTTCTTTTTAGCATTGAGTAACAGTTCATTGTCTGGGTGTGCCACAGTTTGTTCATCCATTTGCCTACTGAAGGATATCTTGATTGCTTACAAGTCTTGGCAATTATGAATAAAGCTGCTATAAATACCTGTGTGTAGGTTTCTGTGTGAACATGAGTTTTCAACTCATTTGAGTAAATAACAAGGAATATGTTTGCTGTATCATATGGTAGGAGTTTAGTTTTGTGAGAAGCTGCCCAGCTGTCTTTCAAAGTGCCTATGTCATTTTGCATTCCCATCAGCAGTGAATGAATGAATATTCTTGTTACTCCGTATACTTGCCAACATCTGGCGGTGTCACTGTTTTGAATTTTAGTTATTCTAAGAGATATTTAGTGGTATCTCATTGTTATTTTAATTTGCAATTCCCTATTGACATGAATCTGAAGCAGGCTCCAGCCTCTGAGCTGTCAGCACAGAGCCGTATGCAGGGCTCAACCTCATGAATTGTGAGATCATGACCTGAGCAGAAATTAGACACTTAACCAACTGAGCCACCTAGGCGCCCATTTTTTTTTCCAAATCTTAACGTTATTTATTTTTCAAAATGACCAAGAGCCTTTAACAGGTAGATTTGTTTTATAACTGCCGATTTATAAACTGACATTTATAAAATAAAATTTTATTTATTGTTTAATTTACATCCAAGTTAGCATATAGCAATTCAGGAGTAGATGATTTCAACAGTGATTTCAGGAGTAGATTCCCTAATGCCCCTTACCCATTTAGCCCATCACCCTCCCACAACCCCTTCAGTAACCCTCTGTTCTCTATATTTAATAGTCTCTCTTGTTTTTGTCCCCCTCCCTGTTTTTATATTCTTTTTGCTTCCCTTCCCTTATTTTCATCTGTTTAGTATCTTAAATTCCTCATATGAGTGAATTCATATAATATTTGTCTTTCTCTGACTAATTTTGCTTAGCATAATACCCTCCAGTTCTATCCGGGTAGTTGCAAATGGCAAGATTTCATTCTTTTTGATTGTTGTGTAATACTCTATTGTGTGTGTGTGTGGATACACACATACATACATACCACATCTTCTTTATCCATTCATCCATCAGTGAACATTTGGGCTCTTTCCATACTTTGGTTATTGTCAATAGCACTGCTATAAACATTTGGGGGCATGTGCCCCTTTGAAACGACACACCTGTATCCCTTAGGTAAAGACCTAGTAGTGCAATTGCTGGGTCATAGGGTAGTTCTATTTTTAATTTTTTGAGGAACCTCCATACTGTTTTCCAGAGCGGCTGTACCAGTTTGCATTCCCACCAGCAGGGCAAAAGAGATCCTCTTTCTCCGCATCCTCACCAACCTCTGTTGTTGCCTGAGTTGTTAATGTTAGCCATTCTGACAGGTGTGAGGTGGTATCTCATTGTGGTTTTGATTTGTATTTCCCTGATGATGAGTGATGTTGAGCATTTTTTCATGTGTCTGTTCACCACCAGATATATCTTTTAAAACATTTTCTTCCAGTCTGTGGGTTGTCTTCTCATTTTTTGACAGTGTCTTTTGCAGAGCAGAAGTTTTCAATAAAGCCCATGAATTATTTGTTTCATAGAATAAATTTATGAATTATTTATTCCATAGATGATGCATTTGGTTGTATTTTTTAACTGATAAATTTCAAGAATTTTTTTATATATTCAAGACACTAGTCATTTGTCAGATATGTGGTTTGTAGATATCTTCTCCCACTCTTGTAACTATATAAAGCAAACTTTTCTAATTTTAATTAAGGCCACTTTATCCAGTTTTCATTTAGGAGTCATGGTTTTGGTGTCAAATCTAAGAACTCATCAGAGATCCTGGAGATTATCCTATTTTTTTTTCCCTAAAAGTATATGTAGTTTCATACTGTACATCAAAGACTGATACATTTTGAACTAGTTTCTATATAAGGTATAAGACCCAGATAAAGTCTTTTCTTCTCTTTTTTTGTCCATAATGCCCAATTGTTCCAGCACCATTTGTTGAAAAGGCTATCTTTCCTCAATTGAATTTCTTTTTCAATTTTCTCTACAGTCAAGCATATTTTTTAGTCTATTTCTGAATTGTTTATTTTGTACTATTATTCTGTATATCTGTCTTCCCATCTGTATCACACAGCCTTGATTTACCATAGCTCTAAAATAAGTTTTAAACCAGGTAGAGTAATTCTTCAGACTTTATTCTTCTTTTCCAAAAAAAAAAAAAAAAAAAAAAGTTAAGTTTAAATCCTTTGACTTTCTTTATAAATTTTGCAATAATTTTGTCTATAGCTACAAAAAGTCTTGCTGGAATTTTGTAAAGACTTGCATTAAACCTACATATAAATTTGATGATAACTGACATCTTTATTATGTTGAGTCTTGCAATCCATGAACCTAATATGTTTCTCCATTTTTAGATTATTATTTCTTTCATCAGTATTTTGTAGTTTTTGACATACCAGTACTGTACATGTTTTGATAGATTTATGCCTAAGTATCTAATATATTAAGTGATTATAAATGGCATTGGAGTTTTAGTTTTTGTATTTACATGTTCATTGCTAGTATATAGAGATGATCATAATATTTCATCTTTCTCTTGTAACCTGTGACATTGATGAACTTCCTTAGTTGTTCTAGTTCTTTTGTAGAATCCTTGGGCTATACTATGCAGATAGTCATGTCATCTGCAAATAGAGACAGCTTTATTTCTTCCTTTTATATTTGTATGTCTTTTATTTCCTTTTCTTGCCTTATTACACTGAATAGAACTGCCAGCACGGTGTTGAATAAGAGTCATCAGAGCAGAAATCCTTGCCTTGTTCCAGATCTTAGAGGAAAAACATTCAGTTTTTTATCGTTACCTGTGATGTTACATGTGGTTTTTGTAACATTCTTTATCAAATGGAGAATGTTCCCCTCTCCTTATTTTTTTTTGAGAGATTTTATCATGAATGGGTGTGGAATTTTATCAAATTCTCTTTCTACATTAGTTGATATGATCATGTGATTTGTCTCCTTTAGTCTGTTAATGTGGTGGTAAGTAGATTGATTTGTGAAGAGTGCACCAACTTTGTATCCTTGAAATAAATACCATTGGTTATGTGTACATACATTTTTATATGTTGCTGAATTCTATGTGATAATGTTTTGTTAAAGATTTTTGTGTGTATATTCACAAGAGGATATACACTGCTCTGCAGTGTTTTTTTAAATATGAAATTTATTGTCAAATTGGTTTCCATATGACACCCAGTGCTCATCCCAACAAGTGCCCTCCTCAATGCCCATCATCCACTTTCTGCTCTCCTCCACCCCTCCCCATCAACCCTCAGTTTGTTCTCTGTATTTAAGAGTATTTTATGGTTTGCCTCCCTCCCTGTCTGTCACTTTTCCCCCCTTCCCTTCCCCCATGGTCTTCTGTTAAGTTTCTCAAGATCCACATATGAGTGAAAACATATGGTATCTGTCTTTCTCTGACTGACTTATTTCACTTAGCATAATATCCTCCAGTTCTATCCACATTGCTGCAAATGGCAAGATTTCATTCTTTCTCATTGCCAAGTAGTATTCCATTGTATATATAAACCACATCTTCTTTATTCATTCGTCAGTTGATGGACATTTAGGCTCTTTCCATAATTTGGCTATTGTTGAAAGTGCTGCTATAAACATTGGAGTACAAGTGCCCCTATGCATCAGCACTTCTGTATCCCTTGGGTAAATTCCTAGCAGTGCTATTGCTAGGTCATTGAGTAGTTCTACTTTTACTTTTTTGAGGAACCTCCACACTATTTTCCAGAGTGGCTGCATTAGCTTGCATTCCCACCAACAGTGCAAGAGGGTTCTCATTTCTCCACATCCTTGCCAGCATCTATAATCTGATTTGTTCATTTTAGCCACTCTGACCGGTGTGAGGTGGTATCTCACTGTGACTTTGATTTGTATTTCCCTGATGATAAGTGACATTGAGCATTGTTTCATGTGTCTGTTGGCCATCTGGATGTCTTCTTTGGAAAAGTGTCTATTCATTTCTTATGCCCATTTCTTCACTGGATTATTTGCTTTTCAGGTGTGGCGTTGGTGAGTTCTTTATAGATTTTGGATACTAGCCCTTTATCTGATGCGTCATTTGCAAATATCTTTTCCCGTTCCATTGGTTGCCTTTTAGTTTTGTTGATTGTTTCCTTTGCAGTGCAGAAGCTTTTTATCTTGATGAGGTCCCAATAGTTCATTTTTGCTTTTAATTCCCTTACCTTTGGAGATGTGTCGAGTAAGAAATTGCTACAGCTGAGGTCAAAGAGGTTTTTTTCCTGATTTCTCCTCTAGGGTTTTGATGGTTTCCTGTCTCACATTCAGGTCTTTCATCTATTTTGTGTTTATTTTTGTGTATGACGTAAGAAAGTGTCTAGTTTCATTCTTCTGCATGTTGCTGTCCAGTTCTCCCAGCACCATTTGTTAAAGAGACTGTCTTTTTTTTCATTGGATACTCTTTCCTGCTTTGTCAAAGATTAGTTGGCCATATATTTGTGGGTACAATTCAGGGTTCTCTATTCCATTCGTCTATGTGTGTGTTTTTGTGCCAATACCATATTGTCTTGATGATTACAGTTTTGTAGTAGAGGCTAAAGTCTGGGATTGTGATGGCTCCCTCTTTGATTTTCTTCTTCAATATTACTTTGGTTATTCAGGGTCTTCTGTGGTTCCATACAAATTTTAGGATTGCTTGTTCTACCTTTGAGAAGAATGCTGATGCAATTTTGATTGGGACTGCATTCAATGTATAGGTTGCTTTGGGTAGTATTGACATTTTAACAATATTTATTCTTCCAATCCATGAACATGGAATGTTTTTCCATTTCTTTGTATTTTCAATGTCCTTCATAAGCTTTCTATAGTTTTCAGCATATAGATCTTTTACATCTTTGGTTAGGTTTATTCCTAGGTATTTTAGGGTTCTTGGTGCAATTGTAAGTGGGATCAGTTTCTTTATTTCTCTTTCTGTTGCTTCATTATTGGTGTATAAAATGCAACCGATTTCTGTTACATTGATTTTGTACCTTTCGACTTTGCTGAATTCATGTATCAGTTCTAGCAGAGTTTTCGTGGGGTCTTTTGGGTTTTCCATGTAGAGTATCATGTCGTCTGAAAAAAGTGAAAGTTTGACTTCTTTGCCAATTTTGATGCGTTTTATTTCATTTTGTTGTCTGATTACTGATGTAAGGACTTCCAACACTGTGTTAAACAACAGTGTTGAGAGTGGACATCCTTGTCATGTTCCTGATCTCAGTGGGAAAGCTCTCAGTTTTTCCCCATTGAGGATGATATTAGCTGTGGGATTTTCATAAATAGCTTTTATGATGTTTAAGTATGTTCCTTCTATCCCGATTTTCTTGAGGGTTTTTATTAAGAAAGAATACTGTATTTTGTCTAATGCTTTTTCTGCATCTATTGACAGGATCATATGGTTCTTATCCTTTTTTTTTTTTATTAATGTGATGTATCACATTGATTGATTTGCAAATATTGAACCAGCCCTGCAGCCCAGGAATGAATCCCACTTGATCATGATGGATAAGTCTTTTTATATGCTGTTGAATTCGATTTGCTAGTGTCTTGTTGAGAATTTTTGCATCCATATTCATCAGGGATATTGGCCTGTACTTCTCCTTTTTTGTTGGGTCTCTGTCTGGTTTGGGAATCAAAGTAATGCTGGCTTCATAGAATGATTCCAGAAGTTTTCTTTCCATTTCTATATTTTGGAACAGCTTGAGAAGGATAGGTATTAACTCTGCTTTAAATGTCTGGTAGAATTCTCCAGGGAAACCATCTGGTCCAGAACTCTTATTTGTTGAGAGATTTTTGATAACCGATTCAATTTCTTCACTAGTTATGGGCCTATTCAAATTTTCTATTTCTTCCGTTTGAGTTTTGGTAGTGTGTGGGCGTTTAGGAATTTGTCCATTTCTTCCAGGTTGTCCAATTTGTCAGCATATAATTCTTCATAGTTTTCCTGATAATTGCTTGTATTTGAGGGATTAGTTGTAATCCATTTTAATTCGTGATTTTATCTATTTGGGTCCTCCCTCTTTTCTTTTGAGAAGCCTGGCTAGAGGTCTTGTTTATTTTTTATATATCAATTTTGTTTGTTTTTTCAAAAAACAAACTCTTGGTTTCATTGATCTGGTCAATTTTTTTTTTTTTTTAGATTCTATATTGTTTATTTCTGCTCTGATCTTTATTATGTCTCTTCTTCTGCCAGGTTTGGGGTGTCTTTACTGTTCTGTTAGGTGTTGTTAGTTCCTTTAGGTGTGTTGTTAGATTATATATTTGGGATTTTTCTTGTTTCTTGAGATAGGCCTGGATTGCAATGTATTTTCCTCTTAAGACTGCCGTTGCTGCATCCCAGAGGTTTTGGATTGTTGTGTTTTCATTTTCATTTGTTTCCATATAATTTTTAAATTTATTCTCTAATTGCCTGGTTGACCCATTCGTTCTTTAGTAGGATGTTCTTTAACCTCCATGCTTTTGGAGGTTTTCCAGACTTTTTCCTGTGGTTGATTTCAAGTTTCATAGCATAGTGATCTGAAAGTGTGCATGGTATCATCTCAATTCTTTTATCAATATGAGAGCTGTTTTGTGACCCCAGTATGTGATCTGTCTTGGAGAATGTTCCATGTGCACTCAAGAAGAAAGTATATTCTGCTGCTTTAGGATGTAGAGTTCTAAATATATCTGTCAAGTCCATCTGGTCCATTGTATCATTCAGGGCCATTGTTTCTTTACTGATTTTTCTGTCTAGATGATTTGTCCATTGTTGTAAGTGGAGTATTAAAGTCGCCTGCAATTACCACATTCTTACCAATAAGACTGCTTATGTTCATGATTGTTTTATGTATGTGGGTGCTTCTGACTGAATTCGGTCCATAGACATTTATAATTGTTAGCTCTTCCTGATGGATAGACCCTGTAATTATTATATAATGCTCTTCTTCCTCTCTTGTTACAGCCTTTAATTTAAAGTCTAGTTTGTCTGATATAAGTATGGCTACTCCAGCCTTCTTTTGACTTCCAGTAGCATGATAGATAGTTCTCCATCCCCTCACTTTCAATCTGAAGGTGTCCTCAGGTCTAAAATGAATCTCTTGTAGACAGCAAATAGATGGGTCTTGTGTTTTTTTTTTTTCTTTTTTATCCATTCTGATACCCTATGTCTTTTGATTGGAACATTTAGTCCATTTACATTCAGTGTTATTATTGAAAGATACAGGTTTAGAGTCATTGTGTTATTTGTAAGTTTCATGCTTATAGTGATGTCTCTGGTACTTTGTGGTCCTTGGAACATTTCACTCACAGAGTCCCCCTTAGGATCTCTTCTAGAGCTGGTTTAGTGGTGATGAATTCCTTCAGTTGTTTGTTTTGGAAAACCTTTCTCTCTCCTTCTATTCTGAATGACAGACTTGCTGGATAAAGGATTCTTGGCTGCATATTTTTCCTGTTCATCACATTGAAGATTTCCTGCTTTTGTTTTCTGGCATGGCCAAGTTTCAGTATATAGGTCTGCTCCTCCCCTTATGTGACCACCTTTGTATGTTAAGGTCTGTTTATCTCTAGCTACTTTCAGAATTCTCTCTTTATCTTTGTATTTTTCCAGTTTCTCTATGATATGTCATGCAGAAGGCTGTGAACTCCACTTTCTTTATAGTTATAAGGGATACTCAATTGTCTTTTATAATTGATGAATTGTGTTTTTGTTTTTTTGAAGAATTAGTTTATTTTATCTAAGTCGTCGAATTTATGTGTGTAAAGTTATTCATGGTGTTCCTTTATTATCTTTTTGATGTCTGCAGGTCTATAATGATACCTCATTACAGGTAACTCAAATCTTTACTCTTTTTATCTTTGTCAGTCTTGTTAGAGGCTTGTCAATTTTGTTGATCTTTTCGAAGAACATTTCTTTGTTTAATTGGTTTTCTTTCTTTCTTGTTTATTTCCAATTTCATGGATTCCTGCTTCAAACTTTATTATTTACCTCCTCGTACTTGCTTTGGGTTTACTTTTCTCTTGTTTAGTCCTTAAGCAAAATCTTAGATTATTAATTTGAGACTTTCCCTTTTTTCTAATGTATGCATTAAGTGATATGTATTTCCCTCTTGTACTCTTTCAGCTGTGTCCCACACATTTTGTTACAGTGTATTTTTGTTTTCATTCAGTTCAATGTATTTTCTTTATTTCCGCTGAGAATTGTTTGATCTATAGTTTATTTAGAAATATGTTGTTTAGTTTTAAGTTTTGGGAGATTTTCCAGTTAGCTTTTTGTTACTGATTTCTAGTTTGATTGCATTGTTGTTAGAGAATATATTTTTATGATTTCAATTCTTTTAAATTTGTTGAGGTTTGTTTGATATCTCAGGATGTGATTTTGGCATATGTTCCATGGGTGCTTAAAAATAATGTGCAATCTGTGTTGGGTAGGAATGCTTTAAAAATATGGATTATATCCTGGTGGTTGGTAGTGTTTTTTAGTTCTATAATTTCTATGTCTAGTTATTCTATCAATTGTTGGGACAGAGATTTTGAAATCTCCAACTATAATTGTGTGGTCTACTTCTTTCAGCTGTTTAACTTTGACATCATCAGAATCTTATTTTTTGGTTTAGGAACATTTTGGATTGCTAGGTCTTCTTGGTGGATTGATCTTTTTATCATTATGTAATGTTCTTCTCTGGCCCTGCTAATCTCCTTTGCACTGCAGTCTACTTTGTTAAGCCACTCTGCTATCATTTAATTAATATTTGTATAATATACATTTTTCCAGTATTTCATTTTCACTCTGCCTATATCATTATATAAACTGAAATAAATTTTTGTTGGTGGCATATAGTTAGGTCATGTTTTTTTCAGTCCTCACAGCTAATTTCTGTCTTTTAATTGATTCATTTAGATAATTTCCACTTAATGTAATTATTGGTATGTTAGGACTTATGTCAACAACTTAATTTTTGTCTTATGTTTTTCATTTTACCATTTTCTTTCTCTTGCCTTTCTGCAAGTTATTTGAACATGTTTTATAATTCCATTTTGATTTATCTATAGGGTCTTTGAGTGTATCTGTATGGCTTTTTAGTTGTCCTATGTAATATGTTGTGTATAAATAACTTAACAGTCTACTGATGTCATCAATATGCCAGTTCAAATGAAATATAAAACACTTCACCTCCCTTACGTCTTTTCTATATACTTTTTTTCTCTATATATTTAGAAACACATCAGAGAGTGTTACAAATTTTGTTTCAAACACCAAACCATTGAGTTTAGAGAACTCAATAAGAAAAGCCTATTTATAAAACCATATTTTTGCATACCAGGTTTTTTCTTTCTTCCTGATGATCCAGAGATCTTTGTTTCCTTTTGATTAGAGAATTGTCTTTAGCCACATATTTTTACATTAGGTCTCCTGGTGACAAATTCTCTAAGTTTTCCTTAATTTGAGAATGCCTTGGTTTCTTCCTTCATTTCTGAAATACATTTTTGCTGGGTATAAGATTTGGGTTGATGATACTTTCCTTTCAAAAGTTAGAAAATATTTGTAATTTCCTTCTGGCCACATGGTTTCTAGTGAGAAATGTATTGTTTATCTAATTGGATTTTCCCCTGTAAGTAAGGTTTTCCTCTGGCTGTTTTCAATAAATTTTTTTTGTCTTTAGTTTTTAGAAATTTAATATTAATGCATTATGGCATGCATTTCTGTGTCTGTTTCCTGTTTGTGGTTTGCTTAGCTTTTGAACTGCATTTCTACCATATTTGGGACGTTTGAACCATTGTTTCTTTGAGTACTTTTTTAACTCCACCTTGTTTTTCTCCTCCTTTGGGATTCTGATAACTTATATATTAGGTCTGTTATTAGCGTTCCACAGATCACTGAAAGTTTTTCTTTTATTTCCATTTTGCTTTCTTTGTCATTCAGGTTAGTTAATTTTTATTGTTGTATCATCTCATTTGCTGATTCTTTCCTCTGTCCCTCCATTTGATTGTTGAGTTTATCAACTGAGCTTTGTATTTTGGTTATTATCTTTTTTGTTTCTAATATTTCAGTTTGGTTCTTCTTTGTCTCTGTCACATTTCAGAGACTTTTATTTTAAGAGAGAGAGGGAAAGCACTGAGTGTGCAAGTGGGGAATGGGCAGAGGGAGAGGGAGAATCTCAATCAGGCTCCACACCCAGCACAAAGCCTGATGTAGGGTTTGATCCCATGACCATGAGATCATGAGCTGAACTGAAACCAAGAGTTAGATGCTTAACCAACTGAGCTACCCAGGTGCCCCTACATTTCTGAGATTTTTAAAATTTATTTAAAGATTTTGTATTTTTTGTCACTTGTTTCCAGAATTTTTGCATTTGCTGTCAAAGCATTTTTATCATGGCTACTTGGAAATACCTGATAATAATTCTAACATCTCTTTCACCTTGGTGTTGTCACCTGTTGATTGTGTTTTTTCATTAAATGTGAGACTTTCCCAGTTCTTGGTATTATGATTTTTTTTAAATTTTTTTAATGTTTATTTATTTTTGAGAGAGAGAGAAGACAGAGTGCAAGGCAAGGAGGGGCAGAGAGACAGGGAAACACAGAATCAGAAGCAGGCTCCAGGCTCTGAGCTTTCAGCACAGAGCCTGATGCGGGGCTAGAACCCACGAACTCATGGGATGTGGAGTTGAGAAGGAATTTTAGGTCAGATCATGACCTGAGCTGAAGTCAGACACTTAATGACTGAACCACCCAGGCACCCCTGAACAAATGTACATGTTTTAAGATAAAATGAAATATTAGAATTTAAGGGTAACTACCTTAAATCATTTGTTTGTTTTTTCAACATAATACTTAATTTTATTTTATTTTTTAATTTACATCCAAATTAGTTAGCATATAGTGCAACAATGATTTCAGGAGTAGATTCCTTAATGCCCTTTACCCATTTAGCCCATCCCTCCTCCCATAACCCCTCCAGCAACCCTCAGTTTGTTCTCCATATTTATGAGTCTCTTCTGTTTTGTCCCCCTCCCTGTTTTTATATTATTTTTATTTCCCTTCCCTTATGTTCATCTGTTTTGTCTCTTAAAGCCCTCATATGAGAGAAGTCATATGATTTTTGTCTTTCTCTGACTGACTAATTTCACTTAGCATAATACCCTCCAGTTCCATCCACATAGTTACAAATGGCAAGATTTCATTCTTTTTGATTGCCGAGTAATACTCCATTGTATATATATATATATACATACACCCCATCTTCTTTATCCATTCATCCATTGATGGACATTTGGTCTCTTTACACACTTTGGCTATTGTTGATAGTGCTGCTATAAACATGGGGGTTCATGTGTCCCTTTGAAACAGCACACCTGTATCCCTTGGATAAATACTAGTAGTGCAATTTCTGGGTCATAGGGTAGTTCTATTTTTAATTTTTGAGGAACGTCCATACTGTTTTCCAGAGCAGCTGCACCAGCTTGCATTCCCAAGTATTATGATTTTTTAAAATTGAAACATGGACATTTAATATGATATGACACTATGGATCTTCTTTAAACCTACTATTATAATTGGCTTCCTCTGATACCACCTGGTAGAGAATGGGGTGCCACTGCCTCATCATTGTCAAGTGTAGGTAGAAATCTAGATTCCCCATTCAGTCTCCATTGGTGCCCAATGGGGTATTCCTGGATAATGCTGTATGGTAGGAGTTCTGGTTCCCACATGGTGTCCACAGAGAAAACTCTGGGGTGGCCTTGTTAACAGTAAGAAATGGTGAAAGTCCAAGCTCTTCACTGGCCTCCTCTGATACTACCCAAGCAGGGAGGGGAAGGAGTGCCTTGTTGCTTCCCACTAGGGTTGGAAGTTCATGTTTCCCACATGATCGCCACTGATACCACCTGGGCTTCATTACTAGCTTGTGGGAAAGAAAGTCCTGGATCACTGCTTGGTCTTTTCTTACAACAGTCCAACAGGAGTGTTGCAGTACTTCAGAATAGCTTTCGGAGGGTTGAAGTCAAGGTTCCTCACTTGGACTACGTTGGCATAGTTGGGGGTGGAGCCATAAGTTTCTCTAGGGTGTTTAGCTGGAGTAGAGTGGTTATTGTCTGTCTTGGTAGGCTTCTATACTGTTATTTTGGCAGGTGAGAGCAGGCGTATAGTGAGGCTTTTTTTTTTTTTTTTTTTTTTTGCCTGTTCCTATTGCTGTTTCTGGGTTGCAGGAAAACCAAGGCTCTCAGCACTATGCCATATCAATTTGGATGCTTTTCATTTCTTTTTATTGTCTGATTGCTGTGGCTAGGACTTCCAGTACTGTGTTGAATAAAAGTGGTGAGAGTTGGTATCCTTGTCTTATTTCTGATCTTAGAAGAACAGCTTTCACAATAGAGTATGATGTTATCTGTTTGTCACTTATGGCTATTATTATGTTGAAATATGTTGCCTCTATACCCACCTTGTTGAGTGTTTTTATCATGGATGGGTGTTGAATTGTGTCAAATGCTCTTCCTGATCTATTGAGATGATCATGATTTTTATCCTCCATTTGTTTACATAGTGTATCATGTTGATTGCTTTATAGATATTGAACCATCCTAGTATCCCTGGAATGAATGCCACTTGATTGTGGTGTGTGATCCTTTTAAAGTATTTTAAAGTATTGTTGAATTTTATCTGCAAATATTTTGTTGAAGATTTTTCCATTTATATTCAAATGGGATGTTGGCTGGTAATTCTTTTTCTTTCTTTCTTTCTTTCTTTCTTTCTTTCTTTCTTTCTTTCTTTCTTTTTTGTAGTGTCTTCATCTGGTTTTCATATCAGGGTGATGTTGGCCACATAAAATGAATTTGGAAGCACTTCTTCCTCTCAAATTTTTAAATATTTTGAGAAGGGTAGATATTAACTCTTATTTAAATGTTTGGTAGAATTCACCTGTGAAGAATTCACCAGGATCACTTATCTGGTCCTGGGCTTTATTTACTTATTTATTTATTTATTTATTTATTTATTTATTTATTTATTTGGAGTTTTTAAATTACTAGTTCAATTTCATAACTAGTAATTGGTCTGTTCACATTTTCCATTTCTTCCTGATTCAGTCTTCGATGGTTGTATGTTTTTAGGAATTTGTCCATTTCTTCTAGGCTGTCCAGTTTGTTGGCCTATAATTGTTCATTTTAATCTATTATAATTTTGTAGTCTATTATGTATTTTTGTGGTGCTCACTGTTACTTCTCCTTTCATTTGGATTTTTTTGAGTCTTCTTTTTTCATGATGAGCTGGCCAAAGGTTTACCCATTTTGTTTCTTTTCAAAGAACTAGTTCTTAGGTGCATCCTAAGTTTTTTGGTCTCTATTTCATTTATTTTTGCTCTGATCTTTATTATTTTCTTTTTTCCTTCTAACTTTGGGCTTTGTTTGTTCTTTTTCTAGTTCCTTTGGATAAGGTAAGATAGTTTATTTGAGATTTTTCTTGTTTCTTGATGTAGACCTGTATTGCTATCAACTTTCCTCTTAGAACTGCTTTTGCTGTGTCTCTTAGATATTGGAACATTGTCTTTCCATTTTCATTTGTCTCAAGGTATCTTTTGATTTCCTCTTTGATATTTTTGTTGAATCATTGGTTGTTTATTGTTTAGGCTTTATGTGTTTGTATTTTTTTCAATTTTTTTTCTTGTAATTGATCTTTAGTTCCATACCATTGTGGTCGGAAAAGATGCTTCAACCTTCTTGAATTTATTGAGACATTTTTTATTTTGTAACTGGAGTGTTAAAATTTCCTACTATGATTGTATTACTGTCAATTTCTCCTTTTATGTCTCTTAATATTTGCTTTATGTATTTAGGTGCCCCATGATGGGTGCATAGGTATTTACAATTCTTGTATTTCTTGTTTGATTGATACCTTTATCTCTATGTATCATCGTTCTTTGTCTTGCCACAGTCTTTGTTTTAAAGTCTGTTTTGTCTGAATCAGTATTGTTATCCCAGCTTTCTTTTTTATTTCCATTTGCATATAATATATTTTTTCATCCCTTCACTTTCAGTCTGTGTTTATTTTTAGGTCTGAAGTTAGTCTCTTATAGGCAGCATACATATGGGTCTTTTTTTTTTTTAATATGTTCGGTCACCCTATGTCTTTGATTGGAGCATTTATTTAATGGGTATGTAAAGTAATTACTGATAGGCCTGTACTTATTGCAATTTTTTAAATTGTTTTCTGGTTGTTTTTGTAGTTCCTCTTCTGGAGCTGTCTTCCTATGTAATTTGATGACTTTTTTTATTGCTATGTTTGGATTCCTTTCTCTTTATTTTTTTGTGTATCTATTATAGGTTTTGGTATGTGGTTTCCATGAGGTTCATATGCAACAACTTACGTACATAGCAGTTTATATTATATTAAGTTGCTAATCACTTAAGTTTGAACATATTCTTTTTTTTTTTTTTAATTTTTTTTTTTCAACGTTTATTTATTTTTGGGACAGAGAAAGACAGAGCATGAGCGGGGAAGGGGCAGAGAGAGAGGGAGACACAGAATCGGAAACAGGCTCCAGGCTCTGAGCCATCAGCCCAGAGCCCGACGCGGGGCTCGAACTCCGGGACCGCGAGATCGTGACGGGGCTGAAGTCGGACGCTTAACCGAGTGCGCCACCCAGGCGCCCCATGTTTGAATATATTCTAAAAGCAGTATGTTTTTGCTTTCCACCCTGTTTTGTTTTGATGTCATATTTTACTTTTTTCTTTGTTTTGTGTATCCCTTAACTCATTATTGTATATATAGTTGATTTTACTACTTTTGTCTTTTTATACTCATAGTAGCTTTATAAGTAGTTAATTCATTTACCGTTACTGTAGGTTTACTTTTACCAGTGAGCTGTTTTTTCTTTCAAAATTTTCTTATTTCTAGTTATGGCCTTTTTTTCCACTTAAAGAAGTCACTTTAACATTTCTAGTAAACTCATTTTAGTGGTGATGAATTCCTTTACCTTTTATTTTGTTGAGGAAACTATCTCTCCTTGAATTCTGAATGATAATCTTGTCAAGAAGAGTATTCTTGACTGTAGGTTTTTTTTTTTTCTTTCAGCACTTTGAATAAATAATGTCACTCCCTTCAGGCCTACAGACTTCCTGTTGAAAATCAGCTGATTGCTGATAGCAATATGTAAGTGTTGTTTCTCTTTTGCTGCTTTTGAGATTCTTTCTTTAATTTTTGACATTTTGGTTATTTGTGTTTTGGTGTGGACCTCTTTGTTTTCATCTTGTTTGGGGCTTTTATTCCTGGACATGGATGTCTGTTTCCTTTCCAAGATTAGGGAGGTTTTCAGCTATTATTTCCTCAAGTAAGTTTTCTGCCCCTTTCTTTCTCTCTTCTTCTTCTGGGACTCCTATAATGGAAATGATAGCCCACTTGATATTCTAGAGGTCTCTTAAGCTATCCTCATTTTTTTAAATTCATTTTTCTTTTATCTTTCTGCTTGGCTGATTTCCATTACCCTATCTTCCAGATTGCAGATCCTCCTACTGCATCTAATCTGCTTTTGGTTTCCTGTAGTGTATTTTTCATTTCAGTTATTGTATTCTTTTGTTCTGATTGGTACTTTTTATATTATCTCTTTATTAAAGTTCTCACTATGTTTATTCTTCTCCTGAGTTTGGTGAGCATCTTTATGACCATTACTTTGAACTCTTTATCAGGTCTATTGCTTATCTCTGTTTCATTTAATTCTTTTTCAGGGGGGCGCCTGGGTGGCTCAGTTGGTTAAGCATTTAATTCTTTTTCTGAAGTTTTGTCTTGTTCTTTCATTTGGAAGATATTCCTCTGTCTCCTCATTTGGCTGACTCTATGCATTTATTTCTATGTGTTAAGTAGGCCAGCTATGTCTCCTGGTCTTAAGTAAGTGGCCATATGTGGAAGGCATCCTGTGGGGCCCAGAAGCACAGTTTCCTCTAGTCAGCAAAACCAGGCCCTCCAGGGGTGTACTCTGTGTGTAGGCTATGTGTACCCTCCAGTTGTGGATGGGCCTCTACTGCTACAGGCACACTGATATGTGGGGCTGGACCCTAGACAGCTGGGTATGATTTCCAACCATGACTGTTGCAGGCACATGGTGTGGAGGACTGGATCCCCAACCCTACTCCAGGGAAGGAGACATTTTGGAGTGGCACATGTCCAGCCGAGGCTATCTGGTGTGTGTGGCAGGATGAGAGCCAGTTTGGGAAGGTGCTGGTCCTAGCTGAGGCCACCTGCTGAGTGCGGCATGTTAGGAACCACTTTGAGAAGGCACATACAAGAGTGGGAAAGTGGGGCATGACAAATCTGCAAGGGAACTGTAGGGCAGGGTGAGAGGTGCTAGCAAGGTAGATGGAAGGTGTCAGAACTAGTACCTGCCAGTATTGGGCCAATGAGACAGAATGAAGTCAAGAAAAATGGTACCAGCCAGTGTTTCCATTCCTGGAGAAGATTTCTACAGATTTCTTCCCCTCTCGAATATGCTGTAAAATTAGTCAATCAATCCCCTTCATGTATAGCCTAAGCACTTTTCAAACTGCTGTCTTTGTGCTGTGTCTCAAAGCAAGTGAGTTTGTGCATGGGCCCTTTAAGTATGGGGTCTCAGTTTTCTGTAGTCCTCCAGCTCTCCCAGAGTTAGCCCCACTGATTTTCAAAGCCAAACATTCTGGGGCTGGTCTTCTCGGTGAAGGTCCCCAGGGCAGGTGGTGTTCACTGTGGGGCTTGAAAAATCCCACTTGTGGGTTTCCATGATGAGATCCCAACCAGGTCTCTGCCCCTCTTACCCTTCACGATGTGTCTTTTTCTTTATATCTTTAGCTGTGGAAGAGCATTCTGCTAGTCTTCAGGTTCTCAGAGAGAGTTGCTCCGTATATAGCTGAAGCCTTGGTTTGTGGGGGAGGGGAAGGAGGAAGTGAGTTCAGAATCTACCTACTTTTCTATATGATCAGGATCTTCTCTTTGCCTTTTTATGGTTTGACTATGATATGTCTAGATGTAGATCTCTGAGTTAATCCCACTTGGAGTTTATTGAACTTGGATGTTCTTCATCAGATTTGGAACTTTTAAATATTTTTTTCCACTGCTTTCCCTTTTTCTATTCCTTCTGAGCCCCCCCCCCCTTTCTACACACGTTTGAATGCCTGATGGTATTTTACAGGACTCTAAAGCTCTGTTTATTTTTCTTTTTTCTATCCGTTCCTCAGATTGTACAATCTCAACCGACCTTCCCAGTTTGCTGATTCCTTCTGTCAGCTGAAGTCTGCTATTGACATCTTCTCATGAATTTTTCACTTCACCTATTGTATTTTTTGGTACTCTATAAATTTCTATTTTGTTCTTTTTTTATAATTTTATAATTTCTGTCTCTTTAGTGGTATTCTCTATTTGGTGAAATATTGTTCTTATACTTTAGTTCTTTAGATGTACTTTCCTTTAGTTCTTTGAATATATTTATGATAGTTTAAAATTTTTGTCTGGTAAATCTGATTTATGGACTTTGTCAGAGAGTTTATACTGCTTGCTTTTTGCATGTGTGTGGGAGGGAGGGGCTTATTTTTATATTACAATATTTTGTTGTTGAAAACTGAACATTTAAAATAACAAAATATAGAAACTCTGGAAATCAGATTGTCTACCCCCTCCCCAAGTATTGTTGTTGCTGCTCATTGTTGTTGCTACTTATTTATTTAGTGATTGTCCTCAACCAATTCTGTAAAAATCTATTTTTTCTTGCATATAGCAAATAAAATCTCTGTTTTTTATCTTAATGTTCAGCTAATGATTATACAGTGATTTCCTTAAATATCTTGAACTGGTAAGTCTCTATCCTTTTCTGATGGGGTGTATGTGTTGGGATAAATTATCAATGCTATAGCATTCAGGTTTTAACTATGCCTTTCCCTTCGCTTCCTGCTTGTGTAGAGCCTCAAGGTCAGACAGAGGTGAGAGGCTAGGTTACCTCAGGTCTTTCCTGAGTATGTGCGCACATGAACATGTCTTTCTAGAAGTCCAGCAATGTCAGAGCTTTTCAAAGTCCCCTATGAACATCCCATTTCCCAATTTTTCCTTTAGGAGATGTTTATAATTCTTAAGAGATTTTGTATTTACGTCTTCTACTGGCTCACCTTGTACTCACTTCTTAACCCTCTGCAACCTTACATTCATGCCCAGTACCTCATTAAAATTACTCAAGGTCACCAACAAGCTTCTTGCTGCCAGATGCAATGGACGGTTTCACAACCTAATCTGACTTGACCTTTCGCCAGCATTTGGTACTGCTGGCCACTTCTTCCTTTAAGTATTCCCTTCAGAGGCTTGAATGACATTGTACCCTCCTGATTCTCCTATTATTGCTGCTATCTCCTTGGGTCTCTTTTGAGATTCCTTCTCTTCTGTCTGTCCCTTAAATGCAACTCTCAAAATTCCATCCCCAGCTTACCTTTCTTGTCATTCTACATACTTTCTGGATCACTCTCCATACTTTGGATTCCCGTTTGCAAGGTGATGCCTCCCAGATCTATAATTCCAGCCTGGTTCTTTCTCCAGAGCTTCAGATCAATATATGCAACTGGTGCCTGGTCCCTACACAGATGCCTCAGACTTAACATATTAAAACTTGGATTCAGGTCCCCCAGACACGTTTGCTAGTAGCTACCCTCTCTCTTACCACCTACACCTAATAACACCATGATCTGATGATTCTCACTCCAGAATTCTTTTAGGATCAATCCACTTTGCTCTATTCCCATGGCTACCACCCTAGTTTGGGCCACCACCATCTCTCGCTAGCATTATTTTCCCCCATTGATTTTAAGGTATTAAAATCATTAGCAGAGTTTATGAAGGCCAGCATGATATGTCTCTTACTTATGTCTTCACTTTCATCTTGAGCCTCAACCCTCAAAATCTATGATCTAGTCATGCTATGCTTCTTCACTCTTCTTACTCCTGAACCTTTAAGCAGCCATCCCTCTCCTCTGGTTAAGTCTCTTGATTGTCTTCAGGTCTTGTCTTAGCTTATCGTCCTCTAAGAAACCTTTTCCAACTCTCCACATATAGATTACATGCTTGTATTATGTGCCATATTATATAGGACTGTCTGTTTAGCAGACCCTAGTTGGGCAAGATACAGAAGAAAGAAGTGATGGTTATTTGGAACTAAAGACCTGCTGGGGGTACATTATAAAGAGCCCAATAGAAAGAATCCAGACCTTGCTCTTTAAAATAAAATGTTACCAACATCTATTCAGTGGCAGTGACTAACATGGAAAAGAAACCACAGATTTTTGGCCAGTGTGTGAGTAACAAATTAGCAAGAGTACTGAAGGGGCCAGGACCTCAGGTGAAAGGCAGAAGGAGCCAGTCAGAGAACTGACTAGGAACTACAAAGTTCCAGGCACTTTGCTTTTTATTTAAGAATGTGGGGCAAATAAATCTCCCAGGTGTCCACAAGGTGCTGGATTTCTACAGTTACAATAATAAAAATCAAACCACAGATTCTATGCCCATATTTGTCCTTTTTACTAGATCTAATAGTCAAGCTAGATCTAATAGGACTTGTGCACAGAATGGTTATCTCTGAGCACCCAGCTGTCTCCTCCCACCAAGATCTTGCTGCTCATAGTGTGTGTCTGACTGGAGAACCACACCTTAGTCAGAAAATGACATTGTCTCTACAGAAGGGACTCTAGCCACCATTGTACTAGATGGCTGGTGTATAGTCCATTCATCACCCACTAAAGATGACCCCACTTAGAGATGATCTTAGCTTCTCTTAACTTGGAGATTAGAGATTATAAATTAGGATGACAAAAAATCTATTCAAATATGAGTAAGAAATCAGGAATTAAATTTGTATTATTTCACCTGTGGGTTGTGTGTGTGTGTGTGTGTGTGTGTGTGTGTGTGTGTGTATGTGCGTGTGTGTGTGTGTGTTTGAGAGGGCTTGAAAATACACATAAGAAATCAGCTTTTGGAAGTCATTCCCCAAGCAGTATATTTTATTTTAGACTGTTAAATTAACTTGATGCAAATATATGGTTGGGTGGTATACCAGATGACAAGAATAGAGGATATCATTTGTATAAGTGTCAGAATTCATGATCTACACCAACTTTTTCACTTGACTTAAAGAGCAGAAACCCACACATCGGGAGTATAACCAAAAAAATCTTTTCTTCATTGTGCTGCAGGCAAGCAGCCTGGAAGAATTCTTCAAAACCTCCAACTGTGAAGAAAGGTATTATCATGTCATTTGAGTCCTTGCCACTCTGCTTTGTAAGGCTTTGGCATTTCTTACTGTCTAATTTCTAACTGTCTAAGCAGGTCTTCCATTCTATGCCGAAGAAGCAATGTTTCCCTAGCTTCATTTTACAGGACAAGCCAAATATATAATCAGAGACAGGCTCTGGAGAACAGAGAATGGGGGTAGCAGGACTTTCCCCTTCTTGGATAGCTGTACCCCAATTGCCTATATGTAGATCAAAGTGCGGTCCCAGCACTGGCAACATCAACCTCACCTGGGCACATGGTAGAAATGCAAAGTCCCAGACCCTCCCCCTAGACTTTCTGAATCAGACATTCTGACACAGGGCCCAGAAATGTGTTCTAAAAGGCTCTCCAGGTAATTCTGATGCTACTACCATGGGGAACCACTCCCTTTACTAATCTCAGGCACCCCAGATCAAGGGCAGAAAACAGGACCTATGCTTGTCCAATTAGAGTAAATGTCAGGAATTTATCAGAAGCTCCCAGAAGACTCCTGTTCTTCCAGCTGTCTTGGAGTCAGTTTCCTGTACAGCTGGCTTATAATCCCAAATGGAGAACCTGTCTGAGAATGAAGCCAACACATGGAAGAAAGCCCAGCAAGCTGGGCCAAGCCCTGTGCCTCAAGGCAGAGAGAAACAGGTCCTGATAATGTTGCTGGAGTCCAGACATCAAGCATGACTTCAAGCCAGTTCTGCTGTGAGCTATCCAGATACAAAAGTGGATTACCTTTTTACTGAAGCCAGTTTGGCCCAGGTACCTTGACACTTAAGACTGAAGGAATTCTAAGGGATACAATATGCAAATGATATTCTGTGCCCGTCAGTGGAGATAAGCATTTTTTTAAAAGCCACTAAACTGATGAGAACTCCCTCTTAGTAGAGAACCTTGCCTCCTGAATTATGAAGAAAATTAAGGTCATTTGCACACTATTATCAGCATGGCCTTTCTCTTCTTCCACTCTGAGATGAGGAGGTGACTTCTCTGGAAGGCTCCTTCACCCCCTGTGTCCTTGATCCTCTACCTTCCCACATCTCCCAGGACCTTGCTCCTTAGGTCACTCCTTTTCCCTTCTAGAGCCTCTGCCTCTCCTTCCCTAAATCCTTATTGCCATCAGTCTATAAATATGCCTAAATCTCTCATCCTAAAGAATCTCTGTCTTGACACTGAGCTTTCTTGTGGTATGGTCCAGCCTCTTGACCACAATTCTCATTCAAACATTGCAAGTAAGTAATATAGATTTACTATTTTCATTGCCTCACCTCCCAGTGTGCTTCAATTTGACTTCTCACTTCACCACTTACCTGAAAATGTTTTCATTAGGATTACCAATGGCCACCCCATGCTGAGTCCAGTGGACATTATCCTGAGCTTTCTTGAGTTCTCTGTTGTATTTGACATCATTGGTCATTCTTTTCTTCCTGATATTCTTTACTTCCTTGGCTTCTATGATATCACTCTCTTCTAATTCTTTTCACACTTCCAGCTTCTCCTCTGTGTGTCTAGTAAAATTTGGTGTAACCTGAGATTCTGTCCTTAGTACATTGTTCCTCTCCTCTTTCTCTCCATGAAATATCTTAGGCATTCTCCTGTCTCAACTAGCACCAGTGTTCCATGGATTCCCAGAATCTGGTTACCTATCCCAGATATTTCCCTAAGCTTCAGACACATACATCCAACTACCTATTGGATATCATATTGATGTTCTATAGTCTTCTTACATTCAACATGTCCCCAACTGACCTAATAATAACCCCCAACCCCATCATGTCTTCATTTTGTATTTTCTACTTCAACTGGCAACACCACTACCAACCGAATCACTCATGTAAGAACTCCTCTTGGAGGAGCCAAGATGGCGGAACAGCATGGAAGTCTTTTGTGTGTCTCACGTCCATCATTACAGCCAGACCAATACTAAACCATCCTACACACCTAGAAAAGTGGAGGATTAACACAACAATCTGCACAACCTGAACCACAGAATTCAGCAGAAAGAGAAAAAATTCATTTTATTTTCAATTTTTATTAAAAATATTTTTTAAATTCTAATTACTATATTTTTAAATTTTGTGTAATTTTTTTCAAATTCTATTTTACTTCCATCATTTTATTTTAGTCTACTTCAGTGTATTCACCTTTTCAAATTTTCAAACTATTTCCTTTTTTTTTTCCCTTTTTCATTTCTTTTCTTTTTCTTGAATGAAGAAAGAGAAAACCTTCATTTTTTACTTTCAATTTCTATTAAAAATATTTTTCTTTAATTTTTTTACTATATTTTTTGCTTTTATGTAAATTTTTTCAAATTCTATTTTACTCCCATCATATTTTAGTCTACTATGGTGTATTCACTTTTTCAAATTCTCAAACGATTTCCTCTTTTTTCTCCCTCGCCTTTTTTTTCTATAATCTGTCAAACCACTTTCAACACCCAGACCAAAACACACCTAGGATCTAGCATCATTTATTTAATTTGTGTGTGTATGTGTGTATGTTTAATTTTTTAATTTTAATATTTTTTTAATTTTATTTTTTTCTTTTAATTTTTCTACCTCATTAATTCCTTTTCTCCCTTCAAAAAGACAAAATGAAGGAGTTCACCCCAAAAGAAAGAGCACAAAGAAACGACAGCCAGGAATTTAACCAACACAGATGCAAGCAAGATGTCTGAACCAGAATTTTCAAGTCACGATAATAAGAATACTAGCTGGAGTCAAAAATAGATTAGAATCCCTTTTTGCAGAGATGAAAGAAGTAAAAAATAGAATGAAATTAAAAATGTTATAACTGAGCTGCAATCACAGATGGATGCAGCAGTGGCAAGGATGTATGAGGCAAAACAGAGAATCAGTGATATAGAGGACAAACTTATAGAGAATAACAAAGCAGAAAAAAAGAGGGAGATTAAGGCAAAAGAGCACGATTTAAGACTTAGAGAAATCAGTGAATCATTAAAAAGGAACAACATCAGAATCATAGGGGTCCCAGAAGAGGAAGAGAGAGAAATAGGGGTAGACGGGTTATGTGAGGAAATCAAAGCGGGAAACTTTCCTAACCTGGGGAAAGACACAGACATCAAAATCCAGGAAGCACAGAAGACCCCCATTAGATTCAACAAAAACCGACCATCAACAAGGCATATCATAGTCAAATTCACAAAACACTCAGGTAAGGAGAGAATCATGAAAGCAGCAAGGGGAAAAAAAAAAGCCCCTAACCTACAAGGGAAGACAGATCAGGTTTGCAGCAGACATCCGCATAAACTTGGTAGGCCAGAAAGGAGTGGCAGGATATATTCAATGTGCTGAATCAGAAAAATATGCAGCCAAGAATTCTTTATCCAGCAAAGCTGTCATTCAAAATAGGAGGAGAGATAAAAAGGTTCCCAAACAAAAATGAGTTTGTGACCACTAAACCACCCCTGCATGAAATTTTAAGGGGACTCTCTGAGAGGAGAAAAGATGGAAAAAAAATTATACACACACACACACACACACACCCCAAAAGCAACAAAGATTAGAAAGGACCAGAGAACACCACCAGAAACTCCCAACTCTACAAGCATCATAATGGCAATAAATACATATCTTTCAGTACTCACTCTAAACGTCAATGGACTCCATGCTCCAATCAAAAGACATAGGGTAATAGAGTGGATAAGAAAACAAGATCCATCTCTATGCTGCTTACAAGAGACCCACTTCAGACCTAAAGACAACATCAGATTGAAAATAAGGGGACAGAGAACCATCTATCATGCTAATGGTCAACAAAAGAAAGCCAGCGTAGCCATACTTATATCAGACAATCTAGACTTTAAAATAAAGACTGTATCAAGAGATGCAGAAGGGCATTATATCATAATCGAGGGGTCTATCCACCAAGAAGACCTAGCAATTATAAACATTTTTGCGCCAAATGTGGTAGAACCCAAATATATAAATCAATCACAAACATAAAGCAACTCATCGATAGTAATACCATAAGAGTAGGAGACTTCAACACCCACTTACAGCAATGGACAGATCATCTAATCAAAAAAATCAACAAGGAACAATGGTTTTGAATGACACACTTGACCAGATGGACTTAACAGATATATTCAGAACATTTCATCCTAAAGCAGCAGAACATACATACTTCTCCAGTGCACATGGAACGTTCTCCAGAATAGACCACATACTGGGACACAAATCAGCCCTCAGTAAGTACAAAAAGATCGAGATCATACCATGCATATTTTCAGACCACAATGCTATGAAACTCGAAATCAACCACAAGAAAAAATTTGGAAAGGTAGCAAATACTTGGAGACTGAAGAACATCCTACTAAAGAATGAATGGGCTAACCAAGAAGTTAAAGAGGAAATTAAAAGGTATACGGAAGCCAATGAAAATGATAACACTACAACAACCCAAAACCTCTGGGACACAGCAAAGGCGGTCATAAGAGGAAAGTATATAGCAATCCAGTCCCTCCTAAAGAAGGAAGAAAGATCTTAGATATACAACCTAACCTTATGCTTTAAAAAGCGGGAAAAAGAACAGCAAATAAAACCCAAAACCAGAAGACAGGAAATAATAAAGATTAGAGCAGAAATTAATGCTATCAAAACCAAAACAAACAAACAAACCAGAACAGATCAATGAAACCAGAAGCTGGTGCTTTGAAAGAATTAACAAAATTGATAAACCACTAGCCAGCTTGATCAAAAAGAAAAAGGAAAGGACCCAAATAAATAAAATCAAGAATGAAAGAGGAGAGATCACAACCAACACAGCAGAAATAAAAACAATAATAAGAGAATATTATGAGCAATTATATGCCAATAAAATGGGCAATCTGGAAGAAATGGACAAAAATTCCTAGAAACATATACACTACCAACACTGAAACAGGAAGAAATAGAAAATTTGAACAGACCCATAACCAGTAAGGAAATTGAATTAGTAATCAAAAATATGCCAAAAAACAAGAGTCCAGGGCCAGATGGCTTTCCAGGGGAATTCTGCCAAACATTTAAGGAAGAGTTAACACCTATTTTCTGAAGGTGTTCCAAAAAATAGAAATGGAAGGAAAACTTGCAAACTCTTTCTATGAAGCCAGCCTTACCTTGATTCCAAAACCAGACAGAGACCCCACTAAAATGGAGAACTATAGACCACTTTCCCTGATGAACATGGATGCAAAAATCCTCAACAAGATATTAGCCAACTGGATCCAATAATACCCTAAAAAAATTATTCACCATGACCAAGTGGATTTATACCTGGGATGCAGGGCTGGTTCAATATCCACAAAACAATTAACGTGATTCATCACATCAATAAAAGAAAAGACAAGAACCATATGATCTTCTCAATAGATGCAGAGAAAGCATTTGACAAAATACAGCATCCTTTCTTGATAAACATCCTCAAGAAAATAGGGATAGAAGGAGCATACCTCGAGATCATAAAAGCCATATATGAACAATCCAATGCTAATATCCTCCTCAATGGGGAAAAACAGAGAGCTTTCCCCCTAAGGTCAGGAACAAGACAGGGATGTCCACTCTCACCACCGTTATTCAACATATAGTATTGGAAGTCTTAGCCTCTGCAATCAGACAACACAAAGAAATAAAAGGCATCCAAATCGGCCAGGAGGAAGTCAAACTTTCACTCTTTGCAGATGACACGATACTCTATATGGAAAACCCAAAAGATTCAACCAAAAAACTGAAAGAATGGATTCATGAATTCAGCAAAGTTGCAGGATATAAAATCAATGCACAGAAACCGGTTGCATTCCTGTACACCAACAATGAAGCAACAGAAAGAGAAATCAAGGAATCAATCCCATGTACAGTTGCACAAAAAACCATAAAATACCTAGGAATAAATTTAACCAAAGAGGTGAAAAATCTCTTTTGAAAACTATAGAAAAGCTTATGAAAGAAATTGAAAAAGACACAAAAAAAATGGAAAAAGATTCCGTGCTCCTGGATAGGAACAACAAATATTGTTAAAATGTTGATACTACCCAAAGTAATCTACATATTCAATGCAATCCCTATCAAAATAACACCAGCATTCTTCACAGAGCTAGAACAAATAATCCTAAAATTTGTATGGAACCAGAAAAGACCCCGAATAGCCAAAGCAACCTTGAAAAAGTAAACCAAAGTAGGAGGCATCACACTCCCAGACTTCAAGCTATACTACAAAGGTGTAATCATCAAGACAGTATGGTACTGGCACAAGAACAGACATTCAGATCAATGGAACAGAATAGAGAACCCAGAAATGGACCCACAAACGTATGGGCAACTCATCTTTGACAAAGCAGGAAAGAATATACAATGGAATAAAGACAGTCTCTTCAGCAAGTAGTGCTGGGAAAACTGGACAGCGACATGCAGAAGAATGAACCTGGACCACTTTCTTACACCATACACAAAAATAAACTCAAAATGGATGAAAGACCTCAATGTAAGACAGGAAGCCATCAAAATCGTTGGGGAGAAAGCAGGCAAAAACCTGTTTGATCTTGGCTGCAGCAACTTCTTACTCAACACGTCTCTGGAGGCAAGGAAAACAAAAGCAAAAATGAACTATTGGGACCTCATCAAAATAAAAATATTCTGCACAGTGAAGGAAACAATCAGCAAAACTAAAAGGCAACCGGCAGAATAGGAGAAGAAATTTGCAAATGACATATCAGATAAAGGGTTAGTATCCAAAATCTATAAAGAACTTCTCAAACTCAACACCCAAAAAACAATCCAATGAAGAAATGGGCAAAAAACATGAATAGACACTTCTCCAAAGTGGATGTCTATCCAGATGGCCAACCAACACATGAAAAAATGCTCCACATCACTCATCATCAGGGAAATACAAATCAAAACCACATTGAGATACCACCTTACACCTGTCAGAATGGCTAACATTAACAACTCAGGCAACAACAGATGTTGGCAAGGATGTGGAGAAAGAGGGTCTTTTTTGCATTGTTGGTGGGAATGCAAGCTGGTGCAGCCACTCTGGAAAATAGTATGGAGGTTCCTCAAAAAACTAAAAATAGAACTACCCTATGACCCAGAAATTACACTACTAGGCATTTATCCAAGGGATAGAGGTATGCTGTTTCACATGCACCCCCATGTTTATAGCAGCACTATCAACAATAGCCAGAGTATGGAAAGAGCCCAAATGTCCATCGAAGGATGAATGGATAAAGAAGATGTGGTATATATATACAATGGAGTATTACTCAGCAATCAAAAAGAATGAAATCTTGCCATTTGCAACTACGTGGATGGAACTGGAGGGTATTATGCTAAGTGAAATTAGTCAGAGAAAGACAAAAATCATATGACTTCCCTCATATAAGGACTTTAAGAGACAAAACAGATGAACATAAGGGAAGGGAAATAAAAATAATATAAAAACAGGGAGGGGGACAAAACAGAGGAGACTCATAAATATGGAGAACAAACTGAGGGTTACTGGAGGGGGTTTGAGAGGGGGGATAGGCTAAATGGGTAAGGAGCACTAAGGAATCTACTCCTGAAATCATTGTTGCACTATATGCTAACTAATTTGGATGTAAATTTTAAAAAATAAAAGATAAAATTAAAAAAAGTTATATAGGAATAATATATATAAAAAAACAAGAACAGAACGCATCTCTTCCCCCTGCTTGACCTCTAACTTCTAGTCAATCACACATCCTGCGGATCTTGCCTACCAAAGAGTTCTCTCCATCTCTATCACCTCTCTGTATTTAAACCATATTTAAGATGTTTGTCACTTCCCCATGTATTAGCTCTTTCTTTTCCTCTTCAAATTAAAGCTTCTTATAGGCCTCCAGAAGGCCTAATATGCAAACATGGCCAAGCAAAATTATACTGCCTCCTCTCATGATCAGATTCTTTTATTGCTTTCTCATTGTCAATAGCATCATTTCTCAAATTGTCAACCACGTAATATCTGCATCAGGCTCACCTAAGGTGTTTGTGACAATGCTAATTCTCATTGGTAATCAGAATCAGTGATTATACTGGTAATTTTACCCAACCATATTATCCAGCTGGTGCCTAGATGTTTTCCCACATGTACCTCAGTGATACAGACATAAAAATTTTGGAAGCTCTGGTCCATTTACACACCAGGACCCTCCTATTCCTAGCTCTTGCCTCTCCCATCTTATTTCTTTCTTACTATTCCTTGACTTTAGCTCCATGCTTTGCTAATCCTAAATGCCTGTATTATCCCATACTGTGTGCATCTCCTGTTTGATTTTCTCTTGTCTCTACTGAAACACTCAGCTTCCTCCCATCACTCTCTACCCCCTTTGCCTGGTTTTCTCCTATTTAACCACTGAGATTCACTTCAAATTTCCTCTTTTGCAGTAGTTTTTAGTGTTCTACCCTCCAATTCCTCTGCTTTTTTATATCTGGTCTCCTTCTTTGCAACAGGTTAGATCCCCTCTTGAGCTTCCACATGTATATCTCTATTATTGCTCTTATCCTTGGTCTCAGAGTTCACAATTTGTGAGCCTCTTATTTCCTGTACAGTGTGAGGACCTTGAAGTCAGGGAATGTGTCCTGTTCAGTTCACTAATCCTCCTCCTGAGCATAGGCTGGATATAGAATAGGCACTCAAATGTTTCTTCCATAAATGAAATATGCATACTATGGATACTCCCTATCCTTATTTTTTTCTATCCTTGTGAGCTTTTCTCTGCTTCAGAAATGGGAAATTGTTCATGATATAAGCAGACAAAGGTGCAGAGGTAGGGCACAAATGGTAAGAGAGGAGTGAGGAGGTAGAAGATGAAATTAATAGTGATGGCATTAAAGATGAACAGAGAAGGAAGATGCTCAAGCTGCTCATGGAAAAGAGACCATTAAGGCCATTATGATAGTGGAGGAAGAAGGTCATGAGCTTCTGAACAATGGCAACGTTCTTCTCTGTTTTTCTAGTTTGTTAAGAATTTTTATCATGAGAGGGTGTTGGATTTAATCAAATGCTTTTTTGCATTTGTTGAGATGATGGTGTGATTTTTTTTTTAATCCTTCATTCTGTTAATGTGGTTGTGTTACATTCATTGATTTTCATATGCTGAGCCATTGTTGTAAGCTGGGATAAATCCCATTTGCTCATGGTATATAATTCCTCTTACTATGCTGTTAAATTTGGTTTGTTCAGGATTTTTTGCATCTGTGTTCATTAGGGATATTGGTCTATAATTTTCTTATAGTGTCCTTATCTGTCTTTGGTATCAGGTTAATGCTGGCCTCATAAAATAAATTTGGCAATGTTCCCTCTGATTCAGCTTTTGGAATAGTTTGAGAAGTATTGGCATTAATTATTCTTTATTTTATTTTATTTTATTTTATTTTTATTTTTTGTTAGAGGGAGCATTAGTTCCTCTTTAAATGTTTGGTAGAATTGGCCAGTGAAACCACCTGGTCCTGGGCTTTTCTTTGTTGGGAGGTTTTGTTTACTGATTCAATCTCCTTGCTAGTTATATAAGTCTGTTCAGATTTTATATGTCTTCATGAGTCAGTCTTTGTAGGTTGTGTCTTTCTAGGAACTTATCCATTTTTTCTATGTTATCCAGTTTGTTGGTATATATAAAGGCCATATATGAAAAGACCTAAAAATATAAAACTCCTAGAATACAGCATAGAGGAAAATCTTCATGACATTGGTCTTGGCAGTGATTTCTTGGATATGACATCAGAAGCACAGCAAAAGACACAGTTAATGGAGTGAAAAGGCAGTCTATGGAATGGGAGAAAATACTTGTATAACGTTTATCTGTTAAGGTATTGATTTCTAAAATATATAAAAAAGTTCCTACAACTCAATAGCTAAAAACAACCTGATTTAAAAAATGGGCTAAGGACTTGAATAGGAATTTTTACAAGGTCATGCAAATGACCAACAGGTCTATGAAAAGATGCTTAATGTCATTTGCCATCAGGGAAATGCAAATCAAAACCACGATGTGATACCACCTCACATGTTAGTATGGCTGTTACAAAACCAAACCAAAAGAAACAAGTGTGGATGTGGAGAATGTGGAGAAATTGGAACCCTTGCACATCATTGTTGGTGAGGAAGCAAAATGGTGCGGTTGGAATATAGAGGTTCCTCATAAAATTAAAAATGGAACTACCATAGGACTTAGCAATTCTACTTCTGGATATTTACCCAAAGGAACTGGAATCAGAATCTTGAAGAGATGACTCCACACCCATGCTAATTGAAGCATTATTTACAGTAGCCAAGATGTGGAAACAACCTAAATTTCCATCAATGGAAGAAAGAATTTTTTAAAATGTGGTACATACTGGGGCGCTGGGTGGCTCAGTCAGTTAAGTGTCTGACTTCAGCTTGTTGCATCTACACAACTCCTGAAACAGAATGCTACGGGCACCAGTGACAGTCGCAACAAAGTTTATTACAATGAGAGGCAAGGCCGACCGATCGGGACCAACACTCTTGATAAGAGTGCAGCCCTGAGCAGCCAGGGTACAGGGTTTTTATGGCCGATCACATCATTTTATCATCACCTGGGAACAGAACAGAGAATTCCCGGATGAGTTAGAAACAGTTGCTGGATGAGGTGATTATTTTAGACTTTCTGCCGCTAAGTTGCAACCAGTGGATCTCCTTGACCTTGCCTCTCATGCTCTTTTCTTTGAACTTCTGTTTCCTTAGTTGGTAAAGCCTGATTTACAAGAGTATGAAGTATAATTTACAAGAGTAAAGCAAGGCTGTTATCTCTTGACCTTCAGTGTCAGAACAAAGCTGTTATTTTTCAAGCTACGCCATTAGCCCTACACTAAAATTTAACCCTTACAATCTCATGTCATGATCTCACAGTTTGTGAGCTCAAGTCCCACATCAGGCTCTGTGCTGACAGCTTGGAGCCTGGAGTCTGCTTCAGATTCTGGGTCTCCCTCTCTGCCCTTCTCTGTCTCCTGCTCACGCTCTGTCTCTCTCTCCTTCAAAAATAAATAAACGTTAAAAAAAATTTTTTTTAATGTGGTACATGCTTATAATGGAATATTATTCAGCCTTAAAAAGAAGGAAATCCTGGAATATGTGACAACATGGACAAACTTTGAGGGCATTATGCTAGGTGAAATAAACCAGTCATAGAAGGATAAATACTGTACAATTCCACTTCTTTGAAGCATCTAAAATAGTCAAACTCATTGAGGCAAAGAATAGAATGGTGACTGGGAGAAATGAAAATGGGGAGTTGCTAACTAGTGGGTATAAAATTTCTGTTTTTATTCCAAAAAGTAGAAGAGGAAGGAGAACTTCCAAATTCATTCCTGGAGGCTAGAATCACCCTTATACCAATACCAGATAAAGACACTACAAAAAAAGAGCTACAGGCCTGTATCTCTGATGAACATAGGTGCAAGAATCCTCAACAAAATACTAGCAAACCAAATCAAACAATACAGTAAAAAAAATCATTCACCACAATCAAGTGGGATTTATTTCTGGGATACAAGGGTGATTCAATATTTGCACATCAACCAATGTGATATATTACATCAACGAGAGAAAGGATAAAAACCATATGATCACTTCAATAGATGCAGAAAAAGCACTTGGCAAAGTACAAAATTCACTCATGATAAAAATACTCAACAAAGTAGGCTTAGAGGCAACATACGTCAACACAATAAAGTCCATATATGAAAAACCCACAGATGACATCATACTTAATGGTGAAAAGCTGAGAGCTTTTTCCTTAAGATCAGGAACAAGATAAGGATGTCCACTCTCACCACTTTTATTCAACATAGCCCTAGCAATCAGATAAGAAAATTAAGTCCTAGCCACAGCAATCAAAAAGAAAAGAAAAAGAAAGAAAAGGCATCTAAACTGGTAAGGAAGAAGTAAAACTTTTGCTATTTGTAGATGACATGATACTATATATAGAAAACCCTAAACACTCCACTGAAAACTTCTGGAACTGATAAATGAATTAAGTAAGGTCACAAAATAAAAAATCAGTATATAGAAATACATTTCATTTCTATACACTAATAATAAAGTAGCAGAAAGAGAAATTGAGAAAACAATCCCATTTATAATTGCACCAAAAACAATAAAAATACCTAGGAATAAACTTAACCAACGAGGTGAAAGACCTATACTCTGAAAACTGTAAGACACTGATGAAAGAAATTGAAGATGATACGAACAAATGGAAAGATATCCCATGCTCAATATTTGAAGAAGAAATATTTCTTAGATGTCCATACTACCCAAAGAAATCTACATATTTAATGCAATCCCTATCAAAATACCAACAGCATTTTTCACAGAACTGGAACAAATAATCCTAAAATTTCTTTAGAACCACAAAAGACCCTGAATAGCCAAAGCAATCTTGAAAAAGAACAACACTGAAGTATCACAATCCCAGATTTCAAACTATACTACAAAGCTGTAGTAACCAAAACAGTATGGTATTGGCACAGAGACTATTGCAAAGATGGTGGAGTAGGAGGACCCTGGGCTCACTTTGTCTCATGGGTACACCTAGATAATACCCACATTGGTGAAAATAACCTGGAAGATGACCTGGAGACTTGCAGAACAAACTCTCCACAGCTCAACACAGACAAGAAGCCACATGGAAGAGGGTAGGAATGGTGGAGATGCAGTTGAGCATTAAATGGACTTGTGGGGCATTCCATGGGAAGGAGGGAGCCATGGGCATAGAGAGGGGAGAAACATTACTCTCACATCAGGGGAGACCATGTGGGGAAGAGAAATCCCAATAACATTTGGCTTTGAAAACCAGAGGGGCTGAATCTTGTGAGTTCTTACAACCAGTAGAACTTAAAACCTGGAATTTTAAAAATCATCAGCTCAGTTTTCAGGGAGCTGGGAGGGTAAGAAGAAACTGGGTCCTTGCCCTTAAAGAGACAGGAGATAGAGGGTAAAACCAGTAGTTTGAAAAATGCTTAGGGCTAGAGGAGAGAGTGGTTTACTCATCTCAGAGTGTGTCCAGGAGGGACAGAGATTGGTGGGGGACTCCTCCAGGAACAAAGGAGCTGGCAAATGCCACTTGCCTCCTCTACCCCCCAGCCTAGATACCCAGCTACTTCTGGGAACCAGTGCCAAGACTCGCCACCTAACTTGCTTGCACTGTAGCCTGCCATCCCCTCACCCCGGCTCCCACATTGCGCTTTTGTGGATCCACCCCTCCAGACTGAACTGCTTCAGTCCTGGTGCTGCAGAGCCCCTCCCACAGAGGACTACCAGCCCACAAACGTTGCTAACCCTGCCTCTCTAGCCCCTATGCATGTTGTGGCTCCACCCCTTCCAAAACGCTCTTGGCCAGATCCCATCAAAGCAGTACCAGAAGCCTGGCACTGTGCAAGTAGCCCATACAAGGGCTAACACCACTCCAAAGTGAGTCCTGCCCCAGGGAGAGGGGGAGATGACTACATACACCAGACTGACTGTGGCCCCAACAGTGGGCTGGGGCAGACAGCTGGTCTGACTGTAGGCCCTGCCCACCACCCGTCTCAGGGGACAGCATAGGGAAAGTGCCCTGTAGTTTGGCACTACTTCATCTCTAGCAAATACCTGGTCTGACCCAACTAAAGCCCAAGGTAGCCCCAGAATGGCCCACTAACACAGGGACCAGACCCAGCCCACAGCAGACAAAGAGAACCATTACACATGACTGGACTGAAGGTAAACACAGCTCAGCCCACAATAGTAGCACACATAGGAGGTACCCCTGAAGTGCCATTTTCTAGTGAAAAGGAGACATTGCACTGTGGGGAACTACAGGACCTATTCTTCACAAAGCCACTACTTTCAAGAACAGGAGATGTAGCTAACTTTCCTAACACGTAGAAACAGACATAGCAATAGATAAAATGAGGAGACAGAAGAATATGTCCCACATGAAAGAATAGAACAAAATCATAGCAAGAGACCTAAGCAAAATGGAGGTAAGTAATATGTCTGGAAAAGAATTTAAAGTAATGGCCATAAAGATACTCACCAGACTTGAGAAAAGAATGGAGGACCTCAGAAGAGACCCTCAAAAAAGAGAAGACATAAAAAAGAACCAATCTGAGATGATAAACTTCAATAAATGAAATTAAATATAGACTACCTGCGGGGTGCCTTGGTGACTCAGTTGGTTAAGCTTCTGGCTTTGGCTCAGGTCATGATCTCGATGGTTCATGGGTTCAAGCCCCATATTGGCTCTCTGCTGTCAGCACGGAGCCAGCTTTGGATCCTCTGTCTCCCTCTGTCTCTCCCCCTCCCCTGCCCCTTGCACACTCTCTCTTTCTCTCTCAAAAATAAACATTAAAAAAAATAGACTACCTGAAATAAATAGTATACAAGAGAAAGCCAAAGAATGGATCAGTGACCTGGAGGACAGAGTAATGGAAAATAATCAAGCTGAGCAGGTGAGAGGGAAAAATATGCAAAATGAGAATAAACACCATCAAGCATAACAATAGTCACATTATAGGAATCCCAGAGTGAGAAATGAGAGAAAAGGGAGCAGAAAATTTATTTGAAGAAATAATAGCTGAAAATTTTCTGAATCTGGAGAAGGAAACAGAAATCCAGATCTAGGAAACACAGAAAACCCCCAACAAAATCAACCCAGAGAGATCCATACCAAGACACACAGTAAATGAAATAGCAAAAAATAGTGATAAAGAGAGAATTTTAAAAGCAGCAAGAGAAAAGGAAAGCAGTTACATACCAGGGAAACGCCATAAATCTATCAGTGGATTTTTCAGCAGAAACTTTACAGGCCAGAAGGGAGTGGGGCAGGATATATACAAAGTACTAAAAGGAAAAAATCTGCGGGTAAGAATACCCTATCCATCAAGGCCATCATTCAGAATAGGAGAGACAGAGTTTCCCAGACAAACAAAAGTTAAAGGAATTCCTGACCACTAAACCAGGAGCAAAACTAGCCACTTCCCCATCACACATGGTGCCATTGGCCTTGCCAAAACCACAGTGCAGCTGCCCTCCTGCTCAAGTCAGTGTGCATTGCTGCCTGCTCATGACAAGTCAACACACCTTCACCTCGGATCAACAGGGACTCAAACTGAGACTGTCCCCCCTCAAATTATAGACCCTGTACTGAAGTTTGTGCATAACAGTGGGTATAATTATAACAGAAGGAAGCAACTCAAATGGTGATGACAATTCTCTGGAATGTATAATGGACAAAAAGAGTGTGCTGGGCTCAGAACATCTTCAACAAGCATATCAAAGAACAATACATTTCAGGTTATTAAAAGAAACCACCACCACCCACACACAAAAGCAAACAGTAAAAACCACTATGGTACTGGCATAAGAAAATCGACATAAACATCAATAGAACAGTATAGAGATCCCAGATAAATGCATGATTATATGGTCAATTAACCTTTGACAAAGTAGGAAAGAATCTGCAATGGGAAAGACAGTCTCTTCAACAACTGGTGTTGGGAAAACTGGACAGCAACATTCAGAAGAATGAAACTGGATCACTTTCTTACACCATAAATAAATTCAAAATGGATTAAAGTCTTAAATGTGTGACCTGAAACCCTCAAAATCCTAGAAGAGAGCACAGGCAATAATTTCTGATATCATCTGTAGCAACATTTTTCTGGATATCTCCTAAGGCAAGGAAAACAAAAGCAAAAGTAAACTATTGGGACTACATCAAAATAAAAAGCTTCTGCACAGTGAAGGAAACAATCAGCAAAACAAAAAGCCTACTGAATAGGAGAAGATATTTGCAAATGACATATTCAGTAAAGAGTTAGTATCCAAAATACGTAATTTATACAACTTAACACCAAAAAAACCCAAATAACCCAATTAAAAAATGGGCAGAAGACATGAACAGACATTTCTCCAAAAAAGACATGCAGATGGTCAACAGACACATGAAAAGATGCTCAACATCTCTCAACATCAGGGAAATGAAAAATCAAAACCACAATGAGTTATCACCTCACACCTGTCAGAATGGCTGAAATCAAACACAAGAAACAAATGCTGGTGAGGATGTAGAGAAAAAGAAATGCTCTTGCACTATTGGTGGGAATTTAAACTGGTGCAACCACTCTGGAAAACTGTATAGAGGTTCCTCAAAAAAGTAAAAATAGAATTACCATATGATCCAGTAATTCCACTACTGGGTATTTATCCAAAGAATAGGTAAACACTAATTTGAAAAGATACATGCACCCCTGTGTTTATTGCAGCATTATTTACAATAGCTAAATTATGGAAGCAGCCTGTGTCCATTGACAGATGAATAGATAAGGAAAACGTGGTATACAATGGAATATTACTCAGTTATAAAAAAAGAATGACATCTTCCTAGTTGCAACAACGTGGATGGTTCTAGAGAGTATAATGCTAAGTGAAATAAGACAGAGAAAGACAAATACCATATGATTTCACTTACATGTGTAATTTAAGAAACAAAACAAACAAAAAGACTCTGAACTATAGAAAACAAAGAGATGGTTATACGAGGAGATGTGGGGGTGGGGGATTGGTGGGAGAAATAGGTGAAGGGGATTAAGAGTACACTTTCTGTGGTGAGCACAGAGTAATGTATAGAAGTGCTGAATCACTATATCATACTCCTGAAACACTGTAGGTTAATTACACTAGAATTAAAATTTGAAAGCCCCAGTTTTATACGGTAAATAAGTTTAGATATCTATTGTACAATATCGTGCCTCTAGAGGATGCTACTATATTGTACACCTACAGGTCTGTTAAGAAGATAGACCTTATATTGAGTGTTGTTACCATGATAAAATAAAAAGGGAGAGAGATGTTAGAATGAAGCTAAGAGATTTGATAGGATTCAGTGGCAGGATGTATGTAGGGGGTGAACATCCTAGTTTTCTATTTCCGCATAACACTCTGCCACAGAGTTAGCAGTTTTGAACAATGATCATTTTTAGCTCACATTTCTGTAGGTCAGAAGCCCAGGCGTGGTGTGGCTGAGTTCTCTGCTCAGGGTCCCATAAGGCCAAAGTCAAGGTAACGGCGGTGCTTACTGCTCATTTCTTCAGGGTCCATTTACCAGTTCGTGTGGTTGTTGAAAAAATTCAGTCCCTCACGATTGTAGGACTGCCATTGCAATCCTAGCTTTCTTCTGTCAGCCAGGGGCTACTTTCAGCTCCTAGAAGTCACCTGCATTCATTGACGTGTGGTCCCCTCCATCTTCAGAGCCAGAAACAGAGAATCTCCTTAGTGTCAGATCCTTCTCACACTTCAAATCTTTTTTCTTTCTTTCCTTCTTTTTTTTTTCTTTCTTTTCTTTTTTTCAGGAAAAGTTTAGTTCCTTTTAAGGCCATGCCTGATTAGGCCAGAATAATCTACTTTACTTAAAATCAACTGATTTGGAATCTTGGTTACAAACGCCACATGCTTTTACAGCAGCACCTACATTAGTGTTTGATTGAAAAACTGAGGGAAGGTGTTTGTACACCAAAGGGTGGAGGGTCTGGGGGTCATCTCTTAATTCTGCCTCCGACAGTGAAGAACAAGGAGGGGTTAGCGTAGACTGCGAGAGTCTAACTGGACATATTGGAGGGACTGTGGAGCCATTAACTATGGCTGAGAATACAGAAAGCAGAGGGATTTTGGTAGGAAGGTGAGTTCAAATTTAGGTACGTGAGGTAAAGAGTTTAACAGAATAAAATCTCAACTAAGTAATATTTTGCATATAAGAATGTCTCCTGCCAGCCTTACAAGGGCTGAGCCCCCATAGTATTTTCTTTTTTTTTTTTTTTTAGGAATATTAAAGCTACTGGTGAAAAAGACATAAGTTATGAAGAGGAACTGATCTTTAGGGACTATGAGGATGAAAGAAGTCTACTTTATAAAAATATTTTGTTCATCTCAGCTATGTGAAAGTTCTAAAGAATATTCTCTAACTCATGATGGGTTATATAAAATGTGCCCAAAAAGGAGGGCTTGATTTTTATTGTCTATTGCTTGAGAGAAGCTGGTCCCACGTTTTCGTTACAGTTGGTATTTCTACCTCACGGCGGGAATGGCAGTCTGCTGGATAACCACCTTGCGTATTTCTACCACCTGAAGATCTCCATGTGGAAAGTTCCAAGGTTAATTTTCCTTCTTCCTGAAGAACCTGTCCGTAAGTCTAAAACACCCAGTACCCAGGATAGTACTTCCAGAGACTACCAAGGGGTCTTCCGTTGCCCAGTCAAATAAGTTTTCACTGTTTCTCCTACCTTTCCACAAATTATTGAGCTACCAGGCTTTGCAGTGGGGGAGAGGCGCCCACTGTGGCCAAACCTTTTCTGCATTCATCCTACAGAGATTGGGATACAGGGGCAGACAAACCTAAGGGCAGATAAATACAATGTATCTGACCGTGTTCCAGAGATATGTGTGGGATGCCAGAAAGCTCCGAGGATGGAAATGAAGGTCAAAATCCAGCCAATCACAAAATACTCTGTATACTAGGATTGGGTTGTTTTGTGTTGTGTTGTGTTGAAGACAGATGCCTGACACAGTCTTTATGAGTGTGTGTGGTTTTTTATTCTTTCAGAATTTGTCTCACTTTTTACAGCTTTATTGAGGTAAAAATATTAAATTAACATTTAAAGTGTAATGTAATCCGCTTTGACAAATGTACTACCTGTGAAATTATTACCCTAATTAAAAATAATGAATATATCCATTGGTCCCCAAAGTTTCCTCACACCTTTCATAGTACCTCTCTTCCTTCCCCAAACTCTGGCAATCACTGATCTGCTGTCATTATAAATTATTTGGAACTTTCAAAAAATGGAACCATACATGATGTTCTCTTTTCTTGTCTAGCTTTGTTCATTCAGCATAAAGGTTTTAAGATTCTTCCATATTGTTACATGTTTCATTAGTGTACTTTTTTTTTATTCTGGAGTTCTGTTCCCTTGTATGGATATATTAGAATTAGCTTATCCTTCTGCCCATTGATAGACATGTAGGCTGTTTCCAGTGTGGGGCTATTACAAATAATCCTGATGTGGACATTTGTGTATAAGTGTTTATATGAACATATGATTTTATTTCCCTTTGGTGAATATCAAGAAGTGGAATGATAAAAGTACACTTAAGAAACTTCAAAATTGTTTCCTAAAGTGGCTTACCATTCTTCCTTCCCTTCAGCAATGTTCCAGTTGCTTTACATCCATGCTGTAACATGGCATGGTCAGTCTTTTTCATTTTAGCCAGCCTAACTGGCTGTATAGAAACTGTGGTTTCTTTCAATTTGCATTTCCCTGTTGACTAGTGATGTTAAGCATCTCTTATGTGCTTATTAGCTATTTACAGATTTTCTTTTGTGAAGTGTTCACATTTTTGGCCCATTTTTAAAATTGCGTTGGAAGACATCACAAGGATTTAAGCAAGAGAATATCCTAATCAAATTTCTGTTTTAGAAAAATCACCCAAGCTGGGAATATCGAGGATGAATCACAGCAGGGCCAGACTGCAGAAGAGGGGCCAACTGCAGGGGTGGAGGGGGGGAGTGGAATAGGTCCAGCAAAGGATGCTAAAATACTTGGCAGTGGGTTAAGAAGAGACATCTCTGAAACAACTGACAGGTGCTAGTGACCATTTTTATATATGAGGGTTAATCAAGGAAATCTGATTCAGGTAGAATTTAAAAGGAAAACCACCACCACCAAATACCTGTAGCACTCACAATGTACCAAGCACAGTTCTGAGCATTGTCACAAATATTAACTCAGGATTGATATTCATAACAATCCTAACGAGGATTATCCACACTTTACAGAGGAGGAAACCAAGGCAGAGAGTGAAAAGGTATCATGCCTGTAACATATAAACAAAAAATCACAATGAGTGTGATTAAATGTATAGAAGATGATATGGTTTAAAAGATGGTAAAACATGGTTTTGGAACCAGGCATCTTGGAGTTTAAATGCTGTATCTACTATATACTGGGGGATGACCTTGGGCAAGTTTCTTAGACTCTGTGCATCTCTCTTATTCGTCAAACAAGGATACTGCTTTTGTTCAGACTGTTGTGGGCAGTAAATGAGGTGGCTTGTTAAAAGTTCCTAGAATAGGGACACCTGGGTGGCTCAGGCAGTTCAGTGTCCCAACTGTTGATTTTAGCTCAGGTCATGATCTCACAGTTTGTGAGATCAGGCCCCACATCGAACTCTGTGCTGACAGCACAGAGCCTGGGAGCCTGCTTAGGATTCTCTGTCTCCCTCTCTCTCTGCCCTGCCTCCCACTTGTGTGTGCATGCTCTCTCTCTCTCTCTCTCTCTCTCTCTCTCAAAATAAATAAATAAACTTTTTAAAAAGTTCTTAGGACAAAATAGGTGCCCAGTGAATGTTAGTGCTCATCCTTTGTTCCAATAAGTATAGTCATAGAGTGAGTGAGATTGTCAGGGAAAGCCTGTAGAAGAGAAGGATGGAAAAGGACGGAAACCTAAGCAATGGTGTCTTGGTGACAGCATAGGGGGGGTTAAGGGAAAGGAGCTGGGAGAACATGTGTGAACGCTGACGTTCATAATAGATCAGGATTCCAAAATTGGGCACAGATTAACGCCACGCATCGCCAGGAAGGGCACACAGGTGAAATCTGCCTTACCGCTTCAGATGCACTTGTTACCAAGTAAAGTACTTTTAGAATATATTGTAACCAAAATTGAGATGTGCTATTTGTGAGACATTTATTCATCTTTTAAAAACTGAACTGTAAAAGTAGAACGTGATAAACAAAAAAATAATTTGAATAATCCAGGAAGGGATGTACTGGAAAGCAAGACTCTCCAGTACCTGTACCTTCTCCGGGTGCACTGCCTGTACTAGAAAGTTTGGATGTATGCATGTATGCATGTATATGCATTTTGTAGCACTCTTCAGGTCAATATATACACATTATTTAATAAGTACATTATAATAAGATAATACCAAAAAACCTCCTCATATTTTTAAATAGTGGCATAATAATTAAAAGAATATTACCCATCGTTTATCATTCTCTTACTGATGATAATAGGGTTGATTATATTTTTTTCTATAATAAATTCTACTTAAATTCTAATAAATTAACCTTCCAGTATAAATATGAAAGTGAAAATGAAACTGTTTGGTCTAAGGACATGTGTATTTTAAATTTTGATAGAACTGCAAAATTACCCTCCAAAAAATGTTTTAGGAATTTGAAGCCCATAATGGCTAATATTTATTGAACATTTACCAGATGCAAATACTACACAGAGGGCTTTATGTAGAGCATCTCAACAAACTCTTTTGGACCCATCCTATTATTACTACTTCCATCTTATAAATAAAGAAATGAAGGCCCAGGAAGGATAAGTAAATGAAATGAGGTAACATAGATAAGAAGTACGATAGCAGTGATTTGAACCCAAATCTTTGTCATTTAGCATTGTCTGTAAATTGTGCTCATTCTTTTACTGATCACTGTTGGTTTTATTCATGCCTTTTTCATAAATTCATTTTCAACTGCTAGAGTTCATCTTTCAGTCTTTCTTCCTGGAAGAATATAGGGGTGGTAAATATGTCTAAGTTCTTGTATGTCTAAATGAGTTCATTTTATTGTCACTCTTGAATGATAATCTGGGTTGTAGAATTTTCAGCTTATACTCATTTTTCCCGCATTACATAATGTGTCCTTTGCCATATGATACCCTGTTGCGCATGAGATGTTTGATGCCCAACAGATTCCTTTTCGCTCCCTCCCTACCTCTCCTCCTTCTCCTCCTCCCCCTCCTCCTCCTCTTTTCCTTCTTCTCCTTCTTTCTCTCTCTTTTCTTTTTCTTTCTTTCTTTCTTTCTTTCTTTCTTTCTTTCTTTCTTTCTTTCTTTCTCATTATGGGATTCTTTCTCTGTTGATAAGGTTTACAAATTTACAAAATAAATATCTGGATCTTTAAATCTGAAGACCTATCTTTAATTTAGAGAAGGATTTATATCATGTCTTAATATAATTTTCTCCTAATGGGAGATCCTACTAGATAGATAGATACTGGCTGTCTTGGATCTGTTTTCCACATCTCCACACTTTTTTTCCCTCAATTTGCATCCCTATCCTTTTAAAATTATGTTCTAGGAAAATCTATTAGCTTGATTTTTTAATTTAATGTTTAGGTCTGCAGTAATGTCTGTCTTTTTATTCGATCTTATTAGATGTTTTCTGAAACTATTCCTAACTTTAAAGATATTTTCTTCTTCAGCAGCCTGTTTATAGCAGCAGGATCCTCAAGGATGCTAGTGTATGCTCAGTTATATATAGATCATATCAAAATATACTATTAACACAGGATGCACAGTGAAACGAAAAGGGTGCAAAAGAGGTGGCATTTGAATGGCTATACATCCAATAATCAACCCTACCATACTCAGCGATCCCTTTCTATAGGACAAATTTTGTATTATCCCTTTTGCACTCCTGACATGAAATCCATAGACAGTGTAACCTGCAGAATGAAGAAGAAATTCCACTGTAAGGTAGAGAAGAAAGGAAAGAGAAGCATTTGAGAACAGAATATACCTTTTGATACGTGCACGCTCAAGCAGCCCTTCTCTAAAGATGGCAGTAGTCAGATGCACGCAGTCACCGCACATGCCACATGAGTGAGACGCAGGTGTCACAAGTGGTATTGCCATTAGTGACGTGAGGTTCCAGAATGGTGAAAAACTCATACTGTGTTCTGAAAAAATCAAGTTCAATCTTCCTTTGATTCACGTGGTAGTGCATTCATGGAGAACTCAGTGTACATTACAACCTAGCCAAAACACCACTCATGTCATCTGTTCCCAAGTGGCTTGAGCCGATGTTTATTTTTATTTGTTTCTTCCCTCAGAAAAGCTTTTAAGGCAAATTTCCTGGAGCTCAGTTTTAGTCATATTTCATAGACTGATAGCTCATTATTTTCTGAATAATCTGCAGTTTCATTTTTATTTCCTTGATGGCTAGAATACTTAAAACTTATTTACAAAATTTTTCTAGGTGGTTTTTTCCCTTTCGTTTCTATTTGTCATTCATTTTCATTTCCATTGGACTGTGGAGATAAAATGCCATTTACACTATTTAAGGATTTTGGAATTTAATGAGGTTTTCCTTGTGGCTTACTTTGGGGTTGGGTTTCGTAAATGCTTGGTGGGGCTCTTGAAGAGAAGGTGTGATTTCAGTTTGCAGGACAAAGCATTCTTTCCGTGGCTATGAGACCAGCCTGAGAAATTAGGAAAATCAGACCTTCTACAACTATTTTTCTTCACAATTTAAGAGAAGTGTTTGAAAAATAACCGAATAATGTGGTTTTGTTGATTATAATTCTCAAGGGTTTGCCTGTGGCTTCAATGCTCTTCCTTTTGTGGCTTGCACCATTGATTACTATAGGAGAACGTTCTGTCCCAAGTAATAAACATGGAATTCAATGTTGATATTATTATTATTGTCTCCTTTGCTTTCTTTTTGTTTGCATCTGCCTGGCTTATTGTTGCCAGTCCTTTTACTTATGCTCTATAGCTTCTCTTTAACACTTACAGTAATTATATTGTTCTGTAACTACAGTTATTCAAATATATTCCTATTTAGATCTTTTCTGTCTTATATACTAATAATTAGAATGCCTAGGGCAGAGTAAAGACTGAACAGATAGAGTCTTTGGTATTACTGTTGCCTAATCAAGTTAAAAGATATTATTTTGTTTAAAATGGTAGGCTCACAAGCATGATAAATTTGTAAATCCAAAAACATTAGAACAATTTTCTTCAAACTTTAATTTTAAGGTTAAAATTTCATCCATATTATGGAGGAAAAAAAGTGGAACCCAAGAAAAATAAAATTTAAATATAATCTCTTGCTTTGGCCCATTCTATAGTTTCCAGAGATTACTTTCTTCAGATAAAAAAAAAAAGTTTATTAACTTATTTTGAGAGAGAGAGAGAAAGTGTGAACAGGAGAGGGGCAGAGAGAGTGGAGGAGAATCCTGATGTGGGGCTTAAATCCATGAACGGTGAGAGCATGACCTGAGCTGGAGTCAGACACTCAATGGACTGAGCCACCCAGGTGCCCCCAGGACACACTATTATAATACCATTGACTATATTCTTTGTGCTGTGCCTTTCATCCCTGTGACCCATTCATTCCACAACTAGAAGCTGGTATCTCCCACACCCTACCCTCTGGCAACCATCAGTTTGTTTTATGTATTTATGGTCTATTACACCTTTTTGTTTATTTTATTCATTTTTTTTAGATTCCATATAAGTGAAATCATATTGTATTTGTCTTTGTCTGACTTATTTCACTTAGCATAATACCCTCTAGGTCCATCTGTGTTGTCAAAAGTGACAAAGTATCACTTTATTTTTACGGTTGTGTGTGTGTGTGTATAGCACATCACCTTTATCCATTCATGTATTGATGGACACTTTAGTTGCTTCTGTACCTTGGCTATTGTAAATAATGCAGTAAACATAGGGGTTTATATATATGCATCTATATAAATATATATATATATATATATATTTTTTTTTTCAAACCAGTGTTTTCATTTGCATTTGGTAAATACCCCTTAGTGGAATTTCTGGATCATATGATGTTTCTATTTTTAATTTTTTGAGGAATCTCCATACTATTTTCCACCGTGGCTGCACCAATTTACATTCCCGCCAATTGTGCATAAGTGTTCCTTTTTTTCCCCACATCCTCACCAACACTTGTTGTTTCTTATCTTTTTGATTCTGGCCATTCCTATAGATGTAAGTTGATATCTCATTGTGGTTTTGATTTGTTATTTCTCTGATGATTAGTGATGATGAGCATCTTTTCATGTGTCAGCCATCTGTAAGTCTTCTTTGGAAAAATGTCTATTCAAGGCCTCTGCCCATTTTTTATTGGATTGTTGTGATTTTTTTTTTTTGGTGTTTAGTTGTCTAAGTTATTAATGTATTTTGGATATTAACCCCTTATCAGATATATCATTTGCAAATATCTTCTCCCATTTGATAGGTTGCCTTTTTGTTTTGTTGATGGTTTCCTTTACTGTGTAAAAGCTTTTTATTTTTATATAGTCCCAGTAGTTTATTTTTGCTTTTGTTTCCCTTGCCTGAGGAGACATATCTAGAAAATTGTTGTTAAAACTGATTTCAAATTACTACCTATGTTTTCTTTTAGGAGTTTTATTATTTCATATCTCACATTTAGGTCTTTAATTCAGTTTGAATTTTATTTTTGTGTATAGCTTAAGAAAGTGGTTCAGTTTCACTCTTTTGCATGTGGCTGTCCAATTTTCCCAGCACCATTTGTTGAAGAGACTGTCTTTTCCCCATTGGATATTCTTGCCTCCTTTGTTGCAGATTAATTGGCCATATGAGTGTGAGTATATTTCTGGGCTCTCCAGTTTGTTCTATAAAATCATTTGTTTCTGATCCTGTAAAAAGTGCTGTCGGTATTTTGATAGGGATTGCACTGAATCTGTAGATTGCTTTGGATATATTAGTTCTTTCCATTTGTGTCATCTTTAATCTCTTTCATCCGTGTTTTATGGTTTTCCAAGTACAGGTCACTCACTCCTTAGTTAAGTTTGTACCGAGGTATTTTCTTCTTTTTGGTGCAATTGCAAATGGAGTTGTTTTCTTAATATCTCTTTCTGCTACTTTGTTATTAGTGTTAAGAAACACAGGTGATTTCTGTGTATTAATTTTGTGTCCTGCATCTTTATTGAATTCATTTATTATTTCTAGTAGTTTTTTGGTGGGGTGCTTAGGGTGTTCTATGTATAGTATTATGTCATCTGCAAATAGTGACCGTTTTACATCTTCCTTACCAATTTGGATGCCTTTTATTTCTTGTTGTTGTAGCTAGTACTTGTTGAATAAAAGTGGTGAGAGTCGGGGGCACCTGACTGGCTCAGTCAATTAAGCATCTGACTCCCAATTTCAGCTCAGGTCATGATCTCACAGTTCAGAGCCTGCTTGGGATTCTTTCTCTCTGTCTCTGCCCCTCCCCTGCTCTCTCAAAATAAATATTTTTTTAAAGTACTGAGAATGGACATCCTTATGTTATTCCTAAACCAAGGGGAAAAGCACTTAGTTCTTCACCATTGACTATGATGTGGCTGTAGGTTTTTCATATATGTATGGCCTTATTCATTTTGAGGTATGTTCCCTCTAAACGTACATCACTGAGAGTTTTTTAACATGAATTGAATGTTGAATTGTGTCAAATGCTTTTCTACATTTATTGAGATGATATGATTTTTATGGTTCCAGAGTGCTTTCAAGTTCAATCGTGTCACTCCAGGGAATGTGACAGCTGTGCAGAAAAACAGCCTTTGGTAAGTGAAAGTGAATAGTGGGAGTCACCTGAGTTACTCATGGATGCTGTTTACCATTAGGAGTGCTTTCAGCACCAATAGCCCAATAGCGACCTAAACCATTAGAATACTTATTCTTACCAGCTTTATTAAAATACAGTTGACATATAGCATTGCATAAGTTGAAGGTGTACAATGTGATAATTTAATACACTTATATATTGTGAGACCACAATAAGGTTGGCTAACACTTCCATCACCTCATATAATTACCTTCTTTTGTGTGTTTGGTGATAAAATGTACTCCTAGCAAGTTTCAAGTACATAATACAGCATCGTTAACTACAGTTGCTGTGTTGTATACTACACTTGATTCCCAGAGTTTATTCATCTTATAACTGGAAGTTTGTAGCCTTGACCGTCATCTCCCTATTTCCCTACCCTCCAGCCCCTGGTAACTACCATCTACTTTCTGAGGTTGCCTGTTTTAGATTCCATATATTAATGAGAACATACAGTTTTTGCCTTTCTCTGACTTATTCCACTTAGCGAAAGGCCCTCAAAGTCCATCCATGTTGTTGGGAAAGGCAGAATTTCCATCTTTTTTCTGAGTAATTTGGGTGTGTGTGCTTCCCCAATTCTTTATCTGTTCCTCTGCTGATGGACCTGTTTCCTTGTCTTGCCTATTCTGAGTAAGGCTGCAACGAACGTGGGAGTGCAGATATCCCTTTGAGACAGTGATTTCTTTCAGATAAATACCTAGAACTGGGATTGCTGGATCATATGGAAGTTCTGTTTTTAATTTTTTGAGGAACCTCCATGCCAAATTCCAGAGTGGCTGTACCAGTTTATATTCCCAACAGTCCGTGAGAAGAACCTTTATTGAATATTTAGCAATTAGTGGAATGAGGAGGTCCCAGGATCAGTTCAACAGTTCAATGATGTTACAGATTTAGGATCTTTTCTTTTTTCAAAGGTCATCCTCCATCGATTGGCCTTTATGGTCCATTGTGCCTTGGTTTAAGGTTGGGATTATGGCTGTCAAATTGACAAGCATCACAAAATACCCAAAGTATCTCAAACAGAAAGGATGGGGACGGGGTCATAAAAGATCTTTTGCCTCATGCAGTTGTTTAAATCAGGGGAACAAGTCTTATTCACAGCTTCTCCGACAGATGTTACCTGGAATTGGGTAGCACGACCTGCTCCGATTAATCTCTGCAATATGCAGATTGTCCTGATTCATCACTAAGGGCCAGGATTCAGGCAGACTAAACAAAAATTGCGTATTATGTCACACAGGTATATTTCTGGTAATAGCCACCTTTTGTGGATTAGCCTGTTCACACAGGCATAGATATATCAAGTTCTGATTAAAGCAGCAGTGTTTTGAGGAAATTATAAACTGTATGCGTAAAAAGGATAAACCCTCTCCAAATTACCTAATCTCATGTTTCCAGCTCATGTTTCTGGCTCCAGTTATAGCAACACCAGGCAGCACAGGGCAGCGAAAATAGCATGGTCGGAGGAAGGCGGACCCTGACCCTGATTCCACGACTTATCACCTGTCACCTTGGAAAAGGTACTTAAGTCCTGCCCCTCACTTTTCTCAGTTGTAAAAGATGAAGATATTATCTTTCACGTTAAGGGAACTGTGAGGACTAAATGAGATAGTGAATGGAAATCATACAGATGTTTGATGACTAGTAAGTACAATTTGGCAGTTCCTGGGCTTGTGTGTAAGACAGCTGTTAGAAAAAATATTTCCTGCCCTCCAGGAGCTTAAGGGTAAGTGGGCAAACATTTGGAAGGGAAGTGTGTTAGAAGAAAGGGCATTAATACAATTAAGGGACATTTCTTTCAAATCGATATAAATTACGTTGCATGCCAGCGGCTAAAAATACACATTTGTTCACTACCCTACTGAGGATTACTTGATTAGGTCCTGATGTATCACTTGGAAGTAATGGCTGTTTTCTAAATAATAAAACGGTCATAGAAATTATGAGGAAACTTCCGGCTAATTTGCTAATGGAGCACTGTTTCTATGGGGTGATTATTTACAGAGCTAAATTAAAACTGTGTGCTGTGAGAATAATCATTATAAAACAGGAGTTCACAGTTACTGAATACTTCTATCCCAAGTTTTGTTCCAAATACTTTACATGGATCAGCTCTTTCAAGCCCACAACAATCCCGTGAGGTGAGCAGTATTATCATCTCCATTTTTCTGATCAGAAAATGAGGACAAGAGAGGTTACACGACTGTCTCAAGGTTGCAAAGCTGGTCATAGACAAAACCAGAATTTGAACTCAAGGATTCTGGCTCTGGAGCCCATGTTCCTGACAGCTCCACTGTACAGTCTTTCGTTGGAACCAGAGCTGGGATTAGCTGGTTCAGCTGTTGAAGCAAGGACAATACTAATTAGCCTGTCGCTATCAACAGGTGGCAGTTTGTCCTCAGGGACAGCTAAATAAGGATTAGTTTTGCTCTACCTGTTCAGGAACAGGATGTGGATAAAGCTTGGATTCCTGATGGGGAGGGGTGGGGGAAGGGATGTTCCCATCGCAGATGGGCCCAGATCACCCACCCTCGACCTCTTTAAATGGCTGCACTGTATGGGTAGGAGCAAGACTAGTGAATTCCATCTCTTCAACAGCCTTGTTGAAGCCAATAAATATTTGAAACAAATATGAAGTTTAGTTTCAGACATGGCAAGTTCAAACAAAACCTTGATATCAGAGTAGAAAAGAGAATTTGTTCTACCATGGGAAACAGTGTACCAAATACCCAAGTGCAAAAACAACTGTGCAGAAAGAAGACAAGTAACTTGAAGACACTTTATTAAGATCAAAGGTTTTCCATTACATTCATTTATAAATCTTTACTAGTTAAGACGAAAATAAATAATAAAAATCTAGATCTTCGAGAAGCTTTGAATAACAGTTTCTGTAAATCTGCAAAGATTACATGTTTTGTCAATTTTATATTACAATTTAGATACATTCAATCATTATACAATACCAGGAATGTCAGCCTTACATATATTAAGAACATTTATATGAGGAAGTAAAACAAGGGGGAAGAATATTTCAATTTCACCTTTTTATTTTTAACCGATTTGAGAATCATGGGAGTACAGAATTTCCTTCTTGATCTTGGATTTTAAATATATGGACTTAAAAATACGAACATTCCTCTTCTCCACTGGTGGCTGACACTCTGTGCTAGGAGCCGGCTGCTCCAAAAACTAGTGCATGACGAACCCCACACGCATCTCTGTAGGCGTTGGAGGTCTGGGTGCAGACACAGAGTCCAGGGCCTTTTGCTACAATTGTCAACAAGGCCGTGGCCCTGCCTAACTCGGTTTTAACCTAAGCTCTAAGCATCCACGTGGCCATATAAATGTCACTTACAACACCATATAGACTATCTAATAAAAGATTCCTTATCAGTTTTAAAAGAACATTGCTCGGCTCTAGTGTGAAAAGGGAGAACGGTCTGGACAGTTAGATTTTTAAATAACACCCCATTATTACTACTGACAGCAAAAAGCACTCAGTTTCCACAACACTACACTTACCCTCTACCTCCACGGTAAAGAATGTGGACTGCCTAAATTATTCAGACCACTGCCTAGATAATTACATGTTTCCCATTACTCTTCATACAGGAAGTCTTGATTTATAGGAAATTTTAGTCTGTGTTCAAAGAGGAATATATTCTACCCAAACTCTCTACGTAAGACTTGTCTTTTCTTAGAGCAGCCATATAACTTTACGGCTTTAGCATCAGATCTGGGGACCCTTTTCCCCACTATCTTAAAAAACTAAATTCTTTGCTATTTAGTTAATAAACATAGAACTCACTATTTGGATTATGTTAAGTAACATTTAGTCTGATTATTTTAGTGTGTGTATCAAGGCTATTGCAGTAGAGTTTTTGTCTCTTTTCTAATGTGAAATCTGACCTGTCTGAAGGAAGTCCAGTGGATAATGCTATGTCAGATGTGCCGTGCACATAGAACACGCTTGTGAGTCTGTGTATGAACAAAGGTCAAATATTTACATGGAATGTTGACCCTGACTTATACAACTATTTTAAGTTACGACATCTTTACATACAATTTACTTTACGAATAGCTCCATTTGATAATTAAAAAAATATGCCTTTCAAATATTTCATAAATATATAAAATTTCACTACATTCTATTTTTCTTTGAACATGACATCTAAACTCTCTTTACAAATCAACAAACAAAATACTTTCTGTTTGGAAGTTACAGATGCAGTGAGTTTTGATTGGCCGGGTCTTACTGCAGGCAAGAATGATATGACATGTTCTCTTATACAACTTATGGTCATTTTACGGTCTTGAGCTACGTGAATTGTTTGAAGTTCAGTAGTAACCAAGAAAAATGAGAGCCCATCTAAATATTTACGATACAAGAGTCTGTCTTAAAAGTCTAGAAAAATGGCAAGATTAGGATGGTATCTGACCAGTGTTAAGAATTATTTTGATGATGCCGAGGTAAGTTAACATTACATGAAAAGTTTTCTAAAATATGTCTTAGTGCAATTTAAATATATGATCAATTGCACAGGTGAAAAATGATCACATTTTTAACTGTATCAGTTAAAGCATCTACTTTTAGATGTAATGTAAAACATCTACTTTTAGAATAGGTATCACATTCTTACAATTTATTGGGAAAACCCAAAGCCAGCTAGAATCACCTCTTTGGTGACTCTAGAACTCCTGTTTGAGGATTGACAAATAAAAATGTCCTTTATGATCGTTACTTGCCCCAAGATATTACCATCCTGATAAAGATTAATACCGTAAGGAAAGGCTTTTAGTTACAGATATAATCATTTTTAAAAGTACATCTTCCCTTCTTAAACATTTGGGTCACTGATATGTAGTCATAAAAAGGCCTTCTCAAGCTATAACATGAAGGCCACTGTGAATATATTGTATATATGTAAGAAAAAGGTTGCACTTCAAAATAATAAGGGGATGCCTTACTGTTAGCCTGGGCAAATCTATAATGACCCATCCAAAGAAGAGCAAAGATGTCCTGTTTCTTTGGAGCTGTTCAAGGCTGCTAACTTAATACCTTCAACTGCTAACCCACAAACTTGATGGCAGGGCCCACGTCTAAGACCAACTGAAGCACTGAACTCCAATATCTATTCTCTAGCTATTTCTCTCTAAAACGTCCAACCTCATCTTGGAGCTAGAACTGCATGTTAAAGACAATCAGAAGGTTCAAAGCTCTGCTCAGAATACGGTACTGTGCGGATTTTGATTTTGGATCTTATACTCAAATATTGTGTTTGAAATAAGGCTGTAAAAAGATACAAACAAAACCAGCATTCAGTTTTAACCAAGATTGCACATCTACAACAGTGATATAGATTTAAAAAAAAAAACCCTACCACCAAAATGGTAACTGATTCCATCATGCACTCTACAGAAAAGATGCTCATGGGACCTCCCTTAGTTATGAATGTAACCAGCTCACTGGAACCCAGTGGGTTTCTGTCTCTAACTTGTCAAAAGTTGTCTTTAGCTCATTGAATGCCACGGTGAGGTCATCATTTACTATAATTTTGTCAAAAAGATGGCCATATTGACTTTCCATTATCTGTGCAGATTTAATCATTTCCTGAAAGTCGTCTTCCTACAAAAGGAAATTTAAAAAAAAAAAAAAAAGGTTAACCAGGCAATTACACCACTTTACACGGATGCAAACATTTCCACAACTGGTTTACTGAATGCTACTCTGTGTTCATTCTTTCATCTCAGCCACAAATGAAAATGACCCTCTTGAACAAGTTCTTCAGAGGTCATAGCTTCTAATCCTCTCTCTCTGATCTGTTTGTAACTAAACTGCTCTGATAGAGTCAAAATTCCCACCTTTCCCAAAATTCGGGATTGTCAGTCACTAACTTATCATTACAGGGATGTTTTGCTCAATATAACATAAAGATCTATTCACAGAAGCACAAAAAAGCCATTACAGTACAATCACTCAAAATGCATGTGCCTGGATACAATCTATCTTTTATCGGTTTTTGGATCACACTGTCTACTACATCTTCCAAAGGCAGTGGCTACTGCACGTACGATTTTGAGCAGCACTTATGTCTTCTTACTAAGCATCATTGTACTTACTGTAAAGGGCTTTGCAGCACCCTGGTCATCTCTGCTTGAGATTATCTTTGCATTTTTCCTTGTCTCCCTCAAACGCTCTATTGATGGAGGCTTTATAAATATCACGTAGGGCTTAAATTCTAGGGTCCTTAAGTGTTTCACTGTCTGCAAGGAAGAAAATCAGTTTTCTTACATTTCTTCATAATGTCATGAGTGAATTTTACAGTCAAACTGAAGTTTCTTTCAAAGGAGAAAATTCCTTAAAATTATCTAATTCAGGGGCGCCTGGGTGGCGCAGTCGGTTAAGCGGCCGACTTCAGCCAGGTCACGATCTTGCGGTCCGTGAGTTCGAGCCCTGCGTCGGGCTCTGGGCTGGTGGCTCAGAGTCTGGAGCCTGTTTCCGATTCTGTGTCTCCCTCTCTCTCTGCCCCTTCCCCGTTCATGCTCTGTCTCTCTCTGTCCCAAAAAATAAATAAACATTGAAAAAAAAATTATCTAATTCAGGCCAGTAGCTCTTTCAATATATTATTCAATTCGTTGTTGACAATAAATATTAATATCAATAAATTATATATGAATATATGTTAATGATATTAATAAGTAATATTATAGAATGTTGAATAAATTATTAATTAATGAATATCAGTATTAATGAATACCCCTGAAAAGATGTCGGAGCACAGAACTTGCCTTTTAAAATGTTTTGAAATGTCATAATACTGAACAGAAGCAGCTAAAAAAATCATAAAACTGGTTTTTAAATCAAATACTTAAAAGATGCCATTGAGTTAAAAAGCTGTCTGCATATGAAAGTCTTCCAAACATCCCATGTAAGCCTTTTCCTGATCTCACACGAGTTCTCCTTTTGTCCTTCTGTCCTTCGGAGTGTCCTAAAAGGGCAAGCTTCCTGCTCTCCATGAAGCTTGTCAACACTTCCCCGTCAATATTTTATATTATTTACACTATGCTTCTGAGGACTCACCTGCAGTCAAGGGGGATTGGTAAAGGGGTGGGAGTTAAGGGATACTCTTGAGCCATAGTCAGAGCCTCCCTAGAATGTGAATACAAATCACAAACTCCCCTGAGGAGTTAGGCAGACAGGTTATGTGGGGTGGGGTTGGGGAGAGATGGGCTGTATGGCTGGTGAGGCTCTGTGGACATATTGCTGGAACCACACTGAGGGACTTGGACACAACCAGAGCCAGGGCTCGGGCAGAGAGGGGTTGTATAAGCAGAAGCATCCTATTCCTCACCAGCGCCCAAGTTAAGGAGTCAATCACCCTACTGATTCTTGGGACTCTTTTTACTTCAGACTCATCTTCCTGAAGAGAAGCCAAGGGCTTCTCTGGGTCATTATGGCTCTTGGAGGTTATACACCCTAAGGTGTACCCATCAGTGAAGTGAGAATCTGTGATCCCTGGGTAACAAGGAAGATGCTACGGGTTGGATCTCTGCTGGAGGATATGTGGTTCAAGAAGAACTGAATGGCTTCATCCACTGGCACCCTCAGTCCAAAGTGTTCACAAGCGTTCCCAGGATGCCGGCAAAGATCTCCCTGACAGCTGTGAGCAGGGTCTCGTTCAGTGTAATTCCTGTGAGATGCCCCACAGCTCTACGTGGGGTGCTTACACTTCTAGGATATGTATAGAGTCAAACTCAAAGAAAGAGGGCCAAGAACCAAAATGTCCATTGTAAAAATTACAAACACTTATAATAATACATGATACTTAAGAATACAGTATACTTGGGGTGTGCCTGGGTGGCTCAGTCGGTTGAGCGTCTGACTTCAGCTCAGGTCATGATCTCGCAGTTCATGAATTCAAGCCCTGCATCAGGCTCTGTGCTGACAGCTCAGAGCCTGGAGCCTGCTTCAGATTCTGTCTCTCTCCCTCTCAATCCGTACCAGCCCCGCCCACCTCTCTCATGCTCTCTCTCTCAAAAATAAACATTAAAAACAGTTCGTTGTTCACTTACGTGAGGCTGCACGTCCAACAAACAAACTTTGTTTTTCGCCAGGACAGAACGAACTGAGTCAATACTTGTGCCGTAGTAATTGTTTTTATATTCCCCATATTCAATAAACCTGTAGGAAATCGGACATGTGTCAGAGCCATTTGCGAATTAATTATACACATAAGTGGAAAGACATAATTCATATATATAAACGATATTCTTGCTGAACATGTAATTTTCTTTTACTGTGTTCAATAAAATAAATAGGGCCAAGTACTCCAGAATGTCAATTTAAAAAAATCTTTTATTTTACATTTTCACATCAGTAACACTTGCTTGTATTACACTGAAACAGAAAAAAGTACTTTAGTCCACCAGTACTCTGTTTGCCATCACCTCTTTTTCAGAACTAATGCAATGCAATAAAACAGTGAATAAACCAAACAATAGAAACTACTGAAATTTCACCATGCGCTATGGAATAACCAAGCTCAGCTTTAGAACTACAGCGGGAACTGGTTGGTGGCTAATGGAACCAGGGCAGCCGATTATGTGCTATAAAAACACAATCGCCGTGCCAAACGTGGAAAAAAGCATTTTGATGTTTCAATAAAATCCCCAAATCCTACATTAAAACACACATTGCTCCCCAACACCCTCCATTATCCATGCTTAAGCAAATGGAAGACCTGGGGAGGTGGAGGAAGCCAAGCTGGCCAGGGGATTTAGTACAAGCAAGGCGATTAACATTATTTTAATTTTTTTTTTTGAAGAGTCAGTGAGGGAGAGAAGTGTGTGTGGAGGAGAGTGTGGACGTAGGGATCTATGACATAGCTGTTAGTTTTCTGAAATAAAATTCTATTCACATATGTTAAGATTCAATTAGTTGAGGTCACAATAACATACTAGGAACATTCCCTCATTTTTCAAAATAATTCCTACACACTTAACTCACCACAAACACAGCAGCTCTAGGTTATTAAAAAATTACAGATGAAGATTGGTAACGAGTGTTATCACCTTCTTATCAGTTTCAAATATTATAAAACTGAAAATATATTTCAAATGGCTCAGTTGCCTAAAACTGGACACGTAGGCACATGCTTAAAAACAATGGTTACACAAAAAAACTTCCACATACTTGTTATTTTGTACATCTGTCTCAAACAAATGCTTGGAAATGAAAATATATTCCACACCGTCACTCTCCTGGCTTCTTCTTGCTCTGGTAGTGTCTGTGATTTAATTAAAAAGAGTTTACAAAAGTCTGTATCAACCATCCTGAGGAACATACTGAAAAAGAAATCATCATGTATTAAAATTAATACATGTTAATTAAATAAAAAGTTATCTTAACCCTCGAGGAAAAACTCGTTTCTTTCGCAGATAATATGCTTATTATCATATTTATTATCATATTCACTGAAGCAAGTCTAACGCCCACTAGGTTGTAAGATAAACTCTGAAATGACTTTACTCTCTTCTACACACAGCAGATAGGGAGGATGCTATCAATAACCGAACGAAGTCAAAGATCTCCAGGTGCCATTCATTCCTCCTTTGCAAAAGTATAAACACCTTCTTAGAATACTACTGAACCCCCAAACATTCAGTAATTTTACCTATTTGCTACTAAATTATAATGGAGGAGAAAACACAAGGACTAATTTTAAAACGAGAACCAAACCTAAGGAGTTGCAGTGCCGATACGGCACGTGAAAGACTGACTACGGCCCATCTTTCCTACTGATTACAACTAAAAACTCTGCGCCCAAGACAAACTATCTGAGCACTTTTATTTATTTTTTATTATTATTTAAAAATGTTTATTCATTTTTGAGAGACAGAGACAGCCCACAAGTGGGACAGGGGCAGAGAGAGAGAGGGAGACACCGAATCCGAAGCAGGCTCCAGGCTCTGAGCTGTCAGCACAGAGTGCGACATGGGGCTCGAACCCCTGAACCATGAGTTCAGAACCCGAGCCGAAGTTGGATGCTTAACTGACTGAGCCACCCAGGCACCCCCCCCCCCAGCACTTTTAAAATAAATAAAGCAGGTTGTGTCGGGAAATCAACAGGCCGTGGGGCAGAGTTTTAACTTTTATTTCCTCTTTGCTTTGCCCTGAGGGTGGGAACAATCACAGAGCATCATGGTGTTATGTGTGACTAAATTGCAGTGTAGGAGCCCTTATTAAGAAAAAACAAGAAAGTCCTTAAAAACTGAAGTGTGTGGAGGTAATCCAGGAAGACTGGAAGAGATATTCTAATCCTGAGTAGGAAGGAATACTAGCTGAAGAAAAAACCCTGAGCTATACGCATGCAGTTTGGACTCCAGCTAACATAGCAACATTTTACAACAGAGTTTAGGACACAGAAGTGTCAGCCTAACCCCTCAATAACAGCAGCACAGAACACATCCAAACCAACATAGAAAAGGCTTATTAGAAAACTGAGCTGAGATGTGAACTCTGTACACAAGTATCAGACTCCCCCGAACTACATGTGACAGAGATGACCCAAACCAGTGTAGCAAGAGGTTTAGAGAAGTGAACTGAGATTTAAACCACAACTGACAGTGAGACAGAACTTATAGTCTAAACATAAAATGGTTGATTACTTGCTAAAGTAAAAACATTCTCCAGAATGTTGATTCCCCTATATAGTCTGCTTGCTTTACTCATTTTCAAAGTGCTCAGACAGTTGTCCTGGGGCCAGAGTTTTTAGTTGTAATCAGCAGGAAGGATGGGCTGCTTGCCATATTCGCACTGCAACTCCTCAGGTTTTTTGTTTTTTTGTTTTGTTTTGTTTTTTACATTTATTTATTTTGAGAGAGAGATAGCATGTGAGCAGGAGAGGGGCAGAGAGAGAGGGAGAGAGAGAATCCAAAGCAGGCTCCATGCTGTTAGTGCAGAGTTCGATGTGGGGGTCGATCGCATGAACCATGAGATCACGACGTGAGCTGAAATCAAGAGTCAGATGTTTGAGCCACCCAGGAGCCCATTTATTTCTAAAGTTAATCCTGTATTTTCTGTTCCATTATAAGCAGGACCTAGAGTTGATACAACATTGCATTCATAATATCCAGGATGCAATTAGGGGTGCCTGGGTGGCTCAGTCGGTTAAGTGTCAGACTTTGGTTCAGGTCATGATCTCGCAGTTCGTGAGTTCAAGCCCCACGTCAGGCTCTGTGCTGACAGCTTAGAGCCTGGAGCCTGCCTCAGATTCTGTGTCTCTCTTTGCCCCTCCCCCAGTCACTCTCTCTCTCTTCTCAAAAATAAAGATTAAAAAAACTTAAAAGAAATTATTCAACATACAAAAAACACACATAAAATAGGACCAGTTCTCAAGGAGAAAATGATAGATGGCAGCTCTGAATGAACAAGAAGTTAACTAGGACTATCAAGCAAAGAATAAGGCAACTATTACAACTGTGTTTTATAAGGTAAAGGACAATACACCTGAAATGAACGAAGATATGCATTCTTAGAGAAATGGAAACTATAAAGAAGAACCAAGTGGAAATTTTGGAACTGAAATATACAATATCTAACAGAAACAAATCACTAAGTGGGCTCAGCAGCAGAACGGAGATGACAGAGAAAAAAACCAGTGAACTTGAAGTAGGTCAATAGAAATTATAAAATCTGAGCAACAAAGAAAAAAAGACTGAAAAGATATAAATGGAGCCCCAGGGACCTGTATAACATATGTGTAATCCGGATGCCAGAAGGAGATGAAAAAGAGATTGAGGCAAAAAAAAATGTATTTGAAGAAATAATAGCCAAAAACTGCTAAAATTTGGTGAAGACATAATGTTTACAAATTCCCAAAGTTTCAACAAATCTCAAATAGGATAAGTTCAGAGAAAAATCATGCCTAGACACTAAAACCAAAGTACTAACAGCCAAAGATACAGATAAACATTTTGAAACATCTAGAAAAATCCAATACAGTACATGTGAGGAATACTGATTCCAGATCTATTGTATTATTATAAATCATAAAAACAAGAACTCAATGAAATAATATCTACACTTAAGGTACTGAAAGAAAAGAATTTCACCCAAAATATCCTTCAGGAGAAAAAGGCAAAATAAACACCTTGTTAGAAGAGAAACCAAGAAATTTTATCAGCAGATGTGTTCTAAAAGAATATTCAAGGAAGGTTTTAGGCTAAAAGGAAATGTTAAGAAGGAAATCTATATCTTCAAGGAATGAAGAGCAACAGAAAGAATGGTTGAATATAAATAGAAGTTTGCTTTTTTCCTCTTAAGTTCCTTAAAATATATATTAAAATATATTTATATATGTATATATTATATATACATATACAACTGATTTAAAAGTTTTAATATTATCTGGTAGAGTTTCCAGTGTATGCAAACATGATATATTTGTCAATTACCACAAAAAGGACTATATAATTGAAAGGTTTCTATATTTTATGTGAAATGGCATGAAGATAACTCTGAATGATTAGGTATAAGCATGTTGTAATCCCTACATCAACCAGTAACAATACAAAGACATATAAGCAGAGAGCAAATAGGTAAACTGAAATGGAATGTTAAAAGCCATTCAAATAATAATAATAATAATAATAATAATAATAATAAATAACAGTAGAAAAGAAATAAAAAGCAGAAGGCAAAGGATAAACAGAAAAACAATAAAATAGCTTAAATTTAATCATTTTCATAATTTGGGAAATGTTAATTGGTTTGTATAATCCAATCAAAAGGCAGAGATAGAAAGGGTGAAAAAGACCCTAGTACATGCTGTCTATTAAGTCTATAAGAAAGACACATTAACTACAAAGACACAGATAAGTTGAAAGTGAGCAGATGGAAGATAGTACATATACCATGTAAACAGTAAGCATAAGGCAGCTGAAGTGGCTACTTTTTTTTTTTTTCAACGTTTATTTATTTTTGGGACAGAGAGAGATAGAGCATGAACGGGGTAGGGGCAGAGAGAGAGGGAGACACAGAATCGGAAACAGGCTCCAGGCTCTGAGCCATTAGCCCAGAGCCTGACGCGGGGCTCAAACTCACGGACCGCGAGATCGTGACCTGGCTGAAGTCGGACGCTTAACCGACTGCGCCACCCAGGCGCCCCTGAAGTGGCTACTTTAATACCAGATAAAAGAGATTCCAAGAAAAAGAGTATTACCAGAGATAAAGAAGAACACTTCATAATGATAAAAGATAAAATTATGAGAATTATAAATTTGTACACACATAATAACAAAACTTTAAAATACATGATGCAAAAAGTGGCTGAGTTAAATGAAGAAATGGGCAATTTCACAACCAGAATAAGAGATTTTAATGCCTCTCAACAACTGATAGAGCTAGACAAAATATCAGTAAGACACAGGTGACCTAAACACTACCACCAACCTTTGGAGACTAATTAATACCTATGTAACACTACATCCAATACATGCAGAATACACATTCTTTTCAGGTGTACATGATGCGTTTGTCAAAAGGAAGATCATATGCTGGGCCAATAAAAAGTCCCAACAAATTTAAAAGAACCCAAATCATAAAAGAGTAAATTCTCTAGCCATAACATAATTAAAAACCAGTAATAAGATATCTAGGAAAATCTCAAATATCTGAAAATTAAATAACACACTTCTAAATAAAGATTCAAAGATGCAATAATAAATATTGTGAAGGACATAACAAGGAATATACAACCTATTACAGTTACAGCATGGAACATGGTGCAAAGCAGGAAACTTATACCTTTAAATGCTTATATTAGAAAAGAAGATCTAAACTCTATGACTGAAAGTTCATCTTAAAATATGCTAGAAAGAGGGGCACCTCAGTGGCTCAGTAGGTAAAGCATCTGACTCTTGGTTTCAGCTCAGGTCATGAATCTCACTTTCATGAGTTCGAGCCCCACATCAGACTCTGCACTGACAGTACAGAGCTTGCTTGGGATCCTGTCTCTCCCTCTCTCTCTGCCCTGCCCCCACTCCTGCGGTCTCTCTCAAAATAAATAAATAAACTTTTAAGATGTTGCTACAAAGAAAACATCACAGTACACCCAAACCAAGGAGAAGAGAATAATAACAGAAATTAATACAAAAAAAAAAGACAATAAAGAAAAACAACAAAATTTAAAAACCTAATTACAGTGATCAAGAAAAAGAGAACAGGGATGCCTGGGGGAATCAGTCTTTCTCTCATGTTTTCTCTCTCTTTCTCAACATAAATAAACAAAGATATTTCTTTTAAAAAAAGAAAAACAAAGATCACCAATATAAAAAATGAAAAATGAGGGGCGCCTGGGTGGCGCAGTCGGTTAAGCGTCCGACTTCAGCCAGGTCACGATCTCGCGGTCCGGGAGTTCGAGCCCCGCGTCGGGCTCTGGGCTGATGGCTCAGAGCCTGGAGCCTGTTTCCGATTCTGTGTCTCCCTCTCTCTCTCTGCCCCTCCCCTGTTCATGCTCTGTCTCTCTCTGTCCCAAAAAAAAATAAATAAATGTTGAAAAAAAAATTTTTTTTAATGAAAAATGAGTTATTATCAGAGATCCTATGGACACTAAAAAGGATTAGAGAATATTATGCATTACTTTATGCCAACATATTTGACAATTTAGATGAAGTAGATACATTTCTTGAAAAGTATAAAGAATCAAAATTGAAACAAGAGGAGGAAAAATATCTGAATAGCCTGTCAAATAAATCAAACTTATTTTTTAAAACCTTCCCCCAAAGAAAATTCCAGGCCTAGATGGCTAATGAAGTCTATCCACCATTTAAGAATGAAATAACACAAATCTTACATCAACATATTTTTGCATAAAGAGGAATCACTGCTTCATTCATTTTATGATATTAGTACAAACTAATTGCACAACCTATCAAAGACATTAGAAAACATTACAGACCAATCTCCATCAAAAGTTTAGATGCAAAAGTCCTCAACAAAATTATTAGCAAGTTAAATTCAGCAATATATTTTTTAAAAAGATAAGAGATCATAACCAAGTAGAGTTTATCTCGTGAATAAAAAGTTGGCTGAACATTTGGAAATCAATGGAATTCACCATATTAACAGAATGAAGGATAATACATGATCATTTCAATGTATCTAGAAAAATCATCAGAAAAAAATTCAGTGCCCATTCATGACAAAAAGCATCTGCAAACTAGGGTTCACAGGGAATGCCCTCAAATAAATAAAGGGCATTGATGAGTAAACATCACACTTAATGGTCAAAAAGGGAGTTGTTTTCCCTTGAGATCAGGAACAAGGCAAGTCTGCTAAGTAACAACGTAAGATATAACTTGAAATGGATGAAGATCTAAGTGTAAAATGTAAAATTATAAAACTTCTAGAAAAAGCAGAGTGTCTTTGTGACCCTGAGACATAAAAGATTTTTAGGTAGAACATAAGCACAAAACATGATAAGTGAGACTTTGTCAAAATTAAAAACTTTTGGTCTTTGTAAAACACCAGTACAAAATGAAAAGTTAACCCACAGACTGGAAGGAATATGTGTATAACTTATTTATCATATAAAGGATATGTATCCAGAATATATAAAGAATTCCCAAAACTCAATGAGACAATGCAATTTTTTAGGCATCTATTTATTTAGAGAGAGCACACAAGCAGGGGAGGGGCAGAGAGAGAGAGAGAGAGAGAGAGAGAATCGCAAGCAGCCTCTGTGCTGTCACTGCAGAGCCCAACGTGGGGCTTGATGTCATGAATTGTGAGATTGTGACCTCAGCTGAAATTAAGAGACTCACGCTTAACCCTCTGACAATGCATTTTTTTTTAAATGGCAAACTATTTGAATAGGCATTTTGCCAAAGGTCCATAAATGACTGGGTCCACAAAATGACACTCAATATCATTAGTTATCAATTAAATGCAAATTGAAGTACAATGAAATAGCACTACACACATACAAGCATACCTCATTTTACTGTGCTTTATTTTGCTTCACAGGTATTTTTTTTTCTTTTAAACAAAGTGAAGGTTTGTGGCAACCCTGTGTCAAGCATCAGCATCATTTTTCCAACAGCATTTGCTCACTTTGTGTCTCTGTCACATTTTGGTAATTCTCATGATATTTCCAACTTTTTCATTATTATATCTGTTATTGTAACCAGTGATCTTTGACGTTACTATTGCAGTTGTTCTGGAGTGCCATGAACTGTGCCCACGTAAGATGGCGAACTTAATCAACAAACGGTGTGTGTTTTCTGACTGCTCCACTGACTGGCCATTGCCTGATCTCTCCCCGTCTCCTCAGGCCTCCCTCTTCCCTGAGACACAACAATATTGAAATTAGGCCAATGAATAACTCTACAATCGCCTCTAAGTGTTCAAGTGCAAGGAAGAGCTGTACGGCTCCCGCTTTCAGTCAAAAGCTAGACACGATTAAGCCTAGGGAGGAAGGCACGTGGAAAGCTGCGACAGGCCGAAAGCTAGGCCTCTTGCACCGAACAGTCAAGTTGTGAATGCAAAAGAAAAATTCTTGAAGGAAATGAAAAGTGCTACTCCAGTGAATGCACGTGAATCGGCCTGATTGCTGACCTGGAGAGAAGAGCCAACCAGCCACAACAGTCCCGTAAGCCCAAGCCCGACTCCCTTCAATTCTATGAAGGCAGCGAGAGGGGAGGAAGCTGCAGAAGGAAAGTGTGAAGCCAGCAGAGGTTGTCCCTGACGTTTAAGGAAACAAGTCATCTCTGTCACAGAAAAGTGCAGGGTGAAGCAGCAGATGCTGATGTAGAAGCTGTAGCAAGTTACCAGAAGACCCAGCTGAGATAGATCATTAATGAAGGTGCCTACACCAAGTGGATTTTCACTGTAAATCAAACAGCCTTATACTGGAAGAAGGTGCCATCTAGGCTTTCACAGCTAGAGAGAAGTCAATGCCTGGCTCCAGAGCTCTAAAGGACAGTCTACCTCGTTAGGGGTGAATGTCATTGATGGCTTTAAAGCTGAAGCCAGTGTTCACTGGCTGTTCTGAAAATCCCAACGCCCTTAAGAATTATGGAAAATGTACTCTGCCTGTGCTCTATAAATGGGACAACAAAGCCTGTTTATCAGCACTTCTGTTTCCAACATGGTTTACTGTATGTTTTAAGCCCACTGTTCAAAGCTAGTGCTCAGATTCTTTCTGAAATACTACGAAAGCACCTTGCCACCAAGAGCTCGGATGGAGATGTAAAACGAGACTAATGTTGTTTTCAAGCCTGCTAACACAACATCCATTCTGCAGTCCATGGATCAAGGAGTAATTCTGACTTTCAATTCTTACTAAGACGTACATTTTTGTAAAGCTATGGCTGCCATAGATAGTGACTTCTCTGACGGATTTGGGCAAAATAAGTTGAAAACTGAATTATGGAAAGATAACTTTCTGGAAAGAGTTCACACTAGATGCTGTTAAGAACATTTGTGATTCATGGGAAGAGATCAAAATATCAACATTAACAGTTTGGAAGAAGTGGATTCCAATACTCATGAATGACTTTGAGGGGTTCAAGCCTTGAGTGGAGAAAGTCCCTGCAGCTGGGGTGTAAATAGCGGGAGAATTGGAATTAGAAGTGGAGCCTGAAGATGGGGCCGAATTGCTGCCACCTTGTGATCAAACTTTAATGGATGAGGAGTTGCTTCTTACGGATGAGCAAAGAAAGTGGTTTCTGGATCTGGAATCTACCCCTGTGAAGATGCTGTGAAGACTGTTGAAATGACAACAGAGGACTGAGAATGCTACATACACTCAGCTGATAAAGCAGCACAGTATTTGAGAGGATCAAGTCCAATTTGGGGAGAAGTTCTACTGTGGGTCAAACGCTATTGAACACCAACCACTGCATGCATGCTACAGAGAAAGTGTTTGTGAAAGGAAGAGTGAATAATGTGGCAAACTTCACTGTTGTCTTATTTTAAGAAGTTGCCACAGCCACCCCTGCCTTCAGAAGCCACCAACCTCAGGGCAAAACCCTCCCCCCCAGAACAAAAAATGACTTTCTGAAAGCTCAGAGGACAGTAGCATTTTTTTAGCAATAAAGTATTTTAAAATTAAGATATGTACTTTTTTTGGCCTTAATGCTACTGCACACTTAATAGATTACAGTATAATCACAAATTTCATTTTTTAAGCATAACTTTTATATGTACTGAGAAACCAAAAAATTCATTTGACCCACTTCATTGCAATATTCACTTTATTGTGGTGGTCTGGAACTGAACCTGTAATCCCTCTGAGACGTGTCTGTATCACACTGAGAAAAATTTAAAAGGCTGACTCTAATACCCTCTGGTTTTACCCACGTTGCTGCAAATGGAAGGATTTCATTCTTTCTCATTGCCAAGTAGTATTCCATTGTATATATAAACCATATTTTATTTAAGTGAAATAAGTCAGAGAAATGCAGATATCATATATTTTCACTCATATGTGGAATTTGAGAAACTTAACAAAAGACCATGGGGGAAGGGAATGGGAAAACATTGTTAAAAACCAGAGAGGGAGGGAGGCAAACCATAAGAGACTCTTAAATACAGAGAAAAAACAGAGTTCATGGGGAGGGGTGGGGGAGAGGGGGAAATGGGTGATGGACATTGAGGAGGGTACTTGTTGCAACGGGTGCTGGGTGTTGTACGTAAGCGATGAGTCACGGGAATCTACCCCCGAAACCAAGAGCACATGGCATAGACTGTATGTTAGCCAACTTGACATTACATATAAATAATAAATCAAATGAAATTAAAAAATAAAAGGCTGACTATACAAAGTGTTGGCAAAGAGGTAGAACAACTAGATCTGGCATACACTGCCAGGGTTGTAAAATGGTATAACCACTTCAGAAATGGTTTGGTAAGGTCTTACAAAATTACCTATGTCCCAGCCATTCTACTCCTAACTATTTACCCAACAGAAACAAAAACATATATTCATCAAAATATCTAGCTTATAGGTTTATTTGTAATAACCCAAAACGGGGGGAACCCCCAAGTATCCATTAAAAGGTGAATGGATGGATCAACAAATTATAGTATTTCCATACAATGGAATACCACTCAGCAATGAAAAGGGATGAATTACTAATCTATGAAACAACCTTGGTGAATCTCAAACTCATGCTGGGTGAAATAAACTAACCCCTTCCCCCAAAGAAAATTGGGAACAATGTCTAATTTCATTTATATAAAGTGCTAGATGATTTAAACTAATCTATAGTTTCGGAATGTAGATCTGTGGTTGCCTAAGGCCAGGAGTAGAAGGATAGATTACTAAAGGCATGGGCAGATTTTTTGAGGAGATGGTAATATGCATTATGTTGATTGTGATGATGATTTCATACGTGTATATGTATGTTAAAACAGATCTAACTGTACCTTTTAAATATATGCAGCTTATCTATTTCAATTATATCCCAATAATATGTAAAAGGAAAACTGCAGAAAGGGGGGAAAAAGTAACCTAATACAAAAAGTAATTGATTTAAATTGAACTTAAATTTAAATTATATCCAAAATTTTAATTAACTTCTATTTAGTTAAAAGCATATTTTAATACAACATTCAGATCTTCTAAAACAGTTTTTCGTATTTCTACTGGTAAAGCACCAAGAAATTGTGCTATTCATTACGAAATGTCGCACCTTCTGCAGGAACAGCATGTAATACTAATAAATTTAATTCTTGTCATAAAAGCTAAGAATGAATTTCATGACAAATTCACTCTATTAAAGTGTAAATAACATAATACGCATCCACAAGTACGAAAGATATTAAAAGTAGTATGATCCTCTGCTTTGGAATCTAGGTAGGGTTAATATGCATTTGTCATTTCAACAATTTAGTTGTCTGCTGGCGTTCCTTTGGCAAATAGTAAGCTTCGTAAGAATGTACTGCTGAAAATCAAAACTGAGAATTTTATGTGCATTAATTTGTTTCTGGTGAACTGAGAAAAGGTTACCTTTGTTCAATTGTCACGGCAGAACACTCTGAAAATGTAGAACATGCAGTGTTAAGGGTCACTGCCCTGACACATGGAGTCCCCTTGGGAGGGTTAAAAGTATTATTTAGAACTACCTCAAGTGAACAAGACATTTATGACACTGCCAAACACAGTTAAAAGTGAATGTACCTACAAAGTGTTTGCTTATCACCATCACCCCAAATTATCCAAGCCTGATGTAATTTTACTGTTGAAGAGTTTTATTGCTAATTGCAGTGAGGGATCATGGGAAATCTCACAAACTCATTAACGGTGAGGAATCCTGCAGAAGGGATCTGGAAGTTCTTAAGGGCAGAGAATTCAAAGGGAAAGATGGACACATTAATTATAATGCAGGCCACCACCTCACCATCGCTCACTTGTCAGAGTACTCACTGTGTTCACCGTCAGACAAACATCAAACACATACGAGACAAACTCCACCTTCTTCCCCTGCTTCCCACAAAATTCCCAAATAACTGCCATAATGAGATAAGAAAAAAAAATTTTTTTGAATTGGTACCCTAGTTTACATACATATATATTAGAAATCTCAACTGAGGTTTTCTATAGACAAAGAAGTGTTACAGAACATGAGTCCTTTGAAACCTATGAAAACACATAACTGTGATATATGCCTTCACGAGAAACCACAAAGTGATTAACAGGTGTGGTTGACTGTGAGTGCCCAAAATTCCAGACTGTAAAGACTTGGGAATTCATCAAGAATTTGACATTTACTGCAATACTTTTTGTTAACTGCTTTATTTTAATTTACTGAGACAGCCTTTTGAAAGCCTGGTTATATTAATAGTCATTTAAATTTGTTGATGATAACCTAGAGCCTTAAAACAGTGTTGGTGCTGCTCACTGAGAATGAAATTTCCCACAGAGAAGCAAGACAGCAGAAAACAGGTCTCGGCCACCACTTTCTTTAAAAGCAACTTTCAATGTTTAATGTGGCAACACAGATATTTTTTAAAGATCGTATAATTTGTTCTGCCATTTTAGCCCAAGAGTGATAGTGCTTACCTCATTTAGCATCCTTTTAAATAATTTTTTCTAATTGCAATAATTACAGATTCACAATAAGTTGCAAAAATAGTACAGAGCAGATTCTGTGTAACTATCATTCAACTTTCTCCAATGAAGGAAAGTGTTCATCTTCCATAACTGTAGCGCAGTCAAGACCAGAAAATGGACCTCAGCAAACCACAGTGAGCTAAACTACCAAGTATTTCTTTTTAACACTGAAAAACCTGAAGTATGCTCGACAGAAAAGTTCACATGTAAGCTTAACGAATTTCCACAGAATGAAAATACCCAGGTAAGAAGCACCCACCAGGGAACAGAAGATTTCCAGCACTGCACAATCACCCTTCCGATCCACCTCCTCAAGACATCTAACAGCACACGTTAGCATTGCTTTTATTGTATTTATACAAACGGAGTTATATTGCGTATTCTCTTTTGTGTCTGCCTTTCACTGGACACGTTTGGTGGACTCATTCCCAATGCTGCGCGGAGCAGCAGATTGGGCATTACAGTCTTCTGTCGTGTGAACATGCCATCATGTCCCTTATCCGATCTACCACTGATGGGCATTTGGGTCCTTTCCAGTTTGGGGCTCTTAGGAATAATGTTTCCAAAACCATCCGAGTGCACGTTGTGTGCATCCCTGTTGGCTGTGTACTAGGAGTGGAATCGTGAGGTCATGGGGTATGTATTTGCTCAGCTCTAGTAGATAGTATCACTTAGTTTTCCAAAGTGGATGAATTAATTTGCACTCCCACCAACACCAGCAATGTGTGAGAGTTCCAATGCTCTACATCTTTTTCAACCTACCCATTCTGGTGGATATTCAGTACATTTGGGGGAAAAGATTTATAGAGTTAAACATCGAACAGAATACTGGTGGAATAATCAGAGCAATAATTTTTCTCCAAATACTCAAGACTCTACCTAGAATATTTGACAAAGCAAAACAATCTGAAATTCCAAACTTGTTCTTAAAATATATTCTTCTTTAATTAATTAAATCATCCCGAGCTGATGCTATGGCTGTTATTTTCCAAACATGTCTGGTATTATGAGTCACCTGGGATATATAAATACAGACTTTCAGGCATTCTGTCAGATTTCCTGAAGGAGGATTTCTTTGGAAAGGCCTTGGAATCTTTTCATATGAAGCCCAAGAGGTTTTTATTATCAGCCAAGTCTGGAAAACACTGCTCCATGGGAGTCTTCTGACATTAACACCTGTTTAAAAGTGAATCTGAGTGGAAAATTACTACTTTGGGGATTTCTTTGGAGAGTTCCAGCCCCAGAACCTTCTGGATGTTCTCAATTTCTGCAACAACTTTAGAGGCAGATATTATTTGAACTGTTGGATAAATTGAGGCCAAGGTACATTGCCCCAGGTCCTTGAGTAACACCAAAATTATCATAAAGCCCTATGTGTGATCAACAGCCTTACTGGTATTTAGCATCTTCCAAATACGTGGATTTTTATTATTAACTGTGCTGCAATAAAGAGAATATGTAGTTGGAAAAGACTGTGTAGTATCGTATATGGGAGGAAGACCGTGAAGACTGGAATCAGAAAACCTGGTTTCGAGTGCGGTTGTACCACTACTGTGTGTGGAACTCTGAGTAGGTAACGGATCCTTGCTCCCTCTTTCCTCCTCTGTGGCATGCAGGTGTCGCCCCGTTGTTGGGACATTGAAATAAATTCAGACAATTAAAGGAGATGAATACACAGTAGGAAGTTAATACATGCGTTTTTTTCCCCCTTCGTAATCTGTTTTTCCATCCTCTAGGTTCTTTGTAACTGCTCACCTGTAAGACTGGCCAATAGTTTTGTAAAATTTTCTAATTACCTGTATATTGCAATTCAGCTTTGTAAGAGAAGTGAATAATTAAAGTTAAAAGAGAGAGAGAGAGAGAGAGAGAGAGAGAGAAACACAATTTAATTCCACATTTCCACATTTTCCTTTACTTTCATCTCTGTTGGTGGAAACCAGCGGTCCTATAACGTATGGCTGAAAACGATTACAAACAATAATTTGGAAAAATGCAGTAACAAGGAGTAACTTGAGGTAATAGAAAACTATAATTTTAAAATAAAGCCCAACTCTTCTCAAACTCGAGAACATTGCTCATTGCTAAGGGCACTATACAAACAGTTGTTTTTGTTTTGTTTTGTTGTTAACAGTACTAAAACCACTTGAAAAAGCCAACATTTCAATTTCATCTTTTAGAAGGCTTTCTAACATCAACATATTAAGCACTCAAATGGCATTTATTCTGGAGATCAAAATGCTTCCAGCATCGCATTTCACTTGTAAGAAAGCCTATGAAAACCTCTTTTATAAAAATAGGTCTAATGCTGTATACTGAAAAGAAGCCTACCATATTTGGATTATATGGCCATGAAAGGCCCATTTAACACGATCTGCCAATTACTACATATAAAAAGTAATTAAGAAAGGCTTATATTAGAAGAGGCCTCCTTCAGCTCTCTGTGGCTTGGTCCTTCTGATCTTAAACCTGGTGAAAAACTCTGGAAAATATTAGCACTTATTTTAGGAAGTAGAATAGACTTTTACATAGAAGAAAATTTGTAAATAATACTGTCATATGTGTATTAAAATTCACCATAAAAACTGAGAGTAGAGGGGCGCCTGGGTGGCTCAGTTGCTTGAGTGTCCAATTCTTGGTTTCGGCTCACGTCATTATCTCACGGTTCATGAGATCGAGCCCCATGTGGGACTCCGTGCTGACAGCACGGAGCCCGCTTGGGATTCTCTTTCTCCCTTTTTCTCCTCCTTTCTCTCTCTCTCTCTCAGAACAAATAAATAAGCTTAAAAAAGAAATATTAAAGAAAAAAACTAAGAATAGAGAAGAAGTTGTAAATTAACAAATACCCTGCCAATGATGTCTGCACTCTGGGGCAATCCCTGAACTCCTGTGCCTCAGTTTCCTCCACTGTAAAATGTGGAGAATGTCGCTGCATACTTGCTAGGTCTGCTGTGAGTCCAGATGCTGACCGCTTAGAACCATGCTGGGTGCCACCCATGCCACCTAAGTGCCCAGTCATCATCAGTGCAGCGGTTAGCAGCATTGGGGAGCAGGGAACTTACGGGGCACTGTCACACCGTAGTGTTGTGTGTCACTGATGAGCAGTTTTCGTTTCAGTTCATTCAAACCTACTCCTACGGGACCTGAAAAATAGGATAATATAAATGATTACAGAAAACACTGTTTAAGCAGGTCTATCACTGAACATGAGTCTGTGACTGACAGACTGAGAACACGTATCCAACTTTGCATCCCGAATAAAGAGATTATCTCTAGTCAAGTTGTACATAAGAAAAAGCTATGAGTTCAGTTGCTGCTTTTTTACTTTGAAAATTTAAACCCCTACCTTTCCATTAAAAAGACAAGAACTAATTTGTTTTAAAGGAAACATACCCAAGAGCTTGAGTAGATCACCAAGAGATGATATCCAGAAGAGTCTAAAATATATGCCTGCCTGAGAAAGTGGACGTGTGCACTCCAGGCACCAATCATTTCAATACGAAATGTTTTTAGAGCTTAATAAAATAACATCTTGGAACATTAATTTTATTGTAGCTACAACTCTAATGATGCACTTTATTTTTTTTATACTTACACATTTATTTTTTTGGGAGAGAGTGCTCACGTGAGCAGGGGAAGGGCAGAGAGAAAGAGAGAGGAACAGGGAGAATCTCAAGCAGGCTCCATGTCCAAAACAGAGCCCAACTCAGGGCTCGATCCGACAACTGCAAGATCGTGACCCGAGCCAAAATTAAGAGTGGGACCCTTAACCAACGGAGCCACCCAGGCACCTCTAATGATGCATTTTAAATGTGCAAAGCCATCAGCCACATTTACGTCACTCGAGATAATCTTCTCACGCTATGTTTTCAGTTGGTCCTTAAGCATTTGAAAACTTGCACTGGCCTCGCATGCTTAAATCCACCAGTGCATGCATAGTAAACACCACAGTGGACAGGGAGCGGATAGTAAATACTGCGGAGCATAAAAGTGACTTCCGCCTTCAAAGAAAGTAATTAGGTTGAGAGAGTCACACAAAATGATTAAGAGACGGAGCAAAACACACAGAAGTTTCAAACAGGAATCTGAACACAAGTTAGAAGGCCACAAGCCCCCGACGACGAGTGCCTCGCAGTCTGCCATCAGGCTCCATTCAGTGATGGTGTTTGCGCTGGACACAACACAGGCTGCGGGCCCAGACGGACCCGACTCAGGTTCCCTTTTTCACTATTCCTCCCCTGCTGATACTGGGTGAATACGTGTGCCCCTTCAACTTCACGTGTTGGACTCCTAAAGCCCAAGGTGTTAAGAGGTGAGGATTTTAGGAGGTGCTAAGGTCAGGAGAGTGGAGCCCAGGAAGGGATTAGCGCTCTTACAAAAGAGACTCCACAGAGCTCCCTCCCCTCCAGCACGTGAGGACGCAGCCAGATGCGGTGTGACTGGGGAAGAGGGCCCTCACCCCGCAGTGCCGGCACCCTGGATCTCCAACTCGCAGCCTCCAGAACCGTAAGAAGTCAATTCCTGTTATTCGTGGGCCACCCAGTCTCTGGTGGGTTATTACCGTGGCCTGAGAGGACATCATCTCTGAGGCTTAGTCTTTGAGCCTTGATTAGACTTCATGCTACTGAAAGTTATCCTACTCCCCTTTTGGAGGAATTAAGTGAATAACTTCTGTATAGCACCTGGCACACAATCCAGGGACCCGTGTTCATTCCCTCACCCACTTCCTCTCCTGAGCTTTGAAAAGAACAAGGTTTTATGCCGGACAATGAAGGACATACAGGTGGACACAGAAGAGCACAGTGCACATCCTGGGTGGAGGGAAAAGTGTGAACGAAGAGGAAGAGGCCAGACCTGGGGGCTGTGCCTTCCTTGGTCTACCACTACTTTGCAGGGCCCTCGCCTGGATCAGGAGACCTGTCCCCCTGTGTTCACTCATCAGCACCTTCTGTCTTTCCAGGAACTGCTGTCAAGTCCCAATTCCTGGCACTCAGCTCTCCCTTTTTATAATAAATACTCTGTAACATCCCATTTATACCATGAAATGGAATTCAGAGCTAATGTAACTTACCGGTACATATAATTCTTCCCTCCAAGTTAATCAAATGGACTAACTGGGGCACCTGTGTGGCTCAGTGGTTTGAGCATCTGACTCTTGATTTTGGCTCAGGTCGTGATCTTAAGGTTCGTGAGCTTGAGCCCAGAGTTGGGCTCTGTGCTGACAGCGCGGAGCCTGCTTGGGATTCTCTCTCTCCCTCTCTCTCTCTCTCTCTCTCTGCCCCTCCCCTACTTGTGTGAGTGCTTTCTCTCTCTCTCAAAATAATAACCTTTAAAAAGAGTACTTACAATAAAAAAATATGTGTTTCAATATGTAAATGCTTAGACATGACTAGAAAACCTATTAAACTCAGATGTTTGTACTTACCAATAATAAGGTTGGATTTAAGAGTAATAAGATAAGGAACCATTCTGTACAGGAAAGTACAGGAAACTGGAAGCCCAAAGGTGCAGGAAAACAGGAGAATACAGACAAGAAACTGGATAGAAAGGACAGGTGAAACTCTTTGGAATATGGTAAGGAACGGGGTAACAGCCGTAATTGAACCAGAGATCATTTGTCAAGACTATCAAAGTGCAGAAAATGGTACTTTTGCAAATGATCTTCACTTTACATATAAGTGTAGTGTAAAAGTAATTCCCTGTGGGATGGGACAGTGCTTCACTGTCTCAGAAGGCAGACCTCTTGAAACTCGACCATATGTTCTGATCTATTCAGTGCCTGAATGTCTACTATAACATTGGAGAGAGGCACGTGGGACGCAGGTCAGACCTGAGTTCTGTAGAAATGTCACGTCTACATTCCTGGCCCCCTAGCCATTCTGACTTTAAAAAGGAGTAAATGTCTACATGCTCTCCAGTGCAGTGCTGCCCCTATCGAGGACCCTTACTCTGGGACGTCAGCCTCTGGCCCTTGTCATTTGCTGTGCCTCAGTTCCTGCCAGCTCCTTGGGTAACCTTGGCATCCACATGAACCCCTGTCAAAAGACCAGCATCTAACATCCCTGACTCCGCGTCTAGAGCGATCTTCTTCTCTATTCCACTTCGACCCTTTACTGGAAAGACCTCGACTCTGCCATCACTCTTCACTCTTCATCACTATATTCCACTACTGAAATACTAAATTCACACTTTTCCAATAGGACTCCGATCTCGGATCCCTTGGGATCTCTCCCTCGGTTATCCTGCCACACCTACGGTCATGGGGACCTCTAATAACATTTCTTTCCTTTTTATCCAGCAGCCCTTCATGGCTTCACTTCCATGGGCCTCATGTCTTCTCTTATACACTGTCCTTCTATCAAATCTCTTATACACTGTCCTCCTATCGCACTTCCCAAGGAGACCTCCAGTCTCAGACCAAACCAGTGGCCCCTCCACGCATCCACACTTAGTCAACGAGTACTGAAAACCCACACCGTCCTGGAGCAGTCATGCTGTCCGCTCCTGCTCTCCACACACAAACTAAGATTTCCATTATTCTGTGTTCTCCTACCCACCGTATTTCTTACATCCCCACAATGGTCACTGCAATCCTCCGTTCTCTGTGGTCACACGTGGGAGCCTCCTGCTCTCCCATATGCTCCCTATCATCAAATAATCACCAAAGGCTGTCAATTTACCTCCCAACTAGCCTTCAGAGCCACAATCTGAATTTCCACTGCTGTCACACGAGTCCAGGGTACCACCACGTTCACCTCCTCTTCTGGACCAGCCTCCTCGGCTGCCCCACCCCTGCTCATCAGCCACTCTAACCCACCATCACCAGCAGCCAGAGGTCCTTCCAAGGAGCTATTCTGATCCTGTCTCTCCCTTAACATTCTTAGAAATGTAGTTTCCAGTGGCTCTTCTGAAAAAGATTAAAACCTTCACATGGGTTACAAGACTCCACATTGACCTGGTCCCCACCTCCTCCTTCTGTCTCAAAGCATCTGCTCAACCCAGGGAGTTCTGATATGTCAGAACTTGGCTCAAACAGATCTTTCTCAAGCAAGTCTGCAAGTCTGTCCTGACCCTTTCGACCATGTTTGTCATTTTTAACTCTTCAGAACATTCTGTATACCTTCCTACTACTTAAAAGTCATAATTCAACAACTGGGTAATACATTGCTTCATAGCCTGTCTATCCCACCAGACAGATTCCATGAGAGCAGGAATCATATTAGGTCACTTGCCTTTCCCCAAAAGCAATTAAAATCTCAACAAAAATCTGTGTAGCGAATGCATCTTCTAGTGACACCCTCATCACCTTAAGCTCACTGGAAGACCTCATCTACTCTGGGAACACAGAAGCCAACAAGTGGATAGGTCTTTGAAGCCCTTTCTACAAACGTATATGTCTAAATCCATCTAGACCATCACCCTCTGAACAGTCACACACTCCTACACCTGCTCTTTCTGAATCTTCACCTCTTGTGGCTCCATCAACACTTAAAACTAGTAAATTCTCTCCTACCTTAAAACAACAACAAACTTCCCCTAACCTTAAGCTGTCCCTCTGCCACTGCTCGGCCCTGTCTCTGCCACCCTGGCTTAGGCTCCTGTCATGTGTCACCCGCATCTCTCACTCTCCCTCCAGTGCATACAGAATCAAATATCAATTCCTTGACAAGTTTACTTTTTTTTTTAATGTTTATTTATTTTTGAGAGAGACAGAGACAGAATGCGTGTGGGTTAGGGGCAGAGAGAGAGGGAGGCCATCTGAAGCAGGCTCCAGGCTTTGCACTGTCAGCACAGAGCCCGATGTGGGGCTCAAACTCACGAACCATGAGATCATGACCTGAGTCGAAGTCAGACGCTCAACCGACTGAGCCACCCAGGTGCCCCCTTGACAAGTTTATATATAGACTGCATGTTGTGAGCTATATTTCTATTTCTAATTTTCATTCATTCATTTTTAATGGTTATTTTTTAATGGTTATTTATATTTTAATGTTTATTTTTTTAGAGACAGAGACAGACAGAATGAGCAGGGGAGGGGTAGAGAGAGGGGGAGACAAAGAATCTGAAGCAGACTCCAGGCTCTGAGCTCTCAGCACAGAGCCCAACATGGGGCTTGAACTCAAGGAACTGTGAGATCACGACCTGAGCCGAAGTCAGAGGCTTAACCGACTGAGCCACCCAGGCACCCGTTTATTTACTTTTGAGAGAGACAAAGCATGAGCTGAGCAGAGGAGGGGCAGGGAGACAGACAGGGAAACACAGAATCCAAAGCAGGCTCCAGGTTCTAAGCTGTTAGCACAGAGCCAGACATGGGGCTCAATCCCTTGAACTGTGAGATCATGACTTCAGCCAAAGTCGGATGCTCAACCGACTGTGCCACCCAGGGACCCCTAATTTTCATTCTTGATACTCCTTCCTATGCACACTCCAGCTACATGAGGTCCCCCTGCTTCCAGAAATATGGCAGGTTCTCTTTTGTGTTGTTGGATCCTCATGGCACGCTGCTTGCTTTTGCAAGGACACTCCTGTCCTCTTCATGTGCTAATTCTTGCTTGTTGTTTCAGCTTAGATACACTTTAGGGAAATCCTCCCTAACACTCTAAATTTGGGTTCAGTACCAAGTTCGTGTGTTCTCTGTACTTGAAAGTCAAGAGACCAATCACCCAGTACTCTGTCTTTTAGCCGTGTTGATCCTCTAACAGACCGTGAGCTCTGTGAAAACAGGGGCGTCATCTACTTGTTCATCAGCTAGCAAACTGTAGGCACTCATTAGTTTGCTGTATTCATTTAAATTCTACTCAGTAATTATGCTGTCCTGGAGGTATGACTATTTGCTGAATGAACCAAAGGAATGGGAGCTAAAGGTAAAAGCATCTGTTCCCAAAATGCTTCGATATGATGGTGAGGTAACATGCTCATGGTCCCTAAGGGGAGTTGGTTGGTGAAGATCACATTTGAACTTGGCTCTTTGGATCTAAAAATAAAGAGAAGCAGAGGGGAAGGTGATGACTTCAGCTCTGGACCTGTGAGTTTCAGGAAAGGAAATCGATCTACCTTATCACTATCAGACAAGGACTGACTGTGGTGTAACAGAGAGGTCAGGGCGAGGGTGTCCTCGTGACCACAGGCACGACAAGAAAGAACCTGGGACTGTGAGAAGAAATGAGATCTCTGAGGGAGAGGAGGACAGGGGTAGCATTACTGACTGCGGTATGCGGGGCACCATTTGGGGTGTATGTATTTTACCCACTCTGAAGGTACCAACAATATTTAAAGTGCTAAAACTTACTCTTTACTAGAAAACAGAAAAAGAACAACAAGGGGTATTACAAATGGAGCTGTGTTCCCTGTACAGACGAAGCCAACTCAGTTATATATGCGCAAAGAAAAAATAAGAAGCGAATAAAACACTAAAATTTAAATAGCACATCCTGGCCTGCCCTGCCCACCCCCGACTCCACACCCAGGGCTAAAAGGGTGATAAGAATTTACGTTTTTTTCAGCAGGTCTCAGCTCTGGAGTGCTTCCCAGAGTGTAAGATACTTTGCTGAGTGAGAGTCTAGCTTTTTTTGTCCTCTTCTATCACCCTTGCCAAAACCCACAATGATTTATTTTAACTCTGGAGGAAAAAACTAGATGTGTCTGATTTAGTGGGCAAAAGTATGGTGCCTCTAATACAATGCCCTTACATTGTGCCTATATTCAGTTTTACCCCTATACAATCTCTTCACAGCGACATGGAGTATCACTCCACTCATGGAGTGTGCAGTGGCAGATATCTTACTTGAAACATGTTCCCTAGATTTGAGGTCATCATCTTCCAAGGTGGGAGTTTCCTTACAAAAAAGGCTAAAGTAGGGATACAGTTTCCATCATTCTGACAACAAAACTGCTCCCAGGGCCTCCAAACAGCATTCTCCCTGTCAGGCTCTTGGATCACCTCTGCTATCCACATTGGTGAAGTTCTGGAATTTCTCTTATTAGCTCTTAACCTTAAGATCACCACCTAGATCCACACCCCTAGCCGTAAGTTCACAGCATTTTCAGTGGCTGCTTTGTATTTAGGATGCAATAGCTACTTATACTGTAGGCTGCTTTAGGGATGCAAACTGTGTTAGGTTCATTCTGCAGTGGGACAGATTCACTGCTCCTTTGATACAAAAAATTTTAACACACTTGGTGAAATACAGTTATACATACATACACAAATTGGTTATCCTATAGTTTGTTTCAGTTGTGCTTGTTAATGCTTAAAGAGAAACAGAGAAGATAATCTAAACAGCACGTATTTAAATACAGACAACAGGCTTTGGAAACATAGTAATTACGATGTGACATATCACGGTTTTTCTATGTAGCAGGCATGTCTCCCTGTGAGAAAGGTATTATTATCTTCACCTTACAGACAAGAAAGTGGACAACGAGAGGTTAAGGAATTTTCCTAAGGTCACACACAGCTGGAGTGCTCTTCAAATGGTATTTAAAAGCCTGTCCAGGGGCGCCTGGGTGGCCCAGTCGGTTGAGCGTCTAACTTCGGCTCGGGTCATGATCTTCCAGCTCATGACTTCAAGCCCCGCATCTGGCTCTGTGCTGACAGCTCAGAGCCTGGAGCCTGCTTCGGATTCTGTGTCTCCCTCTCTCTGCCCTTTCCCCACTCATGCTCTGTCTCTATCTCTCAAAAATGAATAAACAAACAAAAAAGCCTGTCGTCCGTTGCACTCAAAAAGTCTTCATTCTTTCCATCCTGCCTATCATCTTATCAAAAGAATGCCAATAAAATACAAACCCAAATAGCCAGTGATCCACTGTCTGATTATGGCTGTGATCCATAGCTTCAGAGTCTCTGACCCGATTCTCAGCTGCCCCACACCTTGGATAGGGAGGACTATCCTGACTATCTGACTCTCAGGAATACTGTATTCCACAGAGACCCTGGCTACAAAGAGTGGAAGTCAGATTTGATCTCCAAAATCACTCTGTGCAGAACCTCTGAAAAGTCTATATTAAGCTTAATGACGGCAGTGGATGTGCTAGGCCTGGGTGACGTACACAGGGCATGTGTGTTAGCATTCTAGATCCAGGACTAAGGAAATACAGCGATGATATGGAAGTAGTAAGTAAAACCCCAAAAACAGTCTAAAAAATCATCTTGGAGTTCATTAATTTGGAATTCAGGTAGTGAACTAAAATTGATGTGCCATTAGCTTGGAAAGAACGTAGAAGAATGTTTCTATTCAAACCAAAACATGTAAATAAGTATCTGTTTCATTTCATTTTAATTTACAAAATCAACTCGGCAAATTCAGGAAAGAAAGAATAAAGCCACTGATTCCCATTAGTTGATGTTCTTGTAAAAACTGTGTCAACTGGAAAATTGAAATAATTAGGAAGGCACATTGTTTTTAATTACTTTCATACATTTAATTGGTAACTCCTTCCTCAAAGTAGGCAAATGTGTTGTGTGTGATTTTATATAAAGGTTCATTCATTTCAGCCAAAGAAATACAGCCCATTTAGGGTGTCAATAATGATGCTAGTAAAGTTGCTGCTTAAAACGCTACACGTAAGGAAACATTCATGTTAAAGTAAATGCAAGAATGCCTTTATTTTTATCTTAAAAAGAAGATCTTTAAAAATCGACATGCAAATTCTCAGCCTGTGTTTATGCAGGAGAATTTAGACATATACACAACACCTTTGCCCCAAATGACCTCTATGTGTGTTGACATTATTGACCCATTAGCCATATAATTATAAGAGGTTGAATGTTTCCATCATTCTATTTTCAGATTTTCTTCTTTTTATTCTATAGTGTGTGTAAGGTTCATGGTTTGTAACAAATCTTTATGTATGGAAAACACAAGAAAGATGCTATTTATTAGAACGGTAGCTAACACTACTTTTAAAATTAATTCACAGTTGATGGACAGCACTTTTTCATTCTATAAACATGGCCCCCCAAAAAGACCTCCTTTCTGAATCTGAAACAGACATACACAATTAAAAATCAAAAAAGGCTGGGCACTTGGGTGGCTCAGTTGGTTGAGTGTCTGACTCAATTTTGGCTTAGGTCATGACTCCCAGAGTTGTGGGATCAGGCCCCATGTTGGGCTCTGTGCTGACCATGGAGCCTGCTTGAAATATTCTCTCTCTTTCTGCCCTTCCCCTGCTCATGATCTTTCTAATTAAAAAAAAATCAAAAAGGCTAAATGAGTGGAGAAAGCATTGAGGAAATAAAACCAGGGCCTACAGCAGCACTTTGAAACTGTAGGTACACTGAAAGAATGCTCTAAAATATGGGTGTGGTGTTCTATACTAAAAACAAAAACAAAAAACTACGGACACTCTGTGGTATTGTCCTCATTTCTATGTTAGTGCAGATCCTAAGGAATATCTACTGGAACAATAACGTATTACTATTGTGAAAATTATTTAATTGAAATCCATGAAATGTCATGTTTTTAAAAAGACACTTAAGTAGTAAGTGGACTTTTGTAAATGTCCAGCATAGAATTTTAGTTGTAGTTCTTCTAAAGGCTGATGAACATCAAAATGAATTTAATAATGTGAATCTCGATGAGCAGTACCTTACACATGAAAGGATAATTGTGCTCAAGATCACAGTGTTACTAATCTGTTAGGAAAGAAACTTCTGAGAAAGAGATACAGATAGATGAGATTGGCTAAATTAGTTTTAACATACCTTATATTCATGTAACAGTCATAACACATTTAAAAAATCCATTCTTAGGGCACATGGGTTGCTCAATTGGTTAAGTGTCTGACTGTTGGTTTCAGCTCAGGTCATGATCTCAGAGTTCATGAGTTTGAGCCCCGTGTCGAGCTCTGTGCTGGCAGCGTGGAGCCTGCTTGGGATTCTCTCTCTCTCCCCGCCTCTCTTTCTGCCCCTCCCATGCTCACATACTCTCTCAAAATAAATAAATAAACTTTAAAAAAATTAAAAAATAAAAAATCTATTCTTATTTGGACTTCTGTCCAGTATTAAATTACATATTGGAGAGAAATCTGTTGCTCTGATCAAGTTCTCTTCACTTTTGCTAATGATCTTGACATTATTAGTATGACATAAAAATGGCATATTGTATGAAAGCCCCTTGCACGGATGCAGCTTTTGCTATGGGTTTACCTCCAGTGTACCTGCACCACTTAATGTGAACAATCTTCCACACTTCCCCCTGGACACTTTTATAGTATTGGCCGGACTTGTTCAGAGAAAAATATCAAAATTGCTAGAGTCTGCAATAAATATCCCAACGGTTTTTGTTACCCGAAAAAACACACTCAGATCAAATGGAATCTCTAGGTACCCCTCAGATCAGACACATTAAAAAGTCTACTTACCTTACTGTAGCACTACGAGTTTTGTTGCTCGAGGCATAAAATAAAAACAACCATGCTATTATATTTGACTCGCAATCTTATAATGATCACTTCAGTGGGTGGCTGGATTTTGTACTGGAGAGTGACAAATCTGTTTATGAAACTAAATGTAAAGTTCCCTTGCAATCAAACTATATAGAAAATATAGCAACTTAGCAGTTCATAACAAGCCCTGCCAGAGGTTCAGGTTTTCTTTTCTCTGTTGAGTTATAATGAAAGAAAAATCCTACTAATGAAGCATCAATTTGTATGCTGTCAGAAAGAAAGAAAGAAAGAAAAAAAGAAAGAAAAGAAAAGAAAGAAAGAAAGAAGAAGTGGGAAGCTAGCTGAAAGAGCATCATTTTTTTTTTTTAAGAGCATCATTTTTTCCAAAGTGGCTATTTATATCAGACTTTGACTGACTGAGTGCTCATCTCATCTCTATCTCAGGGGTATGACGAGTCAATAAAATTAAAAGGTCAAAATAAACCCATCCTTGAGTCTTCCTTAGCTAAGCAGAAGAGGGCATGGGTAGCTTTCTTACTTCAGAGTCTGTTCAAAAATGCGACCTTTCCAACAAGGCTACCACGATCTGATTCGAAATCGCAAACTCCTGATTCCCCTCAATCTGCACTGCATTTACTTTATTTCACAGAATTTATCACCCTCGAGAACTGTACAGTTGACTTTATATTTCTAATTCATACTGAGTATGTTTTCTTGGTCTATGTCCTCCCATTGGAATGTAAACACCAGGAGGGCGAAACATTTGTGTTGTTCGCTAAGGAACCCACCAGCTTAGAACAGTGCCTGGTGCGGTCGGGACTCCGTAAAAATCAGCTGAATGAACTGAATTGTGATTTATGCCCAGAAATTAAGCCAGAGTATAAACATTTAAGATACACCAATGGCACAAAAAAGCCAACTGTGATTCTAATAAAGATCATATTTACCTCTTATATACAAGGATTATAATTTTAAATCCAGCACATGCTCATAAATTCAATTATGACTTTTGGGTTTACAGTTGTCCCTATAAAATCCTCCAGAGCAGACCCTAATTCCTACAAGCCTTCAATCAAAGTTTGCCAAAAGTTATGAGGATTTTAATAAACACATTAACATTTATATTCAGCTTTTCTCTCTGCTTTATGCGGGAGACTTTTTATTCCGCTACAGTTTTATGGAAAAATGATGACAGTCTTATAAAGGTCTATTTATTCAAACCACCTCTACAAAGCAGTCTTTAGACAGCATATGAGATTCAGCACAAAGGAGGGCAGAATAGTACTTAATGCTCAAGCCGGAAAGGTGAAATATATAGAAAGATTTATTATTAGTTTCCTCTTCTGCCTCATAACCAGACAGAACAAGTCACAAATTGTCTGAATAGCCACATGATGGATTTTGCTCTTCTATTGGCTGAAGCTGTGAAGTGTGTTAGTAGCTTTTTAAACACCAAAGCTTTCTCTCCACTCCTTCCCCCACAAACACAGACGCATTATTTGGCTTTATTACTTTCCTTTTTAAAAAGTCAGGTCTCACTAAAGATAAAATTTATGCAGAAAAATGTACTAAATGGCTGACATTTGGTTTTCACATCCTTTTTTGGAAAATACTTTTAGATGCAGAAGGGAAGAGAACAGAAAATGTCACTAAGCTATTTTTGTGGCTAAAATGTGGCTTTAGAATGGTACCTTTACAAAACGAAGAGAAAATCAAATGCTTGTGAGCAAGGCTCAAAGTCCTCAATTGTCATAGTTTTGCTGTGTTAACAACTTGTTCTGTTTTAATTTCTTGAACATTAAGTCCAAGAATAAAAAGCATGCAATATTATGGTAAGAATATAGAGCAAATAATGCTATAGACCTCTTTTTTTTTAATGTTTATTTATTTCTGAGATAGAGTCAGAGCATGAGTGGGGGAGGGGCAGAGAGAGAGGGAGACACAGAATCTGAAGCAGGCTCCGAGCTGCCAGCACAGGGCCCGACGTGGGGCTCGAACTCACAAACCGCGAGATCATGACCTGAGCTGAAGTCTATCACTCACCTGACTGAGCCACCCAGGCACCCCTGTGCTGTAGACCTCTTTAGCAATCTTTACCTTACAGTTTCAAGGCAAATATCATTATTCCCAATGGCTTTGAAAACATGGGGAAAACAAATGAGGCTTGAGGAGGGCCACGCTGCTCACACTCTACTCTTTCCACTTCCTAACACATGGTGTGTGAGCCAAGGCACTGCTTCCTCAGCATAGGATTTCTACAATTATGAAAAGTTAACAGTGAATTCATGAACAATTCAGAATTTCTAAAATTTGAGCCCACTGCTTTGTTACCTCTTTTAGATGATACACTGCCAAATATTCTACTGTAGCTTATAAGTGTTTTGAACAGTGGTGGAAAAATTAGCAGAAGCCTACTCATATTTGAACATTTCATATTTGTCTTGTCAGTATTCTTAGTTAACATTGTAAAAAAGACAGCCCCAAAATGGAGTCACTTATGCTAAGGCCACATCACCAAACCAAGACTTAATACCTAACCTAATTAGTTTCAACCTCTCCAAGGAGTGGACTCTTAAACCAGTCAATCTAGAATTACCTGCTCAGCACCAGTGAGGTGATCTGTCTGAGAGACCCCTGCCATCCCCCAAAGAAAGGTGATCTGGCCTGAAATAATCCATACTTCCATACTTTGTTAGGAACTTCCTTGTCCTGCCCTTTCTGACTAAAAGTCTTTCATTTTGTACAGCTCTTTGGAGTTCTATCTGCTGGATGGGATGCTGCCCAACTAATGAATCACTGAATAAAGCCAGTAAGATCTTAAGAATTTACTCATTGAATTTGGTTTTTTAACAGATTTTATTTGGTGGTGGTAGGATCTGAAGGAAACTTCTGACACCTCTGGGGATGATGGGAAACACAGGTGTGATATCTGAGAACCCTCTGAGTTCTCTTTCTTGTTGTTTCTGAGGACCATAGGTAAGTTTCCCCTGGTTCTGGGTTTTGCTCTCTTTGTATCAAGCTCCTGATCTAACTGGCTTTCCAATCCAGTCCTTAGCAGGTTGGCTTGATCTGGCAGATGGTTCTACCCCGAGCCCCAGTCCTAGCCCTTATTTAGTCCAGTCTCCGGTTGGAGTCTGCTGGCTCTGTCCACAGTTCCAGGTTGGTCATGGCGCGTGGAGTGCAACTAATGCCCCTTCTTCTTCTTTTGTTTGGCCAGTCTGCCATCACATCTCTTTGGCTACTGCTGGTGTGTTAATGTGCACATACTTGTCTGGCTTGTTTTGTGTGGGTAAAAGGCTATTGCCAGTGGGAATCTTGGAAGCCAAAAGGTCACAAACTAGGTGGGCATGGATCTGTACTTAATAGCTGTTAGGGCGCTCAACACCAACTCTAGGACTCCTGTGTTAGGACTGGTAAGTCATGGAATGGGGTTAGATTGACACCGGGTCAACCTGTAAACCTCAAGAAAATTTCGGCGCAGTGATGTATGCTGTAAAACCCCACCCCATACAGTGGCATATCCCTCTGAGTATTAGTTTGGCTCCAGGAGACTCAACTGCTTGGCTAAAGAAATGAGATTCTTAAATTAAAAAGAGCTGAGTGTGCCGTGTCCCAGCACATCTGCTTATTTTAGGTCTAAGAGCTATAGTCCGGGAAGTGATAGCTTCAAAAATGGCAACTCTTACTAAAGAAAACCTAGAATTGGCCATTATAGGGGAATGGTCCAATTAGACAAGGCTGTTCACTTAAGAAGTGTACTTGAGGAGCAGTTTCCACATCGAACAAACAGAATGGGATACCTATTTTAATTGGTATGGAGAAGCTTCCAAAAGGTTTCGAGATGCCAAAATAGCTTCGTTGAAAAATTCATAGCAAAAGGCTATGAAAAATTAAAGACAGAAAAATTAAAGACATAGAGGCCTCTACAACAAAAGACAGACTGATATGACTCCTACTGCTCCCCTCTACCCTCCTTTACCTCAGGACTCATGTTCTACTAACTCTCTATCTGAACTACCTTTCCACTCTGAAGAGACTCTTATACAATTACCTTTTAAAATAAAACCACTCAAGGCTGCAGGAGATCCTCCTGAGGCATCTTTCACGCCTTGATCAAAAACCAAATCGGACTAAGGCCCCTAGTTAAAGAATTTTCTAAACTCAAGGAGGAATCCCAAAAGTTTTCTGAAGAATTTAGAATCCTTATCAGGGCCTATGACACCAGGCCACCAGATCTTTATCAGCTTGGGCACATGCTGGTGGGACCAGATGAAGCCCCCAAATGGATGTGAGAACAGCACACCCCAAGGAAGATATTTGAGATCTCCACCACTGTCCCATTGGACCAGAAAAAAAAAAAGCAAAATAGCATCCAGTCTTTTTAAAAGCCATTCCTGGAGGCTTCGCTGCCTGCATCCACTGGTCTATGATTCAAACATGCAAAACAAGATGAATCTGACAGACTCTAAGACCCATCGCAAGCTCTCTTCCTACGGCATTCCAGGTTGCACACAATAAATGAAGCCACCCAACCTGCTCTAGCTGCCATATTTGTTAATGGATTATCTTCTGTGAGTAGTGGATTGATAAAAAGACATAAATAGGATGGGCAGCCACTGATCGGACTGAACTCATGTCTCTAACTCGTGAGGACTTTGAAACAAGACCAAAATCAAAAGTCCAAGGAGTTATTAGCCTTACAGTTACAAAAGCTACAAGCTAATACCTGGGCCTGCCTCCTCCATTGCACTCTCTTAGGAGTCCATCTTCAAAACAATGGACCAGGGGTCAATGTCTCATTTTTAATCTACTAGGACATTGGGGGAAAAAAGCCTCATGCAAATCCTTCATCATCAACTCAAATGCCTCCCTATCTGCCCCCAAATGGCCTCTCCCAGAGTTGACAGGACTCTGAGATATCCTCTGGTAAAGTGCTACCACTAATCCCCTTAAACAGCCAAGGGGAAACTAAAAGTAAAATCAATGGAAAACCTTGCCAGATTCTGGTAGATACAGGAGCATCATTCTCTATCTTAAACCCTGCTCTCATAGAACAAAAAAAAGTTGTGAAAAAGAAGTTTCTGTAGTGAGGGTATCTAATGAAATTCAGAGTTTCTACATCAACCTGCAGTACAGATGACTCTGGGACCTTTGACTGTAAAAGCTTTTTCTGATTTTTGTTTGTTTTGTTTTTGTTTGTTTTTTGGCTATGTGACACAGCACCACTCAACCTGTTAGGTAGAGATCTCCTTTCTAAACTGAAAGGGCTAATACTTTTTGCCTCCAATGGGGACCTCATCTTAGAATTTCCTGACCAACCTGAACTGATCTTTTAGGTCCCTTACAATTTGACCTTCATGTAGAAGAGAAATAACTCCAGTAAAATATCCCTGATTTATCTAAGGTTCCTGAAGATCTGTGGGCTACTTCTAACACTGACATTGGAAGAACAAAGTATAGAGCTGATAAAAATTCAGATAGAACTGAACCTCTTCCCAAACTGGCTCAATATCCACAAAAGCCTGAGGCCATGCAAGACCTCATAGCAACAGACCTAATCACTCTGGGACTAATCATTCCTTGGACCAGCCCCTGCAACTGCCAGACTGGAAACCTGATGGGCAAGGATGTCAAATTGTCCAGGACTTGAGAGCTATTAATAAGACAGTCATTCCTTATTTCCCAGTTGCTCCGAACCTGAACAACCTTTTGTCACAAGTTCTACCGGACTCCAGATGGTTTACTGCAATGGACCTATGTTCAAGCCTTCTTCAGCACCACTGGAGACCCCAACAGCCAACCTGTTTGCCTTGATTTGGAATAATCGATAGTGTACCTGGACGGTCATGTCTCATGGGTTCACTGAGGCCCCTTCTTATTTCTCCCAAGTGCTCCACCAAGGTTTAAGTCCCCCCGTAGTCCTCTAGGAAACTGAGCTTTCTATAGTATGTAGATGACCTCTTTCTATGCTCAGTTACCAAATAGGTGTTCTTCAAAGATTCCATTTATTTGCTGCAACAGTCAAAAAAGGACATAAAACTCAAAGGAAAAATTCAAATTATCTCTAGATACTGTTCATTACCTAGGCCATAATCTAGGTGCTAACGGAACCCAGCTATCTCCAAAACAGAATTAAGCTAATCCAACAATGTCCTAGGCCCACAACTAAGCGCCACTTGCATGGATTCCTAGGCCTAGCCGGCTACTGCAGACTCTGGCTCCTAATTTTCAAGTGCCTTCCTTAGTCTATGAACTTACTGAAATTTCAGTCCTTGAATCCTTCCTTGGACAAATAAACACAAGTAGGCTTTAATAGGACTAAGAGAAGCTGGGCAAGAGCTGCATGCCCCAGGGCTACCTAACTGTTCAAAACCTTTACCCTATTTGTGCTTGAAAGAGATAACCAAGCCCTGGGAATAATCACTCAAGAACATGGCAGTGAACACAGACCTACTGTTTCCCAGAGCATCCAACTTGATTCAGTTACCTGTGCCCACGCCAACTGTCTTAAAGCTGCAGGGGTGTCTGGGTGGCTCAGTCAGTTGAGCGTCCAATTCTTGGTATCAGCTCAGATCATGATTTTGTGGTTCGTGAGATTGAGCCCCTGCATTGGACTCTGTGCTGCCAGTGCGGAGCCTACTTGGGATTCTCTCTCTCCCTCTGTCTCTGCCCCTCCCCCACTTGTGCTCTGTCTCGAAATAAACTTAAAAAAAAAGTGGGGTGCCTGGGTGGCTTACTGACCGACCTCAGCTCAGGTCGTGATCTTGCAGTCCGTGAGTTGAGGCCCCATGTTGGGCTCTGTGCTGACAGCTCAGAGCCTGGAGCCTGCTTCAGATTCTGTCTCCCTCTCTCTTTGCCCCTCCTCCACTCATACTCTGTCTCTCTCTCAAAATTAAAAAAAAAAAAAACATAAAAAATTAAAAAAAAAAAGCTACAGCTGCAAAATTAGCAGAAGCCTCCATAGATTTAACCCTAGGTAATGACATTTATTTACAAATTACACAACCTATGGAGTTTGTAAATAGCTCCAAAATCTTTTAAGTTGTAAGAAGCCCCCAAAGTCTTCTTAATTCTGAATTGACTCAATATTTCTCCACAAGCAGACTAACTTCCTGTGAGATCCTTCTGATTTTGCTACCCAACCTGCATCTTAAATGTCACAATGTTCTTAATCCTGCCATGTTACTACCCCTACCTCACGAGGGTGAGCCTGACAACTGTGAGGCAGTAACACTCCATTTTGTGACATATCCTGATTTATGACCTACTCTTTGACTAATCCTGATCTAATGTTTGTTGATGGGTCATCCTGTAAAAAAAAAAAAAAAAAAAAAAAAAAAGGGAACTTCCAGGCTGGCTACGCCACTACCCAATACAAACTACATGAGAGGAGAAATCTCCAACAAGCTAAATCAGTCCAACAAACAGAGCTCTGTGCCCTCACCCGAGCACACCATTTATCAAAAGACAAACTGTTAAGATGCATACTGACAGCCGCTATGCCTTTGGTGTTGTCCATGATTTGGGATGTTAGGGAAACAAAGTTATCTTCTTATGTCCACTGGGACCACAGTCAAACATGGACAACAAATAAAAATCTTTATTACTGCTATTCTCTTACCTTCTCAAATTTCTGTCATCAAAATTGAGGCTCATGCTAAAAACCTGAACCTGGTATCAGAGAAATGCCCTAGCTGACTTTCATGGAAAGGCAAACAACAGAATCTATAACAGCTGGGGCACATGTGGATGAGGTCCCTTTTGCTTCTGCAAAAAAATGACCCCTTATTGCCAGATTTTTGCCATTCTAATGTTTTATAATAATCATAATAATCATAATGTTCTATAACATGGCAAGAGTCTGCTTTTGAATCAGAGAAATTAACACGAGCAAACAATGGGTTGTAAATTCAATGAACAGTTGGGGTGATAGGAAAACCAAGATGGCTACTTAGTCTTCTTTATTCCCTGGCATAACCCATTTTTCAGTTTTTGCATTATTTCACCCACCATGGTCAACCAAGATGACTCTAATTATGAATTGATATTGGTGGGGAGACTTCTATAAAGTTGTGAGAACAGTTTACCATCAATGCCTGATCTACCAGGTCCAAAATCCTGGAAAAACTATTTTTATTCCCAGACACCTCAAACCTCCTCCCTCTGGACACTTTGAGCACCTGCAGCTGGACTTCATCCAACTACCATTTAGTAGGGATTACCAATATATTCTTGTTTTTGTACCAGTATGTTCTAGGTTTCTTAGATGGAGCCATCCCCTTGCTGTAAGGCTGATGCCCTCGCAGTTACAAAGAAATTGCTAGAAAACATGTTCCCCACTTGGGGTATACATTCCACGGTCTCCAGTGATTAAGGCACCCACTTCACTGGGCAGATCATACTAGCCTTAACAGAAACCTTGCAAACTTCTTTGAATTTTATCACTGTCCCTATCACCTTTATCAATCAGGCAGGATTGACAAAACTAATGGGATCCTCAAACTTAAAATTTCTAAACTTGCTAAAGCTGCTGAACTCCGTTGGCTTAAGGTACTGCCTTTGGTCCTGCTGACTGCTCACAGTACCAGCTTTGGGAAACATAAACTTGTATCACATGAGACAGTCAGCAGCAGACCAGTATGTACTGGTATACAGTTTTCTGCTGAGTCCTTGGTTAACTCATCCTAATATAACTATCTACTGTAAGTCTCTAATGTCTTATGCTAAAGCCTATCATCAATAGGTTTAAAAAGCCTTCCTGGATCCCAGTTCAAAAAACCCTGTTGGTCATAGTCTGGAGCATGGTGACTGAGTGTTCTGGAAATGTCATCGGAGGAAGACAACTCTCCAACCCTGTTGGAAGGGACCTTACCAAGGCTCCTGACTATTGACATTGCTGTGAAAACAGAAAGCACTGAATCCTGGGCACACATGTCACAGCAAGAGAAGACTCCATACAATATCTGATCCTGTATAAATTCTGGAGACTTCTGAATCAAACCAATGAAGAAAAGGAGCTGACATCACTGTATGCTACTTCTACCCAAGATGCCAGATCAAGACTTCATACTTCAACTAAACATGAAACCCCTCCCCCCCCTTTCTTTTCCTTCTTTTCCTTCTTTCTTTTTCCTTTCCTTTGGCATTGAACAGGAAAGTAGCACCGTTATCTGTATGTCCCTGGCCATTGCTAAGGGCTGGGCAACCTTTTAGCCTGATGGATTTTGTCATCAAAAACTCTGATCTGTCCATGATGCTAGAGATCCCCTGCTCCTCTCTCTCTGTGACCAGCTTTTCTTCTATCCCCTGTATCACCATGAACTATAATCAACCTCCCTTAGAAGTCAGAGTCTGACTTTTACAGCCAGAATATCCAGTGCCTTGATTTTGCCTTTCTACAGTAACAACTAGACTTCCCAGTTAGACACAAATACCTACGCAAATCAACACATTTGCATTTCCACATTCTTATGATTATCTCAATCATATCTGCCCCCAATCATGAAAAGACCCCAACAGCAGTACCCATCTTTGCAAGGAATTTGGAACACCTTTATTTCAGGCAAGGAGATTTACTTCCCGAGTGCACTGAAAACCTAACTGACCCCTGGCTTGAACTGAACTGTGACAATCCCTCCCAGTGAATCCATTTACAGTGCCGTCTTAGTAGAAGTGGCCTGTGCCCCAGAAGGATTTTTCTTTATCTGTGGTTATTATTCTCCTTAAGCCTGTGAATGCCTAGACAGTTGGTGCAAAACCAGGCAATGCCTCTCAGGTTATCCAACTGTGACCCTAACTGTTCACAAACAAACTAAGACACCTCACAGGTCAAGTCCCCTGAATATATGCTGCCAAGTTAGAAAGGACCTAGCAGGAGGCCTTCATGATTTAGGATTCACTTCCTTCGGCAGGTCTCTACTTTCCTAGTCAGGAATGTGTACACATGAGGCTGTGATCAGGAATCTCTCCTTAACTCCTGAAAGTATTACAGAATCTGCTGCAAAAGTGACAGGTGCCCAGCAAAAATCCTCAGACTCTGTGGGGTGCCTGGGTGGCTCAGTCGGTTAAGCATCTGACTTCGACTCAGGTCACGATCTCAAGGTTCATGAGTTCGAGCCCCATATCAGGCTCTGTGCTGATAGCTCAGAGCCTAAAGCCTGCTTCAGATTCTGTATTTCCCTCTTTCTCTGCCCCTTCCCCACTCTCAGCCTCTCTCTCTCTCTCTCTCTCTCTCTCTCAAAAATAAACAAACATTAAAAAATTAAAAACAAAAAAACCCCCCAAATCCTCAGACTCTGTGGCCAAGGTTGCTCTTGATAATAGGGTAGCCCCAGATCCTCTTTTAGCTGAATGAGGAGGTGTCTGTGCTGTGGCCAATTCCACTTGCTGCAACTGGATGGCACTTCAGGGGAAGCTGAACTCAGCTACATGAGGTTAGCAAATGAGCCACCTGGCTTAAGGCAGTGACTCCCTCAACAGGATCTTCTTGGGGCTTATTTGATTTTGATTGATTTGGGTCTTAGGGACCATGGCTCCACTGCAGACGTGGGGAGTCATCCTGCTTAAACTAATCATAGCGGTCACCCTGGTGCTCTGTGTTCTCTCAAGGGCTTTAAATGCATGTTTGCAGCCGCTAACCACCAGGGGAATGACCTCCCTAACACTGAAACGTCAGAAAAGGAACAAAGACAATGATCGATCTAAAAAGAAAGGCAAACCTGAAGTCGTGACCTATCAACACCACAGAGATTCAGCAAAAATGTCATGACCTGTGATTACTGCACAAAGGATCAAGCAAAAACTGAGGACTTGACAGTGTTAGCTGGGAGTGGGGCTAGTGCCTTAAATTTTGATCACATCTCGCAGTCAAGCTGAGAGTCTGATCAAAGGGGGTAAATGTTAAAAAAAAAAAAAAAGAAAGAAAGAAAAAAAAAAAAGACAACAGGTCCCAGATGGAGTCACTTGTTGCTAAGCCCATGTCACCAAACCAAAACATAATACCTAACTTAATTAGTTTTGACCTCTTCTAGGAGTGGACTCTTAACCCAGTTGATCTGGAAATACCCTGGTCAGCACTACCCGCCTAATAGATCCCTGCAGTCCCCTAAAGGAAGGTGACCTTGCCTCAAACAATCCACTCTGCGCCAGTAAACTTTTCCCACCCCCTTCTGCCTATAAAAGTCTTTCATTTTGTACTGCTCTTTGGAGTTCCTTTCTATCTGCTAGATGAGATGTTGCCCAATCCATGAATCACCGAATAAAGCCAATAACATCTTTGAGACCAATTTTGTTTTTAGACAAGACGGAAGAGCTACTTTTTATTAAAACCTTCCTAGGTGCCAGGAATTGGTCTAAGTATTTGCAAATGTCATTTCATTTAACCCTCTAACAAACCTAGAAAGTAGGTGCTCTTATTAGCCTTCTTTTTCAGATGAAGAAACTGAAGCCCACAGCAAATCTGAAATGTTCAGGTATCCCGTGGCTACCAAAGAGCAGAATAGATTAGAATGTAGCCTGTCTTTCCCCAGAGGTTATGGCCATTTATGCTACCCACAATAAACACTAAACTTCGGATACTTCAGATGTGCCATACATACAGGCAGGAAAATTTTCTGAGCAATGGCCACACAGAAAGAGGGGAGTAAAAGGAAACACTTTGAAGGACAGTTACAAAAGTGACCCTGGCTGTCACTGGATCCCACTATGAAATGTCATGCTCCACAGAAGGCCACAGCAAGGGTAGGGGTAGGATATAAAGTACATATATATACACATACGTACAAGTACGTGATATAAAGTACATATATATACGTGTACATATACGTACAAGTATGTGATATAAAGTATAGTATATCAGCAATTGCTCCAACATAGGGAAATAAAGTGTTAGGAGCTAAAGAATTTCCAATAGCATATTTTCCTATAAGAATTTCAGAATAAAGTGGATAATAAAAGTATTAAAAATATTAAAATATTAAATAAAATAAAAATAAAAATATTAAAAATAATACTGAATCAGTTGATCACAACAGACAAACCAAACCTAAAATATCAATGTGCAAAATCCTGAACAGCAGATTAAGATAAAAACCAAAAGTTTTAAAACCAGCATTACAGGGGCACCTGGGTGGCTCAGTCTGGTTAAGCACCTGATTCTTGGTTTCCACTCAGGTCATGATCTCACGGTTCGTGGGTTTGAGTCCCGCATCTGGCAGCATGAAGCCTGCTTTGGATTTTCTCTCTCCCTCTCTCTCTGCTCCACCTGTGATCTCTCCCTCTCTCAAAATAAATAAACCTAAAAAAATACTAAAACCATCATTAAACACATGGATGACAAAGCACAAAACTGACATGTGATAAGTAGAAAATCAAAATAAATTGCAACCAGTTCACAATGGCTAACAAAATCGGGTGATGGAAACTGAACCAATTCAAACACAGCAACAAGGCTTTCCCCCAGTGTGCAGAGCATGGGTACCTCACTGCATCTGCATTATAACCAGTGGCAAAAGGTAAAAAGCAAAATTTACTGCCTACTCAAGCTGGGCCTGCGGCAACAGCAACAGCATCTGGGAACTTGCTAGAAATGCAGAATCTCTGGCCTTGCCTCTCAGGCTACCGGTCAGACACTACGTCTGAACAAAATCCCCAGATGAATGGAATGGTGTTAAGATTTGAGACGCCTTGGAGAAGGGGCTGAAGGCCAACGGGAGAGCAAGGGCTCCTCCCTCTGAATATTCTGAGACTGCTTCTGTCTGTACCATCAAAAGACTCCTGAGAGGCAGTCTCTGAAATGTGAAGGCCAAGCAGCCAGGAAGATCAAGCCCGGAGCCTTTCCCTGGTGGCTGAGCCTTTCCCTGAGCATGTGAATGGATCTGAGGGGGAAAGGCCAGGAAAATCAGCCCAGGATACTTTGGGAATAGTTGACAAATGTTAAGGACGGGGAAGGTGAGAAGTCATGCTATGTACAATGGGGCTATGCCTGCACGGCCAGCTGACCTGACCCAGGGAGGCCTCAGGAAGAAATCTCCAGCTTGAGGCCCTGAGTGTGAACAGGATTTATGTGAACAGTGCACTCTTTTGGTAGATTCAGGCCTAAACTTTCACAAAATATGGAGGTATCTGCTAGCAAAATGAATGATTAGGGCCCTAAATCAAAGAAGAGAAAAGAAAAGTAAGATATTTAGATCCAGCCAATGGTGTCAGTACAGCCCTGATTTTACAGATTGGAAGCAATATTCCAGAGTGAGTTAAGAAAGAAATAAAAGAGGATTTTAATGACCTCCACTTTGACCTTCGTCTGTACTTTCTAACTAATTTAAGTTCTTGCCAGCTTCTCTCTTAACTCAGACAAAGGGCCTCAAGGGCAAAGCATCCTGTGATGGGAACCCAAACTACCCCCTCAGGCATAAGGACTGCCCCCAGCCCAGAAGACCCGGCATGACTGGCCCCAAGACAATGATGACATGACCTGACCTTCACTGCCCACCTGCATGTACGCACTGACCTGTGTCCCACATCTTCCTTATATAAACCTATGAGTATTTTCAGCACCTTGGAGACGGTCTTTGAGATGCAAGTCCGTGGTTTTCCCACTGCTGGCCTCACTGAAATAAATTTCCTTCTGGTTTCACCACTATTGGTCTCTCTGCCTATGGATTTTGTCAGGAGTAGCTGAACCTGGTCTGTTCGGGCCCCCCGGAGCCAGGTGCTGTCGCACCCCTGCACCCCAGGGCTATAGTCCTGGTGAGGCAGGCAGGAGCTGTACTTCGGATTTGTCCAGCCCCATTGAGACTCCCAGGGACAGAGCAGTTGGCCACAGCAGTGCACCAGGGCTCACTGGTCCCTTTCCTGAGCTAGTGGATGTGACAGATGTCCCTGGCAGGGGTAACAGGAAGTATTTGCAGCTGCCAAAACCGGTTTCATTTTGAGGACTTTCTTGCTTTTCCTGAAGTGGCATCAGCTGCCTTATTAACAGCATTTGGTGAAACATAATCAAATTAGTAGCAGAGGGCCCCCAAAGATTTGACTCCTGGTAAGTCCCCCTCCCATGATGTTGGCTTCTTCTGAACCATATGTTTCAGGTTTTTATAACCTATTAGCTCAGGCTGTGGCAGGGGCCACTGTAATTTGTGAAGGTACCACTGGAAAAAGGAATGGATGAGAGGTAAACAGGAAGCAAGGGTACGCATTTGGGGGAGATGTCTGTTGGAGTTTCTGTGCAATGTATGTGTACAAGATGGGGAATACTAACTCTATCCCCTCCCAAAGCTCCTCCCTAGGGAGAATACTGGCTGACTGGTCTTGTTTTAGTTATAAACCTAGGACTAAGAAGTATATGAATTTTCACTGTAACACCACCTAGCATATGTAGATGTTAAGCTCAGAGGAAAGATGACAACTGAATGGCTCTTGGATTCCTTCGTCACATTCAGTTGCCTCCAAGGGGGTTTCGGTTTGGCTCTCCTAGCTTGTCTAGGAAACCATGTGGTTCAGTCAGTGAACTGCCCCCGCCCCCACTTTGGGGTAAGCACGAATGCTAACAGAGGTACTCTGGGCTTCATGTAGTCGTGGTTTTGTTTCTTCTGTGTTCTTTCTGAACTTTTGCCTAGGAAGATGGAAAATATTCCTTCTGTTCCCAAAGGAAGTCCATTAGGACATATTGTGAATAAATGGTGCAACCTGAGAAAAAGGCTGTCACGCAGGAGGGAGAGAAAGGACGAGGAGATAAAGGAATGTTAGTCCGAACTTGAAATTCACCTCGGCCTTGCCCGTGGCACCCGTACACGTCTGCCTCTACTTCCCCCTGCTGTTTCTGCAGCATCACCCGTACAGCTCGTGCAGCTGGCTCTTACACCATCCTCGGTGCCTCCGGTGCCCCTGGCTCCTGCTCCTCCCCCCCCGCTCAGTATCGAGGAGCAAAAAGCACCCCAGGCTGTTGAGCTGCCTCCTTGTAAGGTTCAAATGGAAGCACCTCCCAAGTCAACATGAAGGGGTCCAGGGGGCTCCCCTGGACTTAAACTGCCCACTTCAGATTTCCCCACAGGAGCCCCAGGTAAAACTGACAGTAGGGAACAAACTGGTTGACCTTTTAGTGGTCAGGGGTGCAACATATTCGGTATTAAAGCTAATTCAAAGTTGTCGGTTTAATGAAAATAGACACATCTTTAGCGTTACCAGCATTTAATATAAACTTTTTATCCTACCAAGGTTTACTAAAGGTCAGATAAGTTCATTTTATCTCTGTTGCAATTTGTCAGCAAAAAGAGGACTTAAAATGATGCTTAATTTGATCTGTCTCATGAAGGTTTCATGGGTAATTGTTAAGAGCAAGTAGGTTAAATTAAAAAAAAAAGTATACTTTTTAGAACCTTTGGTAACCTAAAACTTTGAAGTTTCACTAGGCTAAACGATATATTGGTTTGAATCCACTGGATGTCTTTTCCAAACAAGATAAAACACTGAAACAGTTACTAAACATACATTTATCAGCTTTTGGTTTCTTACTGCAGAGAAACTGAAGGTAATTTTGGGTCTGGGGGCGCCTGGGTGACTCAGTCGGCTGAGTGTCTGACTTTGCTTGGGTCATGATCTCACGGTTGGTAGGTTCGAGCCCCACGTTGGGCTCTGTTCTGACAGCTCAGAGTCTGGAGCCTGCTTCAGATTTTGTGTCTCCCTCTCTCTCTGCCCCTCCCCCACTCATGCTCTGTCTCTCTCTCTCTCAAAAAAAAATAAAAAATAAAAAAAATTTTTGGGTCTGCTAGTAAAGAATTTTATGCTTAGTCACAAGATTGTACTATGGAAAAACACATGTTTCTAGAAATTATGAAATGTTTCATAAATTTCCAATCTGAAGAATTCTGATGTAACAGTTCACAACTGCTTACTACCTAGTTTTTACTAGAAATTAAGATTTCTAAGCATTACAAATTCTGATAAATGTAATTGAGACTGTTAGAAGTAAGGGCAGCAACTCTGTATGCCAGAAAAATATGATGTATTTTTGATAAGAAAGGTACAAAGAATGAGAACTACATTTTTGTTGAGGAAAAAGAAAGTAATTTTGTCCTACAATGGAAATGGTTATTTACAGAGAAAAGGCTTAGGACAAAATCTGAATGAAAAACAAAGCTGTAGGATGTTTGTGAAGGGGAATCTTTGGAAAAGAATTTTATGCATGGTCAGGACTAAGACAGGAATGAGTTTTAAAAGTACACCTGTGTAAGAGTGTGTAAGAGCCTGTCTGTTAAAAAGATAAAGTTTTCTTGGATTTGTAAGTCAGCTCTTATAAAAGATTGTAAATGAAGCTGTTGTTTTTTCCTTTAAGTTTATTTATTTATTTATTCTGAGGGGGGGGGAGAGGGAGGGGGCAGAGAGAGAGAAGGAGAGAGAATCCCAAGCAGGCCCCAAGCTGTCAGCCCGAAGTGGGGCTCGAACTCATGAACCATGAGATCGTGACCTGAGCCAAAAACCAAGAGTCAGACGCTTAACTGACTGAGCCACCCAGGCGCTTCTGTTTTCTTTCTTAATCTGCTCAGAAAAACAAAGTTTCTATATTTTTTCCTTTTAGGTCTTTGAATACTTAAAGATTCTCAATATTAAAGGAGCTAAGTTTTGCTAACAGCTATATCACCTTTCTATTGCCACCTTGGTTAAACAGATAATTCAATATTGTTTTATAATGATCTGTAAACCTATTTTGGTATGTGCTTTAAAACTTGGAGGTTTTTAAGAAACTTCCCAAGATTCAAATTCTAACCAAAGTCTTTTAGGCTAATTAGGCTTGTTAAGTGACATGGTATGTTAAGTCAGATGGGAACCACTGTCAAACAAATGATGATACACTTTCTTAGGTTATATCATATGGGTAAATGCTATAACTGTTTTAGAAATTATATGAAATCCCTAAGTTTCAGTATATCCTGGTATAAGGTCATTATTTGACATTTCTAATTACTGAAATGTTGTCACAGAAATAACTGGATTTCCTTGCCAACTGTGTTATAATGAACTCTGATCACATCTTTAACCATGTCCATTTTTGAGTCTTTTGGAATTTACAGTTACTGTTCTGAAGGCCTTGCAATGTGTATTTCATCTTTTAGGAGATTCATGGAGAAAACTTTTGACAAATACAGGTTTCTGGTATCTTTAACATCCTAAAACTGTAAGAATATCTGGAACTGATGGAAAAACTGCATTCAAACAAAAGAAATTAGTAACATGGGATTGAATGAATTGAGGAAATTGATTATAGTTTTATGATTCTTACTTGAAACACTGCTAGTTCTCTAATGTTTGCTCTTCCAGATTTAAGAAAACTTTCTCTTAAGACGTCTATAGCTTGTAGAAATATAAAGTATTCTTTTGTGAACAAGCTGGAGCATTCATCTTTTCTCCCTACTTGATCCCTCCAGAATTCAAAACCTCTCAGTAAGTGTTCTTTCTTTCATGGCAGTTATAATTATTTGCATAAGTTCAAGAAGAATCTGTTCTCCTTGTAATAAGACACCACTGGAAACATTGGTTATATTACACCAAGTTTTTGACTGGAATGTCATATTTGACAGAAACATGCATAGACTTAGATATGACCAGACAGCTTTGAGGAACTAAGGTGGACTTTGTGAAGCCAACAAAGCCCCTTGGGAATGCTGGCATGATTCCTTGCTGACAGAGTTCCCAGCTGCCTTACCAGGTGAGTAAAGAATGTCACTTCCTGGCAGGTGCAGAAACCTCAGGATATTTGGGGGAACTCAAGAAGAATTCACCCAAATCTACAGGTTCTGCAGGCAAATCCGATGGCAAGTATTTGGCTTGGCTTCTGGTCTTGAGAGGCTATTAAAAGTTCAATCTGAAATTCCTTACAAAAAGTTCCAGCAAAGTAGATTTGTAAGAACTTACAATGGTCAATCACTATTCTTGCTGTGCTTATATAAATACTTAGGTCAGCTTTATTAAAACTGGACCTGCTTTACAAACAAATTAGTCTTCATTTGGCTATCTTTGATGTAGATGAGGTGATTTTAGAGAGGAAATACTGTGTTTCAATAACATACCTTTGTAGATGTTACATTCTAGTTTGGCTGTCTTTGAATGTTTGTTGTTTGCCTAAGCTAGACAACTCGAAATAAACTTCAGGGAAAGTGCTACAACAGCTCATGTATAGACAGTCTTTATGCTTTTACTCTGTGGGGATAATAAAAAGATCCCCGTAGGCATATGATTATTTCAACAGCCAGACAATAAGATGGATTCCCCAACAACTGTGTAACTCAACTATTACCCTGACCAATTCTATGTGGCTGGGATGGCAAAATAGCTCCTCAAAAGCCAGAGCATACCCTACTCCCTGTGGTTAACTACGGACTTGTGGAAGTAAGGCACTCCCTTCCTTATGATGGGACTGGACAATGCACTTGTGGATGCTCATATCTCCCAGAATGTCTGCTACTTACCAGTGATTGCTCATAATTGGGATACTGTTAAAGCTAGATATTGGGCAAAGGGGGCTTTTTGATTACTTTATCCCTTAGCCATATATATGTGTCCTAGAAGTCACTTTTGTCTATGTAGAATTACAAGTAGAGGTTTAGCCAAGCACACAGTGGCCATCTTTAATCAAACTCGGCACAATGTCACCCTCCTAAATGATAAAACCACAAATTCAAAAAGTAGTCCTTCAAAACCAGATGGCCCTTGATTTCTGACTTCAGCCTAAGGAGGAACCTGTGCTCTTATTAAAACAGAATGTTGTATATATATTCCAAATTGCTCAAAGAATGTGTCTGAAGCCATGAAAGATTTAAATAAACACATAATTGCTGTAGATGCTCTGACTCTAGATCCTTTTGGCAGCCAACTAACTTTAAATCTTTCCAAACGGTAATATACCCTGCTATAAGCACTGCTAGACTTCTTGTCCTTTTTCTTTTTGGTTGTTGTTTGACTTTTTGTATTTGTCAAGCAGGAGCCTGGACTATCCATACCAGCATGGAGGTACCTTATTATGTATTTCAGGAGAGACTCAGGAAGCAAAATTCTCCCACCCTGTCAAAGTCTTCCATTCCAAAATCCCTAGGTCATCCTCTGGTCATCAGGAAGTAGCTACAGAAGAAATGACCACTGTCCCTTTTCCCTCCATAGAAATGGAATGGTGCTTTGACAGTGGGGTTCTGAAAGAGGATTTTACCTCCATTTTGACCTATCTTTAAAACAAGATAATGATCAACTTGATCTTTACTGCCTACTGGCATGTACCCACCAACCTGTGTCCCACATTTTTCTTACATAAACCTAGAAGTATTCTCAGCACTTTGGAGACAGTCTTTGAGATGTTAGTTCACTGTCTTCCCAGTGCTGGCCTCCCTGAAATAAATTCCTTTCTTGTTTCACCTCCACTTGTCTGTCTCTGGATTTCATCATTAGTGAGTGGCCGAATCTAGTCTGTTTGGGATCCCTGGAGCTGGGTGCTCTTGTACCCTTAGGCTCCCATTACAGAAGGCTCTGGTCTTGAATTATTTAGGTATGAATCAGCTCTACAACTTAGTAGCTGTGTGATCTTGGGCAAAGTAACTTCTCTTTGTGCTTCAGTTTCTTCTTCTGCGGGGATTATACAAATATTTACCTCATAGTCATAGTGAGGACTGGATAAAATAATACCTGCATAGCCCTTAGCTCAATGCCTGGCACACAATACATATTGGTTACTGTTATTGTACAGGATAGGACCCACTTGAGAAAAGATAAAATTTAAAAACTCAGTTGGGACTGTTTGAAAGCAGTTAGGAACAGGAGAGGATAATGAAACATTATAGTTAGATTTTAGTAGTAGAGAAATCTAAGTAGTAAAAATGGATATTTGGTTGTCATTGAAGTAATGCAATTAATTATTTACTCAAGGCAGGAAAACACCAAAGAGTGAAGAAACACGAGCAGGGGAGAAGCACATAGCAAAGGAACTGTGAATCTTCACTGGCTGTACCACTTGGAAGTGTCAACATTTCGCATCTCAAGTTTAGGACTATCTTGAGGGCAAGCCTCCTGTTGGGAGATAAAGGGGACATCTCCTCTGAGAACCAAGCCTCAGAAACTTAAGGAATTCCAAGCAAGAGACAGAGAAAGAACAGTCACTGCAGCGTGAGTGACATCATAGGGCTTAAAAAAAAAAGGACTATAGGATCCTGCTGGGAATGTAAAAATACAGTGAGAAGAGCAAGCAGTTTGTCTGTCAGGAAGTAAGGCATGAGGCCCACAGGACAGAGTCCACACGGAATTCAGAATCAGGTGCCAGGAACCCAAAGATCAATGGGCAAAGGGGATTTAGGGCAACTTAACTGCATACAATTAAACTAACCTCTCCACTGAAGATTTCAGCCAGATGAATTTTAGTTCAATGATTGTGGACCTAGACAACTAGCATTTATGTAAAGCAGCAGCCAAAATACCATAGATCATTCTGTGACTTGGAGCGGACAGTGGAATGTTGTGATAACATATTTCCGGGAGAATAACTTTAGCAAAAGGTAGTCCAGATGGTGCTGTGGTATTCTGTCCTGATAGCCGTTTACCGTTTAAAACTTTGAGGAGGAGACTTGAAAGTTAGAGTAGTATCACTCAATTCTGAGGAGGCTGATCAAGGCATGCCGGTGAGGAGAGGCAAATTGCATCTGTGACAGTTTACAGCTTGGAGAGTTCAAGCTCCACTCTGGTGAGGTAAGCATTCTACAAGCTATCTCTTGCACTGATCACAATTAAAACCCCTGGACAGCACACAAAAAGCAACAACCTGAAGACTCTGAAAAGCAAACAAAAGCAGGAAGAATGTAGAAGGATATCAAATCTGGAGAGGTGACCCCTCCCCGCCCACCCCAAGGGGAAAAAGTTTCCCTTTTTATTTTTCCATCTGTTCTTGGACTTTGTCCAGAGGATGAGTCTCCATCTCAGAGCTGTCCAAGGGGCAGTGGACTGAACAGCTAAGACCCCACAAAAGTTGTGGGCTTACCCCTCCTTAAGCTGTGCATGAGTGAGATGAACCCAAAGCAGCACAACTAAGATTTAAACCATTGCGTAAGTCTCTGGCTAACACAAGTGTCACATGCAAGGAACAGACCCAAAGCAGCATAGCAAAGACTTGAAAACTGAACTGAGGCAAACAGACTAAGCCTAACCAGGCTGATAGCCTGCTAAAAAATTTAACATTTTCCAGAGGGATATAATAAGATCCAAAGTCTATACAAAATAATGTTAAAAATGTCCAGGATACAGAACAAAAGTAATTTGATGCACAAAGATGATGATTTGCAAAAACAAAACAAAACAAAAACAAAAACAATTTACAGATGCCAACCACAAGATGAGCCTGACACCGGAATTATCCAAAACAATAAAGATGCTATCTTAAGTAACCATCATGAGTCTGAAGTAAACACACTTGAAATGAATGTAAAAAAAAAGTTCTTACCAGATAAGCAAAAGCTATGAAAAAGAATTGGTAATTTCACAATTGAAAAAAAAAGTCACAGTGTCTGAAAGAAAATTATTTGGTCAGTGGGCTAAATAGCAAAACAGTGATAATAAGGATAGAGTCAGAGATTTTGAAGACTAATCAAAAGAAATGGTCATATCTGAAAAACAGAAACACTAAAAAAAATAATAGTAATTACAGCATCAGGAAACTGTGAAATAATACTAAAGGGTCCAACACATGTCCTATCACAGTCCCAGAAGTAGAGGGGAAAGAAGTTAGGACAAAAAGAAAAAAAATCTTTGAAAAAATAATGGCCAAAATTTTCCAAAATTTTGTCAAAGCCATAAATTTATAGATTTCAGATGTTTGGTAAACTCAGGCACATTAAACTAAAAATAAAGCACACACATATAGATGCATCATAATCCAACTGCTTAAAATCAAAGATAAAAAAAAACACCTCAAAAGTAACTAGAGAATAATTGCAGAAATAAAGCAAAAAAGCCATCAGATATATTAAAATCAAATAAGTCAAAAAACCCAAAAGAAGTCAGAAAAGGGGAACAGAGAAATAAACAAAATACTAAGGGATAAACAGAAAACAAATAGATCTAAAATGAAAATAACAGAGCTGCACTGAACCATATCAATAGTTTATATTAAATATAAATGGTCCAAACATACCAATTAAAGATATAGATTATGAGACTGGATAACTACAGCAACACCCAAGACTATGCTATCTATAAAAAACAAACCAACAAACCCACTTTATTTTTTTTTAATTTTTTTTTTAACGTTTATTCATTTTTGAGACAGAGAGAGACAGAGCATGAATGGGGGAAGGTCAGAGAGAGGGAGACACAGAATCTGAAACAGGCTCCAGGCTCTGAGCTGTCAGCACAGAGCCCGACGCGGGGCTCGAACTCACGGACCGCGAGATCGTGACCTGATCCGAAGTCCGACGCCCAACCGACCGAGCCACCCAGGCACCCCCAAATCCACTTTAATAATAAACACACAGATGGGTTAAAATAAAAGGATGGGGAAAGATACACTATGCAAGCAATAAGCAAAGGAAAACTTGAGTGGCTATTACATATCATACAAGGCAGACTTCAAGAAATTACATAATAAAAAGGCCAAATCATTAAGAAAACATAACACTCCTAAATGTGTGTACACTTGACAACGGAGCTTCTAAATATCTTAAGTACAAGCTGACTGATGTGAAGAGAAATAGACAAATCTACAATTAAAGATAATTTAACACTCCTTTCCCAACAACAGAACAAGTAGACAAAAAATCAGTAAGGATATAAAAGACCTGAATAATATTATCAACCAACTTGACTTAAATAACATGTATTGATCACTCTGTCCAACAATGGCAGAATCCACATTCTTTTTAAGTGCACACAGAACACCAGAGGACATGGACCATATCCTGGGTACCCCTGCCAAGCCAAAATCTGATAAACTTAAAAGAATTGATATCATAGAAAGTGTACTATCTGACCATAGTGAAGTTAAACAAGAAATCAATAACAGAAAGATGATAATCCCAAAGTATTTGGAAATTAATACACTCTAAACTCATGGATCAAAGAAATTACAAAGGAAATCAGAAAATATTCTGATCTGTGTGGTATGTTATCAAAACACAGATCAAAATTTGTAGTATGAAGTACTTAGAAGGAAATTATAAATTTATGCCTAACAATAGTTAAATCTTTAAAAAAAGTGTTTCTAGTCAATAGTCTAAGATTCAACTTTATGAAACTAGAAAAAGAGAAAATTAAATGGATCCAAAGTAAGCAAAGGAAGGAAATAATAAAGAGCACAAGTCAATAAAACTTAGAAAATAGAAAAAAAATTTAATGTACAAGTGGTTTTATAAAAAAATCAATAAATTAGAAAAAGAGCTAAGGTACCTAGACTGTATGAAGGCCAGAAATCATCCTCACTCTTCTGTTTTCCACGCCTGTGTAATTCCCTCTCCTTGACTGTGGGCAAAACCTGTTATTAGCTTCTAACCAATAGAACATGGAATATTTTGCCTTATTCCCTTCTCAGTTAATATAATTTGATGAAGCTACCATGTTGCATAGGCTCACATGGCAAAGAACTGAGAGCACATTATGAACTCTGCCAACAACCACATACATGGTTTTAGAAGCAGATCCTTTAACAGTCTAGCATTCAAATGAGAAGACTACCTCATGGCAAGGCTTGAGCACAGCCTTATGAGACTTATGAGATATCCTGAAGCACAGGACCCAGCTAAGCCATGCCTAAACTCTCCAAATTTTGACCCACAGAAACATTCAGATAATAAGTATGCACTATTTAAAAGTCACTAAATTTGTAGTAACCTGTTAGGCAGCAATAGATACCGGATGTAAGAGTGAAGACATAAATTACCAATAATAAGAATGAAAGTGGAGACATTACTACAGACCTTACAGAAAGTTAAAGGATATTAAGGAAATATTATGAACAACTTTATGCTTATATAATTGGCCATTTAGGTGAAATGGACAAATCGCTTCAAAGACACAAACTGCCAAAATTCTTTCAGAAAGACACCCTGAATAGTTGTGTGTGTGTGTGTGTGTGTGTGTATAAAGGTAGAAAGATGCACTCTTCACATGCTCTCTTCCTCTCCCCGTTCGTCCTCTTCCCTACTTTTTAAAAGAAGAAATTAAATTGTAGTTAAAAACCTCCCCAAAAGGCTCCAAGCCAAGGTGTGGTTTTGTTGTATAATTCTACCAAACATTTTAAAGGAAAATAAGTAATTCTATACAAGCTCTCCTGGAAAAGTAAAGAGGAGAAAACACTCCCCAACACATTTTATAAATGTGGCATTATCTTAATGCAAAAAGCAGATGAAAACAAATTTAGGAAAACTACAGACCAGCAAATTGAACCTAGTACTGTGCAAAAGGCTAATACATCATGCAAAGCTCATTCAACACACAAAAACTAATCAATGCAGTTCACCATTTCAACAGATCAAATAAGAAAAAGCATATAATCATCTCAACAGATGCAGAAAAAAATCCATTTGACAAAATTCAACATCAATTCATGATAAATACTCTCAGCAAACTAACAATAGACGGGAATTTTCTTAACCTGGTAAAGGGCATCTATAAAAAAACCTACAGCTAATATCATACTTCATGGTGAAAGATTGAGTACTTTCTTCCTAAGATTGACAACAAAGCAAAGATGGTCTCACTACTCCCATTCATCATCATACTGGAGAGTCTGAGGTAAAGAGAGAATACAACACGAATAAAGATGAAAATACCTACAACGAAGAAATAAAATTGTCTCTGGTCACAGATAACAAGATTATCTACATAAAAAAATTCAAGGCATCCACAAAAAAGATACTAGAAACCTCCTTTAAGAACTATAGAGAAGGTTGTGACATCTGTATATAGCGCCATTTAACAAAAGTGCATGGCTACTTCTAACATGCATGAGGCCAACATCCCCCTAAAACCTCTTTTCCTTTGGAAGATTCTAGGGAGTATTTATTTTCCATAACCATCAAGCATCTTTAGTTGCTTGTGACTATGATTTACTTTTATTCTTCCCTGCATTACTATTCAGACCCATAGTTTATCTTCATCTATCTTTCCTTCCTCACCCCGAAGGTTAGCACCTACAGGAAAGAAAAAGAGATCAAAGTCTATTCTGCTTTCCTCTTTCAATTTGATCCCCCAGGGAAACCAAAAGTAGCACAGATGTAACAGTAACTCCTTGGCTGCAGAGAGTCCTCAGATTTAAGGAGAAACAGGAAATTATGCTATCTTTGCCTTTTTATCACAAGGTATCTCTCATCAGATAAGCAGCAGACCTTGGCTGAAGAGCAGAAGATGCAACGGGGATGGACGAGATGCTGCTAAGATGGGTGCTGGGAGGGACACGGGTAGAAAAGGACCAGGGAGTCCAAGTAGCCCCCATGAGGCACAAAAGGATTTAGAACTGGGGAACACTTATATTCCCCTTAGCCCAACTCTATAGGGACTGGAAGCTGGGGTATTGCAGGCTCTACAGTAAACATAAAAACAGATGTAGAATGTTCCTCCGGGTGGGGCTTGGGGGGTGCTTTCATATCCATTGATTAGAAGAAGGGGACACTGTTAATAAGGGAAACTCTGCAGTATATGAGTGTTTCTAAATCATGCAAATGATGTGACTATCTCTTCCAGTGCCATCAGGTGTGAGAAACTGCATCATTTCCCACTCATCACCACTGTCAAGAGTATATGCTGTAACCTCTCAGAGGACTCTGTGTCAATACAAGGGGTGACTCTTTAGCTTTTCCATTTATTCTCATCCCCATCATGATCGTCTTCAGTTTATGAAGGAATAATTACCAACAGATACCAGGCCCCTTTATTCTTATCCACACTCCCCCCCCCCCCCATCATTGGTTTTGATCACTGGAGCTTAATTACCTGTTTCCAAATTTTTAAAGAAATGGCAACCAGAATGAGGTGCGTGGAGTAACACGGAGGTCACGACTGCATGCGTGGCTATGAAGAGTGGATCAGACAAACGCTAGAACGTGACTATGAGTCAAACCAGCCAACGTTTATGGAAATCACCACATATATTTATTAATTGCTTTAAGCAGTTTCATGAACTGACTCTCCAGCTTTAAATACTCCAGAGCTCTGCTGAAATAGTTGATTTCACTGAAGGCCTAAGTGCCATAAGAAGTTCCACCATGGCTACTGCCTCAAAATGATGTGAAAGACACCGTGTTACATTAACAAATATTGGTTTCTATTATTTAGTTACGCTGATTTACTTTACTATATTGCGATGTGTTTTCTATCCCCCCTTACAGAGGTCCCACTAAAATGCCAGTGCCATTCTTCATAGACATCTTAAGTCTCACGAATGTCATAGGAGTACAAAAGACTGAAATGTCCTTTTAGAAACCAAACAAAAGGTGTTCAAAATGAGATTTGTGGCTTGAAATCTTCAAGCATAATGCCCTTTGATGTTAAATTCTTACCACCTCACTTATTTCATCAGAATTAATACAAAAGACACACTTACCAACCAAGACAACAAGTCTGTATTTTTCATTAGTTTGCCGCCGATAGGGTGTCACTTCCTCATATGTAGGCACATCAGCTGTATCGTACTGGTCACTCTTCTTGCATTCATACATGGACTTATTTGTTTTCTTATCTTTTCTACTAAGACGGAAACTTCTCCTAAAACCAGCTGCAAAAATACATACACATATATATATATATTTTTTTTAGTAGTAAGAACTAAAGAAACCAACCTCAAAAAGACAAAAATTAAAAAACCCTCAAATCTGGCTGGATTTTAGGAACCAGAAGGCTGTTACAAGTATATTTTGTAACAGAAAAAAACAAAGATACTTCACAATTTCATTAAAACATTTATAAGAGAATCGTCTAACATTTATCTTTGTAGTTTTATAAATTTTATTCAGTTCCAAACCATAAAGAGTTCTTTCCAGAAATCAATGAGTCAAATACATACAAAGCAAAGTAAGTTGGAAATCATAATTTATCATGGATTAACTGATGAACACATTTGATAAGCAAAAAGCTAAAAGCCCTATAAAAATGTCAAATATAAATGATGACTTCGTTCATTCATAAACACTAGAATGTTTTGTTTTGTATTGTAAACATAACCTAACAACATACCTGTTGCACAGACAAGCATCTATTGTTGAATAAAAAGAAAACTAAATTAGGGACAGCTCAGTGTCAAACATGCCTATACATGGATCAGGCTGACGGAACGAGCCAGTCACAAAGAGCAAGTTCTTTAAATTTATGAGACTCCAGTGGAGGGGGAGTAAATGACCAAGTCCAGGTCCTTTTTCTTCCATGGAACGTCTATGGTTTTATAATTTGAAGCCTACTGAAATTTGGAAATAAGATTCATAGTCTCGACTGTGTACTCCCATCAATAGATCACATGATCTTTTGCTAAAATAATTTTAGAAGTACTTCAATAAATTTGATGTCTGCTCCAGGAGACCTCTCCAGCTCACTGCTACCATTTTTCGCACCAAGAGCTCCAAAAGCTGAGGCAAAAGTTCTTTTTCTCAGTCAATCCCCATTTCATTCTGCTTGCCCTTCATGTTGTTGCATCACTCAGGTTTTACTTCCTTTCTAGAATAGTGATGTTTATCATACACAGTATGATTGCATCCATATAAACAGTATGAATTCGGCAAGAAATGCAATCAGTTCTTGACCTAACCAACCCTCAAAATCCAGACTTTGAGGAAAACTGTTCTGCTTATTGAAATGTTTTATAAATATATATAGTTGTATATGTATTTATATATATACATATATATGAGTACATACACATATATATACACACATATGTATACATATATATATATACACATATATCCATATATATGTATACATGTATCAGCTCCATAGTACAAAGCAAAATGCACATTTTTAAAATTAAAAAGTACATTTTTAAATGTAAAGAAACACATTCTCTTAGAAAATGATATTTTTTTCTCTTGAAAAAATATTGATCAAATTTGATTAGTAAAATAATTTTTAAATAGAGGTATTTTATAATAAAATGCAAGAATGTTAAAACTGTTTTGTTTGAATTTTAGGAACCATAATGAAAAAGAATATTACCACTGGATTTAAGAAATTAATAGGATTCAAAATAAAGGCCAGTATTGAAAACAATTATCAATAACCATGGAGTTATATACCACTCACCTTACGGGTTCACAGTTTAACAAAAAACCAGCCAGGCTATTAAGAATCGGGAGATACAACTTCATCTGATAGTATATTTCTGTGGCCTACCACGAGTCATTCTGATTTTGAGATACTTGGATTATTTGAGGGAAAAGATTTACAAAGGATTTGAGACAAGAGTTAATCACTCCTAAGCTCTCATATCAAAAGCACAAGGCAAAGAGAAAAAGGCAAATTGGACAAGTGATAAAACATTGGTATTTCTCAAAGAAGGATGAGATTCCAGGGAAGCACAGGGGGAAATGAGCCAACCGGGCCCCGGGATGAAGAAAAAGTGTCAATTCTAAAAGCACACAGACAGGCAGGATTTAAACTTCTATATAAAGGGTCATAGAAAGTTGTTTATTATCGTGTCTCTTTTCAGGATATTGGGGAAAGGGTCTCAAGAGGTTCCCTTACATCTGAGTCCTCACAACGTCACCCCAGAAGTGGGAGGGATACTTACAACCCCCACCAGGGCTTTAGCACAATGCTTCTCAGACCAATTTGCAGAAATTAGTTATGCCATCCCAACCCACCCCCACCCCCATTGCTGTCACCTGTGACTGCTGGCTCACTCTGGAATCCAGTAGAAGATGGCTCCTGGTTGAGCACAAAAATTACACATCAGCTATTCTAATTCTTTGATGCTGGTGTTTCAGAGTGTTCGAATTTCAGGTTCCCATGGTTCTTGTCTCATGTAAGGCAATTAGAGGATAAGCAGGTAGAAAGGGAAACTTCTTCGTGGTTATTGCTTGCATGGAGGGAGAGTTTTACTCAAGTCACTAACAAACTTATGGCCCAGGAATGACTCTAAGTAGGACATAAAGGCTTCATCCAAAGCAAATGAAGTCCAAGAGTGAAAACCTGAAAAAATTTCTGAGCCACGAATTCTAGCTGAATCCTGCATTTCAGTGAAAGTGTTTACCTGAGTTTTTACAATTAACTGAAGCTTTTACTTTCATTATAAACAGTAAAGAGATGGTGGGGAAAAGAGAGAAGGTAATCAGATTTCTGGTGTGAGGTTCTCGGGACATCAGAGATGGGGACCATGGTCCATAGGGTTAGTTTGGTGACATTCACTGTAGGGTGCTTGGTACAAGTTTTCTAAATTCAAGTAATTTAAAAAGGCAATAGCAAAACCTACTGCGTTCCTGTTTCATTCTCTTAATGTAAATTTCAACAAAGAAAGCAGGACACATTTGGTACTGTCACAAGAGAAAATTCTAAGAGGCAGACGTAAGGACCAAATACCGCACACAAAGACACAGTGCTGCAAGGAACCTGGGAGACCATCTGGCCCATTACATCCTTACTCCCTGGCCACACAGACGTCACAGACGTCACTGCACTTGCCCGCACACCATGACACGGTCCTGACCTCATTCACGTCAGTTTTTCAGGTGGCAACTACCGAGCGACTAGAATTCCCACAGGTTGTGAAGCTTAAGTGTCTTGACCCAAAACACTCACAAAAGAAAAATGGCAGTCAGGTCGTCACGCCAATTCTATTAGAGCAGCAGCAGCAGTCCTGAGTGCTAAAAATCGAGGACCACAGGTGGCCAGGTCTGGGTCACCACAGGCTCTGACACAGCTGTGTGATTTGCCAACTTTTTCAAAAACTTACCTGAAGGCTCATTCCTCAACTTTAAAATGAGTATAACAGTATCCACCTTAAGGGTTGTTAAGGATTAAACAAGCAATTCATATAAAGCATTTGGTCCAAGGGAGCCTGGGTGGCTCAGTCGGTTAGGCATCCAACTTCGACTCAGGTCATGATCTGGTTCATGAGTTCGAGCCCCACATCAGGCTCTCTGCTGTCAGTGTGGACCCCGCTTTAAATCCTCTGACCCCTGTCTCTCTGCCCCTCCCCTGCTCGCTCTCTCTCAAAAATAAACAAACATTTAAAAAATAAGTAAGTAAAGCATTTGGCCCAGTACCAAGCATATGGTAAATACCTACATATACTGGCTATGGATTAGTACTTGATTATGTCTCCAACTAACTGAAAGTACCTAGAAGGCAGAAACATATACCTCCCTGTGTTCCCACAGTACACGGTCTACTAGCAAGAAAGGGAAAAAATAAGTTAAGGGCCTTATTAATAAGTTTTGAATTGGCTGTTATAAAAGAACAGCATTTAAATATAAAGAATAGTTATTAAAATTAAAGCCAGATTTAAAGATGTTAAATATTAAAAGTACCCTATTAAAGTAGTAAAGCTTTTTAAAGAAACACAGCAGAAAAAATTTAGCATGCACTATCCTTTCACTTTTTCCTGCCCCCACATAATCTCTCTAGGGATCTATGTTATTTCTGGTACAATATTTAAATTTAAAGAGCATCCTTCTCTTCTGTCTTCTTATCACGATCACGCACTCTCCTGAGCCAGATACCTGGTTATGTTCCATATTTATATCACACAGTGTGTGTGTGTGTATTTTTTTATTATATATGTTATATATCCACACATATACACAGAATAAAATAAAAATTCCCAACCCAGAGCAACCAATAAAAAACAGCTGGAACAGAGGATATGACAAAAGGTACAAAATTCAGAGTAATTGCTTGTGATGGTTTCTCAGACCAAAAGAACAAAACAGGCTATTTTCCAAGAATCTATCCCCCGTGAGTAGTCTGGGGTCATAGCTCATTCAGTGTGCCGTTCAAGGCAGTGCGGAGACGGTAATTTTCAAACCTGGGTAACACAGTGAGCGATGTGTCAGCACACCTGGGCTAAGTCTAAGCTTAAAGGAGAGTTAACTCTGTGTCAGGAAGAGGCAGTTTCTTACCTTCGGCTTTTGTGTGGTTCTCTAATTAAAAGGAAGACTTAAAAATGTAGACTTGAACTGAAAGTAAGCAAAGCATCCTTTCAGGTAACTGAAAAACCTAGAACGTATTTAATTCCAGTTCACCGTCAACGCACAAATCTTAGCAAGAACTGGCTTTAAAGAAGGAAGGGAAACGGAACAGTAACAAGGAATCTGGAGTAAGGGCACAGTTTTACACAAAATATATTTTTCCTTATATTTCACATTTTTGTAATTTATAATTGGCTCAACATTTTTATGGACAAGCTTTTTCCAGCAAGCTTACCCACAGCTGTTAGAGATTTGTGTGTTTTAAAGGAACGACACGTCTACTTTACTACAATAGGAAAGTGACTTTATAGTAAAACTGCAGCTGCGGGTCAGCCCACTAATCGCAAGGAGACACTTCTTATCTAATATTTTCCAGTAGAAATCATTTACAGTGACTTGTTAGCTTATCATATAATTGCGAGGCTTTGTTTAAAGCCTTTTTTACTATAAAAGGAAACAGTTAAATTGCTTGTTTTTTGCTCCTTCTTTCAAGAAGATCGCAATAAACATCCCTGAACATTCCGTTTATTCCATCTTGTGGATTATTCCATTAGGATAAGTTGCCAGAAGCTAGATAGATCTTGTCCACATGCTTCTCAGATCAGTGAAGGGCAATGTACGTTTCCACCAGCAGCAAATACGATTACCCATATTACCAGTCTCTCATGAAGAGACTTCTAATTCGCTTTGAAATCTTCAGTGATTTGACAAGTGAAAAACTGTGTATGATTTCATCTTGTCTGTTATTGGAGTTGACCGTTCTTTCATGTTTATCACCCAGCTGCACGCCTTATTTCTTCTTTAAATTGTTCACACATTGTGATCACTTTCTTATTGGGGTCTTCATAAATACATACATGTACATATGTCTTTTAAGGTCACAGTCCTTGGCCCTAATTTGATGCACTTTTTAAGATTTTCAACATTCCATTTTGAAGAAATGTAAAATGTTGATGTATTTGAGTCTGTGCATTTCTTTTTGTGACTTCTCCCACTGTTTTTAGGACTTTCCTATTCCTTGGGTCTGATAAATATTCACCTATATTTTCTTAAGTTAAAAAAAAATGGGCTGCATGGCTTTACACTTAATTTTTTTTTTATCCCATCTGGAATTACTCAGCTGTAATCATGAGATCAAGCTTGTGAGGTGAGGCTGTAACTTTATATTTTTCTAAGTAGTTAACCAATGGTCCCCAAAATACTTACTGAACAATCCTTTCACTACTTTATGTTGATACATTCTTTGTACTGAAGTACCAGATGGCTTATTATGTCACGATGAAAACAATAAAAAAATAAAAAGGTAATTAATTCTTGGTCTGAGTTTACAGAATTCTCTTACTGATAATATCAATACCAAAGCAACAGAAGTCATGATGGTGGTAGTTGATATGTATTGAGAACTTACTAGATAACAGACACCCTTGAAGCCTTCATGTGGATTAATCCATTTAATTCTCACAACCACCCAATGAGGTAGGCAAAGTACTCCATGGATTTAAGTGGCTCTTCTTTTAGTTTAATAAGTCAGGGAAAGACAAACACCATATGATTTCACTCATATGTGGAATTTAAAGAAATGAAACAGATGACCATAGGGGGGAAAAAAGAGAGAGGCAAACCATAAAACAGTCTCTTAACTATAGAGAACTGACGGTTGGTGGAGGGGAGGTGGTGGGGGGATGGGTTAAATGGGCGAGGAGTATTAAGGAGGGCATGTGTGGTGATGAGCACCAGGTGTTGTTTGCAAGTAACTGATGAATCACCAAATCCCACAAGTGAAACTAACATTATACTCTATGTTAACCAACCAGAATTTAAATAAAAATTTGAAAAAAAAAGATTACCAAGACTTTGGTTCAAATATTAAATGATGAAAACAGCAAGTCTGAAAAGTTACTCTAAATACACAGATGTACAGTAGAAAAAATGGTGAGCCTTCTGTTACTTTATGAAATAAGTAAATAAGAAAAGATAAAGGAGCAGTAGCGTATTTTAGGGTTTAAAAATCGTAAGCTCTTTTCTGTTAGAGACATTTTTTTCCAAATATAACAACACATTTTGGATACGTCTCTGTATTCAACATGATGTGTAAAATATAAAAATATACACAACAGTGTCACACTGCCCTCCAAAAGCTCCCAGTCTACCAAGAGACACAGGAATATTCCCAAATACTTGTAATTTAAGGGGTTTTGCAACACAGGCTCATGACCAGAGACTAAGATTTTTAGCAAGTTCTCTAATTCAACACTGACACTTCTTTTAAGTAAAAAATAAATAAATAAATAAATAAATAAATAAATAAATAAATAAATAAATAAATAAAATAAACTCAGGCAGTTGTGACTTGGTCATTGACAAAGCCATTTCACGACATTTATATAACACCATTCACTCAAAGAGTATAAAATTTAATGCTTACATATGTAATTTAAGAATCATTTGCTATTAGAATAAGCTTCATGTTATAGATAAGTATTATACCTATCAATTCTATGATTTCATATGTTACTGGTATTTCTAACAGTAACAAAATTAAAAAAAAAAAGACTTGAAGTATCCAACATATACGTAAGTATGGGAATGGTTAATTACACATTTTTGCAAAGAAATGAGGTTGACGTCATTAAAATTACAATTCTAAAAATTTAGAGCACCATAAAATACAGTTGATATAATAATAAGTGGAAAAAACTGAGCAGAATACAACAGTCATACTACGAGAGCTTTACTTTTTTACTAATATAAAAGTGGGTATGGATAAAAAAACGTGGAAGAAAATGCATAACAACAGACAATGGTTGCGTTAGGGTGAGAGGGCTGTGGACAATTTTTATTCTGTTTTTCAAATTTTCTATAATGTCACACAATTTTAAAATTTGAACCAAAAAAAAAGCCCACAAAACACAGAGTTCATAATATATGAACAACCAAACAAATGAAATCCACTGACAGATGTACTGTGTGCCGTACCAACCTAAAATACAAAATCTGTTTTGACTATGTCTCAGACGTAGGGTCTAGTCTTCTGTATTTTGAAATGATTGTGGTAATAGACATTTTTATATTTACAATAGTTAGAAACAGCCAGTAAATTAAAATATTAAAAAAGCAATAGAAGTAAAAATAATGGAAAATGATTTCTTTAAAATAATATAGGATGAGAACTAAAGATCAAAGGTCAAGAAGACAGAACCAAAGGTCAAGAGAGAGAAAAGCAGAGTTTTGAAAACTTATAACCAAACTAATACAACAGATGTGAAATCTTTTTTAAAAATCATAAATTGTTCTTGCATTCTTTGTTCCCATAAATAAGTAACTTTGGTGTGAATTTACAATGCAAATATTTCGCTTTAATAATTATTTTTCATAAAATTTTAAGACCATTTAGATGGCATTTTATGAACGTCTATGAACACAAAAGGCCCTCCAACAGAGTCAAGGTGACTCACCACCAATTGTAGCAGCCCCAGAAATCACACATGTGAACAAGTGAGCTCTGCCTTTCTGTTCAAAGAAAATAAATACTATAATGTTACCACGTATAATTTTCAAATAGGACAGTTTCAATCTTTGGTTACACTTCTTTTATATAACCAATTTGGTCTCATAACATCAAATATTAATGTATTCCCGATGTTTTTAATAATAAATGAGCTTTCGCTTTGTTTCAATTTTACAGATGTTTGTAGAATGGGAAAAGAAGAATCTCGGTGCAATTGTTGGAATCATCAAATAGGAATATTGATCAGAGGAATCTCAAAAGTTAGAGATTTATGGAAGGTTCCACTCTAAAGTTCCTAATTTTTAAAGGAATACACTTACTTGATATCAACAGAGTCAAGAAAACTGCTTAGTTTCTTAAAAGGAGATAAAAATAAACACTTCAATTCTTTTTCTCTCCTTAAATACATGAAAATGTGTTGTTGTTGTTGTTGTTTTTAACTTGGGAGAACTACAACACATTGTATGAAAATCATTTTTTGTATCTTAAAACACTGGATTAATTTGACAAAGCTAATATTTAATAGTTCAATAGGTACCTTAGTTACAAGGAAGAAAATATTTTAATGCAAATGAACTTTTTTAGAAGATTAAAAAACCTCACATAGACATTAATAAAAACTATGCAGCTGGAAACTATTACACAATGTTAGGCTCCTGCTAACAAAACATTGAAAATTTCCATTAAAATAAACATTTTTAATATAATGCCAATGTTGCTATAATGATAGAAATCATAACTGACATGTAAAAACTATGTGGACATGATCCTGAGACAAAAATATTACTGAAATGATACTTCCATAGTATCCCAATCATCAAATTGTCCCAAAGACACTTAAGGATAATTAAGAACGAACAAATAAACAGATAAAAATCTTGAGAGGAGGTTTAAATTGAAAAGAAACGCCAATATAAAACTATAAAAGTGAGATGTGAAAAAGCTGGGGTAGGCAGCTTCTTCTACTCATCTTCTAAAACAATGTCCGAAAAAGAAAAAATCATCAAAGACACATGAACATGACCATGGATTGTATTAACCAACTTTACGTATGCTAATTTTGTATAGAAAGTGGAGCAAGGCCTTTGAGCAAATACAAAATTCACCTCTGGAATGTTACACGTTTAAAGTTGCTCTCAATAAAACTTAAAGTAGTGTTCAAATGCCATAAACACCCTTGAATAATTCAGCTCATCTCAAGCTAAAAATAAAAAATAGAAACTCAAAGTACCTAGTGAAATCATGGAAGCTAATATGAGATACCAGTTTGCAATTTCCAAGAAAAAAAAAAAACTACTTCGGTCTTAAAAAGTTTTCCTGATACCACTGACAACTTCTTTTTAAAGCATAGCATAGTATTACCACAAAAAAAGAGAAACCATATGAGAATTTAATTTTCCGCCAGCCAGCTAATAAAGAAATGAGTTTTTACTTATTTTACATGCTTTCAAAATTATGAGAAAATACAGTATGCACACATAAAATTAAATATAAAAATACAGTCCTAAAAAGAGGAGAAAATTGATTTTAAATTTTAATATATTTTTTTAAGTTGAGTCTATGCAACCTAAAATTCTCCAAGCAGGAATGGTTTCTTTCTGTCAGAGAAAATATTTCCAAGTAGTATTCCAGACATGTTGAGATTACGCAGAGTTCTTGTTCAAGAAAGAACCTGTACCATTTTTAAAAGAATGCTTCTAAATGTTCTCTTTGTATAAATTTTACTTTTTGGAAGAATATTAAGGCAGTATATTTAGACATAACTGTACTTACCTACAAAACATTCTTTAATAAAATGTCTTAATAATGGAGCAAATGGGAATTTTTACTAGGTTTATAAAATAGGCAGTGTAACTGGTTGAGAATCAATGGTGCTTACACATAGAAATAAGAAATAGGATTAGGAAAAAAACACACACACAGAAGTAGAGATAGGTAAATAATAACATTTAAAAGAACAGCAAATGTACAGTTTTGTTTATATTGAACTTTATGGTAAGTGCTTCAGTTATTTTAAATAGAAAGAACAGTCTTAACTTACAGAAGTCCCCAAACTGATTTTGTTTTAAAAGAATGCATGAAGTACTCCAGTAAGGCCAGAAGTGGAGAAACTGATGATTTTTCAGGAAACCATTTGCAAGAAATTATGTTTGAAGACAGACGCATGATAAGGATGCATGGATTATAACACGATTTCTATAATGAATTAACCAGAGTAAAAACATTCTGTAATTCTTACCAATGTAAAAAAATATTCTTCATATACAGTATTCTGTACTACATTAGGAAAAAGGAGAGAATCTTCAAAGCTGACTATTGTACTATTGAGAAATAATGGCTGTATAGAAGCCAACACGCACACACACACACACACACACACACACACGCACACATACACACACACACACACACACACACACACACTAACTTCCACACCATCCACCAAAGCTAAATGAAATTTTCAAGAGCTTGTGAGAGGAAATTAATTGCTCCTAATTATTCATATATTTATATAAATATAAATGGTTTGACAATCTTCATATACAGGCAGCCCTTGACTTACAGGGATTCAACTTTAAAAGGTCCAGGTTTTACACTTCATATTTACAGCATACTATCAACTTATCTTCATGTTACTGCCATAAAATTTTATGCAATTAACACAACTTACACTGCCTGCTCAGTGAGCTTTTTCCTTCCTTCCAATAATAACAGCTACATCTCTTTTATTGATAAGCAGACCTCTAAGAAATGCAGCATGTTACACATCAGTAAGAATCATCCCACACAGTGTACATTTGTATCACTGACAGCTGATTAAGTATGGTTTTACAATATAATTCTTATACAAACAGACATTCAATTCTTGGAGTATTATAATGTTACTTCTTTTGAAAGAGTCAAATTAGATCATTTTTTGACACAGAATGTCAAAAATGTAATGGTCTTGAGGTTAAGGGCTACTTATATATGCTATAACGTGCTTGATTTTATGCACTTCAAAGAAAGTGAATATAATCAGATGTATTCACTGAGCTACTGGCCTGATTTAGATCAACAGCTGTCATGAATCTACAAGCAGGCCCTGGGTAGCCCCATTTTTGGTCTGAGGGTATTGTGTCTACAGGGTAAATCATTTCTGTGTTTCCTCTCCTTCTGTAGACTCAGGAGATAGAGTGTGAAGGAGGATGAGGTGCAAGGGTGAGGTTCTAAAATAAGCCAGAGTCTCAGAAATTTGTCTTAATTGTCCTTGGAAAAGTCCTCCTGAGAAGTCTAAATTTCTGGACACTCCCCTATTTTCCAGAGCTTTCCTAGAACTGGATAAATGTGCTATGCCCCGAGGATGGATATAGACCCATCCTGTGTACGTGGATATTCTTTAAAACTAGTGGCACTCAATGTGTATGTGAAAGTTGTGGTATCTGTTGGGATTTGATGTACACCAGGATACTATGGTCATCTGTACGATACAGTGACCAAAATGTCCCAAAACCATCTAGTTGACTTGTACTGTTCACACTACTTCTGTTAGTAAGAAAAACACTGATGGGAAATAACAAATCTCCAAAGGGTAAATTTTTCCTCAATGTGATAATTACCATAGACACAGAGGAGGAGAATGTTATGGTTAATTTTATGTGTCAACTTGGCTGAGCAATACTGCCCATATAGATATTTGTGCCAGCATTATTCCGATGTTTCTGTGAGGGTGTTTTTTTGGATGAGATTAACCTTTGGATCAGTGAACTTCAAATGAAGCACATTACCTTCTATAATGTGGGTGGGCCTCAACTAATCAGTTGAAAAAAAATCTCCCCTAAAAAAGAAGGAATTCTGCCAGCAGATGGCCTTTGGACTCAAACTACAACTCATTTCTGGGTCTCCAGCCTGCTGGCCTAACCTACAGATTTTGACTTACCAAGCCTCCACAATCATGTGAGCCAATTCCTTAGACTCACACACACACACACACACACACACACACACACACACACACACACACTCTCTCTCTCTCTCTCTCTCTCTCTCTCTCTCTGTGTGTGTGTGTGTGTGTGTGTGTGTGTGTGTGTGTGTGTGTACACAGTTGCCTGAATAATATAGAGGATTAGAAGGGAAATGTTAAAATTTTAGAATAAACTGGCATTTCTTAGTGAAGAAATAAATTACATTTTAATATCATTTAGAATAGAGAAAACCAATGAAAATCAAACAATAAAATTGACAAACTGTTAACATACATAGATCAATAAAAAAAGACACAAATTATTAAATTTAGGAATGAAAGAGGGGACACTGTTACCAAGAGGAAATAAAAAGAATTTAAGGGAATACTATCAATAGCTGTATGACAACAAATTGGATACTCTAGATGAAATAGAGAAATTACTAGTGATTTATTATTCAAACTGAAAAAAAAATAGAAAATCTGAATAAACCTTTAAGGAGCAAAGAGACTTAAATAGTAATCAAAAAACTTTGCAAAACGAAAAGCCCAGGACCAGATGGCTTCACAGATGAATTCTAGCACATGTTTAGAGAATAAGTGACACAATGAAACAAATTTACGAACACTTTAAAAAAGTGTAGGGAACACTTCCCACTCCATTACATGAGGCCAGTATTATCCTGATACCAAAGTCAAAGAAGTCACTAGAAAAAGAAAGTCTATAGACCAATATCCCTATTCCTCAAAATACTAGCAACCCAAATGCAGCAGCATATATGAAGGATTATATCCCATGAGCAAGTGGGTCTTATATTAGCAATGTAAGGTTGGGGTCAACATATAAAAATCAATCAGTGTTATACGTCACATTACTAGAATGAGGAAAAAAGCCACATGATCATATCAATTGATGCAGAAAAAGGATCTTCTACATACACGATAAAGTATCCTTCAAATAGAGATGGTTTCACTACTTCCTTGCCAATCTGGAGGACTTTTATTTTTTTCCCTCGCCTAACTGCTCTGGCTTCCACCTCCAGTACTATGGTAAATGAAGAGACCAGAATGCACATCCTTGTTAGTTTCTGATCTTAGGGAGAAAGTTCTCAGTCTTTCACCATTAAGCATGCTGTTAGCTGTTGGGTGTTAGTAGATGCCCTTGAACAAGTTGAGGAAATTCCTTTCTATTCTTAAGTTTTATCATGAGAGGGTGTTGAATTTTGTCAAATGCTTTTCAACTCAACCATCTACCAACTGTTCATCAAGGTTGCAGGTACCTCCCACATCACTATATCAAAGGTTTATTCTCTTCCCTCCCCTTATTTGAGCACTCCTTCCCTTCCTACAACTTCACTTTTATTGGCTCCTAGAAAAATCACATCCCTAGATATCCTTCTATTTCATTTTTGGTTCTTCTCTTGTCCAAGCCTACATCCGCTCCCTGGTGATCTCATCCAGCTTCATGGCTTTAAATCTTACCTAACTTTGACAACTTCTGAATCAACAGCTGGAACTCAAAACGGCCTATCCAGTTGCCTATTGAACAATTCTATTGGAGTATCATAAACGCAGCATATCCCACAGAGGACCCTTGATTTCCCCCCACCCCAAACCTCTACTCCACAGTCTCCCCCATCTCAGGAACTGGTGACTCCACCCTTGCAGTTACTAAGTCCAAAAATGGTGTACTCATCCTTGATTCTCCAACTTGTCTCAAAATCCTGTCTTACCTGCAAAATGTATTCCAAATCCCGTATCTTATGATTACCTCCACTGATATTTTGTTTCCAGCCACAATCATTTCTTGCCTGGGTTCCCACATAGCTCCCTGTCTCTGCCCTTGCTCCCTTGCGGTCCCTTCTCAACAGACCAGCCAGAGTGATCCTTAAAAATGTGTCAGGTCATGTCATTGGTCAGAACTCTTCAAGGATTTCAAATCTTACACACAATGAAGAGCCCCTCTGTCCCCTTCCTCTCCACTACCATTCTGTTACACTGGCAACCTCAAGTCCTATCCATCCGTGTTCACTGGTCTCCTTACTTACCCTTGGATGCGTCAGGGTCCCGTCTCAGGGCCTTTGCACATACTTGTTTCACTCCTTGGAATTCTCATTCCCCACAAGGCTGCTTTTCAGTTTTTTGCTCAAACATGACCATTACACAGAGGCCTTCCTTAACCACTTAATAGAGAGTTGAAGCCCAGGGTGCCTGGATGGCTCAATTAAGTGTCCAACTCTTGATTTCTGCTTAGGTCACGATCTCATGGTTTGTGAGATTGAGCCCCATGTCAGGCTCTGTGCTGACAGTGCAGAGCCTGCTTAAGATTCTCTCTCTCTCTCTCTGTCCCACCCCTGCTCACTCTCGCTCTCAAAATAAATAAACTTAAAAAAAAACAACAACAAGGAATTTGAAGCCCCATTTCCCCAGTTCCTCCATCATCCCATTCTTGTTTTGTTTCTTTATAGCACTAATTACCATTTAAGGTATTATATAATTGATTTAGTTGTCAGTCCCCAACCTACCCCCAATATGGAAGCTCTATGAAAGGGTATTTGTTTTGATCTTTGTTGAAACTCCAGTGCCTGGAAGAGTCTAGAACATAATAGGCATTCAATAAATATTAGAGGGGAAAATCCAGAAATACTACTATAATACAGTTATATTTTGTAAATACCAGAAGAAACTGCTAACCAGGGTTAAAGTGCTTGTGCCTTGAGGGAAAAGGTAGGACTAGAAAGGAAAAGGGAAAGATACACTTGTTTTGGGTTTGCAAGACTTGCAAATACTATTTGACTTCTCCAACAATTTATTAAATAGAGCCATATGGCATTCTATTGCTTTCTGACCTACAAAACAGGACTATGAAGCAATTTCATGGGCTTAACCTAATGCATATGTTACTCTAATAAAAATACAAAATTTAAAATTATTTTCAAAAATTTTGATGTGGGGAATACAAAAGAAAACTCAGAAGACAGGAGACAATTCACAGATTTGGCTATGTAGATCTTGTCTAGATGCTGTGAATCTTGGAATAGAAAACGGTAAAAGCCAACCAAAAGATCAGAAGAAAATGTGCACAACAGAGAGAGGGCTTAATATTCACGGCACACGAGGAGCTCATCTAACTAACAAAAGACAAAGATATTGATAGAATTATTTGAGGAAAAAAAGAAAAACTAATAAAAAGTCACAGCATTAACACTCACAGTATATTTTAAGGTGTTTACCAGATAATACTTTTACCATAAAACAGTCATTTATGTTAGCATGTTACTTTCGTGAGACCTCCTTTAAAAGTCCACTCTTAACTATAGAGAACTGATGGTCACCATCAGAGAGGTGGGGGGGGGGGGGTGGGAGCAATAGGTGATGGGGATTAAGGTATGCACTTGTCGTGATGAGCACTGGGGCGATGTATGGAAGTGTTGAATCACTACACTGGATGCCTGAAACTAATATTACACCGTATAGTAACTAGCTGGAATTAAAAAAAAAAATTAAAAAATAAAGAAAAAATAACAAAAAAATAAAAATCTTGAGGATCTGGCTTTTTAGGGTAAAACAGAATCCCACATAACAGTCAACTTGTTCCATTATATTATTTATAATGTACATAATGTATATAATTATAGTCTAAAAATAAAAAAAATAATATAATTTAAATTACATATATAATAACCAGAGGTTACGATCAAACTTGTTTCTCCTGCAAAAGAAAACGTTTCAAATCTGTGGTCCTTATTTGAAGTGTTTCTTTAAAAGAAGACACTTATCAGAAACACAATTCGTTCATGAATCCTATTCTCTCATATTCGTTTTAAAAACAAGGGTCTTTTTATCGTATGCTTCTCTTCTCAGGCACCTTGCTAGACTCCCTTAACTCAGTCCTCCCTAAATGAACTTCATGACACGTGAACCTGTGGCAGTCTCTTGCTACACACGTCAGACTAAGCATTTAGGCCAGAAGGAAACACCACCATGATGCGCATATATTAGAACACACTGGCCATGTTTCTCCCTTTGCCACCGGAAAGGACAATTTTCTCTAAGAGCAGGAGCTGAGTGGAATGGATAGCTATAATCTGTCATCAGGGCTTGCGAATTCAAAAGCCTTCAGAAGCTAGACAGGCCGAAAAATCTTAAGTTGTCTTCCATCGACATGAATGCGTTTTGCACCACACACTCAGTCCTCAGAGAAACAGGGTGTCCCATTTTTCTTAAACACAATCTGGCTATATTTATTTCCGCCACATTGGAGAACATGGATCCCAAGGAATGCATCACTGGTATAACACAAACACCAGCACAGCTGTTAGGAGAACGTCTGTGGACGTCCCGCCTCAGCATGGCAAGACCGTAAGTGGTGGGCACTGTGCTCAACCAGAGACCTTATGCTCCATTTACAGAGTCAGTTGTAACTCGGCTCCAGCTGGTCATCAGAAGATGAAGGCCTAGTGTAGTCACGTCTTCCGTTTCGTCAAAGGAGTCAGAAATTTTTACGTGGAATTTCTCAAATTTGTGGGCCCAACAAAAATATATATTTTGTCCAAACATAGCCTAAAGACTGTGCACTACCAGCTGGATATGAATCATTGTATGATGCATGATATTCCCATTTTACTGAGATGGTGCCCTCTTCTCGTCTGTAATTGGGTGATGTAGCATGGTCTCCTGGAAACAGAAAGCCCTCTGCCTTTTCCTAAAAATTACTCAGGGGCGTGGGGTATCTGCATGTTTTAGCTCACTTGCTAATGCCAAGTTCTTTTAATCTAAAGCACTCCTGGAGGCTCAGTTCCACCCCATCTAGTCTGCTTTGGGGCTCTGTTCAACCAAAGTCCTTCTGATTTCAAGACTTTCAAGTCTTTACCATCAGCTCCATCATCTCTGTCTACCAATGGACCCTATTTCCCTCTCCCACTAAAATACTTCTACTTTCAACTACAAAAATGGCCTTAAACTCAACTGCTATCTTTCTTTCACTATCCATTCTTATTCCTTGACACCTTGCAATTTACCTTCTCAGAGTTATCAGTGATTCTAGATAACAATGGAGCTCTTGCTAGATCGGATGGCATTTTATCCAGACCTCATTTTCCTGTAGTTTTTCACTGTCCAGGAAGCCAGCCCTTACTGTGGTCTCAGGGTTCCAGAACACAGCAGAGAAAGCGCACACACATTGTGTCACCCAAATCTAAACAGGCCTGGTGCTTTGCAACAGTCACCTCTCCCCATGTTACTCCTTCCACCTTCATCCCCTGCTGCTAACTATAATTCCACCTTACGCTTGGTGCCCAATTCTAACGTCATCTCTCATGGGACCGAGTCCTTCACTGCTGGGATGATCATCCCCTCAACCCTTGAATTACAGCATTTTATGTGACTCTCATCAGATACTGCTTTATACCACAGTCACTCACTGGATGGATACACACTACCATCTAACTGAGGTTAATGCCCTTCAAGTCAGGGAAAGTAGGTACCTCTATTTTTGAGAGAGGTAGAAGCTTGTAGTAATGTCTGCCCATCTCTTCACATCTCCCTTTTGGCCAACGGACATTAGCACATGTGATGTGAGCAGAGGCTTCATATACACACTGGCGATTTTTTTTTCTGTCGCCGTCTGGAACCCTGAGATGCTTTATGGGCTAGTGTCCTGGAGGATGAACAACTATAGGACACAGAAACCAGTGGACCCAGTGAGCCCCCTACCCCTCAGACCAACCAGAGCCCAGCCAAACCACCAGACTGCAAAGATTCAGCAAGCTGACACAGACCAGAAGAACCACTCAGCTGACCACAGAATCAGGGCAATAAATACTTGCTGCCTGAAGCCATTAAAGCTTCTAAGGGTGTAAGGAGAAGGGATTAACCAATATACAGAATATTTGGCACACTGTACTGTTCTGAAATGAGCAAAGAAAGAATGAAACTTCAACTCCTGTCTGATCATCTACTCTAGTTTTTCTAGCCTAAAAACGGGAATACTCTAGATTTCGGCATGGAGTTTCTGGTTTGTTTTGTACAATGAAAAACTAAAGGGCAGCATGCTGTCAAAGATCAAGTACAGGCATTCCATGTGCACAGATATATATGTGGAACAGGATGTACCATTCACTGTCTGTAGGTCCTTAGGTGTTTCCCGTAAACTTTCTGAACTTCAGTTTCCCTTCAGTAAAGCGGAAAAAATACCACCAGTCTCACAGCATTTGACATAATATATATTAAATACTAAATATAGTATCTGGCAAATTTCTCCAATAACCAAGAGACATTGTCTAAAATGAAGGAGGGTGAAGCAGTCGTCTCGAAAGCTGTGTTTCCACACAGTCACCTGTCACGAGCGCAAGTAGGGAACTAGTCAGTTACCTACAAGGCAAGGGCGGGAAAGGTCTGATGTGAGATGTAGATGAAGAGAATTCTGACGCCTTTAACAATTTCCAGAGACCTTGGTTTTTGCTTATAACATCCCTTGGCGTGGCCACACTGGAAAATTTTCCCTTCCGATACAGATTAGCGCCTCAATCACAGGCTTAGTTATAGTTGGGGCTGTCCAATCAATGGTTATGTAGAGGCGTGTTATGCGAAGAATAAATCATTAGAAGACAAAAACCAAAAAGTTACTTTGGAAGAAGTTATTTCGAAGCTTCGACTAATTAACAGCTAACCAGATAATTTAGAAAAGTCCAGCCGCTGTTAACTACATAACATGACTTCACCACAGTTTTCGTCTTCTATCCAAAAACATACGATGATTTACAAAAATACAGCATCTGGAGAGCTTCTTGGACAGCACCACGAAAGCACACTATGAATTCCTTTATGTCCAACCCACTGAGCCTGTTTCACATAAAGGTTCATGCTACCCCCCCCCCCCCCCACCGGAACATCAGAGCATGCTAGGGCGGATATGCTCATTTAAGATAAAACAACATCGTGGTTTTGAAGAAAGCAACAGAAAGAAAGAAATCCTCTTCCATGACCGATTGCTCACCTATATAGGTTCCACTGTGGCTACCAGCATATTCAGCATCTTCTGGATGGAGGGTAAAAGCATACAGAACAAAAGCCGAGAAATAAAGCAGAACAGTTAGAGAAGCCCAGCCACAGATGCAAAAAATAAATCACTCAAAACGATTCTGTAAAGCACAGCGTCAACCAGCCCTCACAATGCCACTCTTAAACATAAAACATTTTGTTTTATATTTAAGTTTCGAGTCATGTTTCAAAACATCATGCGATTTGTTTTTTAACCTTCCGCAGGGGTTACCTGATGCAGTTCCAAGGAAATTATAAAAGGTCTGCCTACGATGTTTCTACTTTTCACAGGTAAGAAAATCACCACACTGGATCCCCAAAGTGAACTTATTTTTGTAAATCAGGCTCTTGGATAATATGTAAAATACAGAACTTGTTTCGGCTCTCTGGATTAGAGAGAAAGGTTACAACGAAGACACAGTCTTTTCTTTTGATGGGAAGACATTCTGTGTCGGGAAGAACTAAAGGCAGAATATTTCTATTTTGATTTTGACTTTGAAAAATGAACAGAGGAAAGCAGTTTGAAACAAACAACGTGCTACTCATTATTTCCTGGAGCTAAATGAAAACTGGGTTACGCGTATCTTCAAATTTTAATTTAAGTAGCGGGGCACTTATTGCTTTAGAACCCTAATCTTCGCATCAATGTACTTCTGGAACTGAGAACACAGCTTGTGCAGACGTCAAATAGTTGAGAAGATGCCCCTGACATCCTTATGTTAAAGTGAGGATGTCAATATATTTGAACAGCATTGAGACTATTGGCAGAGGAGAAAACAACGTACTCTTGCAGATTACTTTCTATATATTTCTGCTATATGAAACAAAAATAGTGCAGTTCTTTCTAAAACAAAGTCCAATCATGATTTTCAGTTACTGTAATGTCAACGGGGACGTCTGGATGTACAAAATCTTTTATAAACGACTTGCTATGTTCAATTTAATCCGCCCAGATGTGTACTAAACAAAATTAGTAGACTACGCCAGGGAAACTTTTATACATGTACCTTTAATTTCCTCTGAGAAGCACAAAGAAAATGAGAAAGCAAATGATTAAATGTGCAGAAAACACAAAGTAGGAAGAAGATGCATCTAAGGAAAAAAAAAAATCCACCTACCACACTCAACTGTTTCCACATCTTAGAAAAGCCAAAGGGAAAAAAAAATGTATTTTAAATATTTCAAAGTTGTTAGTCAACAAATAAATAGAATTCATGAAAACCTACATTTTAGACTGCACTGGAGTCTTGGTTTAAAAAGAAGGTGTATACCAAAAGCAGTAAAAGCACAAGCCCTCATTCAGCTTATTAAGTGCCCAAATGGGAAAAATAATGAGGAAAAAACTTTTTTTTTTTTTCAAAATAACACCTTCAACAGGGGATCATCTTCATAGCACAGCTCTGTCTGTAAACTAATCTATCTATTCAATACATAGGATGCATACTTAGACAACCCTTAAAACGCCCTTGAAATGTCTAGGTACCCTATAAATTTAACAATATTCTGGCAATTATCAACTTATTACAAATATGAAGTGAGTCAGGCAGAACCCTTTACTTCTTTTTGTCTATATTATTTGATGAAAAGTATTTTTTTTGATCATGCATCCTACTGTGTTAATTTTTTTTTCAATATATGAAATTTATTGTCAAATTGGTTTCCATACAACACCCAGTGCTCATCCCAAAAGGTGCCCTCCTCATGATGAAAAGTATTTTTAAAAAAACAGTCTAAAAAATAGTTGTTACTGATAGGACAGAAATTTAAGAGTTGCGTTTGACTTAGGAGACTCACCTTCGGTTAATGGTGGGAAACAAAATCTGGCAATTTAATAGCAGCAAAATGTAACCATGAGTCAAAGGAGAGCATATTTTGCTATGAGACCTTGTAGAATGAACAGGACAGTTCTCTGCTCACTTCTCTCTCTAAACAGCAGAGTGGGCCAAAGGAAACACTTAGGAGAGAGTGTGCACCATTTTATTTTTATCTTTCAAATACCTATGGGTCTTCCAACTACATTGGTTCTATCTGAACAGCATTAGTAAAAATGACAAGCATATCATGTTATTCAGGCTCATATGATAAGTCACCCCAAGTTGTGAGTTTATCTACACTCATTTCTTAGTAGCTGTGAAATGCCATGTGCATCTAAGGCAAGTTATCAGGAAACAAATAATAAACTTTGCAATGTGGATTAGGACAAGCCAAGCAACCTAGGCTTAGTGGAAATAACACAAGCTGTGCTTCAGATGGGTCAATCTGCAAACTCAGACACGCCACCATTAAGTGGACTGTTAAACAGAAAGTATGTTTTCTGATAGGAACAACAGGACTGAGTGTTGCACCCCGATTACAGAAACAGTGTCGTGTAAATCAGATGACAAAAGCCATGGATCACACACACACGTGCAAAAAAACAAACATCGCCATATCACGTAGAGTATGGTATGTTTCATATTCTAATAAAAGGTTGTACATTCTCAGAAGAGTATTTCCTCCACACTCTTATGTAGGAAGAGAATGATATTTTCTGCATGGTACACACGTGCATATATACCCAAGCAAGCATCATGCTTAATAGACATCCAACAGGAAAAGCAAAGAACACTTTTCCTTAACACTTAGCAAGTTCAAACAAAGAGGAAAATATACAAAAGGCTGATCCCAGAAGACACTTGGGATTACTGCAGGATTCTCAACTATGGTAAGGCACTGTTCTGTGCGCTTTAAATGCATAAACTTACTGAATTCTCCAACAACTCTGAAGCCAGTGCTATTATCTCCAGGTTACAGATGGGAATCAGAGGTACAGGGAAGCAAAACACTCTTGGGTGTGGACCCACACGATCTGGCTACAGAGTCTGTGTTTTTAACTACTATACTATACCAATCACGCCAAAATCACTTTTTAAATTACTCTAACTTCAGGCTAGGAAATACAAATCAGGGGAGAGGTCAAATGAAGTAAGTTTCTTTTAATTTTCCTGTCTACTCCCACCATCTCCCAGCACACCAGCCTCTCGCCCCCTCCTCCCCCAGAGCTTGAACCACCCAAGTGCGTGTCTCCTGACCGGAGAGGTACAGGAGACTCTTCCCAGCATTACCAGGAGTCCACTCTCCACATCAACACTGAAGAGCTGGATGGGAGAATTACAAAAATCACCGAGGAGAGGCCAACAGGGTCACAAAGAGTAATTTTGGCCAAAGAGAAGAGAGTGGAAAGGCCCTCGTGAAGAGCATTTGATGGGCTCAACATAACAGGGCAGGGGGAACTTTTCCACGCTGCTGGATGCTACTCTATGTAGAGCAATGTCAGATACTCTTGACAAGAGGAGAAACTGTGTCTATATAGGTATGATAGCATTTACGGGGGCAAAGTTAAATCTTCACCCTAGAAGCTGCTTTCTTATGCCCCGCTCTGCCCCTATGCAATCTTCCCTAAAAGTCTGTAATAATCCACGACCAGTGACCACACCTCTAATTGTTAAGCAACTCTTTCTTACCTGCATGGTATTGGGTCCCCACGACAAAAGGCAAGAAACAGTATGGCGTTAGAACCCTTCATATGGAAAGGCTAAACGCACACACCCTGATAGTGTTTTAGAAGCAACATCTTCATTTATGGAAGTAGAACACAGTCTACTGAGATGAAAAGTGAGCAACAATAACTAGGCCGTCAGCTCAACCATCTCGTGGCATGAGCAGTCAGACATGCAATTTACAGCTTAGTTCATCTCCACCTCTGTCCACACAAACTCTGACCTCTGGCATCTCCCCAAAAAAAGTAGTAAACATTAGGGGAAAAAAAGCCACATTCATTATTTTTTAAAACCCCACCAGTATTGAGAAAATATTTGCCAAAGTTTCAGGCATACAAATTTAACATAAGAACATAAGCAATCTACTTATTAATTTCTGAGTTAAGTTTATGTAGGAACATAATAAATAAGCATTGTTTAAGATGCCAAGAGCAAGGAGCTTACTCAACTTGAAAAGTTGTATTATAACAACCTGTAGAGTACGGTTATGTATATTATTCTCAAATTTTTGGCCTTCCAAGATACTGGTACCATGGAGAGAGAATTCATTTGCTTACTCAGTGTTTAAATCATGCTGTTGGCAGGGGTGGCTGGGTGGCTCAGTCGGTTGAGCATCTGACTCTTGATTTCGGCTCAGGTCATGATCCCAGGGTCATGGGATCAAGTCCCGTGTCGGGTTCTACACTGAATGTGAAGCTTGCTTGGGATTCTCTCTCCCTCTCTCTCAAAAATAAAAATAAAAAACAAAACTAAAACTAAAACATTTAAATTGTGCTGTTGATTGTGATCTTCAATCCCCAAAATGCTTGTCTTTGAATGAACTGAGTTATATCCTGTTTGAATTCAATATTAAGTATTTATCCAATTAAACAAATATTGGCTTTGGCTCCAATTAAATATTTTCTTTTGTATCCACATGACAGCAGCCACAACTGGCTAAAACAAATTCTAAATATGGCATTTTGTGTTTTTACATTCTAATCTTTAAAAGGTCAAAAAATCATACCTTCTGGGTTTTAAGAGTACTATAGGGGCACCTGGTGGCTCAGTCGGCTAAGCATCCGACCTCAGCTCAGGTGATGATCCTCATGGCTCCTGAGTTTGAGCCCCGCGTCGGGCTCTGTGCTGACAGCTCAGAGCCTAGAGCCTGCTTTGGATTCTGTGTCTCCCTCCCTCTCTGCCCCTCCCCAACTCGTGCTCTGTCTCCCTCTCTCTCTCAAAAATAAACAAACATTAAAAAAAATTAAAGCATTCTAAAGAACTGTTTTATAAAAGAAAAATTTTAAATTCATATTATTCAATCACCAGTATGAGAAATTTTCAGGTATTTATGCTTTGATAACTAGAAAAGGAAATTAATTACTGTAAATGAAGATCATATGGAGTATTCTCCTGTAAAATATACTACTTGAATAAGAAGAGCCTTCTGAATACCATGTAAACCAGATTTAAATATGTCATGGGACACTGTGGTGGTTGTATCAGTTAAGCATCCAACTCTTGATTTCAGCTCAGGTTATGGTCTCACGATTCATGAGATTGAGCCCCGCACTGGGCTCTGTGCTGACAGTGCAAAGCCTGCTTGGGATTCTCATATTCTCTCTCTCTCTCTCTTTCTCCCTCTCTCTGCCTCTCTTCCCAGTCATGCTCTGTCTCTCTCTCTCTCTCAAAATAAATATTTTAAAAAGAAAGAAAGAAGTCATATGCTATTGAGGTCAAAGTTATTAATGTTTGTAACTGTTAGGAAGACAATTCTTAACTTATAAAGTTTAACTTCAACAAAAGGGAACAGACAATATTTTGATTAAAGAAAATCCGGGGCGCCTGGGTGGCGCAGTCGGTTAAGCGTCCGACTTCAGCCAGGTCACGATCTCGCGGTCCGTGAGTTCGAGCCCCGCGTCAGGCTCTGGGCTGATGGCTCGGAGCCTGGAGCCTGCTTCCGATTCTGTGTCTCCCTCTCTCTCTGCCCCTCCCCCATTCATGCTCTGTCTCTCTCTGTCCCAAAATAAATAAACATTGAAAAAAAAATTTTTTTTTAATAAAAAAATAAAAAAAAAAGAAAATCCTGTTTCTTTTTAAATGTTAGCTGATATCATACTGCTTTATATACATGCAGCTGAACTATAAAAAATAAGGTTTTGGCAGAAAACCATATAGAGCACTTTAAATTATAGCGACACAAGAATTGCAAGCTGCCAAGCGTCAATCATGAAAACTACTCCTGTATGTTACTTGACAATAAGATATACTCTGAACTCATTTCCAAAACACTTAACCTGTATCTTGCATGTAATAATCTTTGAGTTGGCTGTGTCACAGAAAGCCTATCATACTTCTAGGTCTGCTCTTCTCCGTGACTAATGTAAATCCACTGTGTAAGAACCTACCATCAGATGAAAGGAGGGAACACAGACTTCCATGACAAATGTCTTTGTTGGGTAAACAATTCTTCGAAAAAAATAGGAGGTGAGTAAAGGAGATAAGTCCCTCTCTCAAGCTTCTAAGATTTAATTACGCTCTAGTTTTTAAGAGTTTGTATTTTTCAGGAATGTTTAATTTCAAGGGACAAATTATTTTCTTTGAGAGGCCTATGTTTTCAGTCTGTATTAGATATGCCATGATACTTAAGGAGAGGAAATAACCGGAGGCACCTGAGTGCCTCAGTCGGTTAAGCATCCGACTTTAGCTCAGGTCATGATCTCACAGCTTGAGAATTTGAGCCCCGCATCGGGTTCTGTGCTGACAGCTCAGAGCCTGGAGCCTGCTGCAGATTCTGTGCCTCCATCTCTCTGTGTTCCTCCCCTGCTTGCATTCTGTCTGTCTCTGTCTCTGTCTCAAAAATAAATAAAGATTAGAAAAATAAATTTTAAAAAAGAGGTGCGGGGTAGGAAATAACCAAGCACCATAGATGACTACCACAGAGTTTTGCACGAGAATGCCAGCTTTAAAGTCTGAAGAAGTCAGTATTCTGGCTCTTGATTTTATCTACCATGGAGCCAGGGTCTAGAGCTGTAGCAGAAACATAAATGCAAAGATAATAGTCCTGGATCCTCTGTTTCTATCTTGACATTGACTGAAGCCCTATAGTTTCAGAGTTTTTCCTCCATGCAAACTTTAGTTATGATGATACACTGTGAGTCAAATAAAGACTAAACCCATAGTAATACAAGCAATTATTTTGTGAAAAAGTTAACTGGCCAACTTGATATATATTACCTGAGTCATCATCCTAAAATTCAATTTTAACACTATCTCCTAGGTTTTAAGTGTACTTGTAAAATTTAGTACAGAAAATTATCAATGTGACTATTTTTTAGTAAGTGTATAAACACCAACATGACAGAATTCTTTTAAAAACATTTACATTAAGTTAGAAACTTTTCTTAACACCTAGTCTGTGAATTATTATTCAAAGTCATATAAATAAGGGGCACCTGGATGGCTCAGTTGGTTAAGCATCCCACTTTGGTTCAGGTCATGATCTCACAGTAAGTGAGTTCGAGCCCCTCATCGGGCTCCATGATGACGGTGCAGAGCCTGCTTCGGATTCTCTCTCTCCCTCTCTCTCCGACCCTTCCACTCGCTCGCTCTCTCACTCTCTCTCAAAAAATAAACTTAAAAAAAACCCCAAAGTCATGTAAATAAAAGATTTTATATCAACTTTATTTTTTTTCATAGCATTATTCTGTAATTTAGCAAAGAGCATGATAGATAGATGTCTTATCCTAAAAATCCAAGTACCGAATGTTGAAGTCCAGGAAGTGTTGGGTCAAATGGCCTTTACAAGTGTAGTTATATAAACAATCACTAACAAATACACAGATTACAAAACAAAGTGCTTTTAAATGACTTTAAAAATGTTCAGAACCAGTATGATAATTTTGGCATAACTTTTGAGTTCAGAGATTTAGGAGACAGCATTAAAAAAAACTTCGAATGGAATTTTATTTAATTTTTTTAAGTGTTAATTTATTTAAGAGAGAGAGAGAGAGAGAGAATGTGAGCAGCAGAGGGACAGAGAGAGGGAGGGAGACATGGATTTCGAAGCAGGCTCCAGGCTTTGAGCCATCAGCACAGAGCCCGATGTGGGGCTCGAACTCATGAACTGTGAGATCATGACCAGAGCCGAAGTCAGATGCTTCACTGACTGAGCCACCCAGGTGCCCTTCAAATGGAATTTTAATTGATAATAAAAGTCCTAGATTCCTGTTTAATCTCCATAGAACTACACTGTCTTTTTGAATAAGGCCATATTTTCTATTCGCTAGTGATCTGGATAATATTGACCAGATTTGTTTTTATTTAAAACCAGAGAACATCTGTAGATGAGAACTAATGTGTCTCTCCATGAATCAAGTCTAGTTTTATTTTTTTTTTTTAATTTTTTTTTCAACATTTATTCATTTTTGGGACAGAGAGAGACACAGCATGAACGGGGGAGGGGCAGAGAGAGAGGGAGACACAGAATTGGAAACAGGCTCCAGGCTCTGAGCCATCAGCCCAGAGCATGACGCGGGGCTCGAACTCACGGGCCGCGAGATTGTGACCTGGCTGAAGTCGGACGCTTAACCGACTGCGCCACCCAGGCGCCCCTCAAGTCTAGTTTTAAAACAAGAGAAAAGATGGAAGTGAATGGAGAATCAGTGAACGTTCCTAAATGGTATTTTTAAGAGGCAGAAAAAGAAAGAAAAAAAAAAAAACCCTTGAAACAAAACAAAACAAAAAACCCTAACACATTCAGATAAAAGCATTTAGGTAATTTTGGAATAAGTATTTCTCAGATTCAAATATTAGGGTATTGTCATATAAAAAACTATGCATATTAACAGACAAAAACCATTCATTAAATTAACACCTCTACATAAACACACACACACACACACACACACACAACCCCTCTCACATTCACACACATTTATACTAAAACCAGTTTGAGGAGAGCTATTACAAAGACAATACATACCTACTCTGTGTAGTTCTTTAAAGAAACATATTTATAAAAACTTTCACTAAATGAGAATTCATAATTATATCAAACTAGACATTTCTGAGCTGCCTAAGACTCAAACAAATTGGGAGTATGGATTCAGATTCAAGTAGAATTACATCGATTTCCTTTTCCAGTTACATGCACTTTATCCCATATGCACCAAATATCTTCGAAGGGGGCAGGCCCCAGTTTAGAAATCGTTCAAAGAGCAAGTCAGGTGGATACCCCACAGCCCCTGCCAGCGAAAATTCATCACACTTAAAAACGATGCAACATTCTGGTTAAGCTGTAAGCTTTCTGATGTCACAATCCATGTGGTATTCTATGACAAGTGTGTTTTCCTTCTGCCCAGACTTAACGGAGCAAGAACAAGCAGGCTTTTGAATCCGTGCTCCACTTGAAGTATTTGCTTGCTCCGTGAGATTTATACTCGACTGTAGTTTGGCTCTCTTATAATGTAATTCCTGGGCTATACGCGTCTACAAACTGACAGAAATAACAGGAGATGTGAAAAATGCAACAATACTAAAACCAGATGTTGGTGTAAAATTCCAGGACCATTTATTTGTGCATTCTGCCTTTTAATGTACAATCTCTGTGTTGAAAACAAAAGGCTTTTTTTACTCTGAAAATGCCTAGAACCAGGAAACGTTTAGAGGAGATGAAGTAGGGAATTTATGGGACGGGGATTTGACAGGGGTGAGGCGTGGGGAGTAAAGAGAAGCTGAGAGAAGGGCAGTATGAAGCGGGGGGGGGGGGAGGGAAAGGCATCTAAATCCACACTATCTTTTTCAGTAATCCTACCTCGTCCTTTTTCTTACTTTGTTTTAACCTAGTCTCGTAACAACTCCAAACAGGCAGGTTAAAGGTCAGAGTTCCTGTGATTTCTGGATAAGCAAGGAAGAAAGAAGAACAACGGTTCTTAGGCACAACAGCCTTTGTGCCCAAGAGAGTGGTGGGTTTTCTCCCCCTAATTTGACCAAGAAGTATCCTCCCCAAACCTTCCAGCTTGGGAGAAATCAAAGAGTTGCACTTTAGGTTACGTTTGTAAAACACCTACATTCAGGAGCCAAGGAGAGTAGTAGTTGTTTTCTTAAAGTGTGAGCCATGGGTTTATTACAAACCCTGCAAACACCCCTGTCTTCCAAAGATTCACTTCAGTATTCTACTATGAATTTCTTATTTGTTTGGCTGCCATGAAACGATGACCCCAAAGCTATCACAGGGCAATACGAGCTCTCGTTCTACCACAAACACCTGCTTTAATAGTCAAAAATAAACAGCAAGATTTGGTTACTCTGCATTTTTATTAACAAACTTACATGATTTCCTGTTGGAAACTTTCAAGGGCTGAACTAATATTTCTGGTCGTCTCAGAGCCAATCTCCTGGGGGAAAAAGAAGGTCAATGCCTATCAATTTTCAGTACAGATCCAAGATTAATATAACACCAAAATATTAAAAGTCCCAAGGAAAAAAAAAAAAGCGGGAAGCCAGGGGAAAAATGGACACAATGCAATCTATTCAAATTTAAAAAATGAGTCCTCTAACTTCCCAAGTTTTAGAAATCCTCCCCACTCCCAAATCACTCTTCTTCTTTTTCCGTCTTTCACATCAGTACAGCTTCGGATATTAATGTGCTATTTTTCCATTTGCTTCATAACAAAAACCGAATATGACCCCGGTACCGTCGTGTTATTTTTGGTCATTATTCATACTTAGTTAGACAAAACAGAAACCCAAACCTGGGGGGGGGATAAAGGATTCCGAAGCAAGGTTTCAGTGCTTATTTTACCACAACTATCCTCGAGTGATATTTTGCAGAGAACAAAAGGTCACTTGAAGCAAAAGCCCAGTAATGGTGCACCAGTTGCTCACCTTTCCTGGAAATGCCTTGAGGGAATCAAGCCTGCCCTGGGATTGGCGTCACCTTCATGTGTCGCTTGCCACCACGTTGCATCATCTTGGCTCATAATCTGAAGGATATCTCCCTTTTTGAAAGAAAGCCCAGCTTCCTTACATGGAATCGCTTTATCCTCATTAGGGTCATAGTCAAAGAGGGCTTTGATAAACATCTGGAAGAAAGTTTCATTTAAAAGGAGTAAATACAAAAAAATAAATGTGGAGGGGCCAACATTCTCCTTTGATTTAAGAATACGTTTTTTTTTAAACAGTGATTATTAAAATCCACTTGCTGTGACAAAGAGGGTACGTATTGAAGGAAAAACGTTAGTGCCCGCCCCCCGCCCCGCAAAACAAACCCAAAAGCTACTTAAGTAATGATTACCTTGCCTTCCTTAGACGGCGTCTCCTCTTTGATGCTGGGTATAATCTTAAATGTAATTGCTCCCTGAGACTGAGCCTGATAACAGAGGAAAGACTTATCAGAACACTTGTAGAGCCAAGGAGAAGGCAGGCAAAAAAGGTAGAAAATGGAATGATTCTGAAAATTTACAAGCTTGGGGTTTCTACTCTTAAACCAAACTGAGGAAACTATTTTTGTAGAAATTCCTGTAATATGAGAAAGCACTCAAGTTTGTCAAGTTAAAAAACATGAAACACCAAATCCACATTTACCTCCTGTGCACTTTTCAAATGCCAATGAACATATTACCATCCATGTTGAGCAACTTCATAGAAACACAGAATATGCACAGTGCCTTCTACAGACAATATTATACGGTGAGAACAGATGATGTGCAAGGTTCAGGCTATTACATTTAAGTATCGGCATCCATGTTTTTAGGGTCAAAATACCTGAACTGTCAGCAATGCAGTTATAAATACATGATTCAATTGTATATATATTAGCTGCAAGGCTCATCAGAAAAAAATAATGAAGAACATCCAGTGCTATTAAATTCTGGTCAGTGAGTAAAATACCAAATGTAATAGCTTAATTAAAAGGTAAAGAGAGGGGCCTGGGTGGTTCAGTCGGTTAAGTGTCTGACTTCAGCTCAGGTCATGATCTCGCAGTCCATGATTTTGAGCCCCGCATCGGGCTCTGTGCTGACAGTTCAGAGCCTGGAGCCTGCTTCCGATTCTGTGTCTCCCTCTCTCTGCCCCTCCCCTGCTCATGCTCTGTCTCTCTCTGTCTCAAAAATAAATAAAAACATTAAATTTTTTTTTAAAAAAAGGTAAAAAGACATCCATTCTAATTTCATTAAGGCAAGCAAAAACAATACGTGCAATTCTTTTCTGACCATGTCAGATGAGAACAGGTCTCCCTTTAATATACTCTCATGTCATTGTCTATTCCTCTTTTTAGCCTTTATCGTAACTGTACTTAAATAATCATTTATGCAATTATTTCTTTTTTTCAAAATATTTTTTTCTTTTTTTTTAAATATATGAAATTTATTGTCAAATTGGTTTCCATACAACACCCAGTGCTCATCCCAACAGGTGCCCTCCTCAATACCCATCACTCACCCTCCCCTCCCTCCCTCCCCCCATCAGCTCTCAGTTTGTTCTCAGTTTTTAAGAGTCTCTTATGCTTTGGCTCTCTCCCACTCTAACCTTTTTTTTTTCCTTCCCCTCCCCCATGGGTTCCTGTTAAATTTCTCAGGATCCACATAAGAGTGAACACATATGGTATCTGTCTTTCTCTGTATGGCTTATTTCACTTAGCATAACACTCTCCAGTTCCATCCACATTGCTACAAAGGGCCATATTCCATTCTTTCTCATTGCCACGTAGTACTCCATTGTGTATATAAACCACAATTTCTTTATCCATGCATCAGTTGATGGACATTTAGGCTCTTTCCATAATTTGACTATTGTTGAGAGTGCTGATATAAACATTGGGGTACAAATGCCCCTATGTATCAGTACTCCTGTATCCCTTGGGTAAATTCCTAGCAGTGCTCTTGCTGGGTCATAGGGTAGGTCTATTGCAATTATTTCTTAACATCTGTTATCCCTGATAAGTTGTCAGCTCTGCGACAGCACTGAATATCTGGCACATATATGAGAAGAATGAGGGAGGAAAGCAAAGAGGAAGACAGCATGAGGCAGATAGGAAAGGAAGGAGGCAGGAAGCAGGGAGAGACAGGAGAATGGGGGGATATCTCTGAGGCTTACTGTCAATGGTGTGCTCATAAACCAGGGCTCTGCTGTGTAAAAGAAAAAAGAAAATAAAAGAAAAGGCCCCGATTTGTATTGTTTGCCAATTTTCATGGACCACAGCCAGCTTCCATTTACCAGCGTGACGTACCTAAGTCAAGTTGGGAAAAGCCGCATAGACTCAGGTCGTGCAAACGTAAAGAGCCAGCTCCAGTACAGCACAGAGACTCAAGTATAGTGAGGTTTTAACAGTACAAATACCAGAATTTTATAACAGGAGTGATTTCAAAATGGCACTATCATTGTTGTTGCTTACCATAAAAGAATTCACAAATCTTTTTAAAAAAGTTTTTAAATGTTTATTTTGAGAGAGATAAAGAGCGAACAGGGGAGGGGCAGAGAGAGGGAGACAGGGAATCCCAAGCAGGCTGTGCACCGTCAGCACAGAGCCCGATGTGAGGCTCAAACTCACAAACCATGAGATGAGTTGGACTACTTAACTTACTAAGCCACCCGGATGCCCCAAGAATTCACAACTCTTATTAGGAATTCATATAATATTGAATTGCATAGGTAGAGAGAAAGCAAGTCTTCTTTATGATCCCTTCCCATTCTACTAGTGTGTATGTGTGTTAATGTATACAATGCCCTTAGAACAGTGACCTTTAAGGGCTCAACCACCATAAGCAGTTACTAGTATTACTAAGTCACACCCGTCTATCAGCCATTGTGATTGGCTCATAGTAATGCACCATACGGGTGAATGATTAGTCAATCAATGCAACCTTCCTGCTATTTCTAAATATTTTTTAAATCTTACTTATATAATACATTTGCCAAATTACGTCCTCAGGGTTATTTCCAAAAACTGAATTTCTTGATTAAGGATATGTAAATTTAAAAATTTTGATAGTTTCAGATAGCTGTCTCAAAAGGATTTACTACCAGAAGCATATAAGTATGCATCTATGTCCCCAGAATCTGACTGACTGTAGCCATTATCAAGTTTTTAAATCCCTCTAATCCCATATTTTTCAGATGCCATGTTTCTTTTATAAATTTTTCTATGTTTTCTTATTGATTTTTATGAACTCTCTACACATTAAAATACCTTCTGTCACATACACTGACAATATTTTTCCTAAGTCTCATGTGTCTTTCAAGCTATATATGGCATCTTTTTCTGTACAGGAAGTGTTCAATTCTAGTAATCACAGCAATTATTTTTCTGTTTGAATTTCACATCAAGTTTAAAAAGTCTTTCTTTACTTTTTTATTTTTTTAAGTTAATTTATTTATTTGGGGGGGGGGGTGGGTAGAGAGAGTGGGGGAGAGAGAGAATCCCAGGCAGGCTCCACACTCAGCATGGGATCATAACCTAAGTCCAGATCAAGAATCAGATGCTTAACTGACTAAGTCATCCAGGCGCCCCTGATTTCTTTAAATATTTAATTCTTTGGGGTTTATTTTTGCGTGTAGTGTAAAACAGGAACTATTTTTTCTAACTGAATCATCAATTCATCCAATAACATTTATAAAAGGATTTCACAGCTTTTCCACGGATTTAAAATGCTATCTTAATCATATATAAAATTTTCAAAAATATGGAGGTCTGCTTGAAGATACTAAACTCTATTTCTGTATGTTTATGCTTTCATACATTAACCGAGACAGTCTCCCTTCATTTTATCCTTACAAATGAACTGGAGAATTTACACTGTCAAGGCCTAAAATAATTTTGTTCGTTTTAGATTTCACAGGACATCTAAGTTAGTTTCACTGTTTTATATGCCTAGAAAGCATAGCCTACAGTCTGGCCATGTCGATGGGAAAAGGGAAAAGAAAAATACGTCACCAACAACAAAGTAGATCCCCTCTATTAAGTACCTCATTTGGGATGGGCCCTGTAATAAACTCTTCACATACATTAGCTCATTTAATCCTCAAAACACTCCAGTGAGATATTTACCTTTTATTTTCATTTGTAAATGAAAACACTGAGGCAATGCAAAGATTAAGGTATTTTCCAAGGACATACAGGGATTAAGTAATGAAGATGGGATTTGAACTCTAGACTGCCAAATCCAAATCCTGTGTTTATAACCAAGTCTGAAACATACTGATTCAATTTCACTTTTTATTGCAGTTTTAAACCAAATTTCAGCTTACCAAAATCTGAATTATTTCTTCAGGCCTTTTATCTTCGACTGGAATCCCATTCACTTCCCTAAGTTCATCACCAACATGAATAAGACCTGAGAAGTAGCAAATTCGGGAAATTAACAGACTTACCTACAAAAGAACTGCAATTTGCAATTGTATCTATACTTAAAGCATTGTTTGGTTCCTTTAATACATTTGAGGAGACCTTTATGCTTCTCAGGTTTCAGATTCTGTGCCTCTAAACCGCAGAACCAAAGACTACCACATTATAATGCTGGCAAAAGAAAAGACATCAGCATCCTGGTCTTTGTCCAGAAATGTACATTATTTTCACTTAATAAAAGAATCTGTATTTTGTTTTAAAGGCTGCACACTTTCAGTAGTACTTTTCAAGTGAGGAACACTTGAAGCATATCTTACTATAGCTTCAGAAGTCCATGTAACTGTAAAGCAGAATGAGATTTATCGTTTATTTCAACAGATTCCCACGGTTCAACAGAAGAAAATTTCTTATTCCTTGTTTTGATGGATTACATCCAAAGATCATTTATCCTCTTAACTACATGTTGGAGATGTTGCCCATGAAATGCACCATGGCCTGTCCATGCGCCTAGTGTTGAAACCCTTACCACTTCTGTCTGCAGCTCCTCCTCTCATGATTCTGGCCACAATAATGGCCCCCGTCTGCTCGTCTTTCTTAATGGTGGCTCCCTTTTAAGAAAAAGAACAAAAAGTACTTGTGGGTAAAGGTGCAGAGTGGTTGGCAGGAAAGGAGGCAGAAATAAGAAGATTCATCTGGAAAAAGTGAAAGCAATTACAAAAAATTAAAGGTATGAGGCAGGACAAAGAGACATCATGCCCCTTTATCTTACAAAGCACTCCTGACTTGGTACAGATTTTCAATCAGACACATCATGTAAGGTTTTCAGCACAATTTAAAGATTTCTCAAATCTGTAAGCTCTTCAACATTATGAAAAGTAGAAATCTCCTCTTTCCATTATACTACTTTATATTTGAATACTATTTGTTTTTTCCCCTTGACAGCATTGGCTCATTTCACTTTGTCCCTCTAATACCCCATGAAGAAGGGAGGCCATATTGAGAAGGTTAAGTGAATACAAAAATCTCATCAAAATTAGAAAACTAAGACCCAGGCCATCTGGCTTTTAGTTTAGTGATACTTCTATAATAGCATTATAGCAAAGGAACTCAGACATAATGATAAAGAGAGAGAGAGAAAACTCCAAAATTAGTCGCATTCCTTACCTAATGCTAAGATAAATTAATAGAAGAAAGATCTGTTACTCCAAGGTCTTTATGTACTAGGACTGTGCTAAGAACAAGCAGAACTAACATTCTGGCATAAGATTAGGAAACAATTTTAAAGAGTCCAGAAATTCTTCATTTATGGATGTTCAGAAGCTAACTGAATGCTGCTTATAACAACATCAAGCACAAATGGTTACTTTGAACATCTTTTTATGACTTTCCTTCTAAGAAACTGGCATTGGTGTGGGAAAGCGTTCTACATGGCATCACATAGCTAAAAAGATGCACATTGGGTGACGGCAGAATTCACACCCTGAAAAAGAAAGTGGAATTTTCCCACAGGTCAGTAAACATGTTTATATCGTTAAAAATTAGTTATGTAAACAAAATTAGGAATCCATTTGTAAAAAGTATATTTTATTTGACAGCTATCACATGCATATCTAATAGTAGTAAAAACAAATCAAATAATTAAGTAATCTGAGTATTTTGTGGCATTCTTCATCACCAAGCATCCATTCAAATCCAAAGACTTGAATGAGCATCTCTCCACAATCATAAAAACCAAACCCATAAAGACCCACCAATTAATGGTAATTTTTGCCTTTATTTAAATAGTTTACTTAGAGCTAAGATGACTAGAAATGTAATGTTTTTAATAAAACTGGTATGATTAAATAAACTTTAATTTTCCTTAACAATATCTCCAACTTTCTCATCAAAGTATGGCTAATAGCAAAAGGGTCTGATAACCTAAGATTAATTACCCATTTTTTTTGCAGTGTTTTTTTTTAACCAATTTTTTCTTTCTTTTTTTTTTTTTACTGAGGTAAAACTGGCAAGTAACATTATGGGACTTTCAAGTATACACCATTATAATTAGACATGTGTATGCACTGCACAGTGATCACCGCTATAAGTCTAGTTACCACTCATCACCATATAATTGACCCAATTTTGTCCCCACCCCCAACCTTCTTATAGCCACTAATGTGCTGTATCTATGAGTTTGTTTGTTCATTTGCTTTTTTCTAAATTTCACATATGAATACAATGATATGATAATTTGTCACTTTCTAACTTATTTTACTTAGTATAACACCTTCAAGGTGCATCCATGTTGTCACAAATGGCAAGACGTCATTCCTTTTTGATGGCTGAGTAATACTGCACTGTGGATATGTGTGTGTATGTATGTGTGTACGTATGCATATGTATATGCCATATCTTCTTCACCTATTCATCCACCAATGGACACTTAGGTCCTTTCCATATCTTGGCCATTGTATACGATGTTATAATGAACATAGGAGTGCATATACTTTTTCAAATCAGCATTTTTATATTCTTCAGATAAATCCTCAGAAGTGGAATAGATGGATATGATAGTTCTATTCTTTATTTTTTAAGAGTATGGAGAAATCTCCAGAGTTTTTTCAATAGTGCCTGCACCAATTTACACTCCCGTCAACAGTGTACAAGGATTCCCTTTTCTCTACATCCCCACCAACAGTTATGTCTTGTCTTTCCGATAATACCCGTTGTAATTGATGTGAGGCGATGTCAATTACAGTTTTGATTTGCATTGCCCTAATTATTAGTGATGTTGAACATCTTTTCATGTGCCTATTGGCCATCTGTATGCCTTCTTTGGAAAACTGTCTATTCAGATCCTCTGTCCATTTTTAATTGTGTTGTTTAGGTTTTTTTTTTTAATTGTATGAGTTCTTTGGATATTAATCCCTTATCGGATAAATGACTTGCAAAAACCTTCTCCCATTCAGTAGGCTGTCTTTTCATTTCAACGATGGTTTCTTTTGAGGTGCAGAGTTTGATGTAGTCCTATTTATTCTGTTTTGTTTCCCCTGACTTTGGAGTCAGATCTACAGAAACATTGCTAAGACACATGTTGAGGAGCTTACCACCTATGTTTTCTTCTTCTAGTAATTTTACAGTTTCAGGTCTTAGATTCAAGTCTTTAATACGTTATGAGTTAATTTTTGTGTATAGAGCAAGACAGTAGTCAAGTTTCATTTACATGTGGCTGTCCAGTTTTTCCAATACTATTTATTGAAAAGACTCCCCTTTCTCCACTGCATGTTATTAGCTCTTTTGTTTAAATTAACTGTCCATGCATGTGTGGGTTTAATTTGGGGTTCTCAATTCTATTCCATTGATCAGTGTGTCTTTTTTAATGCCCATACCAAACTGTTTTGATTACTATAGCTTTGTAGTATAATTTCAAGTCAAGGAGCATGATCCCCTAAGCTTTCTTCTTCTCAAGATTGCTTTGGCTGTTTGGGATCCTTTGTGGTTCCAAATTTTAGAATTATTTGTTATAGTTCCATGAAAAATGACCTTAGAATTTTGAGAGAGACTGCCCTGGATCTGTAGATTGCTTTGGGTTGTTTGGGCATTTTAACAATATTAATTCTTCCAGTCCATGAGCATGGACTATCTCCATTTATTTGTGTCTTCAATTTCTTTCATCAATGTCATAGTTTTCAGTGTACAGATCTTTCACTTCTTGGTTAAATTTATTCCTAGGTATTTTTTTTTCTGATGCACTTTTAAATGAGATTGCTTTCTTAATTCCTCTTATTATCCATTATTAGTGTACAGAAATGCCACAGATTTGTTTTGTTAATTTTGTATCCTCCTACTTTACTGAGTACATTTATTAGTTCTAACAGTTTTTGGTGCAGTCTTTTGGATTTTCTATATATAGCATTAGATCATCTGCAAAGCTATCAACTGATAGCTTTAGTTCTTCTTTTCTGATTGGAGGTCTTCTTTTTCTTGCTTAACTGTTGTGGCTAGCCTTCCAGCACTGTGTTGAAGAAAAGTGGCAAGAGTGTGCAATCCTCTTCTTGTTTCTGATCTTACAGGAAAAACTTTCAGCTTTTTACCATTGAGTATGATGTTAGTTTACCTTTATTATGTTGAGGTATTTTCTATCTTTACTCTGTTGAGAGTTTGTATCATAAATGAATACTGTTAAATGATTTTTCTGCATCTACTGAGATATGATTTTTATCCTTCATTGTGTTAATGTGGTTTGTCATGTTGATTGATCTGTGGGCATTGAACCATGCTTGGATGCCTGGACTAAATCCCACTTTCTCATGGCTTATGATCCTTTTAATGTATCATTGAACTGAGTTTGCTAATATCTTGTTGAGAATTTTTTCATCAGTGTCATCAATGATATTGGCCTGTAATTGTGTGTGTATGTGTGCGTGGTGTTCTTGTCTGGTTTTGGTATCAGGGTAATGCTTCCCTGATAATATTACTTTGGAAGTACTCCCTCCTCTTCAGTTTTTTTGTAAGAGTTTAAAAAATATACAGATTAAATCATTGAAAGTTTGATGAAATTCATCTGTAAAGCCATCTGGTCCTAGAGTTTTGTTTGTTGGGAAATTCTGATTACTAATTTAATATCCTTGCTAGTAATTGGTCTATTCAGATTTTCTATTTCTTTATGACTGGTCTTGGATAATTGCATGTTTCTGGGACTCCATTTCTTCTAGGTTGTCCAATTTGTTGGTATATAATTTGTTCATAGTAGTCTCATGATTCTTTATATTTCTGTGGTGTTAGTTGTAACACTTCTCTTTCATTTCTGATTTTAATCTTTTTCTTGATGAGTCTAGCTAAAGGTTTGTCAACTTACTTTTTTTCAAATAACCAACTCTTAGTTTCATTGACCTTTTCTATTGTTTTGTCTCTTTCATTTATTTCTGCTCTGATCTTTTTTTACTTCTTTCCTTCTACTAACTTTGAGCTTCAAGTGTAAAATTCAATTATTTGAGATTTTTCTTGTTTATTGAGGTAGGCCTGTATTAACTCCGAATTTCCCTTTTAGAATCATTTTTGCTAAATCCAAAAATTTTGGTTTGTGGTGTTCCTATTTTCATTTCTGTCACTTGGTACTTTTTAATTTGTTCTTTGATTTCTTCAATGACCCACTGTTCAGTAGCATGTTGTTTGATCCCCATATTTTTGTGGTTTTCTCATTTTCTTCTTGTAATTGATTTCTGATTTTACAACACCATTGTGGGTGGAGAAGATGCTTGATATTTCATCTTCTTGAATTCACTAAGTTTTGTGACTGAACATGTAATCTATCCTGGAGAATGTTGCATGTGCACTTGAGAAGAACGTGTATTCTATTCTTTTTGGAATGAATGTTCTGTACATATTAAGTCCATCTGGTCTAATGTGTTGTTCAAAGCCACTGTTTCCTCATGGATTTTGTTTGGATAATGCATCCACTGATGTAAGTGGGGTGTTGTAAGTCCCCTACTAGTATTGCTGACAATTTCTCCCTGTTAATTTTTGCTTTATATATCTTGGTGCCTCTATGTTGGATACATATATATTTATAAATGTTATGCCTTCTTGTTGGATTGACTGTTTTTCATTATGTAATGCCCTTTTTTCCTATTACTATAAGTCTATTTTAAAGTCTATTTTGTCAGCTATAAGTATAGCTACACCAGCTTTTTGTTTCCATTTGCATGGAATATCTTTCTCCATTCTTTCACTCTCAGTTTATGTGTGTCCTTACTTCTGAAGTCAGTCTCTCATAGGCAGCATACAGATGTGTCTTGTTTTTTTTTTTTATCCATACAACCACTCTGTGTCTTTTGACTGGAAGGTTTAGTCCACGTACATTTAAAGTAATTACTGATAGGTACATACTTGCTATCATTTTGTTAATTGCTTTCTGGCTGTTTTCAGAGTTCCTCTCTATTCCTTTCTTCTTTTCTCTCTCTTCCTTTTTACATTGCATTTAGATTCCTTTCTCATTTCCCTTTGTGTATTTACTGTAAGTTTTGCCTGGTGGTTACCGTGAAGTTCACCTAGAACTTCCTGTGTATATAATGGTCTGTTTTGACAGCAACTTGAACATACTCTAAAACTTTACGTTTTTTTTTTCCTGCCTCCCATGTTTTATATTTATGTCACACTTTACACCTTTTTATTTTGTGCCTCCTTTAATTATTGTAGTTTTTATTATTTATTTTATTGTAGTTAATTTTATTGTTTTTGTATCTTAACCTTTACACTTGCCTTATTAATGACTGATCCACTACCTTTACTATATATTTACTTTTCCAGCAACATTTTTACTTTCCTACGCTTTCTTTTTATTACTTAATGCCATTTCTTTTCAGTTTAGAGAAGTCCCTTTAACATTAATTATAAAGCCAGTTTAGTGACGATGAACAACTTCTGCTTTTGCTTATACATAAAACTCTTAATCCCTCCTTCAAATGTGAGTACTAAACTTACCAGTAGAAACTTCTAGGTTGGAAGTTTTTTCCATTCAGCACTTTGGATATGTCATGCCACTCTCTTCTGGTCTGCAAAGTTTTTTCAGAAATATCTGCTGATACCCTTATGAGGTTTCCCTTGATATAAGAAGTTGTTTTTCTCTTGTAGCTTTTAAGATTCTCTCTTTCACCATTTTATTTATAATGTGTCCTGATACGGATTTCTTTGGGTTCTTCTTATTTGGAACTATCTGGGCTTCATGGACCTATAGGTCCATTTTCTTCTCTAGATTAGACAAGTGTTCAGCCATTATTTCTTGACATAAGTTTTCTGGCCCTGTTTTCTACATGGACCCCTATAATGTGAATGTTATTCTATTTGATATTGATTCAAACGTTAAGTTACCTTTTTTTTTTTCTCTTTTCTTTTGGCTGCTCTGTGTGGGTGAGTCCTATTGCTTTTTCTTCCAGCTTGCTGATCTGATCTTTGGCTTCATCCAGTCTGCTGAACTGCTCTAGGGTATTTTCCAGTTCTGTATTCTTCAGCTCTTTAACTCCTGTTGGGAATTTTGTTATATTTTCTTTGTTGAGGATCTCACCGTGTCCATCCAATCTTCTTGAGTTCAGTGAGCATCTTTACGACCATTACTTTGAATTCTTTATCAGACATATTGCTTATCTCTATGGCATTAATGCCCCTTTCTCATATTTTGTTTTCTTCTTTTGTTTGGAACACTTTCCTCTGTCTCCTCATTTTGCCTGACTCTCTGTGCTCATTTCTATCAATCACCTCTCCTAGTATTGAAGCAGTGACCTTTCAAAGGAGAGTCATGTGGAGCCCAGAAGTTCAATCCCTTCTAACCAGAGCTAGGTGCTTAAGAAGCATCCCCTGTGTGGTATGTTATGAACCTGTTTGCTGTAGCAGGGCTATGTCTGCGATGCAAGAATGTATCAGGCTGGTGCCCAGCCGGCTGTGATGCATGGCTGCACTGAGTGGCACAGGCTGCACTGTGGCCAAGGGGTGGGCGGGACTACTGCCTGGCCCAGCTGTTACGCACAATCACAGTGTGGGGATTGGCAGGGTTCCTGGCTGGGCACACCCCTCAGCTCCAGCAGATTAGAGAAAAAGTTCCAAAATGACTCCCACCTTCACCACCTTTAACAAAGTAGATGCAGTCACAAACATGGCACCGTCCTATTTTTCGTATTTGTGACTCCGTCCCTGGGGAAAGTTCCAAAAGTTTCCCGCCTCGCTGGCAAGCACTTTAAGATCAGTAAGTGGGTCTCCTTCGCATATGGTCTAGGTGCTTTTCAAATTGGAGTTTTTGTGTTGGGTCCTGGGGTGAGTGAGTCTGCCCACGAGCCCTTAAGAGCAGGCTCTCCCTTCCCTACAGTTCTATGATTTTCCTGCACATGATCCCTACTGGTTTTCAAAGCCTGGCATTTAGGGGGCTCATCTCTTTCATGCAGGATTTAAGGGGCTGGGTGCCTGGTCTGGAGCACAAACCCCTCACTCCAGGAAAACTTCTATATTTTTGAGATCCTCCTTAGCTGTGGATCACTGCACCTACCGTGGGGTGTGTGTGTGTGTGTATGTGTGTTTTTTTGTTTTTCTTGCAAGTTGGTGTCTCTGCCTCTCCTATCCAATGCTGTCCTTTTTGTCCTTTATCATAGAGGCTCTGTTCATCCAGTTTTCTAGTCTTTTTCAAATTATTCTATATGGAGTTGTGTATTTGTTGTATTCATGGGAAGGAAGGAGTTCAGAATCTTCCTACACCACCACCTTGAATCCAAGTCTCTGCTCATCCATATTTTATAGATGAGAAAATAATCACAAACGGCTATGATCTAAGATCAGAAAATTAGCGTACAGTGAAGTCAGGACCTATCCAAGGCAAACTGATCAGAATGCTATTTTTAGTCTTAACTATTCGATATTGCTTACCCTATATCTTTAACTTTTTATTCACAAATTATAAGTTCACTGCCCTTGCATTAGCTTATCTACGATGGACATCATCAATTCCCTCCTTCTCTGTATGTGCATATGCCCTATTCCCATACCAAGTGGTGAAAATGGTCCTAAGGCATGTAAGCCTATAGGAGGGCTTGCAGCTGCCAGCTGGGCCTCTTGAAATACTTGCTCTGTGGGAAGTCAGACACCATGTAAGAAATGATTACTGCCATGCTGTGAGGAGGCCCACGCAGCCAAGTGGAGAGGTCATCTGGAAAGAGCTGTCTGATCAGCCCCCATTTTTCTGGCCATCCCAATCCAGGCATCAGTCATAGGAATGAAGTTCACAGATGACCCCAGCCTTAGCCACCACCTAACTGAACATATGAGGGACTCTACTTAATAACCACCCAACTGAGCCTATCAACCTCTAAAACTATGATATATAATGTTGTATAGCCACAAAATTTGGGGGTGGTTTGTAACACAGAATTAGGTAATTGGAGTAAACCTCTTGCTTCACTATGAATTATACTATTTTTCAACATAGGACCATCCAGTTTGCTGTGCTTAATGCTAGTCCTTTTGACTTATTCCGTGATTCAATGAAGCTGACAAATGTTTACTGAGAGCCTACTCTGTGCAAGGTTCTAAGGGCATGTAATGTATTGGTGAAAAAAACTAACCATTTCTGCCCCCTCATGGAACTTACATCTAACAAGAAAGAAAGACAATAAACAAATGATGAAATAATTAGACATATAGTATGTTAGAAAGTGGCTACTACTGTGGGTATGAGAGCGGCAGGGAAAACAATGTAAAGACACAGGCTTCAATGAGAAGATGAAATCTGAGTAAAGAAAGATAAAAAGGAAACGAAGGAGTTAGCCAAAGAGAAAGAATAGATGAAAACAGTACAGAAGTGCTAGGATGAGGCTGTAAATGGAACGGAGTGATCAAGGAAGAGCAAAAAAGCCAATGTGGCTGGAGTAAGGTAAAAGGGGAGAAGCAGGAGGAAGTGAGAGTAGATGGCATCAGGGAGATCATGTAGAACTTTGCAGATTATATCGTGGGGGCTCTGGATTTTATTCTGAAAGAAACAAGGAGAAGCTGAACGGCGTGAGTGAGTGTCATAATCTAAAAGGTTCGCTCCACCTACTGTGTTAAGAAAAGAGTGCAGGAATGCAAGGGCTAAAGCAAGGAAACAAACTGGGGGTTGTTAAACTAATCCGGGGAAAAGATGAAGGAGGCTTGGATCTGACTGGCAGGAGGTGAAGTGATGAACAGTCTGGATATATTATTGGTACAGCCAAAAGGATTCCCAAAGGACTGGAAAGGGTACATGAAAGAAGAAAGGTATCAAAGACGGACTCTGGTTTTTGGCGGAGCAATTAGGAAGATGGGATTGTAATCAACTGAGAGGAGGAATCCTAGGAGGGGAATGAATTTGGGGACAAAGATCAGTTTACTTTTGGACACGTGAAGACAGAGATGTCTATTCGACATTCCAGTGGAGATATCAAGTACACAGATGGACATACAAATTTAAAGCTCAGAAAAAAAGATCTGGAAGAAAAATCGACTTGGGAGTCACTGACACACAGATGATTTTTAAAGCCAGGGGCTGGATGAAATCACTTCTAGAATGTGTAAAGAATAGCACTGCCACACTGAAGGGTTACTCTGTTACAGATACAAACCTTGAAACAGGGGTGCCTGCAACCTGCTGACTCTACCTATCCCCGGAGGGTGAACTATGGACCCTGAGAAATGATCTCCCACTTTCTACATGATGCTAGCCCTTGACTCAACCTTCGTTTTGATCCCTTCATTCTTGAAGATTTCCACTTCCGTCTTTCTTTCCAAACTCCTATTACCACAATTCTTTGAGGTATTCTTAGTGGAACGTACTTGCGTGAAAAGAAGATCAAAACTCATTAAAATAGAACACATTACATGCCATTTTGTACAAAAGTCTACAGTCCTATGGTGCAGATAGCACAAGGAAAATAAAGTTGTATCTAATGTTTCAGTACTTACATATTTCCTTATGTAATTATTTTGAATTTATTCTATGTGATTTTGACCCAAAAAATAGAGTATAGAGAACTTTGGGTTAGATTGAGAAGTTAAAATTCTGGTTACGTTTGTCTTGCTACTGCTGTAAAATGGTTTATAAAAGAGGACCTGATGAGCCCATGCTATCATGATGTCTCCATAAAAAATGCATGTCCTACAATACTGCCAATATTCTAAGACCTCCTTAAGCAGGTAGCGCTGTTGATTCCAGGTTGAACCTTTGAAATCAAAGTGGTTTCAAGCATCATCTACCAAACATTTGCATCAAGAACATCTGAGACATTTAAAAAATCTAGATTCCCAGGTCCCACCTGAAACCTACTGATGCAGACTCTCTGGGGGTAGAGGTGGTGAAGTTTGCGTTTTAAGTAAGCACCTCAGGTAATTCTTAGGATACCAAAGTTGGAGCAGCACTGTTCTAAAAGAAGCAAGAAGGACAACCCATACAAGAAACTGAAAATTAAGATCATAATCCACTCACTCACTAAGTGAAGGTCACTTTCTTAAAGGGTGCCTAAAAAATAATATTTATTATTATTTCTGCATAAAACAGATACAAATTGTTCCAAATTCATGGGGAGGGAGGATAGCTCTGCTCCCTGCATCCTGACCATTGTTTTTCTCTCCTTCTCTCAATTCATTTATCCATCCCTCCCCTTAAACTATCACCATCTCACCTTTCCATTGCAAACACCTACATGATCTGTGCTCACTGCCTCTTTTCCCTGGAAATGGTCCTCTCCAACAACCGTCATCGAGAGCTTCTACGTATCATTCTATACAACATTTATATAGTGCTTGCATAATGCATACAAAGCATTTCAAGTACATTATATGCTAGTTGACATTCAAAACACTCTTGAAGAGGCAGATCTCCTGATTTTCACACAAGAAGCCTCAGCCTGTGAGATTAACTGACTTGGTCCTGCAAGGATATAGAGCAAAGAAGGGACACCAGAGTACCTCCCACTTAGGTCCTCTAATCCAAGCCTGGTGTTTATTTCACCACATTATGCCTCAATCTAACAGACAAAAGTAAACTCTTAAATCATATGGATAAACTAACCCCCCTTCATTGTTAAATCTTATAGCCTTTACTCTGGAATCATTTGCCAAAAATTTCCTGACGATCCAATCACTAGAATTTTACTTCAGCATTGCTTCTCGCGTCTTAACTATTTCTGACTCTTACCACTTGGATTCATTCTCCTAAGGATGCCTTAGATTCAATCTTCTCTCGGCTTCTGCTTCTCCCCCACTTTCTACCCCTTTGGTAGTTGTGGCTTTTCCAAGAACCTCTCCAAAATGACAAGTGACATTTGACAAATGTAAAATGACAAGTTTGTTGAAAATAACCATTTCCTACTTTTCTGAGTAGTACATTTTTTAAACCTTAAATGTACTCACCCAAGAATCCTACTTTACCTTTATAACTGTCAAACTAAAAGTAATACACTAATTATCATTTGGATGAAATAAAGTTCAAGATAAGTAATTCTCCTCACTTGATTTCATATTCCAAGGTTGAAATGACATCTGAAATCTTAATACTCTTCTCAGAAATCCTAACAAATAATTTGGGAATTTCTTCGTCCCATGTAGATGTTGTTGTCTATATGAAGTTTTTTATTTTTATTTTTTTTAAATACAGTTCCTTGAACAAGAAACACACAATTGTGGCTCAGAAGGAAGACAAAGGACAAGTAACTACAGTAATTTTTTAAAGTAAAATAACTTCAAAGTACTTGAAATTGCTTTAGATTGCCTTAAACATAAAAATAATATAAAACATAAACCTAGTTTAGAGAAGTTAACTACATATGTTTGGGGAAAAAAACTTTTATTAATTTACTTTTAAATAATGGAAAAATGAATATGACAACTTTTAATTCATGTAAAATAGGCAAAGAGCAGAATAAAAATTATGGATCCAAATGAAACAGCATTAAAATTTTTAAACACCCCACATTTGAGATGAAGTAGAAAGGAAAGTTGCTTTCAAGTATATTACAAAGTTGTCAAATTAAACCATGGTACATGAATAAGGAACTGAACAATTCCAAGAAATGCTGAAGATAGCCCCTGCATATACAAATGTTACAAATCCGGAAAACATCCTCATGCTTAAGAGAAATAATTTTTAAATAAATTAACAATTCAACCAATTTTTAAATTTACTTGGTTCCCTTTCCTAAATCTCTAGCCTCTTCCTAGCACCTGCCGAGCCCCACAGGCTCCAAATAATCATAAGGAAACTTGAAATTTTCACTCCCATGCATTTCCTTCTATTCTTGCTACCTGAATGCATGGTACTTCTCCTCACCTAAGTAACAACGTTGTGGGTATTTTGTACTCCCTCTCTTCTCTTGCACTGTGTATGTAAAAATTTGCCTGGTCTGATCAACTCTAACTTGCCATTTACCCCAGTTCAGATTCTCCTCTTAAATATTCTATATTATATAAACTTGGACAAAAGAGAGCTAACAAAGGATGATGATGTCAAAGTTAGATCTAATTATTTAAGCTGTGACATGCTGACTAGCTATAAAGCATGTGATATACTCAGTAACAAAGGATGATAACACAACTGTAGGTTATTTTCTATACTTCATTCGACTGCTTTTTAAATTGAAACTAATTTGCAGCAGGTCCAGTTAAAACTTAAAAAATCTCAGTGCAGTGCATGCCTAATTGCTTTGACAAACATTTTGAAGATGTTCTTTGATCAAGAGAGGCTCAGGACATAAACATTGCTGGTGGTGCTTTAAATGTTAGCCCACGAAGCCAACACACCAAAAGCCACTGCCCCTGGGAAAACTACAACTGATCAAAGAAATTATTCCTAATGAATTCCTGAACTCCTCAAGATGGTCAGCCTTTCGGTTATCCAAGTGCCTGAAGTTGTCAAAACAAAACAAAAAAATGTATTTATCGAGGGATGCACAGAAGCCACCAAGAATTAGTCACTGTATGGTGATAGACCCTGAGAAAGATCTTTCTACATCCAAAATGCATGCCATCTATCCTTGCTAAGTATATCACCTTCTATTTAATAAATACCAAGAGACATTACAGAGTTATAAACCACATATTAAAGGCACAAACTTATAATCTACATTAAATAATCTTAACCAGGAATACAGGGAGCCCGAGGACATCCATGGGTGGGCATTAGGGTCTCAATAAATTCCTTTGTATCACATGAAATCTATCTGTGTGTTTTTTCTGGGTAGGAGTATCCAGTGCAGTTATCAACGTACCAAAGTTGCCCTTAAACAAAACAAGAACATGAAAAAAACCTGTAAGGGACAAGTAGACAGATACAATATGGTGTAGAAGAAAAAAAACTAGTATTTGCAGGTAAAGGGCCCGGACCTCCATTCTACCACTCATTAGCTGTAATAAGTAAGTTCCTTCACTTCTTTGCGTATCCATTTCCTAGTCTATAAAAATGGAAAAAGACATACCAACTATGAAGATAAATGTAACATATGTAAAGTACTTCACACAGTGCCCAGCAAGTATTGCATTATCCCCTGCTATTTGCTTTAAGAATACCAAAATGTCTCAATTAGAAAAAAAATGGGCCCCAACACATTTAAAATCAACTGCTAGACAGTGGAATTTATTTTTCACTGAATGCAGTTTCAGCAAAATATGGACACACTCTGTACTACTATCCTACTGCTGCCATGACAAATGTGCCGCACAAATGTGCCACACAAATTTTGTGACACAGATTTGTTACCTTACAGTTCTGGAGACAGGAGGGCCAATTGAGGGTCCTGGAGCTAAAGTCAAGGTGTCAGCAAGGCTGTGTTCCCCCTGGAGGATCTAGGAGAGAATCTGATCCTCCCCTTTTCCAGTTTCTAGAAGCTTCTGGCATTCCGCGGCTCATGGCAACATCACACCAACCTTTGCTTTTATCATCACGTCTCCTTTTTGTAATTCTGATGTGCTGCCCTTCCCACTTCAGTAAAAACCTTTGTGATGACAAGGGGCCCACCAGATAACCCAGGATAATCTTCCCATCTCACGATCCTTACCAAATCTTGACAAGTCCCTCTGCTATTTAAAGTAGTATTTCACGGGTTCTGAAGATTAGTACGTGACATCGTTGGGCACTGTGGGGAACACCATTCTGCTCACCACAGACCCCTTGATGCAATTTGACATTGTATAAATTCCGGTGCTAAAATAAATTGGTACATTTACAGTTTTCTATGTTTATTTATTTTTGAGAGAGAGAGAGTAAGGGAGGGCCAGAGAGAGAGAGGGACAGAGGATCCAAAGTGGGATTTGCGCTGACAGCAGAGAGCCCAATGCAGGGCTCAAACTCACAAACTGTGAGATGAGGACCTGAGCCGAAGTCAGACACTTAACCGACTGAGCCACCCAGGCGCCCCTACATTAACATTTTGAAATAAAAGACATTTGATTAATTTCTCCTTTACTTTAAAATAAATCAGCTTTCTAGAAAAGCCAGAGCAATTATTTTTAGTTGCACCGTTTAGTCTTAAATCAGCTGTGACTGGCTCATGGTATGCTTTCTTTTATAAAGGTCAACATCACATTTTACAAATTATTGCTCTAACCAATAAAATGCTGCCGTTTTATTTGGCTTTTTTTTTTCATTTTTCTAAATAATGTTTTTTAGACATGTATGCTCTTTTTATTTTAAAGCTTAAAAATGCAGAAAAATCATGTTTTAAAGAGAGGAATAAATGGTGTGGCCCCATCAGATTTGGTTTTATCATGGTACCTACTCATGTCTGAGCATAAACCGTACACCAAAACTCACCAGCGGTTCTCTATTTTTGACCAGACGAATGATTTTTACGGAATCTTCCTCATCATCGATATCATCAGGCATAGGAGGTAATACCGGATCGTAATTCTTCTGAGCCACAGTATCGTGTACAGAGAGCAAAGCCTATCAAAGTCAGAATTTGGGGGGAAAAATCAATCAAATTTAAAATCCCAAACACATCAAGCTATAAAGAAAATCAAACTGGGGTTACAGTGTTGACATAACAATGGTCATAGGCAACTACTTGAAAAAGAGCATCTTAGGAACGGGAGTACATACAGCAGCCAACAGCAGCTCTGCTTAGCTGCCTACCCTCATGGAGGACAAGATCAGCATCAAAGTACTCTCACCTGGGGCGCCTGGGTGGCTCAGTCGGTTGAGCATCCGACTTCAGCTCAGGTCATGATCTCACAGTCTGTGAGTTCGAGCCCCCCGTCGGGCTCTGTGCTGACAGCTCAGAGCCTGGAGCCTGTTTCAGATTCTGTGTCTCCCCCTCTCTGCCCCTTCCCTGCCATGCTCTGTCTCTCTCTGTCTCTCAAATATGAATAAACATTAAAAAAAAATTTTTAAAAAGTACTCTCACCTGTATATTCTCTGGTTCATCCTTATAAGGGTGGCAGCTGGGGACAGGGGTGGGGGCTTAGTACTTTGGCTAGGAGGGAGAAAATGAGGCCACAGGTACATTGTCAATGAGCCAGTAGGAGTCTGAGAAAACTGTATTTTTCCCTTTCTACTGTTAGCAGAAAACACAAAAGGAACTGACCAATGCAATTTACTTTCATTCTTCTCCTGTTTTCTCACCTTTTCATTTGTTGTGTAACAGGTTAACTAATATGTGTATAAAAGAATAACATAGGGGTGCCTGGGTGGCTCAGTTGGTTAAGTGTCCGACTTCGGCTCAGGTCATGATCTCGTGGTCTGTGAGTTCAAGCCCCGCGTCGGGCCCTGTGCTGGCAGCTCAGAGCCTGGAGCCTCCTTTGGATTCTGTGTTTCCCTCTCTCTCTGACCCTCCCCTGCTCATGGTCTGTCTCTCTCACTCTCAAAAATGAATAAATGTTAAAAAAAATTTTTTTTAAAGAATAAAATAAAAGTTTTCCTAGGCATTACTGTCATGGTGGCTAAAACTCCACAAAATACAGTCACATTGTCATTCTGGACCAAAGACCAGAAAAACACTCAAATCTTGACATGTCACTATTATTTTAGGAGAGTGGGTTTTAGACTTTTAACGAACTTGTTCTCTATCACCACCACCACAATCCATAAATTACTCTAGCCAGAAGCCTAGAAATCATCCTTGAAACAAATCTCTCCTCCACCCTACACTCCTCAACACCCAATCTATATTCTGTTAAATCTACTTGCAAAATATATCCTAAAATGTGTTCTATTCTCTCAGCTCTTAGAGCAGTCACTGGCAAACTATGCCATCTGTTTTTGTAAATGAAATGTTACTGTGACATGTTCTTCATTCATTTATGTATTGTTTATAGCTGCCGTCATGTTACAAGAACAAAAACTGAGTGGAAGCAAGAGACCGTTTTTATAGGAAAAGTTGGGGGATACCTGATCTAGCTCATTGATGTCATTGTGTTTTACCTGGAGAATTGCAATAGCCTCTTAATGGTCCAGGTGCATTCACCTATGGTCCATTTTTCCAAGTATGTATATTTCACATTTTCTATGCCTTCGGGGGACATTTAGAATGATTTCAGTTCTTGGCTATTATAAATAGTGCTACTATTAATATTTCTTATCTTTTGATGCATGCACATGTGTGCGTGTGTGCACGCGCGCGCACACACACACACACACACACACACACACACACACACACAATATGGGTTAAGCATAGCTTGCCCTTGAACAACAATCGGTTTGAATCGCATGGGTCCATTTATATGTGGATATTTTTTGATAAATACAGTATAATAAATGTATTTTATTTTCCTCATAATTTTCTTAACATTTTCTTTTCTCTAGTTTATTGGAAGAATACAGTATATAATACATATAACACACAAAATATTTTGCTGTTGGTAAGGCTTCTAAGAAACAGTTGGCTATCAGTAGTTAAATTCTGGGGAGTCAAAAGTTACACACGAGTTCACAAATTTCTAACATGTAGGGAGTCAGTGACCCTAGTCCCTGCATTGTTCAAAGGTCAAGTATATTTGAGAAAGAAAAGTCTGGGTCATGGGTTCTAAGTATATTCAACATTACCAGATAAGAGACAGTTTTTCAAAGTGCTTGTCCCAACTGTACTCTTACCAACAACTTAAGTGAGTTCTAGTTGTATCAAATGATCCCCAACATTTCACATTAGTAATTTCAATCTCGCCATTCTGGATGCATAATGGTATCTTCTTATGGTTGGAATTCCATTTTTCTTATAACTAATGAAATCTGTTTTTGTAAGATGCCTGTTCAAGATCCTCACACATTTTTATATTCCATCTGTCTTTTTCTTACTGTTTTGTAAGAATTCTTTATAACATACTGGACCCAAGCCTTTGTTGGTTACATATGCGGCAAATGTATTCTCATGTTTGGTAGCTTCCCTTTCCCTTTCTTGTTAGGGTTTTTTGACTAACAAGGAATCCAAATTTTAACGAGCCTAATTAATGTTTTTTCCTTGGGGGCTGGTGTTTTTTGCATCTGACCTGAGTTTCAAAGTAAAAGTATGAACAGCATCAAGATGAAGAAATATCTGAAGAGGCAATGGCTGAAATTTTTGACAAGTAATGACAGATGGAGTCTGAAGAGTCAGGAGACCCAATGTATCCATCAGGAAGCAGGAACAATAAAAAGAAATGCAAGATTCGATACATCATAGTGAAACTACAGCACACCAAAGACTGAAGAGAGAAGACCTGAAGAACATCAGAAAGGAAACACAAACAAAATGACTGAGAGATGACTGATTGGCAACAGTGGAAGCTAGAAGCCAGTTAAAATATCTGGAAAATGCTTAGAAAAAATAACAGCCAGCCCAAAATTGTGTATTTAGGAAAAGCATCGTTCAAGAATGAGGATGAGAGCCAAGTTGAAGTTATTAAGAACTCCACCGGAAAATAACTAAAAAACAGAAAACTTAAAAAAAAAAAAAAAAAGATGAAACAATGGTTTTGGAAAACACTGGACCCAAACAATGAAGGATAGTGATCACCGGAAGACAGGATACAAATGTGAGCCTCTTAAGCCCAGAGTTTGCTGGCTGTGTTGGGGGAGAAGGCCCTGGGTAGAACCCACTGGTCTTCCTAAGTTGAGACAACAAAGCTGGGAACACTGGGAGGATGAGAGACTAAAGTTCTCAGGGTCTCAAGGGTATGAAAGAGAAGACAGCGGGATGGGCAAAGGGCTCCGGAGATCTTCAGTAGGTCCCCCCTGAATCCTTAGCCAAGGCATACATACAAAAAAACAAACAAACAAAAACAAAACAAAACAAAACAAAAAAACCCAAAAAAACTACCAGAAAGGATTAGAGCAGTGGTTATCAGTAGAGAACAATTTTACTCCCCAGTAGCCACTTAGTAATGTCTGGAGACATTTTGGGTTGTCTCAGTGTGGGGGATGCTACTGCCATCTAGTGCACAGAGGTCAGGGATGCACCTAAACATCTGACAGCACACAGGATGGTCCCCTGCCCTCTCCTGCCATCCCTTCCCTCAATAATTTTCCACCCCCAAATGTCAATAGTTCCAACTTTAAAAAACTCTGCCTTGCAGAGAACAACTGGCAAAGCTCACACAGGGCAGGAAGAACTCCTGTTTCTATCAGGGGAAAAAGGCTTGGCATGTGCAGGGCACTGAGGATAGTGAAGAGAGGAATACTGTCTTAATAGTGGTAAATAGCCCAAAATTAAACACAGCTAAGATCTCACCCAACAAAGCTTAAAAAGCAAGACTCTGAAGAATCAACATGTTCCCAAGTAACTTAATTATATAACAGAAAAAAAAACCTCAAGAATATTATCTATAAAAGTATAAAAACATTCAGCATCAAACAAAGTAAAACTCATACTGACTGGGAGTCAATCAATTACTAACAAAAGTTATCAGGCATATGAAGACAGAAGGAAATACTACTTATAATGAAGAAAAGCAATGCTATAGAACTAAACCCTGAAAATTACACAGATGATAGAATTATATGGAACCAAATCCTGAAATTACACAAATAGACTTCAGACAAGGGAAGGAAAACAATTACTATCACTGTATCCTAAATGCTTAAAAAGTTAGATGGAAGACTGAAAACTGAGACTTGCAATATACAAGAAAGATTAAAATCAAACTTCTAGAGATAAAAGATACAATGTATGTACTTCAAAAAAGTACAGTGAATGAGATTAACACTTGTAGTTAAAGCAATTTATCAACTATCAAAAATGAAACAACACAAAGAGAAGACATAGTGAAAAATTATGAACATTATTGAGCCATGGGACAACTTATATACACCTAACTGGCATCTCCAAAGAAAGGAGAAGTGCTAAAAAAATATCTAAAGAAATATGGTAGAAAATATTCCAAATGTGATGGGGTAAAAAAAAGCCTCTATCTGTATCTAAGCACAAAAAGCATAAAAAAAATAACACTGTATTGCTTAAAACCAGTGAGAAAGAAAAAAAAATCTTAAAATCAGCCAAGAGAAAAAAGATAATAATGACAACACACTTCAGAAACGTGAGCCACAAGATAAAAGAGCAGCATCTTTAAAATACTCAGAAACCGCCAACCGAAAATTCTATACCTAGCAAAAATATCTTTGAGAAAAGAAGAGATATTGAAGAGTTTTTAAACACATACAGAGGCTGAAGGAATATATCACCAGAAGACTTGCATTACAAGAAATGGTACAGGAAGTCTTTCAGACAGGAAGATAGGAATGACAATAGATGGGAATATGGGTTTATAAAGAGTTGAATGAAGAACATCAGAAATGTCCATTATCTGGGTATCTATGGTAACTATCCTGCACATAATTAAGACTAATAGAGATCACTAATAAACATCTTCTAAAATAAAATGATTATTATGGTTGATAGGCAATATTAGTAACACCAGCTATGTATTTTTTCCTCTTTAGCTTTTCATCTCCATGTCTGGATTCCAAGATTTACAAATACTAAGTTCCTAATTTTTAATAGCTTTGCTTTACAAGTATTTTTTGGTTAGCCAACATTTTTATTCTGAACTAAAAGTAACTTTGTATTCTATTTTCCTGTTTTTTAACTGTGGTGACTTTATTCTTCAATATACAGATTGTCCTTTTGAAAGGCAACACACCTAAATAAGAAAATTGTATTTCCATATGCCATAATCACCCAATCACAACTGATGGGTTTACCTGTTGTTCAGAAGAATATGCAGGAAATTGAACACTAGGCCTTCTAACCCATCAGGCACACAGGCTCTCACTGCTTTGGACCCCCTGGAGTCAATTGTATGTTCAAAGTACCTGTCAGGTCCACAGAATTAAGTGTCTAACTCATAAGAATGAGAAACACTGATTTATTCCTCCAGAAGGAAGCTTAACTTGTCCCTTTTGCATGCTTTAATGAAGTCTCATCCATTCTACATGCTCAGGCAATGAGTAATTTCTGGTAAGGACATGTTTTGGAAAGCTAAAAATTTCAACAAATCCTCTTATTTTATTGCCTTTTTAAAACCCACCAAATTTCCCCCAACTTCCCTAAATTATAATACCATGCTCTAGCGATGATGTCACTTCACTGTTTTATCAAAAAATGAGCCTCTGAATGAGGACTTGGAGAGGTGGATCTGCCTATAATGTGGCCATGCAATGCCTAGGAGTGGATCTTATTTATTAATGACTCTCTGCCTCCCGGGAAAAAAAGTCGCCGTAGAGATCCATATCCCTTCAGAGGAGTGCCCCCAAAGGCCACCACTATTGCTCTTGCCCACCCCATCACCACAGGAAGCTCCCACATCCTATCGCTTCTACTGACGCCTTGTGCTATTCACTATACCACTTCCCTGTTCTCACCATCTGTTGTTTCTTTGATGCTTCGTTACTTGAAGATTTGGACAGTAAGACTGTATCTTGTAACCACTACTGAGTAATAAGAGTAATTATTATTTATTGTTCGTATGTGGCAACTGACTGATTCAGAGATTTCAAGACTGGGTATAATCTTTACATCTTTGACAGCCTTCACGTGAGACAACTGTTACAAAATGACAAGTCATTTCCTAACTATTGGAGACCCCAGGGCAACAAGCTGTACAGGAAAAGTACTGACATATATTCCAGTGGTGATCAATTAGCAAAAATGAAAAAGAACGTTAATTGCACAGGGCTTGCAAGGGCATGCAGCAAAGGACCTTCTCACGTGTGAGGCCGGCAATGTACGCTGAGAGGACCTGTCCAGGTCATTGCTAAGGACAACTGGCAATCACTACTGAAATTTCAAAGATACACACGTTTTAACCCAACAATTTATATCCCCAATAAAATTCTGAAATATACAAGAGATGTGCATTATAGTGCTGTTTAAATAGCAAAAAAAAAAACCAAAAAACAAAAAACAGAAATATCTACCTCTAAGAGAGAAGTTAGATAAGTGTTACTCCAAACAGAAGTCCACAAAATATCAAAATGTTAAAAGTGCACAGAACAAAAAGTAGTGCACTCTATTTATAATGGGAAAATATATATGTAATATTTCTGCATGCAGAAAAGGAAAATTAATGCAGCCAGTGGACAGGAGCTATTCCTGAAAGGTCACACAGTTCATGGACAAAACAAAAAGTCACTAAACATACGGCATGATGCTCATCTTCACTAACGGAGCAATGGAAATAGGAACTTCTACTTTCTTCACGGTTTGAATTAGAAATGCAAGTACATAGTCTCAAAAAATGTCCTATTTTTAAGTCTCCAGCAAGTCCCTTGTAAAAAGGAAAATTAGAGTCAAAGTAATAAGTTATCACACCTTATTAAAGACCAATATAAATTATTTACATAAATAAACAATTTCTTCTAACCTCATTCATGGATTTTTTTTTTTGTACTTTTCCTGTGTGTGGGTGTCTATCTGTCCCTCTGTTCCTGAGGTTATTAAGGTTTCTTCTTGATCCCATGATTATGGTCCAAATTTTTATACTCAAATCTTTAATCTAGTTGGAATTCACTATGTATTACATTATATATAATACACATTAGATATATATATATTTTTCCCCCAGTAATCAACCAGTTGTGCCAATACCACGTACTGAAGCTACATCCAGTTCCACCCATCCCCCACTGCCATCCCCTCACATCCTTCACTAAGGCCATAATCGTGCTTCACCTGGATTACTTCCTCAGGCTCGCGGCTGGCCTTCCTCCATTCAGCATTCCACTTCTCCCACCCTACCACCCCCTTCCACTCTGAGAACCTGTTCACGAAAGCGACTGTGTAGCCTGCCTGTTTAAATCCTTTCAGTGGCTTTCCAACTGCTCTTAGGATGACACCCAAACTTTTTAAGATGCTCACAGTAAGGGCGGCCATGTTAATTTATCATCTAAAGAAGGAAACAAAAGAATGGGAAGGAGGCTATTAATAATCATGCTGGGACCACAGGCACAAACCACACTTCCTGGGCAAACCAGGACATATATGCCCCCCCCACCACCCCCTGCCACTCAAAGGATCCCCTGTCTAGCTCTGAACTCCCGCCCCCTCCCCTCTGCCACAAGCTACTGCTCAACCACACTGAACTTATTTTGTGTCTTCAAACTTGACAAGTTACTTGATGGGATTTCATATGCTATTCACCTTATTTAAAACATCGGTTTTCACATCCCCCCCCCCCCCCCGACTCATCTCTCACTCCTTTTCCTTTTTTTGGTGACCTCGAAGCCAATCTTCAGGGCTCAACTTCTATGTCACTGCCTCTGCAAAGTTCTCTTGAGCCCCCTCCCCACTTCCCAAATTTAGATTTACCACCCCTCTCCTCTGTGTTCCACAGTATTTCTATGCATCCTTTTACCCAACATTTCTCCTGTCAGCTGCATTAGCCTTCATGTACCTTCTGCAAGTTCTATCTACAGGGCTTGGCACAGAGTAGGCATGGGACATTTGAGAACGAATGAATGAAGATCTGACTCTGGCAACATTATAAATAATCAGAGAAAGTTTTAAAACTTTTCAAAAAAGAGCTGGCAGATCTGTAGGACACACATAGTAGCCTTCTCATAGTGGCTATATATTTGGTTGTATATATCCGCGTCTGTTTATAAACATCATTATTGCTTTGGAGGTACACCTCAGGCTTCTTTTCACTACTGTGCACTAAGTATTTTAAATGGAACAGCCATCTTTAACTAGCAAATAATTATTTCTCTTAACCACTAAAAAATTAAAAACAGTATTCAAATTAACATCTGGGAGTTACATTTTTCATATTTAAAACTGTTGGTTCAACTTATAATTCAGGGACCCCTGTCATATTCTACTGTACCTTGCTTCTGCTTTGAAAAAAAGACAAGCAAATATTTTAGTTTACTAAACGACTTCTTACAGTAATTACCTATAAAAAGTGAAATTCAAATTGATGGTAGTTAATATAAATGATTTCAAAGAAATCAACGTTAAATGTTAGGTCAAAATGGGACGGAAGATTCTTTCCCAAGACTGGCTAACTAGAAACTGTCATTGTCAATCGTGACGTCATGTGTCTGCAATCTTACCCACTTCCTACACATAACTTCCTGAAAATACACCTTTCAATCTGACTTCCCACCCATTCTTTTACCACATGGCTATATAATTACAAAAAGTTTTAAAAGTCTTCATCTAAAATATTTTCACCATAACGAAGTTTCAATATCCAATTATAAGGCTGTAGCCAATGGTGCTGAATACCATCTAAAATCATACCTCCCTCTCAAGGTAAATACCAGTTTCCATCCAGTATAATATTTTACTAACTATTCCATTCCAAACACTCTTGAATATCAAATCATGTTGTTGGTTTTTGTCAGAAACATTCTTCTTGGATTTCTAATACTCAAACCACGATAACACTCTCAAGTAGGAGTTTAACAAGCCTTCCATTGCTAACCTCACCATTTTCTGGTTCAATATTAAATTCTCATGTGTACTCTGAGACCAAATGAAGACATTTTCAGAAAATTCTCTACCTATGAATCTCTTACTCTGAGCTCTTCACCTTTCTGAACACTGTGTCTTTAATTTCCTTATTCTTTCAGAACTAAAATTCAATCTCCTCTGTACCAGTACAAGTCAATGACTCCAAATTACTAATCAGGGTCCATTTATTTTTAACAATATGTTCATGTATTTCTTTTACTTACAAGGATTAGGAATTATGGCTTGTGCCTGTTTTCGCTTCATCTTTTATTTAATACTATCTTTTTTGACTACCAATTTAAGACCATTATAGCACAGTTCCACGGGAGATTTTTCAAGGAAGGCAAAAACCAATTTTGGTGTCTATGCAGAAATATTCATTTGACAGCCTACGTATGCTTAATAGAAACTGTCGTAAGATAAACAATAGATAGATAATAGAAATTGTCATTCTAATCACATTGTCCATACGTAATTTTCACTCATGGAAAAATACTTCACATGTAATTGCAGGAGTATCAAGTCCAAAATGTACACGTTATGGGATTTAGTGCATTAATGACCTTTGAATTAACAGGAAGACTTTTAAATGACTTCTGTTGACCAACCACCCTTGAAGGAAAGATAACTGATACAGCTGGAAAGAAAATGGCAGGGAAGGGGTGAAATACATAAAGGAGATTCAGAGGTACGATCTTCCAGTTATAAACTAATAAGATGCAGGAATGTCGTAGACCACAGGGGGAATACAGTCAATAATAATGTAGCAATTTTGTATCATGACAGATGGTAACTAGACTAATTACAGTGACCATTTTATAATATATATAAATATCAGAACATGATGTTGTACACCTAAAACTAATACAATATTGTTATGTCAATTATTCTTCAATTAAAAAATGGTAGGGAGAACTGAAATCTGCCTACCAATATTTTCCTGATATTTTATACTGGAAAACTGCTCTGCTCTGTAAGACGGTAGCATATATTAAAACATGAATCAGGAGAGAGAGAGGAGATGGGGAAGACGGGGAAGGGAGGGAAGAGGAAAGCGAAAATGATCCTATAGGAAAATAGACATTGTTGTCAAGTACGGGAATACGGGAATACCATCAAGTAGCCAAGTAAAATGAACCTGAACAAAACCACTAATAGGCTCTGTATTCGGTACTCTTACCTTCATTTAATGAGAAATTGACCTTGAAGTGACATTACATTCACCAACTTAAACCCTGAGCTTCCCAATTAAAGTATTTTGTAGTTGGTCACATTATCATCAAAAGCTCAACTCTTTGTCCTTAATGGAATTTAGGTTATTAAAATGCTGGGCACCATTTGAAAAGATATTTACTGAAAATTGATGCTCGAAACAAAATTCATCTGAAGTCTCAGAAAGTGGCTCTTCTGGAAGATATTTATTACATGTCCTCACCTTCACATTGGGTTTTGACAGCAGTTTCAACAGCTCTCTGATCTCACTGTTTAATGGCTTGTTCTGAAGCTCTTCGGCCAGCTGCAAGGGAGATCACATGGACAGAGAGAGCATTTAGTAAGAGCACTGTGTAGCTCCATGTGTGACAAATGAGAATCTATCTTGCCACTTTCCAGTGATTAAGGAAAAGTCAGCATGAAAGAAAACAGACGATCAATCACTGCTCCTCTTTTTAGGCCCTTGGTAGCCCAGGTCCCACCCCGGGATCTTGGCTGAGAGTAGAACTAAAAAAAATCCTATCAGCCAGATCACCTTCTGATTTATTGCAATGAGGGCAAATCCCAGCACTTCATCTTAAGGAATGGTCTTTTGCATGCAAACAAAGGACCACTTGTAAAAAGGACTGGATCAGACTTTGACACGATTTTTTAAAAGAGAGAGAGAGGAAGAAAAAGACAAAAATGAAAAAAAAAGTTTCTGAATGAGGTGGTGAAACCCACAGGGTTTCCAAAAGCCCACAGTAGCTTGCTGTTTAGAGCTGAACTGAAAAAGAACTAGAATGTCTCTAATAAGAGCAAATGGTCTTAAACTTTTATTATGTGTACCTACACAGACTAAGAAGTCCGTTAAATGGGAACCAGGCTAATCATAAAATGACTTACAATAGGTTGACAAGTACTCTGGTACCAAAATGCTGACTGTATTCTACTATAATGATCGAGAATGCCCGTAGATGATTCTAGCTAAAGAAAGGGTTAGAACCTTGAACCTGTCTCATGTTCTTCACTTAGAGATGTTCCTATCAACATTCTGTTCCATTTCAGGTATGGTAAGGATCATATATTTTCGAAAGAAGAAAAGCAAGAACAAATAGAAAAAAAAAATTACAGGGGTGCTGGGGTGGCTCAGTTGGTTAAGTATCTGACTTCTGATTTCGGCTCAAGTCACGATCTCATGGTTTGTGAGGTTGGAGCCCTGCATCGGGCTCTGCACGGACAGAGCAGAGCCTGCTTGAGATTCTCTCTCTCTCTCCCTCTACCCCTCCCTCTCTCTCTTAAATAAACATTAGAAGAAAGAAATTTAAAAAAAGAAAAAAAAATTGTGAAATACTCAGTAAAGAATTCAAAATATGTACATATATTTTCATTTAAAAACCGTTCTTAAGATATTGCACGAAATTTCTTTTTGTTTCCACCAAGGTTTTTAAAAAGAGCTGTTCTTATCTCTGGAAAAGGACTTTTCTCTAAAAGAAGGGCATAATATAAATTATACACAAAAAATAAAATCTGATAAAATTGATAAATTCACTGGTTACATTTCAAAAAGTGATTTTACTTTTCCAAGGTAAAATTTTTGTCAAGTTAAAATAATTCTTAGAAATAATCGCTAACTTACAAAAAGGCATAAAAGGCTCTCTGCATGCCTTAGTCACTTTTTAAAAATTTAAATATATTGCTGGGATGAATTAGAAAATGCTACATTTACTGTATAAGTCTCTAATTTTTTTTTAAAAGCAATACTGTAATATGATTGGGCCTCAATCACATTGGATATCAACAAATATTTCCCCAAACCCTCAAGAGTCAATGTCTTTAAGGTGATTTTTAAGACTTTCTCAAGTGGCAACTATAGCTTCCAGCTGTAGAATTCTATCTACACCTTCACTTCAAAAATTGTGGTTCTACGATGCACAGGAGTGAGTCGCCTCATAAAACACATACACTGAAACATCCCGATAATTTGTAATCTCTGGATAAACCTGGAAGGGAGGCTGGGGACTCACCAGGCGGCAAACATCTGAGAGATTTATTACATATGCTTTATTATCTAAATTAGGAGATAAAATATATATAAGAAAATCAACCTCGGAAGGTGGTTGGTTTTATTAAATTATACTTATGGCCCTGATATTTTACTCAAGTGAACTACTGCTTGTTTTATCACAACAAAGTAAAAAGTTTAAAAGGCAACAGGTAAGTTAACAGGACATCACTAAAACGAGCCTTCACACACAACCGATTTCTTGTGCAGCTTTGGTGTCTTATAGTTTATCCAGGTGTGCTCTCAATTCATCCGAGTTTGAAAGTTAACAGTAAGAAACAGCAAGTTAGCTCCCTCCCCCAGATCGAAAATAAAATTATAGCCACAGGAAATTAACTACTCCATCAATGCCAACTGCTTCTAAAATTTATTTTTTGGTTATGAAGGTAATTTGGAAAGGTCTAATATCCATAAATCATTACTATGCTTTATAATCCATTTTAAAAACAACCCTGTCTTTTTATGTATTTCATATGCCTCATTCCTATACGAGTATCTGTCATTTTTTTAGCACTGTCAGCAATAGACATATCTCATTTGTCTTTATTTCTCCAAAGCATTCCTCCTGCCTGTGACTTTTCTCAGAACGCTAATAGCTGACAGCTTCTCTCTCCCCGGAGAGTTCGAGCCTAAAATTTCTGTTACGTAGTTACCAAGGCAGAACAAGATGGTATCTCCAATGCAAAATTTTTAGAGCAGGAGAGTGAATGAAAATCAGCATAATGTCAGCATAAGCTCTGTGATGACAGGACTTTTGGAAACGTTTGCAGCTTCTTCTGGTTTTCGCTCATTGGATCACACGCGTCTGTCTGCACCGGGATGAGCTCTGTCCCGGCCAGGCCCGAGGGAGCCATGTCCCAGGGAGCTCAGGAAGGCACACTTACATCATCGGCCAAGACCGCTGCGCCGTGGAGGATGGGCACGGGGTTCTGCTTCTCATAGTAGTGGAGTTTTTCATGAATCTGGAAGAAAAATAAGTGAGTATAAGTTCACCTGCTGGCAAACAGGAAGATACTGTAAGATTTTTATCTCTGCCAAGAAAACTGATCCGCTCGACTCTCTAAACAAAAACTGTATGTTTCGATAAACCTAGAGATGACAGGTATGTGGGCATCATTCATCTCTGGTCCAGTGTTTCTAACATGAGGTCAAATGGGGGAAAAAATCGTTATCAAATAGGACTCACAGAAAAGCTAAACCTTAGTTTTTCCCCCCGAATAATTGTTAGTTTTATAAAATCTGTAATTTCTAAAACATACTGCTTCAATACCTTAAGTATTGGTTGTAATTTATATTCCTGCTAAAAACATAAATTATGATTAAAGCAAAGTGATAAGCTGGCAGCTACATCCTGCCAGCCTGGTTTGTGATAACCACGAAGAGCGAGGGGGCTGGCACTGTGTGGGCCAGTGGTCAGCACTCTGGGAACGCCTTTCTGAGCATGCTGTTCCTTTGAGTCTTTTTTCCCCCCAAATTGTCAACGTCTCCCCCGCCCAGGGTCAAACTTCTAAGAAACAAAGAGAGTTCTCATAGCTAGAGAGACACGTCTCATAACTGTTAAGCTTAAATAATTTTCTGTACTGTAAAACCAGTAAAATTATATTGTTAAATAATAAATAATTTGGTCCTTCATTTCCCATCATTACCCAAGATACACAAAGGCCAGAAGATAGTTTAGTGCATTATAAGACAGCGTTCTGTAAAAAAAAAAAAAAAAAAACGAAAAAAACCCGAGTACTATCAAGAGATGAAAGATGCTTTGACAAACGCAAAGCATTTGATTGATTTCAGTTTGATCGATTTCAGCTCATACAGAGGTGCCCTTAAAATGTTATACTTGAAAACTTACTTAAGCCTCTACTTATTCATTTACACTTGAAGAAATTGCCCCTCACTATATATAAAAAACAGTTGCACTTCAGAATTTCCCATTTTTAATAGGTATCAAGTAATACACTCTTAGGTATCCAGTAATATACTCTTTAATTATACTGAAAGCTAACCAAACTCTCTTGTAAAATGTCTGGAAGATAGATTTTATTTTGATTAGCCAGATGCTACTGCTAAGAGAGGATTCTATTACCTTTTTGGCAAGCTGGTCCACAATGCAAAGTATCAGGGAAAGAATTTTGACACTTATGATATTACCAGTGATCAGGACCACAGTTTTGCTTAAAATACTGGAACATTTAAATATTAATCACGGTAGGATAATAAACAAATTATTGTATTAAGACTACAAGCTATAGAAGGAGCAAGATTTGATGTGAGAAACTATTACAGTATGATCGAAAACAAAACCGTCCCACCTAAGAGCTAAATTAATTTTGCTTAAGTCAGTATCAAAAATTCAGTCACCTCAACAAATACTATCATAGAATGCTGAACCTACCCTTCTCGGAACACTCGCCTAGCTTTATTGCAACTACTTGTTTAAATGTCTGTTTCCCTGTAATAATAAATACAGAGGCTCATAGTTACTAGGGACTTACCGTGTGTCTGTATTCCCTATATAACAGTGATCAGTACTATCAGTAATACAGTCTTCAGGGAGTTCAGTATTTTAATTCCTTAACCCTCACAAGAATAGTAAGAGGCAGAATGCAACAGCATCCCATTTTACAGATGAGCAGATACACAGGAGTTAAGCAATGGGCTGTGGTTCCATAGAGAAGCAGCTGAGCTGGGACTTAAAGGTCAGGCCACCTGGCTTAGTGTCTGAGCTCTTCACTGCTCCAGAAGCCTGCCTCTCAGACTAACATTCCTCTGCCTTCCTCACGGACCTCGTTCACTGCTGGCTGAACAGGACAGAGAGGAGGCTGGGCAGATACGTGACAAATAATAATGGCTGTTTCCAATGACCACAGGATGGTCCCTTGGCACCCCTCCCCTTATTTTTTCTTTCCAACATTTCTTCGGTTTTCCAGATTAATTTATATTGATACACTACTGTAATCACAGCCTGAAATTACATGCCCCAAATAGATGTATTGTTTCTCCACTTACTTTGCTGCTTCTGAGTGTCTTTTAAAACCTGTGAGCCCCTCTCTCCACATCATCTTCTGTAGATCTTCAGCCAAGTGATATGAAAACCTGCCCCCACCCTGCCCACCCTGGGACTTTGTATTCTATCAAGAATTTTCAAATGTTCTCCTACAGTTTCTTTTTTGTGTTTTTTTCTCCTAGAATTTCTAACTGCCGGTAACCCTATGTTGATACATGTCTCACTTCAGGACAGGATTTTAAAAATTAAGTTGGTAGGAAAGTAAAAATTATTCTAAGTAGTTCTAAGTTGTCTGTTGTTTCCCAAATAATTGACTTTTACTGGTATTTATAATATCCAGGAAGAAAATGAAAAACAAAAATGAGTTTTAAATACTAATAAACAGGTAAGACGTATAAACTTCACCCCAAGGTTATTCAACAGAACTCTCTGTGATATTGAAAACATTCTGGGGGCGCCTAGATGGCTCAGTCAGTTAAGCATCCGATTCTTGATCTCAGCTCAAGGTTGTGAGTTCAAGTCCTGAGTTGGCCTCCACGATGGGCGTGGGGCCTACTTAAAATTAAAAAAAAAAAAACGTTCTGTACCTGCTTGCCCAACATGGTTAGTCACCGGCCACATGTGGCTAGTGAGCACTTGTCCTGTGGCTAGTTTACTTAAGGAACTGAATTTTTTTTATCTTATGTAATTTTTATTAATTTAAATTTAAATGCCCACGAGGCTAGTGGCTTTCATATTGAATGATATGGCACAGCTTTATGTTAAATGCTGTAATTCACCTTTACACACCAGAAAAATTCACTCTGATATAGTTTAGTCAATTTCCCTGAGTGCTAACATTCTGGAATCCAACAGACAAACAGAACCGCAGACACGGCATCTAATTACTAAATGTCATGTATTGCCAAACCTACAAAATCTCATTTATTTTAACTTAAACACTTCCCTTTGCAGACTCAGCCATGCAATCAAAGCATACTTCGTTTTTGTCCTCTGAACACCAAGAAGAGAGCAAAAGTGGAAGAAGTTGCAGAAAGAAAAGAGTCAGGAGTAAAAAAGACTGGCGAAAAGGGGAGACTGGTTAGTTTCATACGATAGCAAAACAGGCAATTATTCAAAAGTAAGGTCCTAAAAAATGGCATGCTAAAATATTTAAAATACACTATTAAGAAAAAGGGACGTTTTAAAACGGAGACATTTATGCTCCACTAAATAGTGATTATGCACGTGGCCGCAAGGGTCCGTCTTCTGTAATTATACTTACATCAGAAAAAGTCAGTTAAAATAAAAACCATTTCTACATGTAACCAATTCTTATAGGAAAGCTGTAATTACCTTCATTTACACACATCTTGAAAATAAATGTTTAATTTTTGTAAGAGAATCTGGTGCCGATAATATAATTTTTGTACACGTATCGCAGAGATGGTTTTAAACGAAGCTTCAATAGCGAATGTATAAAATAAATCTTGGCTAATCTCAACACAATTATTTGTTTGAAACGTCTCAGTGACGTGTAGAGGTAAACGGAAGAACCCAATCATGGTTACCCGAATGGTATTAAATAAACCAAAGCTGTAAAAATCCATTTCCTGCCTTCTATTATGAATATTAAAAAGCAGTGAAAACACCCGCTCGGTAGTTGGATTCTCTATGTTAACAGCAAGCAGCCAAACCAGAATTAGCACTGCACGCACCCCACCCCCCACCCAGCTACCTCATGTATTTAGAACACGGAGAAGAGAGAGTTCCGAGTATTAGAAGCACCACGGGACACAATGCCAGCCAGGAGGAGCTGGGAATGACAGAACTATGTTGTGTAGGGTTTAAAATAAATAAATAAAAATATTCTACTAATGGCGAGGATCCTCTTTTAAAAAATAATAATCTTTCTCCAAAAAAAAACCATTTTATTAGGAAAGAGGAAATTTAAAGCTGGAAAAACATCAACAGAACAGAGGCAACAGTGCTCAACTGTATGTCCTTCTTTCCAATTTTATAGCACTACTCTCTCTTTTGGCGAATTTTCTTGGCCAATAGCTCCAAAAAAATAAAATTATTAAAACTGATGAGGGGTAATGCTTTGTTCCCTGTCTTTAATATGCGATGAATTCTGGCTTTCCACTGCCATAGATCCATAGTATCATGTGAAATTAATACCCATGCAAGAGTTATATTATTATTATTATTTTTTTAATGAATGTTCATGGCACATGGGTAGCTCAGTCAGTTAAGCATAGGATTGGGTCATGATCTCAGGGTTGTGAGATGGAGCCCCTCGTTGGGCTCGGTGCTGGGTGCAGAGCCTGCGTGGGATCCTCTCTCTTCCTTTCTCTCTGCAGCCCCGCCTATCCCCCCTCTGAAAATAAACTTTAAGATATATATATGAAAAAATTTAATGTTCAATCTCACAAAATGTTTTCCATTAGATACAACCATACTGTTTCTCCTGTTTGACAAGGTAATATGGGAATTCTATTCATAGATTTCAAACTACTACTCATCCTGGCATTCCCACGGTGAACCTTGCTCGATTAGGATATATTGATCTTTTAACGTGCTGTGGAATCCACTGGCTAATATTTTATTTAGACTTTCTCCATCAATATTCTTGACTGAGGCTGTGTTATTTTTTTCCCCATTGGTCCTGTCTTTCTTAGGTCTTGATAACAATATTCTACTAACTTCATTTTTTTAAAACTATGGAAGCTTCTATCTTTTTATATGGGCTGAAAACATCTCAATACTACTGGAGTAATCTCTTCTTGAAATATTTTACTGCATTCCCCTGAGAAACTAGCTGGATCTGACATATTTTGGAGGGTAGCTTTATCCCTCAACTTTATTTCTTCTGGATGGCTTCAGGCAATTTCTCCATGTAGGTTTTTCTATCTTTTCTATTGTCAGTTGTGGCAAATACTATCTCCTAGAAAAATTATTCGTTTTTTTTTCCTGGTCTTAAAAAATACCATCTCCCAGAATATTATTCATTTTCTCTTGGAATCCATTGAAGCAAAATAGCCTCTTGCGAGTCTTTGAATTTCCTCTATTACACATTTTCTTTAGCACCATTTCTTAGTTGCTGTATACATGCTTTCTCTATTTCTACCCTTTATCCCTCCGTTAGTGAACAAACATTGATTTCACTGTATTTTCAAAGAACTACCTTTTAGATTAGCTTTACTGTTTTTGTTTTCTAGTATTTTTCTGCTTTCATCTTAGTTCATTCCTTCTTTCTGTAATCCAGCCCTTCGTAACCTTTCAGTCATAACACTTCATCACACAAATTATAAGAAAACGAAAGAAAAGGCAAACTACCCTAACTGGAGTTTCGTTCATTCACACAACACTGACCAAGGCAAGCACCCATTCTAGGAGAAAGATACTCCGTATGGGAAAAAAATATATATGGCAAGAGTGTACGTCACTTAAACTTGTCCATTTAGAAAGGTAATAGCCTGGGAAAGATGAGGACACAGACCACAGAAAGGGAAAACTTCAGTTGACCTATTCAAGCAAGTGAGAAAAGTATTTGCCCCTGTTTCATTCACTGCCCATTAGCTGGGCAGCTGAGATCATTTGTTTTGTTTCTTAAATTCCACATACGAGTGAAATCATGGGGTTTTTGTCTTTCTCTGACTGACTTCTTTCACTTAGCCTAATAACTCTCTAGCTCCATCCAAGTCATTGCAAGTGGCAAGATTTCATTATTTTTAGGACTGGCTGATATGCCATTGTATATATACACCACACCTTCCCATTCTTTAACTTCTAAAATGTTTGAAATGTTTTAATTATTAATGTTCCATTTTAAACACGTTAAAACGTTTTTTGAAAATAAAGCAAATGTATTTCACTGCATACCCAGCATCAAAATTAAAGCGCTATTAGCCTGGCATATTTGCTTCAAATATCTCTTAAAGTAATTCATAAGAGATAAGGCTAGGGACCCGTCCTTCTGTCCCCTCCTCTTTCCTTTCTGCCTAGAAAACGAAACATTATGTTGACACTGACAGATATATTCCCATATGCATTTTCATCTTTTTAAGCATATATATATTGATAAGCATCATAAGCTTCTTTTTTTTTAATTTTTACTTAAGTTCTAGTTAACATATAGTGTAACACTGGTTTCAGGAGTAGAATTTAGTGATTCATCACTTCCATATACAGCCAGCGCTCATCAAAGCTATTTTTGTACATAAATGGCACTGTTTCCTCAACAACTGGATTTTTCATTCGATACGACATTGAGATATCTAGCTTGATACATGTATATGTCGTTCATCCATTTTAACAGCTCGATGATATTCTGTCATACTAATTAACAGTAGTTTACATGGGACATCCGGGTGGCGTAGTTGGTTAAGCATCCGACTTTGGCTCAGGTCATGATCTCACAGTTCATGAGTTCAAGCCCCACAACGGGCTCTGTGCTGACAGCTCAAAGTCTGGAACCTGCTTTGTATTCTCTGTCTCCCTCTCTCTCTGCTCCTCCCCTGCTTGTGCTCTTTCTCTCTCTCAAAACTAAACATTAAAAACAAAAACAAAAAAACAGTAGTTTCCCTATCTTTTTTTTTTTTTAAACTGAGAACACGGTGGTTGTTTCTGCTCTTTGTTATTGAATGCCTTTTCACACCACTCCTCCCTGCACTGTGGGAGATGCCTAACAGTCGTTAAGTGTTTCCTGAGTGCCCAGACCCTTGCCAACACTTGGTGTTACCAGACATCTTGCTAATCAAATGGATAGGAAATGGAATCTCCCTATGGCTTTAATGTCTATCTTCTCCAATTTCCGAGTTCTGTTTTCACAGTAGTTTCAGAGGCAGAGACAGCTGCTCCCAACATAAACTGTCCTCTTCCACAGCCATTGAAGAACTGTAGCTAGACAGCCACTGCCTAGTGAAGCCACATTTCCTGTCATGTCCACCCTCCACCCCTCCCCCTACAGCTCAGCTGTCAAGCACGACAGGGAAGTTCTAAGTGCCACTTCCAGGCTGAGGCTTTTAAGAAATTGGGATGCTTCCTCCATACTCTCCCCCTCCCCCAGCTGCCTGCAGACTATGACAAGGCCTTAAATGACAGCAAAGCCACCAGATGGAAGCATCTGGGTCCCCAAAAGACCTTACAGAGGACAGCGACACCTCAATCTGACGTATCCCTCTAAATGATCGTTGAGCAGGAAATCAACTTCTGTTGTACCTAAACTATTACATTTTTTTCGACTACTTGTCAATTGTCCACCCTACCTTAAAAAATACAGCAGCCCTGGGCACATAGAAGTTACTTTAACATAGCCAAAGACATCCAGCTTTTTCTATATGGTTGCGCATTTTGTTTCTTAAAATATTCCCTGTCCTAATAAAGAGATTCTGCTGTGACTTCTTTAAAGTTTTACAGTTTGACTTCGTATAGTGAAAGAGCTCTAAGTTAATTTATGTCCAAAAGGATAGCACCATTTAATCTCTTCCCACTGATCTGTAATATTACTTATCAAACTCCCGTACACAAATTATCTGTAGCTGGGCTCTCTATTCTGTATTCTTAATTTGTTTCTCTGAGCCAATATTGTTATTATACTTTTATCTACACTTGACATTTAGAGTAAGGAAAAACTTCTTAGCCCTTTATTCTGCCACAAGGCTTTTGGGTTAAGCTTGCCAGCTACACATATTCCATGAAAAACGAAGTTGGGATATCTTAACCGTCTCCCAGCATTCTGGGAATTTTGTTGAAATCTATCTTCCAATCACTTTGCTCTCTTAAACTGTCTAATCTCTAAAGAACTTATTCACAGAGTGTTTTTTTTTAAGTATTTATTTTTGAGACAGAGAGAGGAGACACACAAGTGGGGGAAATGGCAGAGAAAGGGTGACACAGAATCTGAAGCAGGCTCCAGGCTCTGAGCTGTTAGTGCAGAGTCCCAAGACAGGGCTCGAACTCACAAACCGTGAGAACATGACCTGAACCGAAGTCAGATGCTTAACTGACAGCCACCCAGGTGCCCGTCACAGAGTGTTTTGAGTGTTTTTTTTAAAATAACTCTGCATCTTATTTGTATAGTTCATATATGACTCTTTTTACAAATCTCTGTTATTTTTTTCCTAGCACCTCATGTTTTTCTTATGCTTAAAGCCTTCTTTATAGCTGATATCATTTAAGCATACTTATTTTATAAAATTGTTGTATTACATAGAGTGCTTGACTTTTCATCTTGCTATTTGCGATGCCTGCAGACTGTAGCTGAGGGTAGACTGTATTCTCAAATGTTTTGTAATCTGGGGTTGTTAGTAAATCTTCCAAGGGGTGTCATATTAAGTCCTAGGTTGATGGTATATCTTTTCAGAAAGCCTTTTTATTTGCTTCTGATGGGTGAGTTTGCCAAATCGCCAGCCGCTTCGCTACTTTCACAATTTGGGATTCCTGGGCTTTGTGGGCAAAAACTCCAACCACAGGAAAGATCTTGGGAAAATGGTGGAGGAAGAGATCCTGAGCTCACCTCTCACAGATCCATCAACACTAGAACTACAGAAGACGCAACTCACTGTGAACATCATCTAAAGACTGGCAAAATACATCTTCCACAGACCAACAGTTAAAGGGGAAGCCACATGAAGAAGGATAGGGGAAAGAGATACAATTGGAAACGAAATCCCCAGACCCATGACCCACCAGGAAGGATATTACAAGCATGAAGACGCTCTCTCAGAAGAGAGGGAAATCAGCCCCATAAAGACAAGCCTCCATAAAGCCTGGTTTGAAAGTCAGCAGTGCTTAACTGTGGGAGCCAGAGGGCTACGGGAAACCAAGAGTGTACTCTTTCAAGGGCCAATGCACTATATTGCTTAGTCTGAGACCCAGCCCAGAGGCAGCGGTTTGAAAATCACCTGGGTTATACATGAAGGAAATTAATTGACTTATTTTATAGCATGTGCTGGAGAAGCAGGAATCTCTACAAACCTTCTGCAGAACAGCAGTGTTGGCGGGAGCCCTTTCTCTTGCCTTCCACCAGCCAGCTGGCCAGACACGGGAGTGAGTCAGTTCTGCCAGTCTCCATCTACCTTGCTCGCGCTGCTTGCCCTGCATTGGCGCTCCCTGTGAACCCAGCCCACCAGATCTGCCCACCCTGGCAGGTGCCCCTCCAAAGCAGCTCCTGCTCCGACAAACCAGGTGGGCAGCCTCAGTGGGCACAGCACCCTCCAAAACAATTCCTGTCCTGGAGAAAGGGGGGCCAGTCATGCGTACCAGCGTGCCCAAAGCAGTGGCAGCCAGGACTCTCAGCCAGCCTCGCTGGGAGCTAACCCTGCCCACCAGCGTGCCTACCGCAGCCACAGCCCAGTCACAAAAGGGGGCACATGCTGCCCACACGGGGACACCCCACAAGTGCCTGCTACTGGTGACCAAAGGGTATTGTGCTCCTGGACCCACAGGATGCCTTCTATATAAGGCCACTGCCTTCAACACCAGGAGACGTAGCTGACCTACCGAATGCATAGAAACAAACAAGAGAGACAAAATAAGGAGACGAAGGAACATGCTCCAAACAAAGGAACAAGATAAAACTTGAGGGAAAGAACTAAAAGAAACAGAGAAAAGGAATCTACCTAACGAACGGTTCAAAGTAATGGTCATTAAGGGGTCCCTGGGTGGCTCAGTTGGTTAAGAGCATGACTCTTAACCTCAGCTCATGTATTGATCTCAGGGTGATGAGTTCAAGCCCTGCATTAAGCCCCACACTGTGTGTCAAGCCTCCTTTAAAAAAAAAAAAAAGCTGGGGTAGCAATTCCTGTATCAGACCGAATAGACTTTAAAACAAAGAGACTTTAAAACAATGAGACAGGGGCGCCTGGGTGGCTCAGTCAAGCATCCAACTTTGGCTCAGATTATGATTTCACGGTTTGTGGGTTTGAGCCCACATCGGGCTCTGTGCAGACAGCTCAGAGCCTGGAGCCTGCTTCTGATTCTGTGTCTCCCTCTCTCTCTGCCCCTCCCCCAGTCACAATCTGTCTCTCAAAAGTCAATAAATGTTAAAAAAAAAATTGTTTTTAAAGAGTGTAATGAGACAAAAACATCACATAACGATAAAGGGATCAATCCAACAAGAGGATATAACAACTGTAAATATCTATGTACCTAAGACAGGAGCACCTAAATTTATAAAGGAAATACTGAGATATAAAGGGAGAAACTGACAATAATAAAATACTGTGGGACTTTAATACCCCAATTATATCAATGGATAGATCTCTGAGACAGAAAATCCATAACGGCTCTGAATGATACATTCAACCACATGGACTTAACAGATATATACAGAATATATTTTCAAGTGCATGTGAAAAATTCTCCAAAACATATCACACGTTAAGCCACAAAACTAGTCTCAAGAAGTTCAAGGAGACTAAAATCATAACAAGCATCTTTTTTGACCATAATGCTATGAAATTAGAAATCCATTACAAGAAAACACTGAAAAAAATACAAAGTGGAGGCTAAACAACCAGTCAACAGAGACGCCAAAGAGTAAAAAATAATGTGTGTATACACACACACACACACACCCCCACACACACCTGGAAACAAATGAAAACGGAAATACAATGGTTCAAAATCTTTGCCACACAGCAAAAAGCACTTCTAATAAGGATGTTTATAATGATCCAGAACTACCTTAAGAACCAAGAAAAAGTCCAAATGAACACTTTAACCTTATACTTAAAAGAACTAGGAAAAAAGAACAAAGCCCAAAGCCAGCAGAAAGAAGGAAATACTAAAAATCAGAGTGTAAATGAAATAGAAATTAAGAGAACATAGATAAGATTGATGAAGCTAAGCTGGTTCTTTGAAAAGATAAACAAAATTGACAAAACTTTAGACTCATCAAAAAAAAAAAAGAGAAAGGACTCAAAGTCAGAATGAAAGAAGTTACAACCAATATCACAGAAACACAAAATTATTTATTATTCAGAATATTAATTATATATAAATAATATAAACATAAGTAATATAATATTAAGAATTATGAGAGACTACTACAAAAAATTATGCACCAACAAATTGGACAACCTTGAAAAAATGGATAAACCCCTAGAAACATACAATCTTCCAAGACTGAATTAGGAAGAAATAGAAAATCTGTAGAGATAAATTACTAGTAACAAAACTGAATCAGTAACAATAACAATAACAATAATAGCTTCATGGTGAATTCCAGCAAACATTTAAACAAGAGTTAACGTAGTTAACTAGGCTAGTTAACCTAGCCTTCTCAAAATGTTCCACAAAATTGAAGACAGAGGAACGCTTCCAAATTCATTCTACAAGGACATTATCCTGATACCAAAATAAAGACACTACAAAAAAAAAAATTAAAGACCAATATTCTTGATGACTATAGATGTAAAAATCTTCAAACAAAATATCAGCAAACCAAATGCAACAATATATTAATGAGATTATTCACCATAATCAAATGGACTTATTTTAGGGATCAAAGGGTGGTTCAACATCCTCAAATCAACATGATACACCACTTTAACAAAATGAAGGGTAAAAATCATATGATCATCTCAACAGGACGCAGAAAAAGCATTTGAAAAAATTCAACATGCATTCATCATAAAAACTCTCAGTAAAGTGGATAGAGAGAGAACTTAAATAAAAAAGGCCACATACGACAAAACCCACAGCTAACATCATACTCAAGGGTAAAAGCTAAAAGCTTTCCCTCTAAGATCAAGAATAAGACAAGGATGCCCACGCTTGCCACGTTTATTCAACATAGTACTGGAGGTCCTAGCCACAGCAATCAGACAAAAGAAGGTGGGGGGCGGCACCTGGGTGGCTCAGTTGGTCAGGCATCCAATTTCAGCTCAGGTCATGATCCTGTGGTTTGGGAGTTTTAGCCCCACATCGGGTTCTCTGCTGTCAGTGCAGAGCCCATGTGGGATCCTCTGTCTCCCTCTCTCTCTGCCCCAACCCTGCTTGTGCACTCTCTCCCTCAAAAATAAATAAACATTGAAAAAAAAAATTTTAAGCCACCCAAGTTGGTAAGAAAGAGGTAAAACATGATACGATATATAGAAAATCTTAAAGGCTCCACCAAAAAAAACAAAAACAAAAAACTATTAAATGAATTCAGTAAAGTTGCAAGGCACAAAATTATATACTCTGAAATCTGTTGTGTTTTTACACAGTAATAATAAACTGTCAGAAAAAAATGGAGAAAACAATCTCATTTACAATAACAACAAAAAGAGGAAAACACCTAGAAATAAATTTAACCAAGGAGGTAAAAGACCTGTACTCTGAAAACTATAAGACACTGATGAAAGAAACTGAAGAAGATACAAATGAATGGAAAGATATCCCATGCTCATGGATTGGAAGAATTAATATTGTTAAAATATCCATATGACCCAAAGCAATCTACAGATTCAATGCAATCCCTATCAATTCAATGCAATAGTATTTTTCATAGAACTCGAACAAATAATCCTAAAGTTTGTATGGAATCACAAAAGATCCAGAATAGCCAAAGCAATCTTGCTTGGAAAAGAAGAACTAAGCTGGAGGTATCACAATCCCAGGTTTCAGACTATACTACAAAGCTATCGTCATCAAAACAGTAGGACATTGGCACAAAAATGGACACAGAGATCAATGGAACAAAATAGGGAGCCCAGAAATAAACCTATGTGTACCTGGTCAACTAATCTATGACAAAGGAGGCAAGAATATACTATCCTATGGGGAAAGGATAATAATTACTTTTTCAAATAAATAAATAGTGTTGGGAAAACAAGACAGCCACATGGAAAAGAATGAAACTGGACCACTTTCTTACACCATACACAAAAATTAACTCAAAGTGGATTAAAGACCCAAGTGTAACAACTGAAACCATAAACTCATAAAAGAAAACACAGATCTTAGTACTATTTTTCTGGATGTATTTCCTTAAGCAAGGGAAACAAAAACAAAAATAAACAAGTAAAACTGTATCACACTAAAAACTTTCTGCACAGCAACGAACTAAATGAAAAGGGAACCTACTGAAGGGGAGAAAATGATACATCTGATAAGGGGTCAATATCCAAAATATTTAAAGAGCTCATACAAATTAATACCACCAAAAACAATCTAATTAAAAAATGGACAGACGACTTATGCAGGCATTTTATCCAAGAAGATATACAGATGGCCAACGGACACATGAAAAGATGCTCAACATGACTAATCATCAGGGGAATGAAAATCAAAACCACAATGAGATTTCATGTAACACCTGTCAGAATGACTATCATCAAAAAGACACAAAACAAGTGTTGGCCAGGACGCGCAGAAAAGGGAACACTTGTGCACTGTTGATGAGAATGTAAATTGATGCAGCCACTGTGGAAAAGTGTAGAAGTTTCTTAAAAATTTTTAAATGGAACTACCACATGATCCAGTAATTCTACTTCTGGGTATTTACCTGAAGAAAATAAAAACACTAATTTGAAAAGATATATATACCCCTTATTTTATGGCAGCATTATTTCTAATAGCCAAAATACAAAAGCAACCTAAGGGTCCATCGACTGATGCACAGATAAAGAAAATGTGATATGTATATATATATATGTGTGTGTGTGTGTGTGTATATACACACGTGTGTGTATATATACACACACACACACGTGTGTACACACACACACACACACACACAATGTAATATTACTCAGCCATAAAGAAGAGTGAAATCATGCCCTTCATGACAACATGGACGGACCTAGAGGGTATTATGCTAAGTGAAATAAGTTAGTCCGAGAAAGACAAACACTGTATGATTTCACTTATATCTGGAATCTAAAAAACAAAACAAACAGCCTCAAAAATACAAAGAAACTGGTGGTTGCCAGAGTCAAGGGAGTAGGGGGGTGGGCAAAATAGGTGAAGGGGATTGAGAGATCTGAACTTCCAGTTATGAAATAAATAAGTTTGGAGATGAAAAGTACAGTATAGGGAATATAGTCAATAATACTGTAATAACATTGTATGAAACAGATGGTAACTACACCTATTGTGGTGAGCATTTCATAATGTATGTAATAGTTGAATCACTGTTGTATGCCTGAAGCTAATATAATATTGTAGGTCAACCACATTTCAACTAAAAATTAAAAATGGCTTTAAAACTCCACACCATGGACCAACCAGTTCATGGTTACAAAGACTGAAACTAGAATTTTTTTAGTTTATACCTAATCCCAAAACAAGACAGCCCAAATTCTTGGCTTTCTCTCTAGAAAGGCAGTTGGAATTTTTCTCATTTTCCCATTCGCTAACAGAGTAACACTAGAAAAGGAACCATTTTACATGTGTGACTCAATAGCAATGCCCCGCCTATATTGAGCCTAATGTCAGGAGAGTGCCCCCCACACCTCCCCCATCCCCAGTCTCTGGACAACCTCTCCAACATAGCTGTATCATGAGCTTAAACAGTTCCCAGTATTTACTTTCCTCTTCATTTCTTAAGTGGATTTCCCTTACTCTCTTAACAAGCTTAGTTACGCATTTAAAAGAATGTTTGCAATTATGTACCTAGAATGTCTAGGTACTTACTGTAGGAAGTAGAAGGCTGGGTTGATTATTTAATGTAAATTAATTCTGGCTTCTAAAAAGGCAGCATCCAGTTTCCTTGTACAGTATTATTATAAAAGGGGGGGTTCATTTCTTACTAGCAGGAGGAGATTCTAGGTACTTTTATACTTGAGCTTTCATGACTTATATTCATTTGGCTTGTGAGATACATTTTGGTCTGTGTTTCTACCTGATCTCAATGTATCTTTATAAAGTTGAAAATAATAGTTCTTCTAGCTTTGAATAACTTTTTCAGGGTTAAAGCAGAGATCCTTAGAATGCTTTGGTCTTCAGACTTGCTTCCGTAGGATGTAGAATTTATGAGCATACTTGTACTCACAAGCACAGTTAATAAACAAAACTTTGAGGCTGTAACTTTGCCTCAAGTGATACAGCCAAAAGGGTGGGGGCTGGGGCCGGGGGAGCCTTCAAATAGGAAGCTGGTACTGTGCCTGCAGTTCAGGCCAGGGTGTTCGCAACATCTCTATAGAGATGAATTCTTATAAGGGATACATATGGCTATGAAGTGGTTATAAGCACCAGTAACACTTTTTAGGCTTAGGTTAAATTATCAAAATGAACAAACCATCAAACTTTCGATTCTGATTGAATACGCAGTGATTGTATTTGAAATCAAGTCCCAGAACCTTTTCTGCAGATCACATTACTTCAGTTCCTCGAACAAGATTCTGAAAGTAGCCGGGGCATTAAACGTTTCTTTGTAAACATTTTGTAATTCAACAAAAACTAAACTTGAGTTATCCAATCCAGAAGTCCCTAAACTGCCCCACTTTGAAATAACCCAGCATCTGTACATACATCTTTCACATCCCTCATTGTATAATGATCAGATTCTCCTTGAAAGAAACCTATATTCAATAATCACTGAAGAACCAGAAACTGTTAATGTTTTTTCAGGATGATGGTGGGTGTTACCACAAATGGCAAATAGGTTGCTTTGATATCATGTAACTTGGACAGGTTTCAATATACAAGTAGCAGTCAATCATTTGTAGTTTACATTTTAAGAAACAAGCACTGTAATTAAGAGCTGTAAAAGCAAGGGTTTTTTTTTTTTTTTTGGTAACAAAAGATGGAATGAGGGGTCTTAAATAGTGACAAGTTGCATATCTTGGGGTCTATGCCTAAGAGTCATGGATGGTTCTCAGCAGATCACGGCTTCCTGGAAGACTGTATATAAACTGCTGGCATGTATTTTTCTAGGAAAATAATCCAAAACTTTCACCAACAAACTCAAATGGGTCTATGATCCAAAGAAAGATTAAAACTATTGTTTTAGGTTTCCAAATACAGAGGGATGATTCGTGCCAAGAAGCTTAGACTTTACCCCTCCTCCTCCTCCTCCCCTCTAAAGAAAAGTCTGAGTATGAAACACAAGGCTGAACTTGTGCTTCAGTCCATTTTCCTTGCAGAGATTGGGGGAGGGGTGTGGGGTGGGAGCCGAGAAAGAGGAAACCAGTGAAGAGGATTCCAAAGGACTTTTCATTGCTCAGTGCAAGTTACTTGCCACATTCCTCAGGCTTTCCCTTCATTTTTGTAGCAGAGTCCAATGGACTCCACCTCTCAGTAGCTGCCACTACGGCCTCCATCCCCAAGCTACTGTGAAATCGGATACACTCTGCCCAACTGTTGTTTTCCTTGCGGTCCCCAAAGAAAAGCATATGGGCCCATTACGTTTTAGGGATTTTACTGCTACCCACATGGGGACAAGGACAAGGGCAAAGAAAAATAAACACGAGGAATTTATAACATTCTCACAGTTTTCGAAACTGAAGCATCAATGTAATTGATTAAAAGCCTTTAACTTAAAGATGTCTGAGTTTAAATCCCGGTTCTGCCACTAGACAACTTACCTAACGTTCGAAATGGACTGAGTGTTCATATCCCTCCCCCGCCCCCCCCCCCTCAGAATTCGTATGTTGCAACCTATTACCCCAACGTGATGGGTTTAAGAGGTTGGTCCTCTGGGAGGTGATTAGGTCATGAGAACAGAACACTCATGAATGAGATTAGTACCCTTATAAAAGAGACCCCAAGGGGGCTCCTTCCTCCCCTCCACCATGTAAAGACATAAAGATGCAGCAAAAGGACAGCCATCTATGAGCAAGGAGGCAGGCTGTCACTAACACTAAATCTGCTGGCACCCTGATCTTGGACTTCCCAGCCTGCAGAACTGTGAGAAACACATTTTTATGGTTTATAAGCTACCCAGTCGATAGGGTTTTGTTATAGCAACCCAAAAGGATTAAGTTAATTTTGAAAACTTTAGTTTCCTCCTATTTAGAATAGGATAATAATAGTACCTGCTACGTAGCATTATCGTGAGAATAAGATCACATTAAAGAGTTACACGCTATCTCTAGAAAATAGAAAATACCCACTGAACGGTAGTGTAGGTCCTGACTCTCCCTAAGGCCTTCCACTGATATTCCTAGGAAGAGGAGATTTTAGGTCCCCCTTAACTATAGCACATCACGCACATAGGACACAATCAATGACTAGCGATAAAATCAAAGCAGAACTCTATGCTCACATAAGAATGTGCATTTCTGAGGGACCCTGAACCAAACGACATCCCCCGTGACGTTTCTTCAAAAACAGTCAAAGTAAAAGACCTGAAAAGAATCACGAACGAAGGCAGTGAGTGGCTGCAGGGTTAAGAAAGTCTGGATGGACACAGAAAAGGCAGAAACTCATTTTTTTCCACAGCAAAAGTCAAATGAGGCAGAGAGTGCAAGATCAAGCTAGGAACATCACAATGAAATTTCGAGGCAGAACATGGTTTGTGTTGAAAATGCTAGATCTACGCATTTATGAATACATGCAAAAGGTCGCATCTTAAAGTAATCCAAGTCTTGGTTTCCCTCTTCTCAAAGGAGAAAGTTCTCTCTTTAGGAGAGAGAAGAATGAAATCCTCACAAAGGAAAAAGTATGTAACAGCTAGATAGAAGGGTTCTTAGAAAGAGCAGCCATTCGAATTACCTTAAAGACCATCAAAAGCTAGCTATTATTGTTGTCAGCTTTCATCTCCCTATGGGAATTTACAGACCTTTTGTCCCCAACCCCAGATTCTGCTGAAGTGTTGAAGTGAAGACACACAGAATTTTGATTTGGTTAGGGAATGTGGAGTGCATTTCAATGTGACTGTATGGAAAATGGGTGTTGGCCAGGAGCCGGATTTCAGTCACGGTGGAAACACCCAGCAATCATAAATTGGCTGTCAATTCTTTATTCAAAACGTTCAGTGGCCTGCCGTTGCACTCAAGACTCAGGATATGCTTGCCAATGCACTGTCCTTCATGACCTAGCTCCTGCTGGCTTCCATCTCAAGCTACTCTCCCCCTAAGTTCCAACCCTAGGGACCTAATGTTGGTACCTCAAGCCTACAGGGTCCCTCTCACATTAAGGCATTCTCTCTGTCTGCAATGTACCTGAGTCTTGGGGGTATGTGTATTCATCTTGGGTCTCAACTCAAATGCCCCGCTATCCAATCCAGCTCACACTCCTTAATTAGTTCTGAGAGATCCTTATTCTTTTTATCACTCTTATCAGATTTTATATTTGTATATTTATCATATTTACCAGCTTTTACCTGTCCTCACTAGAAAATGAAATTCACAGACTAGGGACAACGTCCCTAGAGTTGACCACTATGTCCCTTGCTGACGACCCAATACCGCACATAAAATAGTACCTCGAAAGTTGCAATTAATTAATGATAAATGGATACATGAATCTTCGCAATTCTAGCCATGTTTAGAGTCATGTTTAAGAGGATGGTGAATGTGTCTGTTTTCTTCTTCCTGCCCTCCTACTGATGACTATGGCCAAAGCTGGAAAGAAGTGGTAAGTCCCACATTCTGAAGAAAACTTCCAACAACTGGAAATGTATGCGTCTACAACAAACTGAGGACTGATGGAGGGACGTGGTGGGGGATGGGCTCAATGGGGGATGGGTACTAAGGGGGGTACTTGCTGTGATGAGCACTGGGTGTTGTTTGTAAGTGATGAATCACTGAACTCTACTCCTGAAACCAATATTGCACTATATGTTAACTAAAATAAAAAATAAAAGAAAAATGTTCAGGCCTCCCAAAAACAGTGTGTTAAAATGACATGTCTTATGAAACATATTTTCCAAAAGAAGAATTTAGAAAGGAGAGTTGTCTTGTTTTACACGTCTGTAAATATCTTTCAATTCTGGCTGAAAAGAAAATAGCTCAATTCTCCTATGTGCTTCTGCGTTCAATCTGTCAGGATATGTTGCTGTGCTTGAAGCAACTGGAGAAAACCAAGCCTCTCACAGACTTGTGGTTGGAAGCAGGAGTAACACTGTAGTTGTCTTTTTAGCTAATCGTGAGTATTTGTCCACACTACACCAAAACCCAAGCAGCGGTAGTTTTTTCAGAGGCAAGCTGCAGTGTGAACTCTGAAGCCTTATCAATAAGCCTTTTATCCTCTGATACATTACAATGACTGGTCTCTCCTGCATGGTACCCGGCCCTGACTTTACACCCTTTGGTACGACAATTACAACAACAAAGTCACATTTGTTAATATCACCACTGAGCTCTTCCAAACAAGACTTTAAATATTGGGAAGCTGGCAACCTCACAGCGGCAGAATTTTTTTCAGAATTTCAATGACTGCTTGAAAGCTGGAATTTTATCACTGGCAACAGTATGGTTGGTTGCTATCTTTGAAGCGACAGGCTCACTTTGACCGTTTGAGGAAATGTCTTCCCACCATCACCCAACCCGGATAAACATAGTTTCTATGTCAGGCATCCTTTAAAGTTAAAAAAAAAGAAAAAGGTAACCTATCAAAAGAGGTAGCTGGCTTAGCTTTCCAATCATGCAATCCTGTAATTGCTTTCCCTTGGGGCAGGAACTGTGATACTCAGCAAAGTACTTTCTGAACACGTCTCATTTCTTCTACATTTAAAAGATTCGAGAGTAACAAGACAATGTGAGAGTTTTAATGCAATTAATTATTTTTACTGCTTCATCAAGCACTTTTTTTTTTTAAGAGAGACAGAGACAGTGTGAGCAGGGAAAGGGCAGAGAGGGAGGGAGGCAGAGAATCAGAAGCAGGCTCCGTACTGTCAGCGCAAAGCCCGATGCAGGGCTCAAACTCACAAAACCGTGAGATCGTGACCTGAGCCGAAATCAAGAGCTGGATGCTTAAGCAACTGAAGCACCCAGGCGCCCCCGACCAAGCACATTCCTAATTAAAACTGGCATCTGTTTACTACCGGAGTGTATGCTGGGGAAGAACAGGATGGCTACCGCACTACCACCATTTGGCGCCAGTGCCTCGGGGGAGCACGCCAGCGGTCCTACCTGCCTTTGCTTTTCTTCATCAGTGCAAATGCCAGAGCAATGAGAAAAGCAAATATCATAATATTATTCTGAAAGCAGTTCTGGCCTTGCAGACACCTGAAGTAGTCTCAGGGACCTCAGGGGTCCACGGACACACTTTGAAAACCACCGCTATATACAGACTCTGAGTGCCCATAATAAATGAAAAGAAATCTAACATTTCCTGTGGCCGCACCTCTCACAGTGAATTCCATGACTCTAGCATAAGAATATTAATACTTTTGATCTTACAGACATTCCTTTAGAGTCTGCCATTTTACCTGAAACCACAGGTATAGGTTTGTGTTACTGTTATATATTTATTTATTTTGAGAGAGAGACAGAGAGAGAGAGAGACAGACAGTGAGAGAGGGAGAGAAAGAATCCCAAGCAGGTTCTGCATGACCAGTGTGGAGCTGGATGCAGGGCTCAAACTCACAGAACCGTGAGATCATGACCTGAGCCGAAACCAAGAGTCAGGTGCTTAACTGACGGAGCCAGCCAGGCGCTCCTTTCAATGATATATTTTTCGCCTTTATATTTTTTTATGTTTTAAAATACTGTTCTATTTTCCTGCTTTGCATAATTACATAAAAAGTTATCTGCTTATATTCCCACCCTCACAACTGGGACATTTTAATGTACTATAGTCACATTTGCAATTGGTGTAAATCTAATTGTAATTGGAGCGTATCTAAAAACTGGCATTCTTTTCTTAAGTTTCATATAAAACACAACTAACTTTTCCCCTCCTACCTAAGGTGTTTGTCTTTCTATGAAAAAACATTTTTCACTGTGAATTCCTTTTTTTAATAGAAAAACAGAGCTGTGGTTATACATGAGGTTCCACCAACATGAACGATAAGAAAATAATAAACAATCTCTTGGTCAGTAAGAAATAAACACTTGTAATGACTTTGCTTAGAGGAAGATGGTCCCTGGGCGGGCAGAGGAACTCAGACCAAAATTAACTATTTTAATCTTGTTCCAAAACAAATTTTCCTACCATCTCAAAGTTACATATCCTAGGCTTCTAAAGTATGAGCTAAAATATTTGCAATTTGTTTCTAATTTAAAAAAAGTGAAACCTCAATTTCCTAAGATTATTTTCCCAACTTTTCATGCTAGTAAGTCTTTACAGTCATAGGAGTATATGTTAAACATCTTTACAGAAATACAATTGTAAAATTTTTATGTTTCTACAATCTTTAAAACTATCTCTGATAGTTCATACCAAAGGTATATAAAATCCGATTACTTTTAAATGACAGAAGGTTAATACATTATTACTGACATAGTTCAGGCATCCAAAATTCCAAGTCACAATTCACAAAGCAACTGAATTCAATATTCTGGGTTGAATCTGTCAAAATCTACCACTCAGAAATCAAGCTGAAATGTCCCCCCCTCCCCCGATCAATTAAAGTATTTTTGAACACTAAAACCTGAATGAAAGCAGCTTCGGACCTCAGAGGTGCAAAGATAACTCTCTGAAGGAACAAAAGGGTAGTTTTTCCATCAACTTGATATTTTACATTTGGAAATATCAACAATTCCACTAAAAGAGAGAAGAGGAACCCTGAATGCAGAGCAAGGCCTTCCATATTCAAGATGGTGAACTGCATCTGCAAATTTATCCATTCCTTCTCAGGATCCCACTGATGTGACCGAATAATACATAAACTTTTTAAAATGCATGGTAATAGCAGAGAAAAATGCCATCCAAAGATCAGGAAACATGAACATTTCTAGAAAATATGAAGATAAAGTACTAGGGAAAGCTTATCTTCATAGTCTATACTCACAACGAGGGCCCTGCTTAAAAAGTAGGCCTATTGCTATGAGAGGTCCACAGAACTCCAAGCTCAGAAAAGCAGAGGTTCAGAAAAAGAGAAGTAAAATGTTAATCTTCATTATTCAACAATAATTTATCAAATGCTATGCTAGGCTGCTTCTAAAATGGCTCCCAAAGGTCTTCCCCTCATTGACTCAGTCATGTAATAATTTCCCCTTGAGTGTGGGCTGGAGCTAGGGACTTAACCCCAATGAACAGAAATAGGAAAAAGGGATGCAGTATCTTCTGAGATTAGGTTATAAGAGATCATGACTTCCGTCCTCACGTACACACACTCTGACTTTGCTTCCACCCACACATCTCTTTCTGGACTCCGACCCTTCTGCTTCCTATTAGAAGCATCTTGGAATGACACTGGACCCACTTGGATAATCTAGGATTATCTTCCTAACTCAAGATTTTTTTTTTTTTAATGTTTATTTATTTTTGAGAGAGAGAGAAAGAGAGAATGCCGGCAAGGGGCAGAGACAGAAGAGGCACAGAATCCAAAACGGGCTCCAGGCTCTGAGCTGTCATGTCAGCACAGAGCCCGATGCGGGGCTCGAACCCACGAAACATGACATCATGACCTGAGCCGAAGTCGGACGCTTAACCGACTGAGCCACCCAGGCGACCCTCAAGACTTTTAATTCAGTCACACCTGAGCCCCTTTCGGCACATAAAGTGGCATGCTCACAGGTTCTGGGATTAGGATGTAGACATCTTGAGGCGGGGAGGCATCACTCTGCCCACCATACTGGCCTGCCAATGCTTCATATGATTTGGTCCTTATTTCCCGTCTGAACACATGCCCTACCACTGCCACTCACCCACCACACTCTGGCCTTATCAGGCTTTTCCTGCGTTTTCGATACACCAAAGTCTTTCCCAACACAGGGATGTGGTACCTGCCTCCCTTTTGTTTGGAGAACACTCTGGCCCTCCGGATCTCTAAGGAGGACTCCTTATATTTCAGGTCTCAAACTGTTACCTCAATTTGGGGATCTAATGCACAGCACGGTGACTACAGTTAACAACACTATTATATATACTTGAACGTTGCTCAGACAGATCTCAAATGCTCTCACCACCAAAACACTGTAATTATACGAGGCGACGGAAGTGTTAACTAACCTTATTGTGGTAATCATTTTGCAGTCTGTACATGTATCAAATTTTACAACAGATGAAATGCTCCCTCTTCAGAGAGGTCTTCCATAATCCTGAATTAACATTTCTCCGATCACCTTGTCAATATTAGCACTTGTCAGTATTAGATATTATCCTGCTCGTTTGTTACGCCTTTAATATAAGTCCCATGAGAAAAGAGGACCCCAGTTTATCTCCTATTTGCCTAGGGCCTAGGATAGTACAAGAGAGTTAGCACACACTCAAATATTTGTCAAATAAATAAATGAGGTGAATAAAAAGCAGTTGGAGTTTGATTGGTTAATAGTGGGAGAAGGAAAGGTCTAGCACAAGTCCTGTGTTTCCACAAGGAAGAATGGTGGAAATTATGTCATTTACCGAAATACAGAATTGTGAAGTCCTGAGAGATACCTAGGAGGAGGGGAATAGGTAGTTGACTATATATACATAGGCCTGGCTTTTTATTTATTTATTTATTTATTTATTCAACTTTTTTTTTTTTTTTTTTTTTTTTTTTTGGGACAGAGAGAGACAGAGCATGAACGGGGGAGGGGCAGAGAGAGAGGGAGACACAGAATCGGAAACAGGCTCCAGGCTCCGAGCCATCCGCCCAGAGCCTGACGCGGGGCTCGAACTCACGGACCGCGAAATCGTGACCTGGCTGAAGTCGGACGCTTAACCGACTGCGCCACCCAGGCGCCCCTAGGCCTGGCTTTTTAAAGAAAGACCAAAACTGAACAAAGATTTGAAGAGGCAGGGAATATACATGGCAGCCCCAGGAGAAAGTACTGTACTCAGTTTGAGAAGAGACATGGTTGGGCATAAGGTCAGGGGACTCCAACATTAAAGAATGGGTAGAGCTCCTGGCTGGCCCAGTCAGAGGAGCATGTGACTCGTGACTTCGGGGCTGTGAGTTCAAACTCCACGATGGGTGTAGAGATTACTAAAAAAAAAAAAAAAAAAAAAAAGAAAAATTAAATGGACTTTAAAAAGGTGGGGGGGGGGGCGGGGATGGGTAGAGAGGAGACTATAAGAGAATAGTTGGAGAGGTAGGGGAGACCTGGAATCCTCTGGTGTCTCTGAGTCCTAGGGGAAGAGTGTTGAAGGAAATTTATCAAGAGACAAAATGAAGAAGTTCCTAGTACCTGGTCACACTGTGTAGATAACCATTCGCCCTTGGACCTCACTTGGTGGAACTGCCTGGTAGAAAGAAAGCATTGCTCAAGGGGCTCCTAACACAGGAGGGCAGAGAAGGCAAAAAGCAGTCACCTGGCACTTACAGGCTTCCATCACAAAACCAGCCGGGTAAGGGAGGGCGGAGGGAGGAACAGCACAACACAAAAGCCTGACCTTTTGATTCTTCCACTTCCCACTAGTATCTCTGGCTGCAAATGCACACACATCATAGTTCCCAGCTGCGGAGGCTACAGAAGATGTGCCAGGGAATGATGCTTGTGATCGCGGAATAACCTCCCCGCCCCCAAAGATATCTGCATCTGAATCCCAGAGCCTGTGACTCTGTTGCCGCTTACGTGGTCCAGGGGACTTTACAGATGTGACTAAGTTAAGGATGGTGAGATGGGAATATTATCCTGGATTATTCAGGTGGTTCTGATGTAATCAAAGGGATTCATGTAAGAGGGATACGGGAAAATTAGAGGACTGCTCTGTGAGGGGATAGACGCACAGGGGAAAAAAAATGATGTGATGAGGGCCACAAAGCAAGGAATGAGGAGAGCCTCTAGAAGGAGGAAAAGGGAATGGATTCTCCTCTAGAGAGTCCAGAAGGAACCAGCCCTGTGGACACCTTAATTATTTGCTCAGTGAGACTTCTGACCTCCAGACTGTAAAAGAATGCTGATTCAAAGGGGCACATGCACTCCAATGTTTATAGCAGCACTATCAACAACAGCCAAATTATGGAAAGACCCTAAATGTCCATCGACAGACAAATGGACAAAGAAGAGGCGATGTATACACACAATGGAATACTACTCAGTGATCGAAAGGAATGAAATCTTGCCATTTGCAACAACGTGGATGGAACTACAGTGTGTTAGGCTAAGTGAAACAAGTCAGTCAGAGAAAAACAAATATCATATATGGAATTTAAGAAATGCAACAGATGAACATAAGGGAAGAGAAGGAAAAATAAGGTAAGAACAGAGAGAGAAGCAAACCATAAGAGACTCTTAAATACACAGAACTGAAGGTTGCTGAAGGGGAGGTGGGGGCGGGGGGATGGGTTAAATGGGTCACCGGCATTAAGGGAGGAGCACTGGGTGTATGTAAGACATGAATCACTGGGTTCTACTCCTGAAACCAAGACTATACTGTATGCTAACTAACTTGAATTTAAATTAAAAAAAAAAACAACAACGAATAAATGTGCCTTCTTTTAAGCCAACAAGATTGGTATAATTTGTCACAGCAGCAGCAGGAAGGTAATACAGAACACAGACTGAAGAAATTTTGGGACTGTATCAGCATAGCAGACTGCAGCATTTGCCCCAAATATCCTCTTGGCAAAGATAACAAAGTATCCTGGGTTCTGGAAAACTTCCTGCTCCCCCACACATCTTAACTGAAGGGATCCAGAGGTTTCAGGACCCCCTTCGGCCCATTCACCCTAGGAAGCTACCACGTACCATCCTATTTACATTTGTCGAACCAGACCCCCATATTTAAAATTGAAGGATCACTAAATAAATGAGGAAAATCAAAGAAGGGCAAAGAGAGAAAAGTATTTGGGGGAAAAAAAGAGAAAAAAAAAAGGAAGAAAAGAAAAGGAAAGGAAAGGAAAAGAATTTGGAAGAAATGGTCCCCAGGGGATTACGTTAAAAATAAACCCCACTCTCCATGAAATGGACCAGATGACTTTGGCCTCCACTTTTAAAGGCAGCCATTATCAGTTCATCACAGCAAACACAAAGGAACATGCGCATGACATCTTGCAAAAATCATTCCGATAAGCATGGACTCGTCAGACTGATCAAAATAAAAGTACACTTGGAATTTCATTTCCCACATGGCCCTGAAGTGCTTACCTGCCAGGCAAACCGACAAAACCTTTTCATTAAAAATTTGACATTCAATAACATAATGTTCACATTCAGTTTTGCTGGTTTCTGAGCTTCACAAAAATGATAATAAGTATAAGTAGTTTTCTGGGACTTGCTTTCTATCTCCCCTCGACATTATGTTTTAAAGCTTACCCATTTTGTGGTATGTCCCTTTTTTTTTTCCACTGCTGCATAAATACTTCATTGTGCAAAAGAAAAACACAAATTATATGTCAATGGGAATCTGAATTAGTTCCAGTTTTTCTGCTATTAAGAACTCTGCTGCTATAAACATTCTTGTAAACAGTCCTGGGCACATATGTCCATGAGGCTCCTTATAGCATATCCTTATGAGAAGAAATACTGGTTCATTGAGTCGAATTATTTTTAACTTGTTTAGTTCATGTCAAATTGCTTTCTACGATGGTGGTTATTACATCTCCACTAGCAAAACGTGAAAGTTGATCCACATACACGGTATTAACAGATTAATTTTCGCCAATCTAGAAGATTGGAAACATTAAGTAGCTCAGTGTGGTATGAATTTGCGTCTCCTGCTTATTGGATTATATTGGATGACACGTCCACCGGCCCTATGAGTTTGCTGTTTTCACCCATTTTCTGTTCAACTGTTTTTCTTACGTTCATAGATATTCTTCATATTTCCAGAAAACTAAATCTTTTTCAGTTATAAGTATTACGATACCTTCTTCCAATGCATTGCTTGTCTTTTCACTTATTTAAGGGATACTCTGGTGAACTGAATTTCTTAGTTCTGATACATCAAATGTGATTACAATCAAATTTTTAATTTGAAAATTCTCCCATCTCATCCTCCAAAAATGCTGAAGATTTGCTTTTCACATTTAGATTTGTCACCCACTGACAACGGATTTTCATTGTGAAGGGAAGTGGCAATCCAAATCCATGCTTTTGTACGTGGATTCACTATTTGCTAGCGCTGTTCTTGCTCTGTCCTCTCCAAGGCATAGTCTCTTTATTTTCTGGAAGAATCTGCACAAGATTGGAATGACCTGTTCCTTGAGAGTTTGGTAGAGGGCAACACTCAAAGCTTTCTGAGCCTGGTTTCTTTATCTAGATAAACTTTGACTACCTATTTCTTCCTGATAATTCTGTAAATCGTGGTGCTCTAGAAACTCTTACATTTCACCTGTCTTCAAATTAAGTGCCCTACAGTTATTAATAGCATTTTTTTCATCTCTGCTAAATCTGTAGTTATACTCCCCCTTTGCACTGATAATGTTTACTTCCACTTTTTTTTTCTTTATCCTCTCAATCTACTGAGCCATCAGACTATTTCATTACTCTCAAAAACAACAACTTTTGGCCCCATTTGTTCTCTTTATTTTTCTATTCCATAGATACTTGCTCTTATCTTCACAATTTCCTTCCTTCTGCATTAGGGGAATGACTGTTCTGCTGTTCTCTTAAAATGTATGCTGACTGCTAAGCTCATTATTTTTGTCCTTTCTTCTTCCCTAAAATAAGCATTTAAGGCATTTTATGAGTATCTCCTTAAAAATAGTTCATGATTTCATTCTGTGAGTTTTGATAGAAACATCAGCATTCAGTTCTCAGTATTTCTTAACTCTCATTAAGATTTCTTGTTTGGGGACACCTGGGTGACTCAGTGGGTTGAGTGTCCGACCTCGACTCAAGTCATGATCTCATGGTTCATGGGTTCGAGCCCCACATCAGGCTCTGTGCTGGCAGCTCAGAGCCTAGAGCTGGTTTCAGATTCTGTCTCCCTCTCTCTCTGCTCTGACCCTACTTGTGCTGTCTCTAAAATAAATAAACATAAAAAAAAATGTTTTTTAAAGATGTCTTGTTTGGTCCATGAGTTCTAGAACCATGTATGCATTTTTAAATTTAAAATATATGGTTATTCCTGTTTACTACTAACTTCTGCATTAAATGCACTGGGGTCTGGGTCGATTATTTTACTTATTTTCTCTCAGCTCTTTGGTGGGGGTCCTGGAGCCGGGAGACTACATTTCCCAGACTCCCTTGTCTGCAGTCTTCCTGTTAAAGTTGGCCAGTGGGGGCCAATTTCCACAGTAACAAATCTGAGTTCACCTCTTTGGTTTCTTTCAGCCTTCCGGCATGCATGCAAGGAAAATCTCCTGTCAGATTGCCTCTGAATTACTCACCATGGTTTTCTATTCTCCTAAAATGACCCTGACTGATAAAGGGTTACTAAATGGAGTCTGTGGGATACCTAGTATTTGACATTTGTCAAGACCCACTTTATGGATTTATATAGTTCCATGTATTAAAATCCTACTGTGATGATGAATTTGTTGAATTATTTATATTTAATAAATTAACTGACCTTCATTCTATCTGTAGTAACACTTTTTATCTCCAAAGCTACTTTGTGTGACATTATAATAACCCCTCTTCACTTTTCTTTGGTTTGGTCTTTGCCCTTGTGATCATTTTCTATTTTTTACTTTCATCCTTTCCATGTGTTAGGTATGATTCCTTTTAGTAGTTTATAACACAATTTTTTTTGTCTTTTTTTTTTTTTTTTACTCATAAGTTTGGTAACTTTTGTATCTATTGCTACATTTGGATTTTATTTTTATGTCTAACTTTGTTTCTAGTTTTATAACTTTTGGTTTTGCCTTCATTGTATTATTGATTGCCTCATTTTTAATGTTTTTGTCTTTGTTACCTCCCATTTACCAATGGTTTGAGACTTAGGAACTCTATTATATAAAAGGTCACCTTGAATTTTTCCAAGGATATTTAACTTAAAAAAGCTAATCAGTATCTTGGACCCCCTCACAAACACTACATGAACTTTAGAACTTTAGGGGCGCCTGGGTGGCGCAGTCGGTTAAGCGTCCAACTTCAGCCAGGTCACGATCTCACGGTCCGTGAGTTCGAGCCCCGTGTCAGGCTCTGGGCTGATGGCTCGGAGCCTGGAGCCTGTTTCCCATTCTGTGTCTCCCTCTCTCTCTGCCCCTCCCCGTTCATGCTCTGTCTCTCTCTGTCCCAAAAATAAATAAAAACGTTGAAAAAAAAATTAAAAAAAAAAAAAAAAAGAACTTTAAATCCTATCACTTACCTCCAGGTCAAAGGGCATTGCATCCAAATACAGTACTCACAATATTCTAGCTCTGCCTTTATTTCAGATAACCAAATTTGACTTTTTCAAAATGATTTTACATAAACATGTTAGTTTAATACATGATATTATTCTTATCTGATCATCGTGCCTTTTTGGCCTCAGGACATCCAATTGGGATTTTTGTTTCCCCTTCAGTTCATCCTTTAGAAGTTCCTTGAGTGCAAAAGCCTCATGCCAATAAACTCTTTGGTGTCAGTTATATTTATTTTTTATTTCACCTTGATTCCTAAAAATAGTTTTGTCTGGATATGCCTAGATTGATAGTACTTTTCCCGCAGCACTTCTTTGAAGATTTTATTTTACTCTCTTTTGGATTCTATTTTGTTCTGGAGAAGTCTGCTCACATTTGAATGGTTATTCTTTGTCCTTTCTCTCTGGATATATTTGAGATCCTCTCTTTCCCTTTAGGACTCTGTGGTTCCATAATAATGCATCTACACAGCGATACAGATTTTTTTCGTTTAATATTTATAAACATATTTTTAAATATTTAAACCATATCTTATATAGGGGCGCCTGGGTGGCTCAGTCGGTTAAGTGTCTGACTTCGGCTCAGGTCATGTTCTCACGGCTCGTGAGTTCGAGCCCCATGTTGGGCTCTATGCTGACAGCTCAGAGCCTGGAGCCTGCTTCATATTCTGTGTCTCCCTCTCTCTACCTCTCCCCTGGCTCACTCTCTCTCTCCCTCTCAAAAATAAACATTTACAAAAATGTATCTTTGGATATGCTGTACTTCCTGAATTTGTGAAGTCAGGGTTTTCCTTCAGTTCTAGAAAAGCTGCAGCTATTGGCTCTCAAATGTCACCTCTCCATTATCGCCTTCTGGTTCTCCAGTTGAGCATGTGTGAGACCTTCTCAATCTAACCTGCAGCCCTCTTAGTAATTCTTTCATATTCTCTATCACTCTTTCCTAATATAGGAATTTATAGCAAAACATCATTTTAGATATATACCTCTGCTTTGATACTTCAGATACATTTTAAAGTTCCCTAATTCTTTTCAGCTGTATTTAATTTGCAATTTAAGCCATTAAATCTACTGAGGTATTTATTTCAACAATTACATTTTTCAGAAGTTCCATTTTCCACCTGAATCTGCCTGTTCATTTCCAGTAATCTCTAAATGCAGCTCATCTTTGCTACCGTGGCCTTTAGATCTTTATTCTTTTCTTCCCATTTAGTTTCTAACTCAGATCATAGGCTTAGAAAGGTGTTCTCTGACATTATTATATAGAGTAATCATATAATTAAAAACTTGATCACTCCGGGTTGATTTAAACAACTTTAGCATTCCACCACGATTCCAAAAGATAAATTAAGTTATAAAAATTCTGAGAATGTCATATTATATATAAAAATTTAAGTTAATGAGTGTTTACTTAGTGGTGAGTAATGTGCCCCATCAACAAAGCTACAGAAGGGATAGAAGACAAACACCATACTTCCTTGAAGCGTATAACACACTAGTTGGAGAGACTGACATTAAGCAACTAACTATAATTAATTAATTAGTTGTTTTAACTTGCTTTGTAACCAATTTTCTCCAAAAAGAAAATAAACAGATACAAACAAAAGAAATTGGAAATTAATGAAGTTCATGAAATCCAAAAACAGTAATATAAGGAAAAGTTTTATATAGCTATTTCAAACTTTTCTTCCTTTTTTTATTTTTAACCTCAGCATCCTAGGCTGTGGAAAAATTTATTTTCCTTATGGTTTTATATTTTAATAGCTGAAGAAAAAAATGGTCGGTTAGACTTAGTGGCGATAGGTGGAGGTGGCCGAATTGTAACATCAAAGGCATTTCAAGACAGACCAGAGATTTTAAAAAGTAAAGGTATGTCACATAGGGATGAATCACTGGATTCCGCTCCTGAAATCATTATTGCACTATATGCTAACTAACGTGGATGTAAACTAAAAAAAAAAAAAAAAAGTAAAGGTATATCATCTCACTGGAAACAAACTATCATCTCCTGGGTCTTCTCTACATATACACTGAACCTTTTTAACAGGTATATTGCCAAAAGATTATGCTTGGAACCAAACTTTTTAAGCACACCACATTTTAAATTTGGCAGGTTAAGTATTTTATGGAATCTTTTAGACAAAAGGAACCGCTGGCAAAGAGCGCACATAGTCTGTGTAAATCTGGATTAAGATATTGTACTCTTGCACTGCGTGTCTATAGTTCCTTCTCTCTACAGTCCTTCCATACAGCAGACTTTCTATGGTTTTGTATTGTCTTTCCTTTCTGGCTTGTCTCATTTCTTGTTCACGTCATGTTCCAAAAAGACGTTTGGGGGAAAGAGATTAACGGGAGGATGGCGGGCCTCTCCATCTCATGCGGTTATTCCAGAACTAAACATCTTCCCACCTAGTGGCTCCACTACCCCCGCGATCCCTGGTTGCAATCAATAATTTTGATTGCAGCAGTCATCGCCATCCGAGCAGCACAAGCGAGCGTGTGCTAATGTCTCTGCAAATTTCACAAACTGCCAGAACTAAGATGACGCAATGTCCTTTCACTGGCCTGTGGAGAGGATGACGTCACAGAGTTTGGCAGCACAGCTTCGTGGAGTTGCAAGATACCAAATCAACCTGTCCTGTGAATTTCAAGAATATATTTTACCGAAACGGAAGTCAGAACTTCAACATACCAAGGACATTTTTCTAATATAGTAGAAATAAATATATCACTAGGTAAAATCTGTGATTCAGAAATAGAAATTGTTGGAACTGTATGGAAAACCTCAAAAAAACAAAACAAAACAAACAAAAACTAGACATTATTCAATGCTCTCCCACTCTGATTTATATAGGAAGGTTTAAAAAGCTCTGTACAACATATGCACAAATCTTACTTCATTCTAGACCCTTACTCTGCCCTAGACGTCACACATATTATATTTCTACTTCTGCCAAAGTAGCTCCTGTTGAGCTATCAAGATTCTATTATACCAACTCAGATTATGTGGGTATAACAAATATTTACCAATTAGACATAGCAGAAGGCTGCTTTTCCAGCTAAGATAAAATAGTGCTTTTCATCAAGTTCCAACGAAGGAAAATAAATCTAATAAAACATTACCAACATTCCAAAAAAGGGCTTTCGGAGTTATAGAAACTACACCAATTATACTCCTGATTTGCTCCTCATATATCTAATTACACATGCTTGCCCAAAAACGGAGTCAAACTAGCAATAAATTAGTCTCATTCTCTACCTCTTTCTTTTAATCACTATAAAATTTAATACTTTATTCAAATAGTAATTTATCTTGTTGAATGAATGAATATGGCATTTTCTAATTATTACTGCTAATTATAACCCCAACACACACTGAGTGCCTATTGTAGCCAAACAGCTTTGTGGGTACTTTAGGTGGACTAGCCGCTTTAAATGTTCTCAACAGTCCTATAAGCATTATGATCTTCCACACTATGAATTGTCTGAATATCATTAGCCGTAGTTGAGAGGAAATAACCTTTTTGCATTTTTAAAATAAATAGAAGCCAAGGTGAGGCAAGACGGTGGCCGAAGCTCCTTTCCAAAGAATAACACTAGATGAGGGGAGAAATTTGGTGGAGATAGAACCAATGTGAGCAGGGCAGCAACACTGGAGGTATTAAAAAGAAGGTTCAGATTCACTATGGGAGGGAACCGAAAAGAACAAATCTTATAAAATAGTAAAATTATACCTATACCAAGACAGCCATTTAAAAAAAATATATTTCACAGTAACAGATACAGAAGCAACAGGAGGCGCAAATCTAGAAGTTACCCTCACATCACTAACCCTTGGACAGCTGCCATCTCCTCTTATCCTATCAAGGTAAACAAAGATTCATTTCACTCAAACATGGGGAGACAGTCGAAAAACAGAAAGAATGAAGAACATATAGAAACACAACAAAGACAAACCAGAAAAACATGACCAGAAAGCAGATGAAAACCATAACCTAACATTTTTAAATGAGCTAATGGGAACAAAGAAAACATTGGAAGCTATAAAAATATAGCACAACTCGAATCGGAAAAGGATCAGAAATGAGATGATTAGAAGACAGGATGATAGAGAGAGAGTTGGAACATGTTAGAAAATTATTTTAGTAATGAAGACTACACTAGAAGCAACACTAAGAAGCAAAGACACGAAAAGTTACACTAAGGGAAATAAATGATAAAATGAAGAAATAAAATTTAAATTAAGTAGCAATGAAAACAAATTCATGGGGAAAGAGACCCATTGTTAATTATAATGCCCATTCAGTAATATACTAGAGGCTCGAAACCGAGCAAAAGGCACAAATGAATATATAGATATGTAGATGATAGTATAAGGATTATAATGGAAAAAATAAAACCGCCCTTATTTACAAACAAGAAAAACTTACAGAGAAACTAATTAAAGTTATAAGAGAATTTAGCAAATTGCAAAGCACAAAAACACTAGACTGCATCAACATAATGCAGTTCTAGGTCGCAGGAGCAAACAAAAAACAGAATTTTTAATTTAGGAAAAACTCTAATAAAAGATACATAGCATCTATTAAAGATAATTATAACATATCAATGAGAGAAATTTAAAAACTAAAAATCAAAAATGAAAAAATGAAAAGATAAACCATACTTGTGAATTTTTGGAGTTGGTAACAGTAAAGATAGACAATATCCATTCTACCCAAATTGATATATATAATCCATATAACCAACAAAGCACTTGATCCACAATCAAGCATTATGAAATATCTACAAGGAATTTCTATAAATCAGTAAGAAGGGGATAACCAAATGCCTAAATGAGCACTTTGTTAAAAGGATATCCTATTAGCCAACAAACATATGAAAAAGTGCTCAATCTTAATGCTCATCCGGAATTCAAACTTAAAACACAAGGAAACAGCTCCATAATCCACCTAAGTGAGTTGAAAAATAAAACAAAACAAACAAAAATTCCTACTATATCGGAAGGCTAGTTAGGAATGTGAAAGAGCAGCAATTGTCAAGGCTGCTGGTGGGAAAAGAAACTGAACAAATACTTGGAACAACATCCCATCATGTAGCACCAGCATTCTTTTTTTTTTTAATTTTTTTTTCAACGTTTATTTATTTTGGGGACAGAGAGAGACAGAGCATGAACGGGGGAGGGGCAGAGAGAGAGGGAGACAGAATCGGAAACAGGCTCCAGGCTCTGAGCCATCAGCTCAGAGCCTGACGCGGGGCTCGAACTCTCGGACCGTGAGATCGTGACCTGGCTGAAGTCAGACGCTTAACCGACTGCGCCACCCAGGCGCCCCATGTAGCACCAGCATTCTTAAGTATATACTGAATATATGCTTGGAACAACACCCTATTATGTAGCACCAGCATTCTTAAATACATACCGCACACAAATACGTATACAAATACAAATAGTTCATGAAAACCCTATGTCCCAACAATTCCATTCCTTAGTTTACACCCAAAAGAAACACATCCACATATAAACCAAAGACCTTTGTAAAGCAATATGTATGGCAGCAGCATTATCCACAACAGTCAAAAACCAGAAATAGCAAAATGAATAGATCAACTGTGATATACAGGATGAAGCACCCTGCAGCAACAAAACTGAATGAACTAATCACAGCATAAGAGAATCATGTAAACACAATCTGAGTAAAAGAAGGCAGACCCAGACACATACTGTGTGGTTCTATTTCCACAGCAAAAGTTTAAAGGCAAAGAAGGAAGGAGAGTTGTTGGTGAGAGAACAGCCATGCTGGGCATCAAAGGGTATTTGGGGGGGAATTTAAAAGCTACCATGATATAGAAGTATGTGAACATATATGATTAAAAGGGTACACCAAATATCTGGGAAAGCTGACAGAAGAGTCCAAACTGAAAAATATTTTTTACAGATTTGAAAATAAAAAGAAAAATATCCTTCGAATATCAAGACAAAAACACATATAAAGGAAAAAAAGTTTTATTGACACTGGACTTAGACACGAACACTTTATGCCAGAAGTTGAAGGAGTAACACACTTGAGACATTCAAAAAGAAAGTGGAAACCCAGGATTTTAATTTCTGACAAACTGACCCTCAGATATTAATAAGAAGACCATACACATACACAACTCTCTCTTCTTTCTCTCTCTCTTTCTCTCTCTCTCTCTCTCTCTCTCACACACACACACACACACACACACACACACACACACACACTCACTCATGCAGGAACTCAGGGAAGACTGTTCTCATGAGCCCTACCCACGAGCAAGCTACCAGAGAATGAATTTCTGAAACAATCACAGAAGCTTCTGGATAACGACTGTTATATACAAGGACTAATGATTACCAAGCTATATACTTAACTGAGGTTACATGGTGAGGCTAAGGGTAAAATATAGATCTGGAAATGTAGCTTGAATACAAGTACCAAAATTAGGAAGAGAAGGAGGAGAGAATATATGGAAAATAAAATAAGCTCATTGGTTACCTTCCTGGTACTAACCAGAAGTAAAAAGACAGTACATCAAACTCGAAGTTGAGAAGAGCAGGAGAAAGGAGTTTCTATTGCTCACTGTTAGGAATCAATGGAAAGGATTGTCAGTACAAAAAGCAAAGTAGGGATCACAGCCTAACAGAGCTGTGGCAAACACCAGAACCAACCTGATGGGGCTCCCCAGGCCCAGGTAATTTGAGCATCAAAAAGAATGCCCGCCCTGAGTTTATGATAGTACTTAAAGAAAGAAAAGAAAGATTAGTGACTAACTTTGGAGAATGTGTGAATACCAAAAGAGTATTCTGCAAATTAGAAAAAGAAGGACTCAAGCATTTATCCTACTGCGCTGTATCAACTGTCTCAAAGTAACCTCAAAAAGAGAACTCTATCTCAAAGTAACCTCACAGAATTAAGAAGGAAAAATTCTAACTATAAGAAAGGAGTAAAGAAATGATAGTATAAAAGCAGTTGATGAATTACAATAATGCCACTAAAAAATATACTTAAAAAGTTTAATGATTAACAGATATGAATCTCTTCTTCATCCTCAGATGCCTTAATATATTTTTCTTAATTAAAACTGTGGAAATGAAACAGAAGAGTAATCTCTAGAATGAATTTCTAGAAAAAGGAATTAGAACAAACTGGGAGACTGTGTAGGAAAGGGCCAGTTTGGGCCAGAACACAGTGACACTCAGGGTTCAGAGATGCCGGGCAGGAGGGTGCCAAACACCTAAACACCGAGAGGGGCTCTTTTCCTTTCGCCCCCAGGCCGCAGATCCCAAGAAGCCACAGGAAAGAAGTCCTCTGAATTCTGCAGTTTGCAACCTCTCTTCCCATGACCAGTTGTGTGTGTGTGTGTGTGTGTGTGTGTGTGTGTGTGCGCGCGCGCGCGCACGCGCGATAATCCCTTCACTCAAAAGTTGGCTTTCTCAATCTTGGCACTACTGATATTTTAAGCTGGAAAATTCTTTGTTATGCACAGGGGCTGCCTGTGCCTTACAGGATGTATAGCAGTGCCTGAAGTCTCCAAGCATTGCAAAATCACCCCTTTCCCCCTTTAACCCCTCTAACAACCCGCCACAGTTCTAAGAAGCCCACCAGGCACCAAGCCCTGCCCAGGCACAAAGAGCTTCAGAGCTTCCAATCAGCCTTTTAAAACTCACTATTAACACCAGGCAGATGACCAAGAGTTAACAGACATTTGACAAAGCCTTCAGCAAGATAAACACCAAAAGGAAAAAAAAATCCAGAGTAAATAAAGACTTTGAACAAAACAAAAAAAAACTTAAAATAAAAGCAAAACCACATGCTGAGAATCCATCAACCAGGAGAATGGCTTCATGTTAAAAGCACAGAACAAACCTGAGTCAGACCATGTGGGTTCAAGGCCAGCTCCACCACATAACTAACTACTTGTATAACTTTACCCAAAGGCATACCTTGTTCCTCTAATCTTTACAACGGGGATAAAGATTAGTGCACATCTCTTAGGGTTGCTGGAAGAACAAGGTATTTAGAACTTTTAAAAGCACATGGCACATAGTAAGGAATCAATAAATAAGGGATCTTCTCATTTGGTTTGTTTTAATTATTCTTAAAAACATTTGATATTGTATCCATGGAATAAGACTAGGATGCTATGAAAAAGGAACAGACACACTCCAGCCTCCCTTCCCCCACCAAAAATTATTGACTTAAAATTATATCAAGTGATTTAAAAAGTAAATAAAGCTGAAAAGTAAAAGTTGAGAATACCTCTCAGAAAGCAGTCAAAAGAAAAACAAAAGGACTACTAAAACCAGAAAGATCAATATGCACTTAAAGAATTTCTAGAAAGAGGCCAGGGAAGAAAATTACTGAAGAAATAAGAACAGAAGAACACAAGTCTCCAAACTAAAAATGCCCAGTGGATCCAACCACCACAATGGCTTAGAGACAACTCCCAGCACTGACACTTCTTGTGAAATTTCTGCTTCAGCCCAGGCTTACCAGATTACTCTTCTTCAACATTTTTTATTTATTTTTGGGACAGAGAGAGACAGAGCATGAACGGGGGAGGGGCAGAGAGAGAGGGAGACACAGAATCGGAAACAGGCTCCAGGCTCCGAGCCATCAGCCCAGAGCCTGACGCGGGGCTCGAACTCCCGGACCGCGAGATCGTGACCTGGCTGAAGTCGGACGCTTAACCGACTGCGCCACCCAGGCGCCCCCAGATTACTTTTCTTAAACAACCTTTATATGTCATTGAACTAGCTGAGTAGACACTTCTTAAATGAACCATCCCCAGAATGTGAGCAAGCACACCCACTCCCATTATATACTCTAAGTACCGCACCCACTCCCATTACATGCTCTAAGTACCAAAAACCTGACTGTATCTCAGTTTACACATATTTAAGTATTATTTGAGTTTTGATTTCAAGAGTCACGTGGCTGAGGACCACCATGCCTATTTTTTGCTATTGTATCCCCATCAGCTAATACAATAAGCATTTAAGTACTTTCATAAAATCACTGGTTCCTTGGAAATATAATACATGATCAATCGTAAATACCCCTACCACAAAGTTCTAAGGCTCTTTACACGACATAAGGAAATCTCACAAGTTTTTCATAGAGCTTTGGCCTGCGTTTGCTTCTTTTTATTTTTAATCCATCAGTGCCATAACTGACAAGTTGCTTGAAGGAAGTCTCAGGTTTCCTAAAGGAAGGAGCACCATCTAGTGGAAGGATAGAAGATTAAAAAAAAAAAAATGCTTGAGGCAATTCTCTAAAATGACTAAGCACACAATAGTGACCTATAAAATATTTATTCAAACTAGAAACCGAAGATGTGTTTCAAGTTTTAAGTAATGACAATCAATTATCTTCTCTATAATTTATAACACACCAATTTAAATAAAATTTATAAATAAAATGTATTGTCGAGTGGTCAGTGAAGACCATCTAACTGAACTTTTAACTGAAGTAAACACAGAAATGACAAGGAGAAAAAAGCAATTAGGGCTGCAATATGCCAAAAGTGTAAAAGACACTGAAGTCACACTAATTGCATCTGAAATACGCTGTTCAATATATTAAAGGAGACTTTTTTTTTTAATTAGGAAAGTATGTTATACTTTGATATTGAAAGTCTTTGCTTGGTAAGTCAAAATAACCTCATGAAATTTAATAAGAAAACAAGGGAATATGAAAGTAATATAGACATTCTGGTCTTCCATTTTATATTGGTTCCGAGAGAGAACATGAAATTAGACAAGGTACGACCCAAGATGGCACACTCCACTGCCATTATACTGTGTCAGAAAAATCACATCAAATAGTGAGACCTTCGCTACCAGCCCTTCTCAGGCCCGGCACAGCAGTGAGGAGGGAAGTACATGTCTATCAGGAAAGAACGAATAAAAGCTACAGTTCGGACTAGAAAATAAGGATTAGCTGCTTACAGTGCAACTCTCAGATCAGTAGCAACCACTTGATATGGAATGTTAATAATGGCATTTATTTTAACTTCTCCACGGCTAAGCTCTGCGGTCAGAAAAAACAGAATTAAAATAGAACATAAACAGTGGTCATCAACAACTCCCAAAGGTTTGTGGCATGTGAGAATGCAGCTTTATTTCCTCACTCTACTCTGTGGCCACCGCATGTCCTCTGGGAACTCTCTCCGCCTTCCTGCATTTCCGGACCCTGGAGAGAGAGCTTCTACTGTTTGGAACATCACCAGTCACCGAGGGAGAGTGGATGGGTAGAGAGATGAAGCAAACTGTGCACTAGATCTTAAAGGCTTCTGCTCTGCAGACATGCTTCACTTCTCCACACATTTTATTGACTACACAAGTCACATGGCCATGAGTAACATAACCATACGTGTGTCTGTGAACAGCATTATCACAGAATATATGGCAGGATGGATGGCAGGGTGGACGGTAACAACAATACACAAAATACTTTTTTGATGCAAAGGGAATCATTTGACAGTAATTAATTTTGTATTACACACACAAAAGCCTATGTCGTCACTTCTAGGTATTTTATAATACATTTCCATTAATGTCTTGATTCATAGAATTATACTAATGCATTTTTAAATACCATTTTGAGACTTCTAAAAGTGGCTATTTGAAAACGTTAAAGATTTTCCAAATATTTTATGTGAAATAGAATTATAAAATCAATCGAATTCAATTTTTTTCCTTTGATGGTACATTATTTACAAATCATGACCACCAGAGAATACCCCTAGCTCCTACTCCCCTTACTGACACGTAGCAATATTAACAATAGCTTTCTTTTTTTAAACAGGTGGATAAAAAGATTTTACTTTATTGTCATCTATCTGTAACAAAACGTGACTTATGCAACAAATGGAGTTGGCTGAACATGATTTTTTTTTAAAAACAGCATTATCAATTATTCACGAAAAACCGTAACACCGCAATAAATAAACCCAATTTGATGGGAGCGCCTATTCCTATGCCCACAGCAGGCACTCAAGCAACCGTGAAATGAATGGAAAACAAACTGGGCAGGACAGAGCCTGGAGGCAAAGTGCTGCCACCTCCTTTAATAGCGGTTTTTCTCGAACACTTGCTACGATTCTAGGCAATGTGGAACATACGGGGATAAACTGCACACAGATCTCCCGCCCAAAAGAACGGGACTAAATGGACAACTATATCCATCATTACAGTAGGTGCCAAAATTACATTATGTGTACATGCTTACAAATAAATGGGAGTATTAGATCAGAGCAAACAGTCCCGGAGGACCTCTCTAGAGCCAGCGTATAAAAAAATAAACCAGACCTCAGACTTGGCTGGGGACTATATACACCTCAGACCCTAATACATGCTCTCCGTAAGACCTGCTGAGCTAAGGTTTTGTATTGGACAGTGGGTCTGTCAAGATGGTTCTGTCTTCCGCATTTAAGACAAAGAGACTGTGTATATGCATGCTTTAAGACAATAAATTAAGAGAGTAGCCTGAGCACAGACCAGAAGATAATTACAATGCATATAAACAAAGATCCAGTATCAGAATACATAAAGTAATCTGAACAAATCAACCAGAAAAAGACAAATAACCAAAGAAAACTAATAGGCAGAGGATATAAGAAGCATACAAAGGAAAATGGGGCAGCCCATAAACATATGCTGACCCTCTAATATTCAAATAAATATAAACCAAAAGGAGAGAGCAGTTCAAATTTTGTATTAAGTTTATTTATTTTGAGAGAGAAAGAACACACACAAATACGGAAGGGGCAGCAAGAGGGAGAGAGAGAATCCCAAGCAGGCTCTGTACCATCAGCGCACAGCCCGACGTGGGGCTCGAACCCATGAACTGCGAGATCATGACCCAAGCCAAAATCAAGAGTCGTGTGTTGAACCAACTAAGCCACCCAGGTGCCCCAAGGAGAGAGCATTTCAAATTGATCCTGTTGGCAAAAATCAAAATCTAACAATTCTAAGTACTGACATGGGTGTGAAGTGACTGGAACTCTCCTCCTACTGGTGGGAGTGTGATATGGTACAGTCTTAGAAGAGCAGACGTGTGCATCTCTGTGGCCCAGCAACCCCATTCTCTGGTGTAATACCTATAGAAACGGCCCCATACGTGCACAAGGGGGGTCTACACAAAGGCTGTTTCCTGCTTCATTTGTAACACTGACATGGAGGTAAAGGTGGTTTCCAGATGAAGGAATCTCGTACCCATAGGACACCTTTCAATGTAAACATCCATCAACAAGTGAATAAGTAATTTGTGATCTAGTCTTATAACACCATACCAACAATGGAAATGAATGGATCAAAACTCTGTGCATCACCCTAAATATATCTCAACATATATAACCAAATCTTTAGTAAAAGGTGACCTGCAGACAGACAAATGTGTTAAGGATGAATCAAATGATAAAAAAGTCATAAAACATACAAAATAATACCACCTTTTTTTTCAGGGATTCAGACTCAAGACGGAAGTGACCTCTGGCCAGTGAGGGGAAAGGAATGTGAATGAGACGGGACACTCAGGCTTCAAATGAATCTAATATTCTTTCTCCAGTTGTGTGGTGACTGTCTAGGTGTTCAACATTTGTTATCTGCCGTTGTACTGCCCAAACCATTCCGTAACATCTTCTAAGTGAAGGAAACATTAGAAAGCACTTTCAGCCAACTCAAGGAGGTTTTCACGAATTTCAAATCGCAGGCTGTTAATGTTCCTTACAATTTTACAGAGTGAGAGCAAGGAAATAAAAAAAACCAAACACGGAAGCTTATTAAGGCCAGAAAGTATCATCGTGAAAAAAAAAGAAGAAAAAACAACCAGAAATGTAGCCAAAGGGATACTGAAAAGAATAGCGCGAACCCAGAGACAAGAACCTTGCACGCGGCTAGAAGAAAGAGATAAAGAAATTAAGGATGCTGCTGCTGCTAACGGCAACTGTGTGCCTGACTGTTTAAACCACGTTTCTCATATTCATTCATTTACTCCTAACAACAAGCATGCAAGGTAGGTACGACTATCATCTCCATTTTAGGTACAAGGAACAGGAGGCGCAGCGAGGTAAAATAACAAGGTGCTATGTTCTTACTGTCGGCACGATATTCTTGGCACAGCCAGAACCCGAGTCCAGGCAACACGGCTCCAGAGTCCCAGCTCGGAGCCGCTACCATAGACGTGTGCTCACGAGAGGGGGAAGCCCGGGTGTCCGGACACACGGAACACTCCTCAGTACACCCAACGGCCCATAATTAAGGCACCGCAAGAGAGGTGACCAAACACAATGAGAACAAAATGACCACAAGAACGAGAGAAAAGGGGAAAAAAGAAAGAGAGGCAGCAAAGGTCCGAACTTGATCTGGATGGATAGTGAAAGTTGTCCTGGAGGTCATGGGATTCCTCCCTCTAGAAATTACCTTTATTGTCTTCAGCCACATATTTGACTCCCTCTTTCATTCATACGATTGTGATTATTAGCCTAAAGCACCAAGCTAAACTTCAAGGAATGTTACCCCGCCTCTGTCCCCAAATCCAGTGGAGTTGACACCAAAAGTTAATTGCAATCTATTCTAGATTTGGGGACACATATTCCTGAAATACTGTTAAAATGGTGCCTGGGTCTCCAAGGCAGGCCATAAAAGCACGTTTAAATGGATCGTATGAAACTCCACCTCAGCCTGGAGTTTTCTTTAAACAGAATTTGTGTCCCTATACACCGTTTCACACAACTGAGAGAAGCATGGACCTAGCCTCTGCACGACCTGCCACATCCCATTCCATCCTGTCCCTACTCCCTTTTTCCATCTGTGTCCACAATTGTGGCAAATGTACTCTGAGAACCAATTCAGAACGTAGGGACCACGCTTGTGGCCCAAACGCCATCCCGGCTACAAGACGTGAACTCCTGCTTGCCCTAGCATTAAAGCAAGGGTTCCCGAAAAACTGCACAGTCCAGAGATTGGTGTGATAAAGGGAGGTGAACCAGGGTACTGGAAGTGTAAACACAGAGTTGCCCAAGCCAGTCACTTCCAGACACATACGATCGCCTGTAAGATGATGTGGCGAAACCTAATAAAGTGGGGCGCCTGAGGGTCTCAGTCGGTTAGGCATCCGACCCTTGATTTCAGCTCAGGTCACAATCTCATGGTTCATGAGATCAATCATGGTTCGTGGGGCTCTACACTGACAGCGCGGAGCCTGCTTAAGATTCTCTCTTTCTCTCTCTTCTCTGCCCCTCCCCTGCTTGTGCTCTCTCAAAATAAATAAATAAACTTAAAAAAAAAAAACGAATAAAGTGGGACATGCATGTCTCTGTGGCCCAGCAAACCCACTGTTAGGTATACTAGCTAAAGAAGCTGGATATTTCCCCACTAGAATTCCTAGTCTCTGGAACTGGAGAATCACAGGAATCACCTCCACAAGGAAAGGGAGAAAGTTACCGCCTTCCTGATTCCACCCAATTCTAGTGCATGAACAGTTCTCAAGTGTTTCGAGGTAGGAAACACCCCACATGCATTTTTACAAAGTGAACAGACTCCTTGTAATTAAACGATGATAAATGCAAATTGAAGAGGTCTGTTCTGAAATTCAGTGTATTTGAACAATCGTTTCAATCTCACGATTTAACTCTCAGAAGACACCGATCCATTACACCGAACACAGACTACAGTAGGACACAGAACACGGGACACAGTAGGACACAGCCCCGTGGAGCATTCACAAACCTGGCTTCTATTCACTCATCCCCAGTCCCACGCAAATCTCAAAGAAGGGTTACATATGGCCTCTGTTTTGAGAGTATGAATTACAAAGGCAACAATTCACCCAGGGTCTCAGGAATTCCTATCTTCGGCAGACTTTACATGTTTCTGTGCCTGAAAAAATGTAAACTATAACGTAAGAAATAACTTTGTCTGGCTCCTCCAACAGAGCTGGCTGAACAATTACCTTTGATTGGCCAAGGAGCTTTACCAGCTGCTGATACCCAGTTCTCTACTTTGTCAGACCAGGTGGCCATGGATCATTCGCAATGTCTGGCTGTCTTTTCCTTTTCCTCCCACCCAAGGCAAACAGTATTGCAGAGTCAAGTAACATAACCTCCCCAACGGGTTTACTCTCTGAACCTAACACCACCTCTCCCCTCTCAAACAGCACAATTTGTTTCTAACGAGCCCTGTACCCACAAATATCTTATAAAATAGGTTTTCAGCCTTGAATCTGATTTACTACTATGAAAATATCACCTTTCCCCCGCCCAGTATGATGCTTTTCATTGCTTCTAGATTAAAAGAAAAGAGGAATCCAAAGTGCCTGCACAGAAAATCAGTTTATAAAACCACTGCTCAAAACGTGATCCCTCTTTTTTTTTTTTGTAGCTTGACTGGATCAATTATCTGGGAAATAACTCCTTTCCAAGCAAGTCTCATGGTGCTAGTTATTAAGAAAATTGGAATTATTGAAAGATTAAGATCACACATCACCTTCAAATTGGCTTTTCATTTTCTAAAGTTTCCAGGTTGGAGATATAAAATTTTCTAAGTATACTCTTGTTCAGAGGTTGCCTTCTGAGCATCTATTCAAGACTTATTTTTAGACCCAGACTAAGCAGACTTTTACTTTTAAAACTCTACCTAAATTCACAAATATTAAAAAATTTACAGATTCACATTGATATGGAGATTTAAAATAAACGCCCACTAATTTATCCACCATCTCTTGCGTCCACTGGTCAATACTCTGCCCAAGATTTATCATATGTTTCATTAAAAACAAAATTGCAGGGGCGCCTGGGTGGCGCAGTCGGTTAAGCGTCCAACTTCAGCCAGGTCACGATCTCGCGGTCCCTGAGTTCGAGCCCCGCGTCGGGCTCTGGGCTGATGGCTCAGAGCCTGGAGCCTGTTTCCGATTCTGTGTCTCCCTCTCTCTCTGCCCCTCCCCCGTTCATGCTCTGTCTCTCTCTGTCCCAAAAAATAAATAAACGTTGAAAAAAAATTTTAAAAAAACAAAAAACAAAAACAAAAAACAAAAAACAAAAAAACAAAATTACAGGACATCTCTTTAAGAAGAGAAGCTATTTCCAATTCAAGTATAATTTGGTAGGGAGCTGGTGTTCCAAATACACAGAGAACTCGTTACAAATCAGTAATAAAATAACAACCAAATTAAAAGGTGGACAAAGAAAGGCTTTTGGTTTCAGTTCAGCTAATTAAGCCGAATGAAAGTCACACAGCAAACTGCCACTGGGAAATCAGCAAGAACAGGGGAATTGAGAGATTCGTGGCCAAGATCAGCTTAGCAGAGGCAAAAGCTGCTGGAGCCAGAAACTTGTAGGAAAACTTAAATGGTAGTTCATATGCATTGATGGTGGCCGAATGTGGACTAGTTTGAGAGTTAAAAACTCCTGAGACCCAGTTGTCAAGGAGGCCTCTGCACTTTCCTCCCACCACGTTCTCATGGTGAAGACAGGAGGAAAATCCTGTCTAGTATTTCAAATAGGAGAATGGAGAAATAACCGTTTCTTTTTAGTTTGTTTATTTTTGAGAAAGAGAAGGAGAATAATTGGGGAGGGGCAGAGAGAGAGGGGGGAGATACAGAATCCATACATAGCAGGATCCAGGCTTCAAGCTGTCAGCACAGAGCCCGATGCAGGGCTCAAACCCACAAACAGGGAGATAGTGACGCTTAACCAACTGAGCAACCCAGGCGCCCCAAGAAATAACCATTTTGAAATGCATAGGCCAAGAGCCTTCTCCATAGCAGAGGCCTGCCAATTAAGACAGGTTGCTTTACTAGAGCCCTATCTGACCTGGGGAAAAAAACAATGAGGTCAACCCCAGCCCCTACTAGCCTTCTTGTCCCAACTAAGGAAAGAAAGAAAGAAGAAAACAAGAGGCTAGGAAATGCTCCTGAAGGTCACCAGAGCCCAGGGACTCAGGTCCACTAAATAACTGACGTTTAATCATGAGATCACAGAACAACCCACCACCAACAGGGCTCCAGTGAAACAACAATAGATTGTAACTGAGAGCTGCACAGCACAGACTCCCAGAGAGCTCCTAAGGAAAGCCAGAGAAGGGAGCAGGGGAGGGAAGAGACACACAGGTTTCTGAAGTCTCTGACACTGACAGCTAGAGCAAACTTTAAACACAGTCCAGCTCCTAACCAGATTAACATAAAAACTCACACTAAAACCCTAACTCCGTCAGCTTCTATTACCCAATACGTTATGTCCAGCTTTGAACAAAAAAAATTTTTAAGACATTATAAAAGACAAACACAGTCTGAAGAGATAAAGCAACCATCAGAACCAGACTCAGACAGGACACAGATTCATGGAACTAATAAATAGGGAGATTAAATTAAGTCTGATTAACATGTTAATGGCTCTAGTGGAAAAAGTGGACAGCATGCAAAATCAATGTATAATGTAAGCAGAGGGATGGAAATTCTAAGAGAAAATTAAAGTGGGATGCTAGAAATCAAGAACACTGCACCAGAAATGAAGAATGTCTTTGATGTGTTCATCAGTGGATTGGACACGGCCAAGGAAAAAATCAGTAAGATTGACAATATGTCAATGGAAATTCCCAAAACTAAAATGCAAAAAGGAACGAAATACCCAAGAGCTGTGGACAACACAAAAGGTATAACAAATACATAATGGAAACACGAGAAGGAGAACAAAGAGAGAAAGGAGAAGAAACATTCAAAGTAATGATGGCTGAAAATTTTCCAAAATTAATGATAAAAATTATAAACCACAGATAAACCACAGATCCAGGAAGCTCAGAGAACACCAAATAGACTACATGCCAAAAAAAAAAAAAATCTACACCTTGCATTAATACTGAAACAGCAAAAACCAAAGATGAAGAGACTGAAAAAAGCCCAAGTGGGGGGAGGTGGGGAAACACCTTACTTACAGAGGACAAGGATAAGAATTACATTGGACAACTCATCAGAAAGCATGCAAGCAAGATGGAAGGGGTGTGGGGGAATAAAGTGTTAAAAGAAAAACTCACCACCTAGAATTCTGTATCTGGTGAAACTGTACTTCAAACATGAAGGAAAAATAAAAACAAAACACTGAAATAAGCAAACAGAAGTTCAAGGAATCTGGTGCCCAGTAGACCTATCTTGCAACAAGTAGTAAAAGAAGCTATTCAGAGAGGAGGAGAATGATAGAGGTAGGGCACTGAGAGAAGGAATAATAAACATAAAAAAATGTTTTTTTCTTAATTGATCAGATAACTTCAAAATAGCAATGTGCTGAGTTATTACATAATGATAAAAGGGGTCAGTTCTCTGAGAACACGTAACAATCCTTAATGTGTATGTACCTAATAAGAAGAGCGTCACAATACATGAGGCAAAAACGGGACACCTGGGTGGCTCAGTCAGTTAAGCATCCGACTCTTGATTTCAGCTCATGTCATGAGCTCACAGTTCGTGGGTTCCAGCCCAACATGGGGCTCTATGCTGACAGCATGAAGCCTGCTTGGGATTCTCTCTCTGCCCCAGCCCTGCCTGCACACACCTGCTTGCTCTCTCTCTCAAAATAGTTAAACTTTAAAAAAGAGAGAGAGAAAGAACTAAAATCAATAATGTAAGCTTCTACCTTAGGAAACTAGAGCAAGAATTGCGAGGAGAAGGAAAGAATAAAATAGCAGAAATCAATGGAATTGAAACGGGGAAACAATAGGAAAAAAAACAACAACACAACCAAAAGCTGGTTCTTTGTAAAGATTAATAACACTGATAAACCTACAAGCAGGCTAGTCAAGAAAAAATGAAATTAGACACAAATTACTATTATCAGAAATGAAAGAGGAGTCATCAGTATGGATCCTATGGACATTAAAAAGATAATAAAAGATAATGAACAATCCTATGCTCTCAAATTTGATAACTTACATGATATGCACCAATTCCTTAAAAGACACAAGTGACAAAAACTCTCACACAAGGAGAAATAGGTGATCTAAATAGGCCTATTTCTAATATAGAACTTAAATTAACAATTAGTAACCTTCCAAAACAGCAAGCTCTGAGCCCAGATGGTTTCACTGGTAAATTTAAGAAAAAAAATTATACCAATCCTCACACTCCTCCAGAAAAAAAACAGAATCAGAAGGTGCATTCCCTAACTCATTCTATGGGGCCAGCATTACCCTATTACCAAAACTAGAGAAAAACATTACAAGAAAGGAAAACTACAGACTGTATCTCTTACGAACAGAGATGCAAAAATCCTCAATAAAACATCACCAAATCAAGTCCAACAATGTAGAATATGAATTATATACCAAAACTAAGTGGGTTTTTTTTTTCCAGAAATGTCATATTCAGAAGTATTAATCACATCGCATCAAGAGGATAAAAAAAAATACACACGATCATATCAATAGATGGAAAAAAAAATGCAACACCTATTCATGATAAAAACAATCAGTAAACTGGGAATAGAAAAGCCTTCCTCAATTTGATAAAGAACATGTAGCAAATACCTAGAGGTAACATCATACTTAATGGTGAAAAACTAGACTCCTTCCACCTAAGATCAGTAACAAGGGAAATAGGTCACCTCTCACCATTCATATTCAATACTTAGCTAGAAATCCTAGCTAATGCTCTAAGACAGGAGAAGGAAATAAAAGGCATACAGATTGGGAAAGAAGAAGGAAAACTGCCTTTGTTCACAAGTAGCATGATTATCTATGTAGGAAATCCCAAAGAATCCAATAAAAAAACTCTGGGAACCGGTAAGTGATTATAGCAAGGATTCAAGATGCTAACTTAACGTACAAAAATCAGTTATATTTCTATGTACCTGTGTTCTGTGAAAGAGAGTTATATGCAAAACAATCTCCACAGGCCAAAGATGCTATAAGACCAAAAACGCTGACAAGCCCAGCTTGATGAGAGATGGGTTTATTAAGAGGACTTATGGGCAGAAGCGTGTCTTGGCTGTAACATGAGTAGGTCTCCACAACCACACCTCCACTAAGAAACTGGGAAGTGCTGGGGGACCACCCGGGAGAAAATGTTTGGAATCATTATCATATCTCCGGAGCAGATGAAGGACATTATGACACTATGCACCAAGGGTGTACTTAAGGGTGTGACTAGGCAAAAAGAAAGAATATGGGAGGGAGCTGTGTTCCAGAAGGCTTCAGATCACAGACAGCTGTCAAGACAGATCTGTCCAAGACAGCCTTGAACTGGTTTACACAACTATCAATGAACAACTGGAATTTGGGAATTAAAACCGAAATATCATTTACATTAGTCCCCAAAACAAAAACTTAGGTATAATCTAACAAAATATGGACAGAATCTAAATAAGTACAAAAACTCTGATGAAAGAAATCAAAGGTGATCTCAACAAACAGAAATTCCATGTTTACAGACAAGAATCCACAATAGTTTTACGATGTCAATTCTTCTTGACTTGATTTACATATTCAACACAATCCTAGCAAGTTATTTTGCACAAATGGCAAACTGATTCTCAGGTTTATATGAATAGGCAAAAGACCCAGAAGAGCTGACATAATACTGAGAAGAACAAAGTCGGAAGACTCACACCAACCAACTTCAAGACTCACTACACAGCTACAGGAATGAAGACAGAGTCATACTGGTGAAAGAATAGATAAGTAGATCAACAGAACATAACAGAGCCTAAAATAAAACCCACACAATTACAATCAACTGGTCTTTGACAGAGGAGCAAAGACAATTCAGGAAAGAAAGGCCAGTCTTTTCAAACACTGATGCTGAAAACAACTGGATATTCACAAGCAAAAATTTGAAGCTAGACACAAAAGTTACACCTTTCACAGAAATTAACTCAAGGTAGATCACAGAACTAAAAGTAAATACAAAACTGTAAAACTCCTACAAGATAACAGAGGAGAAAATCTAGCTGACCGTGAGCATGGCAATGAGTTTTTAGATGCAACTCCAAAAGCCCAATTTATAAAAGAAAAATTGTTAAACTGGCATTATTAAAAGTAAAAACTTCTGCTCTGTGAAAGACACCATTAAGAGAATGAAAAGACAAGCCACAGATTGGAAAAAAAAATATTTGCAAAACACATATCTGATAAAAGACTCATATCCAAAAAAGCCAAAAAAAAAAAAAAACCAAAAACCCAAAAAACACACAAACTGATAAAACTCCAGGGAAAAACACAGCTCAGTTAAAAAATGGGCAAAACATCTGAAGAGACACTTCTGTAAACCTAAGACTGTTCTAAAAAGTAAAGTCTATTTTTTCAAAGGAATCCAATGAGCAAAAAATGGGCAAAGAATCCAGAAACAGACATTTCTGCAAAGAAGATACACAAATAGCCAATAAACACATGAAAAGATGTTTAACATCGTCATTCACCAGGGAAACGCAAACCACAACAAGGAGGTATCACGTCACACCTTCTAGGAAAGTTAGAAGAAAAAAGTCAGGTAAAAACAAGCGTTGACGAGGACACAGAAATCAGAAGCCTCACACACTCCTGGTGGGAATGAAATGGTGGGGCCACCTTGGGAAACACTGTGGCAGTTCTTCACAATATTAAACGCAGAACTGCCATTTAACCCAGCAATTCCACTCCTAAGTAGGTACCCCCCAGAAATGAAACCATATCCACATAAAAACGTGTATATGCACATTCTTTTTAAAAAAATGTTTAACGTTTATTTATTTTTGAGAGAGACACAGCATGAGCAGGGGAGAGGCAGAGAGACAGAGATGGAGAGGCAGAGAGACAGAGGCAGAATCCGAAGCAGCCTCCAGGCTCACAGAGCCCGACGTGGGGCTTGAACTCATGAACCGTGAGATCGTGACCCGAGCCGAGGTTGGACGCTTAACGGACTGAGCTACCGAGGTGCCCCCGTATATGTATGTTCTTAGCAGGGTTATTCATGATAGGCAGTAGGTGGAAACAAGCCAAATGTCCAACACTGTATAAAAGGATAAACAAAACTAGTATAGTCATACCATGGAGTACTATTGGGCCATAAAAAGGTATGAAGTATTGTACATGTTATCATGTGGATTAAGCTAAGTAACAGAAGCCAATCACAAACAAATCCACATGTTCTATACTCCACTTACATGAATTATCCAGAATGGGTAAATAGAGAGACAGAGAGTAGATTACTGGTTGCTTAGGGCTGGGGTGGGGAAGGGTAGGAGGACACAGGGATTAGGGAATGTCAGTTACCTGAGATAGGGGGTTTGGGGAGGTGATGAAAATATTCTAAAACTGATTGCGGTGATGGCTGAACAATTTTGTGAATACCCTTAGAACCATTGTGCATATACTTTAAATGGGTAAATTGTATGATATACTGTAAACTAGATCTCAAAAACGCTGTTATAAAAAGTGTTACCATCTAAATATCAATGACTCCCAAACAGTTGCCAGATTTCACAAATATAAATACAGCATGGTTCATACTTAGACTAAAAAAAAAAGAAAAAAAAATACTGTTCATTTGGAGTTCAAATTAAGATGGAGGCCTTGCATTTCATGTGGCAACCCTACTCCCAAATCTATTATCTCCAACCTAGAACATCATTATCCTCAATTCAAGATCTAGGGGTCCAACTATACAGTAGCCAGTTCTCTTTGGTTATCCCCCAAATATCAAATGAACATAGAACTAAAATCACCTTTCTTCTGAGGAGAGATTCAAAATACGTTAAGAATTGGTAACTTAGGGCTTGTACAGATCTCCTGGAGCCCTCTCCTAACCCCTGATGGCCTGGCATAAACAAGCTGGTGGTTGGATTAGGGGTGTGGGGGTGTCCGGGGGCAGAGGTCAGCAGTTGTTTACCAAGGAAGGGGAAGAAGTTTCCGTATGTTAACAAAGGGCAGGCTTGCTGGTGAGGACAGGCTGAATATCAGCCTCCCTTTCTCCACACTAAAATCACCTCCCCTCTCTCACATCCCTTCCCATCTCCATAGCACACTAATTTACTTCTTAAAAAAAAAAAAAATGATAGCTTCATTCCCCTGATTTAAACCTCTCTATGCACTGGGTCCTACTGCGTTGGGATAAAGTCAAAGTCATTCAAGAATGGGTCTTGGCTTACCTTCCTCGCCACACTGCATTGCTCCCCACACCTTTCCTTACTCCATGTACCAGCCCAGAGAACCTGTCAGTCTCCATCCTAAAGGCACAAGGCTCCATCTTGCCTGCAGGTGTTTGTGTAGATTATTCCTTCTGCCTAACCCTGCCAACCCCCCATAAATTCTTACTTGAGCAATGCCTAGTCAACATTCAAGTTTCACCTTAAAATATCAAATGCTCCATGAGCCTCTGGATCCAGTGTTGAGTTAGGCACCAAAAAAGCTCTACACATAAAATGGGATGTCTGGGTGCCTCAGTTGGTTAAGCATCTGACTCTTGATTTTGGCTCAGGTCAAGATCTCACAGTTCCGTGAGTTCGAGCCCCACATCGGGTTCTTTGCTGACAGCGCAGAGCCTGCTTGGGGTTCTATCTCCCTGTCTTTCAGCCCCTCCCCTGCTTGCTCACTCTCTCTCACGTGACTTAACCACAGAACACTGTAACTGCCCGTCCCCTCGTCTATAACCCCTCTGGGAGACTGGAGCCTGCAGGCTAGGGACTGTCCAACAGAAAATGGTAGCCCTATTGGCCCATACAGAGTGTGGCAAGAGTAAGAACTCAACAAAGACAGGATGATGAAAACATCAAAAGTTAAAATTATGTAACTAAATGTTGTAAGGGTGTGGTTGAGTGTTATACCATTACTCTTTAAGACCGAAATCACAGAAATACAGTAATTAAGCCACATTAAAAAACTTTCTTGGGGCGCCTCGGTGGATCGGTCGGTTGAGCATCTGACTTGATTTCAGCTCAGGTCATGATGTCATGGTTGTGAGATGGAACCCCGTGTTAGACTCTGCACTGACAGTGTGGAGACGGATTAAAATTCTCTCTCCCTCTCTCCCTCTGCCCCCTCCCTTGCTCTCGCTGTCACTCAAAAAACAAAAACAAAAAACTTTCTTAAAAATAATCAACCTGTGTTTTGTTGAAACAATTTGGAATCCCAAAAAAAGCTGCTACCTTTTTTTCTCCTGCTCGTACACGTATATGCAACTATTTAAAAGGGTTAACGAAAACGTCCGCAACTATTTAACAAAAACTGTGATATTCTTTTCCTGGAAACCGAACACAATTGTGAAATACAAACAAAAATTTCTTGAGGAAACAGAAGTAACAACCTTGTTTAAAATAAACATTTAAGCAAGTCTTTATGCCGTATCTTGTTCTAAACTAAACTTAGGGACGCTTGGGTGGCTCAGTTGGTTGAGCACCGGACTCTGGATTTCAGCTCAGGTCATGAGCCCAGGGTTGTGGGACTGACCCCAGTGTTGGGCTCCAAGCTGAGTGTGGAGCCTGTTTGAGCGTCTCTCTCTCTTTCCCCTCTCCCCCTGCTTGTGCTCTCTTTCTAAAATAAAATAAAAAATAAACTTAAACCAGATTACAAAAACACATACATCACAAACAAGCAAAATAAAATGTAAAGAAATCTCAACAGAAAAAAACCACAGTGGTAGAAGATAAATTTAGAAATGAGATAGGGATACAAACTATATGCTGCATGGTTCTATTTGTACATGATGGGTCAAAAATGGGGCTCTCAGGGTGCAGGGGTGGCTCAGTTGGTTATGCGTCTGACTCTTGATTTCGGCTCGGGTCATGATCTCACGGTCGTGAGACTGAGCCCCATGCCGGACTCCGTGCTGATCGTGGAGCCTACCTGGGATTCTCTCGTACCCTCTGCCTCTCCTCGGCTCGCTCTCTCTCTCAAAACCGTGGCTCTCTGCTTACTGGTGGTCTACCACATTCACTGTGTCATGTGAACACTGCTATCCTTGTCGTAGAGCCACGGCTTCTCTAGGATATTTCCCACATCTTCTATCAGGACCGCCTTTCTTCAGACACTTCTAAAATCTCATGCTCACAGTCCTGATTATCCACCTCCTCAATTTAGGAGTTTTTCTTTTTAAAAAATAGCTGCGGCTAACACTCTCTAGGATCATAACACTTCCTTTTCGGTGACAAGCTCGTAACTACAGTATCCCTGCCAGAGCACCGCTCGTGACCCTAACTAAGGTGGCATGCCATACCTGTCACAGGCTGTTAATGCCAAACTGCCTCTTCTTAAGCATATTTCACGTTAGACCAGAAAGCTACGCGTATTTAAAACCGTGCGATGTTATAACAACCATTTTTTTTTTTTGTAAGCATAAAATAGGGTGACCGCTATGAAAACTCTGTGCTGGAATAAAATCCAGTTTTGCCTGTACCTAGCTTTCAATCACATCCCGGCAGCTACAACTTCAGGCAAAAGAGCCTAACATCAAAGCACATTTTGATTCACTCTGAAACACATCTTGTCCGATTCCTTTTGCTCTACCAAGATTTATGGACAAAAGCTGGAGGCTTCTATCCTCCAATAGAGGCACTTGGAATACAGTTAAGCAGACTGTTCCAGTGTTTAAAGTGTGATCCCATGAGCCTGCCTCCTGGAGGCATTTTAGACTTTACATACTTGAAAATGAAGAGAATGGGTCAGTCAAAGGACACACTCGAGGTGTGCATGTGACAGAAGCTGGGAAGGGGGGTAACCAGTTAGAAACAGAGAATGGACTGGGGGGGGGGACACTATAAACCTCACTTTAAAAATACATTTTATAGTAATTACTGAAAGACATTTGCAATAGTACACATGTTACTTTGCTATTTAAATATTGGCCACGTCAACCTGGAATTAAATTCCATTCGCTGTTTTTAATAAAATCAGACATCAATAACTGTATGTTCCCTAACCACTTGTTATTCGCATTTACTTTGAAAAACCATCTAGGCCTGAAACTCAAAAGCTAGTGTAACTAAGATTTTTTTTAAGTTTATTTATTTATTTTGAGAGAGAGAGAGAGAAAGCAGGGGAGGGGCAAAGAAAGAGGGGGGGAGAGACAGAGAATCCCAAGCAGGCTCCACACTGTCAGCACAGAGTCTGATGTGGGGCTCAAACCCACAAACCATGAGATCATGACCTAAGTTGACATCAAGAGTTGGATGTTTAACCGACTGAGCCACCCAGGCGCCCCAATAACTAAGATTTTCTTTTTTAAAACATTAGTGTTCTTTTAATAGAAATCATACCCATCTCTGTCATTACTTTTTGGTCCTTTACATACTATGATATTAATTTTTTTAATACTTAATGCCTGCTTATGCTTGCCAAACCGATGCAACTATTCAGAGAACTAAGCGCTTCACTCTTTTATCTGAAACTCACAAACGGTCTTGTCAACAGATACCACAATTTCCATTTTAGATAGGTAAGGAAACTGAGATAGCAGCCACACCACAAATGCATGCATTGTTTTGGGCAGGTCTATTTAATGATTAAGGGGGTGATGAAGTCATTTGAAATCCGTCTTATTCCACCTAGATCAAATCAATTTGAACAAACCCAAAGGTATCTAACTTCCAAACATTCCACACAGGAATATTTTCATGATTGCCTCTGGAAATCATAAACGTCATTCAATTATAATCTCAAGACCACTTCTGACACACCCCAACAGAGCAACTGAACTCCCCCAAATTTTTCAGAACACAAAGATAAAGATACCTTGGCGATTATATGAAAACTAAATGAACAAAGCACGCTAGTCTTTACATGTATTGCTAAGAAGATGCCACTTCTCAACATTTTCATTTCCTGAGAATTGCCACCTCTTGAGGCACGCGAATTTCAGCAGATTAGACAAAATGTATTAAGAATTATTCTATCCTGTGAAGCAACAGCACTTCAGAAGTGGTTCATTTTCCAACACTATGCATCAGTAAAAGCCTGCTATCACGACCAGCAACCATAACAAATTTAGCTGAATTCAGTGTCAGTCCAGCTGGAGCTAAGGCGTCAGAGGGGTCCATCTCCTACAGACTCAAGCGGGACTCACAATTTTTTTTTCAGCTCGAGTTAAATGAAAGAAAACGCAATTCATATTTCCAGAAGCAAAAGTGGCATATTTTCCAGTAAGCTTCTTGTTCTCATTTTACTATTTTAAGAGCTCTGATCACTCCCAGGGTTGCTGTGTGGCAAGATCTCATTTCTGGTGGCTGATCAATTTCCATGGCCTGATGCTTCACCAAAACCATCTCCAGAAACTGTTTTTACTCGCATTTAGCATCGGGATATTTATACACAAAATACCATTTCAATGGCGTTGCACCAAAAAAGAAACAGCTTGCTCGAATTTCAGTTGACTTTGTTAAAGGAAATTATTTTAAATTAATGTGGCTACTGAACCACTGCCATCCTTAACCTCAGAAAATATATTCCTTCTAATTTTTGCTGTGAACACTTATTTATTCGAGTTAAACTCCAGCTCATGACTGTCGACCATAAAGAGTCTAAACCTTCCTGCTACTATTTCATATTCTTTTTCTAAACAGGGCAAGCACATGTTTGCTGCATTAGTATGCACAGCGAGATCACCACCATTAAGTGAAATCATCTATATATTTTTGGTGGGATCTTTAACAACTTCCACGCCCGTCAGGGAAATGGAACAAGGCTGTTTTGTTTTCAGACAGCAACAATTTGATCTCTGGTTTACTAGATGGCGCTCAACATATTTTTCCATATGTTTTTCCGCAAAGAGAATCTGACATCAGCATGGTTTACCTTTACCAGTGAATGCAGGCTTTTTTCACCAAACATGTCCCAGAGGAAGGTCAGGTCTTCCTGGCTATCCACATGTGGCTGCAGCTGGGCTGGCAAGGCAGCCAACAGCTCATACAGACCTATAAAACGAAAATAAAACACAAAGCGTAATCTTAGAGTGATCTCATTAATTTCGCTTTAAGGTGTGTGTAAATGACAGCTGGAACATGTCGTTTTTACTGGATCTGTATTCTGGGCCATCAAGCAAAACACTTCTCCAAAGAAGCCAACGAATCTTTTGGATTTTTAAATTCCACGCAAGTGTGTATCAACAGGCGAGTTTTTACCTTTGAATTGTCAACATTCTACAGCCATCCAAGTTTACATAACCCGGGACAGAAAATGTCTACAAACGTTCAAGAAAAAAAAAAAAAAGAAGAAGAAGAAGAAGAAGAAAACGCATACATTCCTTTCCTTAATCGTTATTACATTTCCCTCAATGTTAGCCAAAGAGTGAAATGAGTCATGAATAGGAAAAACTTCCTTAGAAGAGCAGAAAATTGATAGAGTGGTCCATTAAAAAGGTTTTGTGGTTTCCAAATAGTTCCTAATAACATATAGCTTCAAAAACATTTGCATTATCTAACATCCAAAATCAAGTTCTAAAAAGTGAGACGGATTAAACCACACTTGGTGTTGCTTTGATGTCGTTGCCCGTTTAAAACGACGACGACAAGCTACACAGAACTCAGTTGAAATCTGACTCTAATCTGAGCGTATGGGATACCCCCTGAAAGAGTTAAGGTCAAAGACGGAGGTCACTGGAGGCACTGCTCACTAGAAGCTTCCTTGGGGTAGACAGTAGCACAGTGTTCCACAGTAGCGTACTGCATAAACCATCCATCTCCTTCAGGGGCCGTCAGACGCCTGTCCAAGAAATGTTGCGACAGTGCCTGCCCGGGACTCTTCAGGGAGGTGACCTGGCAGAAGTCAGTATCAACTCATAGCACATGCTTCACTTTCCAGTGGGATTACATGAGGTAAAAAGGACAAACTTCCTTTTATTTCTGTCTGCTGTCTACAAAAACACCAAGACCTCCTGGGATCTACAATACACGGGACTGTTGTTATTCCTGCTCTGAATAAGTGCTGTTGTTCATCAGAGGGACAGCTTTACAAGATATTTAACTAGCAAAGAATCGTAAACTATGGACTGCTGATTAGTATACCTATTATCTTCCAAGAGCATTATAGTATTCTGATAATCAATGATAATTCACAACCAAATGTATGAGTTTTCACTTGGAATGTCAGATCTGTAACTTGAGAGATTAAACTCAAACATTCCTGGAGCTGTATGTGGCCAAAAAGATCTAGGATACCCCAGGAAAAAAACAAAAACAAAAAACAAAAAAACAAACTCACCCCAACTACATTCTTAAGTATTCTTGATGGTTTATGTTTATTCCCTTAAAAACCTGGCATCTTGCCTGAACTAGCTCCTATTCATAATTTAGGAGAAACATTTTTAAGGTGTCTCAACCTAATTCAGTGTATAATATAGGTCTCACTTTACACAGATACATACATACCCACAAAATAATGACAACTGCCAAGATCAGTGGTTAAAGTCAGAGGTTCGAATTTAAAATTATGTAAAGAGAAGGTAGAATTTCACTATTTTATTATTGATTTCAGAGGCAGTAAAACTAGTTCCTCACTCCTTGGTAATACGGTTAGTTTAACTAATGGTACTAATTGAAATGGAATATAATTTATGAGGTACAGTTGTTGGGGGAAGTTAAATGAGGTAATATATTAGAACAGTCTCTGGCACATGGTAAATACTCAACCTGTTCCGTATGTAACTCAGTGAGCTTCGGCCATTGTTGTTATTGATTATTACTGTTAGTCGTCATTACTGTTATGGAAAAAGCAAAACTCTGGGTCAAACAGACCTAGATTCAAACCCCAGGTCTATACTTCATTATTTCACATAACTTACCTAAGCCTTGTTTCCCTCACGTGTTGAAAAAGAGACAGTCATCTGCACATGTAATAAACAGAAAAAAAAAAAAAAAAACCACAAACATGCACACATACACAAATAAGTGCATGTGATACAGGTGAAGTCTGAAGGTTAATGGATTCTATCAGTGACATCTTGCCCATTGTGGTTACTATAGTTATGCAAGAGGTTACCACTGGAGGAAGCAAGGTCAAGGGTACGTAGGATCTGTATTATTTCTTACAACACGTGCCTACACAATTACCTCAAAATGAAGTTGAAACAAAAGAAGATATTATCATAAATACAACTGTTATGAGTTGAAGGGAACCGTGCACATGGCAGCACTGAGCCCTGTGGCTGGCGCAGAATACGCATTTGATTTAAATACACACACACACACACACGCACGCACCATTGCAATGGTTCAAAGTCAAAACAACAGAAAATGTAGGTATACGTTTCCCTGGACACAATGCCAGACTCAGAAATAAAACCACCCCAGTCTTTTACATATGGAAAGTGTTAGCTTTACCCAGTACTGCTTACCTTTTTGTGGGAATAAACCATATTATGTTTAAATTAAAATAATTTCTCTGTTAGCAGTAGCTCATAAACCTGAGTTTTCTGGGTTTTCCTAGCTTCATGCAATCCTAATTTATATGCCACCTAGTTGGGTCTCCAGAGATGACAGCAGTCACTACTCTTCAGCCCCCACAACGGGTAGCCATGGACCGAAGCCAAGAGAGACAAGACAGTGCCCGCCAGAAATGAAAGAGGGTGAGAAGAGCTAGGAAGGTGGGCCAAGTGGCCTCGACGCAGGTAACACGGACAATCATTTCCTCTCATATGCATCACAGGGGCCCCAGAAACCACTGCCGTCCATGGCAAAAACCAGGTCTGTGCTCTCACGCGTGCTTTTTTATATTTTAGCTCCTCGAGTTCCAATAGTGAAGAACACTATGAAATCCAAATGTTTTTGGTCCTTGAGATTCAGAGAGCAAGTAATGAGAGTTCAATTAACAAGAGATATCTTGAACAACGTTACCTAAATGTACATGGTCCCTGGGCAAAGGCAGGGACTACCTCCCATGTAGTCATTCCAGCCCACGAGGGCTTCATTCCAGGCCACCTTTATGGTACCTATGAACCAAGCACTGTTCGTGGCTCTAAAGGTCTAAGATAAATCAGACACGATCCCCGTCCTCAGGACTATACAGTGGAAAGGACAGGCACACACAGATCTGTTATAAAGTACAGAGAGGGGTTAGACTGCATGGTGAGGCAAGGAGCAAGGAGACATCAGGGAAGGCTTCAGCAAAGACCACCACCCGAGTTACATCTTTAAGGTCCATGTTCCTAAGAATCAGTATTTATGAATTCTCGCATTCGGAGCACTATATTGGTTCCTAAGGACAGGTAGGTCCAGACTATGCCACCACCTCTGCCCCAGAGATCTTACAGCTTCGATAACAAACAATACCTGTTATCTACTCCCCAACAAAAGGCAACCCTAAATATAATGATCTCCTCTATTTGTCCAAGATTCAAAACGTATTTTCTTCTAAGTAAAATAAACAGACGTTCAGGCTGCTGATACAATCTTCAAACACCGAATTACTTGTCAGGGATGTTGATAAGATGCCCATGCCCTGCTTAAAATATTTAAATTATAATTTGATTAGGAACACACATTTTGAATTACCTATTAAGTACAAATATGGTAATTTAGATATTTGGGTCTTGCCCCGCTTGCATGTTTCATACAACCATTTTGTTTAATTCCTTCACAATGACTTCCTCATCATCAGTGCCACTTGCAGAGTTGAAGAAGATCATTTTCGCTTCTAGTTACTTGAGACACAACACTTTTTTGAACGTGTGGGAGATGTCATCACTAAGGATCTGGGTAAAGCTGTTGCTTTTCCACCTGTCCTGTAGCTTTAGGTTTTTGATCTCCACAACAAAACCACTAACCTATTCTCTAAGTATCTTTAACATTTGCAGGTGTGAGGTTTTTAACCCCTCTCCAAGAAAAAATAACGAAGCCTAGTTTAAACTACCTTGTCTCAGGGCGCCTGGGTGACTCTGTCGGTTAAGCGTCCGACTTCAGCTCACGTCATGGTCTCACAACTCGTGAGTTCGAGCCCTGTGTCGGGCTCTGTGCTGACAGCTCATAGCCTGCAGCCTGCTTTGGATTCTGTTTCCTTCGCTCTCTGCCCCTCCCCCGCTCACACTCTGTCTCCCTCTCTCTCAAAACAAACAAACAAACAAAAAAATTAAACCTTGAAACTATCCTGTCTCTTTAAAACAAGAACAACAATTCTGTCAAGTGATGTCTCAATGACTCCAAAAAAAATGGGAATTTAGGTTATATGAGAATAATTGTGGCTTCTCCAATCAACACATTTTTTTGTGTAAGTCAGTAAGAGAAACTTTGTCAGGGCTTGAATGTAAGGCAGCTCTCTCTTTTCTGAGAGAGAATTTTAATAGTGGGGGGAAAAAAACCCTACCTTATATTTGGGTATATATGGTACAAGACAATGTCAAAGATGCATGTGAATAAACTATGTCACAAAAATATTCCAGCAGGGGGGAAAAAAAGCAGTATTTTTGTATTAGGGTATTTTATATACTGAGACAAAAGGCAACAACGGAAAAACTAAAATATGACAAGGGTCATGTGATTAATATGTACAATAATCACAGTGATTTAAAGGAGAGAACGATCGATAAAGGTCACAGAAGGCTATGCTAGAGCTGGCAGGATGTGAGCTACGGTCTGAAGGAAGAAAATTGGGCCCGGAAGGGTGCGTTGCCAGGGTGGATAATACCCAAGCTGAAAGTCAGCAATAACCATGCAAAGGGGTAGACTTTTATTTTTTTTTTTTCAACGTTTATTTATTTTTGGGACAGAGAGAGACAGAGCATGAACGGGGGAGGGGCAGAGAGAGAAGGAGACACAGAATCGGAAACAGGCTCCAGGCTCTGAGCCATCAGCCCAGAGCCTGACGCGGGGCTCGAACTCCCAGATCGCGAGATCGTGACCTGGCTGAAGTCGGACGCTTAACCGACTGCGCCACCCAGGCGCCCCAAAGGGGTAGACTTTTAAATGCACCAAAATTCTGAAGAAAACACTAGCAAGTACTCAAACTCACATTTCTGCCCTGTACGTTTGCCTCAGTCATGGTCCAATCCGGAGACGAGAGCCGTGCGGTCATTTGAACGGGGAGAGTCTAATATAAATATATAACAGAGGATGACGTATAAAGTGGTAAAGCAAAATCTCAAGAATACCTGGGGATGAAGGAGAAGACCCAGGAGGAAACACCACTGAAAGAGGAGCGCTTTCCCCAAGACGAGGATTCAGAGCTGGCCGGAGGTGGTGGGACTATCACCCACCCGGTGGCTGGTCTCCCTGGGTCCGAGCTCGTCCACTGTCACTGGACCAGCAGCCAACTCCCCTGCAGGTGTGCAGGTGGACAGAAAACCACGGCTGGGACCGTCAAGCAGGAAATGCTTCGCCACAGTACAGGTGGGTGGAGCCTGGGTGACAGGAAACCACAGCCAGGACCGGAAAGCCGAAATAATCCCTGCAGGTGGGCAGAAAACTGGGGAAAGGACTGGCAAACAGACAATGCCCCCTTGGGGCTAGCTGGTCAAGACCCGTAAGGTGACCTCTGGGTGCCCGAGTGACCCACCAGGAACTCCTCTGAAGGGGTGTCGCTGAGACTCAAGAGGAAGCCGTCCGCCAGGGTGCCACCAGAACCAAAGGGGGTAAGCACCGTTGGATGCTGCCCACGTGGGCTGCTGCCAGTCCCATGGGAGGAACAGGAAGACGTGAAAAACACCAGAGCAAGGAAGAGACACCTCTTCCTCCTGCAGTGTGCCACTCGTGCCCTCCCCTGATGCCAGCCGCAAGGAAGGATACTTAAAGGGCCCGACTTCACTTTCACAGGGCAGGCACCAAAGTATGGATTTAGGGCTGAGAGGCAATACGACGATACCTTGCCCAGTCTTCCACGTGTAGATGCAAGTGCGTGCGTGCACGCATCAAGGGTGGGGCAGTTCTCCTCTTTGCAGAAAGAAGAATGCTGTCTTTCTGCTTTTATTCTTCTGTGACTTTCTGTTGTTTGGCAGTGGGGATACATGAAAAAAAATTTTTTAACGCTTATTTTTTGAGACAGACAGAGCATAAGTGGGGGAATGGGCAGAGAGAGAGGGAGTCACGGATTCTGAAGCAGGCTCCAGGCTCCGAGCTGTCAGCACAGAACCCGACACGGGGCTTGAACTCACGGACCGCAAGATCATGACCTGAGCCGAAGTCGGACGCTCAACCGCCTGAGCCACCCAGGTGCCCCTCCTTTTATCTTTCTGTGACTTTCTGTTGTTTGGCGGTGGGAACACATGAAAAGTACTTAATCAGTGGTTAGTAAAGGTAAAGATTTTACAAATAAGGATTTTCAAAGGGAAACAGTATTGCCTATTTTAGATTTTAGCAGTAGGCTAAGCCTCAACCCAACAGCTCAGTTAGAGGATGTCAATTCAGTCAAAGTTCTAAGTTCAAAGGTGACAAATGAAGAACACTCATGCCTATCCAGAGAGCAGTCTCTTAACTTCAATGTCCTCAAAAAGGCCTAGTGTTTATAAAAGAGGGCAGAGGGCAGAGGGCAGAGACAGAGTGCCATTTTCCAACAATTAAAAACAACAACAACAACAACAACAACAAAACTAAATCTGGGAAAACAATACAAAGCACAAAGAGAGCAAGATCTTAGGAGCTAAGGAAGGCGTTTATGGCAAGAGGAGCTAACTGCAGAGAGAGGCAAAGATATTTTCAGATTTTTAGTTTGGTCACTGAAGCCTACTCCCCCCTTCCCCAATGCTAGATGGCAGATGCTGGCTGTCTGAAATCATGAAAAATAATATACTAACGGGAATGTTCTGAATACAGACTAAACTGCCACTCTGCAAGCCAAGTTCATTAAGCCACTGCATACAAAGACCATGATCTTGATTTAACTTCACTAACTCACTTGAAGTTAGATGTGCTACAGCTGGCTTCTCTGTAGCTTTACTACGCTGAAGGTTGAACATAGGTCATCTTCCTTAAAGATAAAAACCGAAAAGCTTACTCCCCCTCAGCAACACCATCTGGTCAGAGTATGTTCTCGAGGCTTTTGAGCCCTGAGCAACATGAGTGACAGAGGGGCAGTGGTAGCATTTTACGTACAGACTGAAATACTTCGATGCTTTAGCAACTTCAGGTTGTCTTGCGATTTTTTTTTTTTAATATATAGAAGTAGTGTTGTAAAGCTCAAGTCCTAATTCTCTAATAATCTTATTATCTTCATAGTAAAATATACATCACATAACAGGCAGGCGCTTGGATCAAGGTCTGGGAACATAGACAGCACTGACCTAAACAGTAAGGAAATGTAACCACCTTGAGTAAACAATTCATCCAAAGTTATGATATATTAATCAGAAGAGGAGCATCTGGCTGGCTCCATCGGGTGAGCATTTGACTTTGGATTTCAGCCCCGGTCATGATCCCAGGATCGTGGAATCGAGCCCTGCATAGCATCTACACTAAGCATGGAGTCTGCTTGGGATTCTCTCTCCCTCTCTCTGCCCCTCTTCCCTACTCACGCGCTCTAAATAAAAAATACGGGCGCGCGTGCACACACACACACACACACACACACACACACTAATCAAAAGATAATTATGAGGAGTCTTCATCTGGGATTAAGATTTCATTACTTCATAAGATTACCCAAATCAGTGGATTTGAATAGTCATTTTAACCGTAAAGAAAGGTTCCCGCCATCATAGTCGAAGCCTCTACAGTTTCACCTTGCCTAAACAAACTAGTTATTAAAAATTATGCCTATTTCTATTTTTTCTCTCCTCTTTAATCTATCCTTCCCATCACCAATGAATAAAGCTTCCTAAAATAATAGTAATAATTACTACCAGATGCAATTCCTAGTAGTGATCATACCTAATACTTACAGAGCTAAGGTGGGCACGTGGTTTGCATGTTACCTCACCTAATGCTCTTCATAAGTAGGTTCCGTTACTACCTTCATTTTACAGGAGGAAATGCATTTAGCCTAGAAAGGGGCATATTCAGGACTTAGCCTCAACTCTGCCTATGTCTCGATAATGAGCCCAATATTTAAATCTCCTACTCAAAAACCTTCAAGAGCGATCTATAAAAGTTAAGGGCCTGACACCCCAATTACAGAGGAAGATTTCATAGAACATATTTGTCATGTTGGAGTTCAATGCTTTCTTAGCACACAAAGAACTTAAAAACCAAAAATGACAATGCCAGACTTTATAATAAACAAAATTTTCACCCACCAAAAAAAAAAAAAGAGAGAGGTCTGCAGAGAAACTGCTAAAAATTATTTGCACCAAGAAGGTGATTGAGTAAGGCAGAATAAGGACTGAGGATCAACCACTGTATTTGGCAACATGCAGCTTGTGAATTCTGGCATCATGAAGAATGAAGAAGCCTGGATGAAGGGGACTAAAAACAGAGACATGTTGCAAATGACAACTGTAAATATAGATCAGCCTTACAACCTCTTACCAAACAGAACGGGTATTTGTAAGGGAATGGGGAGTGAAGATGTTTTTAAGATGGAAAAGAAAAAAAGCCTGGCATATTTGTGTGGTAATGGCACCGATCCACGACAAAGAAATTTTACAACGTAAGAGACGGCAGGATCTGCCACAGCAGATGGGTAGGATGGGGGTCTGGTGTACAAGCGGAGGGATGGCATTAGATACAAGTGCGGCTGGTTCACCTACACTCCCAAGGAGGAAGGCAGAATACTCTGGAAATGTGGTACAGGGAACATGTGGCAATTCCCTTATGATCGCTGCCGTATTCAGTAAACCATGAAACATGGTCACCTGCTGAGAGTGAGGATAGGGAAGAAAGTGCTTGCTTCTGAAAAAAAAAAAAAGGCTAAAGAGACATCTGGGAGAATGGGAAAATGAATAAAGCAGGGAAGTCATAAATTGGTACACATTATTGACAATATGAAAATTTAAAGCTTGCATTCCCTTTGATCCAGTGATTCACTCATTTATTCACTCACTCATTATACTTTTAGATAGCCCAGAGGGCCATCCTCAGGACCAGTCTCCAGGGGCTCTCAGCGTCTAATCTACACAGAAAAACCAGAACAGGAAACAATTACTCTCATTTTTGCTGTATACATTTCTGCACTGCTTGAGTTTTTACAAAATTGATATTACTTTTATCATTCAAAAATTTTCGCTTCTGGGTAATGATCTGGTAGAACCCTCTCTCCAGCCATAGGGCTCACAATTTCCCCCGAAATTCCGTTCCAGCCACAGAGGACTGCTACTTGCTATCCCCAGGAAGCAGAACTGCATCCACGCAATCCTGCACCAGTTCACTCAATAATTAACTTCCTGGTGACAGCTACTGCTGCCTTATTCCCCTCCTTCAGGACCCCGGAGATGATCTGAAAGACAGAACAAGCATGGTAACATACTTAGCTCAAAGTTTCATGAAAGGTTTAACATAACACACTTCACGATATCTCGAGGAGCGTGTGTAGGAAGCGGGCAAAGTCCGGAGACCCTGTGCATTTCAAAATGCCACCTGCTCCTTTCTGACCTCAGTCTACAAATACGAGGCGTTCACTGCGTGCCAGGCACTGGTAAGGACAGGGGCTACAAAGGTGACGGGAAGGAAAAGAGCAAGCAAATTCGTCCCCTGGGTGTAGTGTAGGAAACTACAGGGAAAATAAAGGTAAAAATGTAACTGGGAAAGGCGCTTTAATAAGGGAGTAATGGTGGTGCCGTGAAAGTGTAATCGAGGGATGTGAATGACCTCAGGGGAAGCTTCCCCAGTGGAGACAAGTGGGCTGCATTGAGGGAAGCACAGACATTAATGAGGTCAGAAGAAAAATCTCGTAGAAAAGAACCACGCTTACAAAGGCCCTGTGGTAGGATGCTGAGACTCTGGAGCCAAATGACGTCACTACCAATGCCAACCGCGCAACTGGTAATTAACAGCTCTGTGCAGCCATGTCTTAATCTGCAACACAGACACAGCAGCCTAACCTTACAGCATTGTAATGAGGATTGAATGGCTTTTTCATAAAGCTTAGAATGACACCTCACTTAGCTATACAATCTATGTGAGCATTTTTAAAATAAAAATAAATTCCAAGGGCGCCTGGGTGGCTCAGTCAGTTGAGCGTCCAACTTCGGCTCAGGTCATGATCTCACAGTTCATGGATTGAAGCCCTGCGTTGAGCTCTGTGCTGACAGCTCAGACCCTGGAGCCTGCTTTGGAGTCTGTGTCTCCTTCCTCTCTCTGCCCCTCCGCCCATTCTCTCTCTCCCTCTTTTAAAAATAAGTAAAACAAAAAAAAATTTTAATAAATAAAATAAATTCCAAATTAAATGCTAAAACACAGGAATATGCCCAAGCATTAAAGAGATTACAAAATTTAAGTTTATCCTGCTGAAATACATTAAGGGGAGAAAGGCTTTCCACAATTGGCAAAAAAAACCAAAAAAACAAAAAACAAAAACAAAAACAAAAAACAGTCAGAGCCCCATGTTTTGGGTAAAGAGTGAACTAGAAAGAAAGGAAAAGTGATCACACGTCCTAGACCTGAGTCAGTCTAGAACATTTCCATAGTAAAGGAACATAACAAAATGCTCTGTTCTCAAGCAGCTTAAGTTCAAGGTATCTCATATCATCTGATGTTCAAGATAAACTTATTTGACAAACACTTGTAAAAAAAAACCTCAGTCGCTGTAATTATGATGATATCAATATTACATATTCATTGACAGACTTCTGACAATATTGCCTTATGTAACCTTTGTGCAAGTGCACGGTCCTATTTCAAAATCCTGAGTGAGGCTCCTGGGAAGAAATCATTTGTCATGAACACGAAACATGCTGAAATACTCGTGCACTAATCTTGCAAAATGCTTCAAGTGGCAACAGAAAAATAATATTAATTCCTTCACTGAGATGATTGTACAGGCTTCTCACTCCCCTCCAGGCTGCCAGCATTGGACGTAATAAAGAAACACAGTGGGGGTGATCAGTTATACCATGCTGGCATTGCCTAATGGAAACAGAGTTACTCAGAGCTGACAACAAACCTCCACTCAGATGATTTAATCATTCTGGATCTCTGGCCCCCCAACTTTTGAAGTGACATTATAAGATGGTTCATCAGCTACAAGATCAATTTGTCCTTGTAAGTACTGTCATCCCCTCGTCGTTTTGGCAGAACTAAACCTTGGGGAACTCTGGCTACATCCAGAGATGGTGGCAAACCAGCCAGCGGCGTAATTCATCTCAAGAGGTTGATCGGTTGTTTTTTTAAAACAGATCTTGCTTTTAAACCTTTTAACATCCGGTCTCCCTGCAGTTTCTACAAGAGCTCTTGATACAATTAACATATTCACGAGAAAAATGTCAAGAACTCTTGCTTGCTTTCTATTTACAATTTGAGGGATTGAAAATCGTGGACAAACTTTTATCTTCCATTTCAAAGTGATACAGTTATAGAGGAAGACAAAAGATTCTGAGATTTGAAAATTCACAAGGAGGTCCCTCACACAAAAATACGAATTCTCAGACGACAAACTGCATCAGGCAGAAACTTACACCAAAAAATCACATAAAGGCTTACCATTTGGTACAGACCCACTTCACAAAATTCACCTTTATTATAAAAATTACTTTCTGAATCTTTAAGATGGATGGAAGACGGGAATAAGAAGTAATGAATAAAAAAGGAGCCAGGAAACCTATTTATTTCCTATACAGACAAGAATAAAGTCACAATGCTTTGCAAAAGAGGAAAATTAGCAGAGTTGTCACATTTGGCAAACGATAGAGAAAGATCTTCTCATCAAGAAAGCTACCAAGTACAGACACGCCATCTGGACTACATCAAAACCAATCCAAGGGCGAAGCAAAGAATAAAAAGCCTCCAGCTTAACCAAGTGTTTGTGGTTCAGAAAACCTGAGGAGAATTAGGCGGATAAAGGATGTGAACTATGATTTTACTGACTTATACTGAGGATTCACATCTGCTTATGGAGACTTGAAGCCTAAATGAAAATAACAATGCTTAATGTAGTTTAAAGTGACTGGAGGGCCTTCCTGAAGTGAGGAGCAGACAAATCATCCTTGCCACTTTGGACTATTCACTTCAGATCAGTGAGGAGACTCCCCCACCCCCACCCCAGGTCTACCTGCAGACAGGGCGATGGCTCACCTGAGACAATGATGGGTAACAAGGAAGAGATGCTGGGAAGGGGGGGTAGGGAGGGGGGAGGGGCGTGGTTGGGGGCAGGGCAGAATATTTAGCAGTAGAGGAATGAATCTGCCAAATAAAAGGTCAACATGATACTAAGACAGTTCATACACTCGGAAGAGCACGTCCCCGTGCACTTGAATAACCAAACCATGCATGGAAGGAAGGTCCCCGTCACAGTTCCGTGTTTAGCTTGAGCTGATGAGAGAACATAAGGGGAGGCAAATGTGTACAGGATTGACTAAATTCTACGAAACTGAGGGAAAGAAGAATATCCCAGTTTAAGCAAACTACTGAATTATAATCATATATTAGGTATCCACAGAACATGAAGACACTAACTAGTAGGCACAAAAATGAAATGGTGAAATCAAAAAATCTGGCCCATCTCTTAGGCAATGAGATCTCCTGCCATATAGTCAAACCCAGCATCAGCAATACTATATCCAAACACAAGGAACTGGATAAGATATAGATACACATTATAGATAGATAGATAGATAGATAGATAGATAGATAGATAGATAGATACAGATAGATAGCTACAGATACATATCAGGACACAGAAGACTCGAACTCAGAATAAAAATTTACTAAGTAGAGGTAAGGTTTCTGGTAAGAAAAATAAAAAGGCTGGAATCAAAAAAAAACAAAAAAAACAAGAATAGAAAATTTATACCAACTTGTACTTCTTACTTTAAATACCCAGCATGATCCAGGGCTAATTAGAATCTCAACTCCTAACCTGGGAAACGTGTTAACCAAAACTAACAGAGAATGTCACACATTCCTTTCCTCCACCTCCACAGCACTTCTGTAGAAAATCATTTATGCCATAATCAAGGGAAAAGATACTAAGATACATATTGTAGCTGTTCTGAATATTCAAGGAAAAAGTTGGCAAAGTATGGATCACAGATCCATCTATAGGAACTATTAAGAAATCTTTGTTGAGGACAATTTATTTTCTATTGCTTTTCCACTGTATTTGGACAAATATAAATTATTGCTAGTAAACCAAAGACAATGAATTTAATACTAAAATGTGACATTAATTCTCAAAGCAAGAACATCTCTAAATGGTGAAAGCATACAAAAATAGCAAAGTGTAAAGTGGAGAAATTTTTCCAGGTCCAGAAAACTGCTTCTGTAAAAATATAATATTCTGTACAAGACAGTAGTTCCTAAGAGAATAAATGGCTCAGAATTTGATGAAAGTGTTCCCGCAGTGAACAATTCACTCTTCTTGCAGATTCCAGATGCTCTGCATTCCTGACATCAGGATGGAAAAATTTACTGTTAGTCTAGAGAAATTTAATATCACCATTCTTGTCATATCCCTCATAGCTTCATTATTAGAACAAGTCTGGGGAAGCTATAAACCTATGTTAAATGATAAAAAAGATGTTCTCTGTGTTCAATCATATTAGACCGTATAAGTAACCCAAATATTTAGAAATCCTACAGAAAAAGACTTGAGAGAGAGAAAAACATGTATTTATTTGTTATTTTTCCTAGTTTTGATACCTGTATTCTGCACAGTATGGCCAGGCATAGGACCAAGACATTTAACTACAACCAAGGACTAATAAACACTAAAGGACATATATCGACGCCCAGAGCAACACTATAAAATTTTATTATATTAATAAAATGGGATACACCAAGCTTTAAATTTTCCACTTTGTCAAAGGTAAAGTAATCAGCACTATTCAGTGCCATTCATAACAGGCCTTGATTTTTCTCATTTAAAATAGGTTTTATTTCCAAGACTACCTATGCTAAAGTATAAAATACTCTAATACAACCCCGACAGAACCGTTCTCTTTCTTACACTCTCCCTCCACTACAAATAACTTATTAAAACATTTGGCAAGCTCTGTTTTATATATGCAAACAATCTCAGTCATTATAATGTTGCAGTTTGTTAATAACATTTTATGCAATCACCTAGAAGTCTGTAAAGTCAGGGCAAGGTAGTAGCGGGCGAGGCCATACACCTGTACAGAGCTCCCGTTTTTAAAAGCTAGCGCCAAGCTTTAAATAGATTCCAAATTGTAATTAGCTCTGTGTTAGCAGTCCATGGCCTACGCAGCGTATCCTCCCCTATCAGAGTGAGTATGACACACAGGTGACCGGTTTGAAGGGCACAGGTCCACTTATTCGTGCATTTTTTTTATAGCACGCTCCCCTAAGTATCTTTTCCCTTCTGACCTTCTCAACAACATCTTTTCTCTAGCATATTTTATTGTAAGAATACAGCATAGAATACATGTAACATACAAAACACGTGCTAATCGACTGTTTACATGACCAGTAAGGCTCCTGCTCAACAGCTGGCTATTAGTACTTTTTAGAAAGTCAAAAGTTACACATGTATTTTGAACTGTGTGGGGGAGGGGGGAGTGTTGGGGAGGGACTGATGCCTCACTCCACCCCCACCAGTGTTCAAGGGTCAACTGTACCTTGATTCTTAGAAGACTCATCCAGGAGAGAAAGCCATGGCAAAATGAAAATTACTTCTAAAACTCTTATGAATTTAGAAGAATGAGTTACACTTACACTACATGTAACCAGTTATAGGGCCCCCTAGTCTGGAATAGTTAGTCGGCTATTACAGGTGAAGTACTGTATTTGTTTTATTGCAGTCAATAGCATGATAGGATTTGTCTTCATTTATTCCAATATACTTAAAATTAAAACTAACATGTAGTTAGGCCAAGCCAAATAAAGAGGTTATCTGCCTCTTGGCTTTCATGGCAGAGCAGCAACCTAAATCTTAATTCTCATCATCCTACATTCAGTGCATTAACGGTAAGTAATGGACAGCCCAACAGGTACGCGAACGTTAATTAGGAAGAAAGCAGCAAGCGAAATCATGTAAATAGAAGCCGGCCTACTAGTGGTAGAGAATGGCGCTGTAGAAAGACAAACAGGTATTTCTCACCGGACTACGACAAGAGTCAACAGAGATAAGGAATGAGTTCTTAGCACCTAACTTGTGCCTCCACGTCCTGTAATGCCACGGATACATTAAAAAGCACCTAGCACGTGGATGTCCCCAGTAGCTACATAGTAGCTGCCATTATCGTTTCCTCTCAGAGGCTTGTTAGGTGAATTAATAAGCAACTGAGTCAAAGAAAAGCTCCTGGGAGTGTTCAGAATTATTTTCCATGGCTTTCTTTTCAGGTATTCTCCTGAAAGAGCCTTCCTGATCTTCCCCCGAGGACCATCTGTTACGCAAAAATACAACAGCTGCACTCCTAAGAAACTTCATGTTATCAAAAATGTGTAAAAACTCTTATTTCGTGGGGAAAAGAGAGGGTAGGTTCAAGAGTTCCTAAACTATGGTATGCCCACGCATGAATTTTAATAACAAATGGAATAACCTAAGCAGCAACTCTATTTTACTTGTAAGCAAAAAGTCATAAACTGGTGGTTCGCAACTGCTGACCACGAACCTAAGTGCTTCCTGGCCTTCAACCCACACATGTCTTCTTTAAACAGCTTGAAATTTCCTTTCTAACAGAAATCATAACCATCAGTGTTATGACTGGCCAGCTAAGTCTGCTGAAACATAACGGAATATCTGGAAAGAGAGCTGGTATACATAAAGAATTGAGTAGAAGACAAAGGTACCATTGCAAATCATTAAAGTAGTGAGACATGATTCTGCTAAGAGTGCTGAATCCCCGTATTACTATTCAGGAAAAAAAATGCCATCAAATCCATTAGGATCCGTACATAACGAAGCCAATCCCTAATCATCTTTTAACGTGCAAACTGCATTATAAAAATTCAGTCTAAGAGACATCTGCTATTATAAAAATCCTTACATAATATTTACAAGGGCAATTTATCCCACAATCCTCACTTCTCAAGCAGCAGCAAAGCAAAATATACAGACTTTAGGTACTCTGTCCTATACCTTAACACATGTTCACTTGAGCTTCCTGAACAGTACTGAAAAATTTAGAAGGTTCAGGGCTCCTGGGTCGCTCAGTCAGTTAAGCATCCGACTCTTGATTTTGGCTCGCGTCATGTTCTCGGGGTTTGTGCGTTCGAGCCCTAAGTGGGGCTCTGCATTGACAGCACAGAGCATGCTTGAGATTCTCTCCTTCTCTCTCTCTGCCCCTCCCCAGCACATGCACACATGTTCTCTCTCTCTCTCTCTCTCTCTCTCTCTCTCTCTCTCTCTGAAAATAAATAAGCTTTAAAAAATTAGGAGGTTCAAATGCACTACATCAGAGAAGTTTAATGTTTAATGTGAGGTTTGGCTAATTACATATATATGTTTTAATTGTATCACTTTCAATGGCCGTATAGAAGAACTATTTCATTACATCTTAATGTCATGGAACCATCTTCTTAGTTTGATCTCCATCTTTACTGTAACCACTTACCACGTATGCCTCAACTTCTAAAAGAGAAAAAAGTCATGTCTTCTGAGTGACAAATTCCAAAAGTAATATAAACCAATTAAATAAAGTTGATATTACCAAAGAGAAAAGTTTTTTTTTTTTTTTCAGTTAAGCTCAGAATATATTTCTATCAAAAACTGGGATCATTAAGTGTTCAGTGGAACCCAGATTTGAATCCAGACTGCCTTATACCAGAAGACAGGTTATTGACTTCTGTGGTGTCCTGCTTCTCTTACTGGACATCAAGAGTTTTTGTTCTGTTGCTTAGTTAGCCGTCTCCATCCCAGTGAAAGCTTTTTCTCAGAAAAATCGTCATATGTACTCATTCATTTTTGTGTTCTAGCTCCTGGAAGAGTGTATGGTATACAGTAAGCGCACAATAAGTATCAAGTGAATTGCACTGGTGACTAAGGAAAAGATAGGGACAGAGAGAACGAATAAAATGGTTATTCCTCCTCACCTTTTACTACTTTTGGTCAGGAGAGGGACGAGTATTTTGAGGAAGAAAGAAGGCATCTCATATGTAAAGGACAGAAATTGATCAAGAATTGACAGTATCTGAATTGTTATTAATGCTCACATTTCAAAAGTGACTGGAATAGGTGAAAGTTCATTTCCGTGGAACTCAAAAGCTGTAATTCATTTTCCTAAGGAAAATTATTCCTTTAGGAGAAACTTCCAATTTTCTGCCACATAAAAGAATTTTACGTCCAAATCCTACTCATCTCTTAATTCCCGGTTCAGGTGCCCTTCATTTCACCTACCCCCCAAAAACTGGCACTCAATCTCTTCCGACTATGAACTTCATCTCACTTTGCCTCCCCCTCTCGTAAGATACTGACCACAGGGGCGCCTGGGTGGCCCAGTCGGTTAAGCATCTGACTTTGGCTCTGGTCATGATCAAAAGGTTCATGAGTTCGAGCCCCACATCAGGCTCTGTGCGGAGGGCTCAGAGCCTGGAGCCTGCTTCAGATTCTGTTTCTCCCTCTCTCTGCCCCCTTCCCCAGTTCTGTCTCTCAAGAATAAACATTAAAAACAAATTAAAAACAAAAAAAAAGATACCGACCATAGTCAGCCTTGTTGCTGAGACACTTGTACTCAGTTCTGTAGGCAGTGAGATGGATGCATATCCTCCAAGCTGCCGGCACATGCGTGCTCAGTAAACGCTTGAATAAATAATGAACTAATTCATAAAGAAATAAGCCTTCCCATAAGAACCAAGTACTCGCCTAGCATGAAAAATTTCTTAATTCAAAAAACAGGATAGCTCTGGAAGTCATGGGAACACAGGGGAAAGGCCAGCCGTACACTCAGATGTGTAATGTGTTAATAGCCCATACATTAGTCTCCAAAAACTTTGATTCTAACATGCATTCTGTCAGATTTTAATTTAAAGCACATGCTTCTATCTTTCCATTTGTTTTGAGAATTTTGACATTTTTAGGGCTTTTTTTTTTTAAGTTTATTTATTTATTTTGAGAGAAAGACAGATACAGAGAGAGAGCAAGCTGCGGAGAAGGCCGGGGTGGGGGGGGGGCAGGGGGGGCAGGGACAGAATCCCAAGCAGGCTCTGTGCTGTCAGTGCAGAGCCTGATATGGGACTCGAACCCACAAGCTGTGAGATCATGACCTGAGCCGAAATCAAGAGTCGGATGCTTTGCTGACTGAGCCACCAAGGTGCCCTGGCATTTTTAGGGCTTTTTTTATTAAATTTTTTTTTTAACGTTTATTTATTTTTGGGACAGAGAGACACAGAGCATGAACGGGGGAGGGGCAGAGAGAGAGGGAGACACAGAATCGGAAACAGGCTCCAGGCTCTGAGCCATCAGCCCAGAGCCTGACGCGGGGCTCGAACTCACGGACCGCGAGATCGTGACCTGGCTGAAGTCGGACGCTTAACCGACTGCGCCACCCAGGCGCCCCATTTTAGGGCTTTTTTAAAAAGGTGCCTGGGGCACCTGGGTGGCGCAGTCGGTTAAGCGTCCGACTTCAGCCAGGTCACGATCTCGCGGTCTGTGAGTTCGAGCCCCGCGTCGGGCTCTGGGCTGATGGCTCGGAGCCTGGAGCCTGTTTCCGATTCTGTGTCTCCCTCTCTCTCTGCCTCTCCCCTGTTCATGCTCTGTCTCTCTCTGTCCCAAAAATAAATAAACGTTGAAAAAAAAAATTTTTTAAAAAAAAAAAGGTGCCTTTGCAGGGGACCTGGGTGGCTCGGTCAGTTGAGCATCCAACTTCGGCTCAGATCACTGTCTCAGTTCGTGAGACATCAGGCCCGCTGCTGTCAGCCCACAGCCCGCTTTGGATCCTGTGTCCCCCTCTCTCTCTGCCCCTCCCCCATTTGTTTTCTCTCTCAAAAATAAACATTTAAAATTAGCATCTATTTTTTTTTAATATGAAATGTATTGTCAAATTGGTTTCCATACAACACCCATTGCTCATCCCAACAGGTGCCCTCCTCAATGCCCATCACCCACCCTCCCCTCCCTCCCACCCCCCATCAACCCTCAGTTTGTTCTCAGTTTTTAAGAGTCTCTTATGCTTTGGCTCTCTCCCACTCTAACCTCTCTCTTTTTTTTTTTCCCCTCCCCCATAGACTTCTGTTAAGTTTCTCAGGATCCTGAGAAAATTAGCCTCTATTCTTTAAAGAGACAGCTTCTCACTTATACTGAAGGACTCTCAGAAGGTGTAAGTCTAACATGATTCATTTGAATTCTCAAAGTCAAATTTGAATTTTGACCTGAATACACAGTTATAAATCCCAGTTTTAGACTAGGAATGCATGAGAACTGCATTTTCCTCCAATGATGGTTTTCACTTTTTGAAAATGCTTAAAGATAACGCCTTACAAGATTTTTTTTTTTTGCGGGGGGGGGGGGGTCAGGGTCCTCTGAATCCTCTTTTTGACTTGACCTGGACCTTGGTCTCTGTCCAGTCTTCAGCCTGCCTACCCCAGTTTTTTGTGTGTGTTGTTTTATTTTTGATAAAAGAATACTTCACATTGAACAATTCTGCAGCACAAGTATCTGAAAGCTAGCAAGACAATCCTTACTATATATGGGTCACTCGAACTGTCAAACCCTTAAACTGACTAAAACCCCAAGACTGTGTTAAGATTTTTTTCTAAGAAAAAAAAAAAGATGAATGGTCTTTTGGGACAATGAAGAATATTTAGAATACAAAACCTAGCAATTTGGCTAATTTTAGCGAGCACCATATACACACAAGCATAAACGGAAAACGGGGCTACAAAAATTGCCTCCAGATGTAACTACTCTTATTTCATAAGAAGACCACCAAGAGATAGTCCCTTTAATTTAAATGTCAATGTGGCATGATCTCCTGATCAAGAACCAGCAGGGAGAACAAGGAGGGAAATTTTCCAAATTGCTAAGTGGGCTCCAAGCCTCATGGGAACCAATGCAAGAGAACACATTAATTCTTAAGGTCCAGGCTGCTGGGCATTACAGGGTCCAGTAGTCTGTCATGGGCTACGTGACAGTTTCTACTGGCAACTTAGCACTATCAAAGGGGGAAAAAAAATTAAGATTTTGTTCACCTAGGTTCACACCTGCAACAGGATTATGACTTTTGCATGACTGTTTCATAAGGCTGTGCCGGTGCTACAGAGGTTACGCTTGCCAGAGTTTTTCTAATCAGCTTTCATGGCATTTGCCTATCACCACTGTGCTTCGAAAATTTACACTACACAAGTATATCTAGTCATGTACTCAATTAACTGAAATACACCAAAGATTTAAAACTAGCTCATAGAAGGCTAGCCATTGAAAACAGTAATACAAACAGAGAAGTTCTAATCTTCTGCATATTTATGATCTAAGTCCCAAAGGGTATAAGGTTACAAAGGAAAATAAACACGATATTCACCAATAATCTGACCGTGTAAATGCCAGCCCTCATTTAAACATTTCTTCCCACTTAACACGTGCCCACTACGCTAATGTCATTGGTTTTCATCTTGGATGCCATCAAGATCACTGCAAAAATACAGGATTTGGGGCACCTGGGCAGCTCAGTCGGTTAAGCACCCAACTCTTGATTCTGGCTCAGGTCATGACCTCACTGTTCGTTGACCTCAAGCCCCACATTGGGCTCTGTGCTGACAACATGGGGCCTGCTTGGGATTCTCTGTCTCCCTCTCTCTCTGCCTCTCTCTCTCTCTCTCTCTCTCTCTCAAAAATAAAGAATAGATATTTTTTTAAAAAAATACAGGCTTTTACAAGGCTGACAAAACGTAATGTCAAAGAGCTGCTCAGTGGTGAGCAATGATGGTGGTGACCGAGCCTCTCTGAAAGAGGCCTGCTAGTCGACAACCAAGGAAAATATAACAAACCCAATAATACATTTCATTTCAAAAGGGAACAATCTGAATACTAAATTTTAAAAACAAACAATAAACAACTACTACTGAGAAACTAAAGACTTCAAATATTTTAGTTATTATCCACTGGAAAGTCAAAGTGTTATTATAAAACGTTGTCAGCAATTTTATGCAAATAAGGGAAAATTCAGCAGGATGCAGTCTTCATTCATGCTAAGAATTAGCACAGTTACAATTATAACCTGCAATGTTCTTGATTATATTTAAAATGTGGCCACAATTTGTATTTCCTTTTTCTAGATAAAGTTCTGATGACTTCCCTACCATTTCCTTGCTCTTTTCATACTCTTATTTAATGTGGATTAATTTTAATTGGCCTTTTCCTGCTCTCTATTACTAGAGAAGATGGATCTCAGAATAATAGCATCAATAAAGAAAGTTAACAGGATTCCAAACTTAACGGATAGTGAATCTATCTATGCTGGAAGTGGAAAAATGCCTTTATTTCATAAAGACAACCAAAAAATAAGCCACCAAAACAGAGAATACAAAGCACAGTAAGAATTGGATTTTATTTAATCTGAGAGCCAACTTCCCCTATCCCCAGTGCTTTGTGCATTAAGAAATTCAGTGTTGGGGCGCCTGGGTGGCGCAGTCGGTTAAGCGTCCGACTTCAGCCAGGTCACGATCTTGCGGTCCATGAGTTTGAGCCCCGCGTCAGGCTCTGGGCTGATGGCACAGAGCCTGGAGCCTGTTTCTGATTCTGTGTCTCCCTCTCTCTCTGCCCCTCCCCCGTTCATGCTCTGTCTCTCTCTGTCCCAAAAATAAATAAACGTTTAAAAAAAAATTAAAAAAAAAAAAAAAAAGAAATTCAGTGTCATGAGGCCATCAAAGTTCTCCAGTAATTTTTAAACCAAGGACATAGAGATGAAAAGGGGCGCCTGGGTGGCATAGTCGTTTGAGCACCTGACTTTGGCTCAGGTCATGATCTCACAGCTCGTGGGTTCTAGCTCCACATCAGGCTCTGTGAGGGCAGCTCAGAGCATGTACCCTGCTTCAGATTCTGTGTCTCCCTCTCTCTCTCTCTCTGCCCTCCCCCTCTTGCATTGTCTCTCTCTCAAAAATAAACATTTAAAAAAAAATTTTAATAGAGATGAAAACAAAATAGATAATACTAGGAAAACTGGATTTCTGCATGCAAAAGAATTAACCTAGACCCCTATCTCGCACCGTATATAAAAATTAACTCAAATTTTAAATCAAGGGGTAATTCCTCATAACTTTGGACTTGGCAATAGATTTTTAGATATGCCACCAAGAGCGTGAGCAACACGAGAAAAAACTGATAACTGACCTTCATCAAAATTAGAACTTTTATAAAAAGGATATGATACAGCAAGTGAAAAGATAATCTACGCAATGGGGAAAAAATATTTGCAAAGTTGAAAATGTGGTAAGGGTTTAATATCCGAAATATATAAAGAACTCCAAAACTCAACAAAAAGGCAATCTAATAAAAAAAAGTTGGTAAAGGACTTGAATAGACATTTTGCCAAATAAGATACAGAGATGGTCAACGAGCATATGAAAAGATGCTCAACATCATTAGTCATCAGGGAAATACAAGTCAAAACCACAATGAGGTACCACTTCATACCTACTAGAATGGCTGCGATCAAAAATTATAGAATGAAACAAGTAGTCATGAGGATATGGACAATTTGGAACCCTCGTACGTTGCTGGAAGGACCGTAAAATGGTGCAGACCCTGCGGGAAACATTTTGGTGCTTCCTCGCAAAGCTAAATGCAGAATTATTCCATATGCGGGAAATTCAGCTCTTAGGAATATACCCAAAAGAACTGAGATCAGGGACTCAAAACAGATACTTGTACAACAATGTACATTGCAGTGCTATTCACAAGAGCCACCAGGTCTTGGGAGCATGCTTGGGAGCTTGGGAGCATCCAAGTGTCCATCGACAGATAAATGCAGAAACTACATGTAGTACATACACACAATGGAACATTATTCAGCCATGAAAGGGAATGAAGTTCTGGTACACGCCACAACGTGCATGAACCTTGAAACCCTTCGGTGGTCTAAGTTAGTTACAAAGTGACAAACATTGGTGCCTGGGTGGCTCAGTTGGCTAAGCACAAAGTGGCAAATATTGTGTAACTCCATTTAAGTGAAATATTTAAAATAGTAATAATCTAGAGACACAAAGTAGAATGGTGGTTGTGAGGAGCTGGGGGAAGGAGGAACAAGTGAAGTTACTGCTTAACAGGCACAAACTTTCTGTTTGGGGTGATGAAACGGTTTTAGAAATGGTGGTGTTTGCACAGCACTCTGAATACACTTAAAGTCACTAAATTGTATAATTAAAATAGTTAAAATAGAAGCTTTTATATCAATTTCACCTGAAAGGAAAACTTAGCTAAAAAAGAAACCACAAATGCATGATTAAACACTGCACTCCTTACACCTAAAACAGGAATCACACTATTGCCATGAGGATTATAAAATGAGTCTCAAAATAAAAGACAAATATTCCACAGCGAATGAAAATTGCTGGCAAAATTCCTGTATGGAATGACTGCTGGACATACAAAGTGTCCGCACAATTCCACGAGATACAGAACATTCAGCAACTTGTTTACCCAGCATTTGTGTAAAGACTGCAATGTGATCACAACAAGATGATACGTTAACTCTAACGACCACAGCAGAGCAAATAGGGAATTTGTATGGTGTCCCCCCTGCACATGGTCTAGTCTGACTTACCTGCTTCTTTGTGTACAAACTTTTAACTGTCTCTAACAGTATTTGTTGCAGCTGACTTTGTAATAAATAAAGCCGCTCATTTGAAAAACTTAAAAATAAAACAGATTCTTGGACTTTTGGTAACACGAGAGCATGCAATTTGGAAGAGTAACTGCTATCGTGTAGCATGCTAGTGGGCATTGACCTCAGAAGAAAACTATTAATAGGACAGAAGCAGAGACACTCCCTGTTCCTGTAAGAGCCAATGTGAGAAAATACCGCTCAGTGACTTTTCGTTTATCACTGAAAAGCCCATACTACATGAAAGACTTCTTCATTCATAAATACTTCATGAGCAGTAACAAGGATGAGAATTAAGGGTATGGATTCAGTTTAAGGAGCACATGCTGTGTGTACTATCACACACACACAAAGGACCCAAATGCTAATTCGTACACTGTGTTTCATTCACACGGAACATGAGCAGTCAACCACACGCCTAATGATCTTGATTTGCTGTGGAAGAGAACTGTAAAAATATAAATATGGTCAATTCAAAACTGCAGAATATACTTCATTTTGGAAACGAAAGTTAAAGACCATGATGGCTTTTCCATGATGGAATATACACACTGGCAAAGAGGAAAAATAACCACATTCATCTTTTAAATGAAAGATGAAAACAAAAACATTTTTAGGACACTGGCAAGGCGAATAAAGTCCATTTTGGTTATTTCAAAGGGCTTCTGGTGGTGGTATATTGCAACGGTATATTCAAAATCTTTTGTAACTTGACTCTATCCCTTTAAGGATCAAACATCATGATTTAGATGTTGGAAATAAGGTTAATCAGATTTCCTAACAAGACTAACCTATGGTATAAACAATTTGAATGTTGGCCGAAAATTTTTAAAAGAACTAAACAGAACTTCTTATAACAAAATATGTATATGTATTACCAAGTTAAACCTTAATGAAGGCATGTAAGAAATCAGATATAGTTTCACAAATTTATGAGAATGAACAAAAAGACAATTTACACACACACACACACACACACACACACACGAATACTATGCTACTCAGCCATAAAAAAATAAAAAAATAAAAAGCTAGCCATTTGCAACTTGTATGAACCTTAAGGATATTAGGCTAAGTGAAAGAAGGCAGACAGAAAAAGACAACTATCTTATGATTTCACTTATTTGGAATCTAAGAACCAAACAAACAAAAGTCATAGATATGGAGAATACACTGGTGGTTGCCAGAAGGGAAGAGGGTGGGGGGGCAAGGGGTGAAATGACTTAAGAGGATCAAGAGGTACAAACTTCCAATTATAAAAGGAAGTCATGTACAGCATGGTGACATTAGTCAATAATAATGTATTGAAAATTTGAAAGTTGCTTTAAGAAAGTAAATCTTGGGGCGCCTGGGTGGCGCAGTCGGTTAAGCGTCCGACTTCAGCCAGGTCACGATCTCGCGGTCCGTGAGTTCGAGCCCCGCGTCGGGCTCTGGGCTGATGGCTCAGAGCCTGGAGACTGTTTCCAATTCTGTGTCTCCCTCTCTCTCTGCCCCTCCCCCGTTCATGCTCTGTCTCTCTCTGTCCCAAAATAAATAAACATTGAAAAAAAATTTAAAAAATTAAAAAAATAAAAAAAAAAAAGAAAGTAAATCTTGGGGCGCCTGGGTGGCGCAGTCGGTTAAGCGTCCAACTTCAGCCAGGTCACCATCTCGCGGTCCGGGAGTTCGAGCCCCGCGTCAGGCTCTGGGCTGATGGCTCAGAGCCTGGAGCCTGTTTCCGATTCTGTGTCTCCTTCTCTCTCTGCCCCTCCCCTGTTCATGCTCTGTCTCTCTCTGTCCCCAAAATAAATAAACGTTGAAAAAAAAAAATTTTTAAAAAAAAAACAAAAACAAAAAAAGAAAGTAAATCTTAAAAGTTCTCATTACAAAAAAAAAATTCTGTGACTCTGAATGCAGAGAGATGTTAACGAGACTCAATGTGCTGCTTGCTTGGCAATATATACAAATGTCAAATCATGTTGTACACCTGAAACTGATATGCCACATATCAAACATCCTTTAATATAATGAAAAAGTGAAGGCAAATAAAACATGTTATGATACATTAAAAGAGAGAGTTTGAAGGCCATAAACCTTTATTTAATATAGGAGACTAAGTTGTTTGTTTTTTTTTAAACAGGTGAAAAATCATCTTGGGTGAGAAGGCTGAGTTGTGAGATGGAGATTAGAACAAACAAATGGTAATATGGGAGGAACTCTAAATGAATATTGATAATATAAAGCAAAATAATGAGGTCTTCAAGGTGGAGGGGGGTTTAGAGAGAATTAAAATACATGACATAATAGCACTGAACTTGGGAGGGAAGTATACAAGGCAAAAGTGTTCTAAGATCCCTGGATTTTTCAGGATGATAATAAAGGTCCAGATTAAGACAGGATTTTATAATGAAGGATGCATGCTGTAATTTCTAAGGTAGTCACTAAAAGAACAGAAAGATAATGTATTAATTTCAAAACTGTGAAAAGGGAAAACCAAAATGAAAAAGGAAAACCCTAATCAATCCAAAAGAAAACACAAGAGAAAAAGAAACTTAGAAAAATTCGGATTAAAAAAACACAATATAGGTTAAGATTTTAAACTTTAAAAATCAGACATTATAACTAACTGAAGATTCTCCAGTTAGAAGCAAAGCCTGTCCAACTTATTACTTCAGAAAGCTCCAACTCGAATTCACAAAAGCTGTAAGACTGCGGGAATAGAGAGAGGGTCACAGTAAAAGGACATAGAAAAAGATGTATCATGCAAACGTTTACAGAAAAAAATATTTACTTTCAGATAAAATGCATTAAAAAGGCTTAATTTACCTGCAAAATAACAAATTTGTATTTAATAATAAATTTAAATATTATACAAAATTAAATATATACAGCAAAAACTGAACAGAACTACAAAAACATAGTCATAAAGGGAAACTTTTAAAAATACTTCTGTTGATAACTGAGAAAAGAAACAACAAATCAGTAAAAATACAGACGATTTGAGTAACTTAATTAAAAACCTTATCTGTAGGCTTATATAGAAGACTAAACTCAATGACTGCAGAATATACCTTCTTTTTAGACACAGAGCACTTACAGAAATTGACCATACAGCTGGCCATAAAATCTAAACAAGTTCAAAGGACTGAAATAATGGAAATTAAGTTTTCTGACCACAAAGCCATTAAGGAAGAAATCAGGAACAAAAGATAAATTTAAAAAATTCTTGGGGCGCCTGGGTGGCGCAGTCGGTTAAGCGTCCGACTTCAGCCAGGTCACGATCTCGCGGTCCGTGAGTTCGAGCCCCGCGTCAGGCTCAGGGCTGATGGCTCAGAGCCTGGAGCCTGTTTCGGATTCTGTGTCTCCCTCTCTCTCTGCCCCTCCCCCGTTCATGCTCTGTCTCTCTCTGTCCCAAAAATAAATAAACATTGAAAAAAAAAATTAAAAAAAAAATTCTTATTTGTATACTTCAGGAAATTCTAAATAACCAATTACAAAATAATTCTAAGGTAATAAAACCAGTACCTAGGGAGAAACAGCCTTAAATGTTAATATTTGGCAAAGAAGAAGGTTAAAATTTACGAACAAATGTTCATAACTAGAAAAAGAATAAAAGTCAGTGAAATAAAAACTAATATACAATGAAGAAAATTCATAAGGCCAAAAGTTATATATCTAAAAAGACTAATAAAATTGACAAAACTCTGGCAATATGAAGGAAAGAGAAGAAAAGACCATAATTACCAATACCAGGACCAAAAAGAAAAAAAAAAAAAAAAAACCACTAATATAGAAACCGCACACATAAAATAAAATTACGAGCAACTTTTTCAGATATTTGAAAATTTAGGTGAAATGGACCAAGTCTTAGAAAAATATAAACTAACTCAAGGATAAAGAGAAAACCTAAACATTCTTGTAATCTTTAAAATAATTACCAATATTCTTATCAAAAAGAAAATGTCCAAGCCCAGATAACCTAACAGGTAAATTCCACTAAAGTAAAAACTAATTTCAGTCTTCACAAACTTGTCCACAGAAGAGTAAAGACTTCTCCTACCTCACTACATGAGGCTAATGTGATATTGTTAGAATGACAAAACAAAATTACAGGCTAAAGTCATTCATAAAAACATAAAGTTATAAATAAAATATGAGCAAACTAAATCCAGCAGATTATATGAACAAATTGGGTTTCTCTCTAAAATACAAGTTGGTTTAATAGTCAAATATCAATGAAATTTGCTGTGTTGAGATTCACAGGACACAGATGATCATCACAATACATACATTAACAAGCACTTGACAAAATTCAATGGCTAGTCATTAAAAAAATCATTTTGCAAACTAAGAATAAATGGAAGCTTCCTTAATCCAGTAAAGGGCATATATGAAAAAATCTAGAGCAAATATGACAAAGAAGAAATGCTGAAGTAATTTCTTTTGAGACCCAGAACTAAAAGCAAAGATGTTCACCATCACCACTGTGATTCGACATTGTAACAAAGGTTCCAGATAGTAGCACAGCAAGCAAAGGGAAGCACGGTCTTTATTATGCCATGGTGGGCCAACTGGATACCCACACGGGAAAAATTAATATGGAGCCTTCACACCTTACACACAAAAATCTGTAATATCAAAATCAAAACGGAAACTGAAAAGGGAATAACTTTTTGATGGTAAGTTAAGGAAATACTTCATGAATACAATTCAGCAATCATTAACCTAAAGGAAAATGGTGCTCGACTGATTGGAAATTAATGACTTCTGCATATAGAACAGGGGAGGAAAGCGCAAAAATGAGAAGACTAGTCATAGAACAAGAGAAGGTGCTTGTAACACATAGAACTAATCCAATTCATATGACATAATTCCACTTATAAAGTTCAACAAGCAAAATTAAACTATATGGCCTAGGGAGCTTACATAAATCATAAACTATGTTTTATATAGAGTGTAAAATTGCAACCTTTTGTTTTCTGGTTTGTTTTTTTTTTTTTTAATGTCCATCTCTAAGGAGGTTGAGGCGATTGTGAAAAGAAGAAATACCCAGGCTGCTTTCAGGATGCTTGATTTCTTGAACCAGATGGTGATCACGTGGATGTTGGCATTGTAACCAGTTTTAGAACTATCTTATAAAAGTTTTATGTGTTTTTCTGTATATATATTTCACATTATATGATTTTTGGAAAAAAACCATACTTAATGAATTTATAAAACTAAAACTAACATAGGTACTATGCACAAAAGGAATGATTTCATAAGATTAAAAAAAAGAACGGCACTATCAGAGGAATAAAAACAAGGTCAACTCTCTAGTTCATAAAAGTTGTTTCCCATGAGGTACAGGTTAATGACATGTACCTGGAACCGATTAATTTAAGTAAACGGATGGTGGCGGCCAGGTTTCTCACTATTGGGGGTGGGAATTTACAAATAAGAAAGGGAAGAAGGCGAAAATGATCCATTTGCTAATTAGAGTTGGCAACATCTGTAAGAATTCACGTTTAGCTTAATATAGTTCTAGCTGATTGCACACAAAAATGTTTATAATGATGTGTGTATCTACATGGGTTAGTGTACATGTATGTTATTTCTTTGCTCTGACACATGAGAAGACCTGAAAGAAACAACACTCTGATAGCCATATGCAAACCATCACCCAGATCCTGGGTTCTAATCCCATTCCCCAGTAAAAGGCGGAGGCGGTAGGGTCTCCCTAGCGAAAGAGTTGATTCCAGGACTGGAGCACTGTAAAATGAACCTGGGACATCTTGTAGTGCCAAAAAGAAAGAAACAAGCAGGCCCACATTGACAGGAGAATATCAAAGGGGCCAAAGCTGGAACGACTGGAACAACAAAATAAATTTTGTATTGGATTATAGCCCAAAATATCAATAAATATCCATAAGTCCATACTGATACGAATAAACGAATAAATAAATAGGAGAAAAGAGACAAAATATTCCAAATATTTTATACAGAAACTTTAGCCTAAAGGAGGGAGACCATAACACACAGTGTAGACTGCACAGTCCAGTACAGTGTGGAAAGAATGGAAAAAGAGAATAATGTTACAGTGGAGAAATCTGACAAATACTACTTTAGCCAGTTGACCAACATCAATAGTCATAAATCAAGTTGAGAGTATGTACCCTTGATATGATAGCAATGGCACTTAAATCAGACAGATTCTAACAGAGGGGAATTCTATAGCATACCTGACTAGAACTCCTAAAGAACTGCCAGGGTCACCAAAGACAAAGAAAAAAAAAAAAAAGTCTGAGAAACCCTCATAGCCAAGAGGAGCCGAATGAGACCATGACAATCAAATGTAATGGGAGATCCTGGAGCAAAAACAAACAAACAAACAAACAAACAAACAAACAAAAAAAGACATTAGGGGAAAACAAAGAAAATCTGAATAAAGTATAGATTTTAGTTAATAATAGGGTTTCAATATTGATTCACTAATTGAAGTGAATGTGCCAAACTAAGGTAAGATGTTAATCAGGGAAACAAGGTATAAGGTATACTGGAACTCTCAGTATTATCTTCATAATCTCTCTGCAAATCTAAAAAATAAAGTCCATTGAAATTAAAAAAAAAAAAAAAAAAAACAAGAAAGAAAATCCAGAACATATATTGGTGAACAATGGAGGGGATATTACAAATTTATGTCAAAAGAATGGACTACTGAATAAGTTATTTGGGGACTACTGGTTGTTCATGTGGGAAATAAAATTAGACAATTATTATTTCACTCCACATATAAATTACAGTTGGACTAAAATTCCAAATGTATACAAACTGTGTTAATTATTGGAAAAAAAAATCTTAGAGAATATCTTCATGACCTTGCGGTAGGTAGGAAAGCACAAGGAAAAAAAAAAAAAAGCATTAACCATACAGAAAAGATTGATTTGCCCACATAAAATTTTTCAACTTCAATAAAAGAAATACTATTTAAGAAAAAAAGGACAAATGGCTGACCAGAAAAAATGGGATTCAACCTAAAATGTCCCATAATATACAAAATACAAATAAAAGAAATTCTGTAAAAACATGAAAAAATGGTAACCGATAGAAAAAACGGGAAAAGGATGTGTATCGACAAATCAGAGGAATAAACGGCCATTAAACGAATGGAAATCTGCTCAATATCAGGAGTAATGCACATTCAACACTTAAGATACCATGTTTTATCCATCAAATAGGCAAAATTATCAAGGCTTATGATATTGAAGCTCGACAAGAATATGGGGGAAAGAATCCCCAATGTACTGTCCATGGGATCATTGAGTGCCTTAACCACTCTGGAGGACAATTTGATAACATCCATTAAATATTCACATCTTTTTCCCCAAAATATTATAAAAGCAGCAAAACTAGGGTTTTCATCAACAGAAGTATGGTTCATTACACTGTGATACTACAGAAAAGTATGCCTTAGTTTAAAAGAATGAGGTAGATACATAAATGGTTGTATAGATAGATAGGTCATATATATATATACATATATATATATACACACACACACACATATATATACACACACACGTATATACACACACGTATACACACACACACGTATATACACACACGTATATACACACACGTGTATATATATATATACACACACACATACGTGTATGTATACATACGCGTGTGTGTGTGTATATATATATATAGATATATAGATATAGATATACACACACACACACGCGTATGTATACATATACAAACACACACACACACCCTGTGGAATTCCAGCTCTGAGATCTTACTTGATATAGGAAAAAAGGTTCTAGAACAATCCACAGAGTAGAACAGAATCTGATTAAAAAGGAACAAAGACATAAAACAACACACTTATGTACATCCGTGTGTAAGTGTTTAATGTATACAACATTCTTGAAGGAAACTCATCAAATGAGAAAGAAAATGAGACTGGGGCAGAGAATGGTGGGTAATTAAGAAGTCCTTTCTTTTTTTATCTATGCATCTTTGACAACGACGATGTTTTTATATATTACCTGTGTAATTGCATTTATTTCCCTTGGTGAAATCAGTAGAAAGGGGGAGAGGGAGAAGTGGTATAAGCTTTACACTGAAAGTATAGTCCCACACGAGGACTATGTGCATCAGGGGCCGCTGGGAGCCACTCCCCTGCCACCCGAGCTTCTGCTTCTGCCCTTCGGTTACGCTCTCTAGCTCTGTACCCAGGAGAGGATGTTGCTAAGCAACTCTGCTTAGGGTAAAAATGACCCCTGACTGGCAAACTGCATCTGGTCTGCAAGGGACTAGAAGGGAACCATAAGCATCTGATGCGTGCACCATACTTTGGAACTTCCCTGAATGCAGTGACTCTTGGAGCAGGTCTTCTCTGCTGGACTCAAGCCTTGTTGGGCATACAGGTCAAAAAATATCACAAAGCCAGGTGTGAATGACACAGGCACTTTAGATCCGCATCAAGGGAGCCAGCTACGTGTGGAAAAGTCCTTTTTAAATTCTGAATAGCCTCTGCTATTTTCATGACTGACCCTTCAACTGCCCCATAAACTATAAATACTCCATTTTAATCATTCCTTAAGAAAGATGTAAGCAACAATATTTTGCATTCAATTAAACTAAGGCATTTTTGGCGAACAGCAAGGCATGAAACTTATTCATTACATAACTGTAGTAAATTTATGGCTCAAATAAATTTTATCTATAATTTCCCAAACCACTATGGAAAGTTAAATCATTCATTTTATATAGTAGAACACAATGTGGGACTTTATAAAAACTAAAACGAAGAAAAAAAAATTTTCCAAAGGAGCTGGCTTCCAAGTTAATGTCTTGAGAAAAAAAGATTTTCAGGTATTTAAACATCAAAATTACTTCCTCAGAAAAACTAACCCTCAGTGTAAATTACAGTGGAAAAAAATCATTACTGATGGACAAAGATGAGACAAAACTTGCCAAAACGTAAGGATGGATATGCTTGAAATAGCAAGAATATTTCCAAATTTGTGATTCAGCTTTGTGAAAATCATGGTACCAGTAACTGCCCACACTGAGACCACTATCTCAGCTGCTTACGGAACGGCAGTGATGGAACCAAATTCAGTACGGTCAGTGCAACATACGAGACGTTCTTTTTAGTCACATACCATGCCATTCTTTTGAGAGGTCTTAAAAGTACAAGGCATAGCTCCCCCACCCCACTCACATTCTGTTTTAACAGTTCTGGGGGGCACCTGCGTGGCTCAGTCCATTATGCGTCCAACTCTTAATTTCAGCTCAGGTCATGATCCCCGAGTCTTGGGATTGGCCATGCAGCCTGCTTAAAATACTCTCTCTCTCTCCACCCCCAAAAAAAGTTCTGGGAAGGGTTCATGAATCTACATTTTTAACAAGTGCTGATTCTCAGACCTATAAATACAGAGAACAAACTGATGGTTTCCAGAGGGGAAGTGGGTAGAGGGTGGGCAAAATGGACGAAGGGTAGTGGAGACACAGGCTTCTAGTTAAGGAATGAGTAAGTCACGGGAATAAAAGACACCGCATAGGAATATAGTCAATGACACTATATGGTGTCACTGTATGGTGACAGATGGCAGCTATACTTGTAGTCAGTGGACACAGCTTAACATATAGAGAAGCTGAATCACTGTATTGTAAAGCTGGAACTAATGTAACATCGTATGTCAAGCATACTCTGAAAACTTTTTTTAATTAAAACCAAAGAGTGCTGATTCCGGGGAACCTCAGAACAGGACCTCAAAGGGGCACTGACCCCCTTCACCCGCCTCCTGAAACAGGTCGGAAGGAAGAGGACTTTACACATACATGTGGTTTTTTTCTTTTTTGGAACTCTTTATTCTAAGTATCACTAAATCTTACAACGGATAGGAAGGTGAAATATGCTTGTTTTAACTGAATCCCTTAATGACATATCAACTTCAGGATAGTTGGTTGCCACCCCCCACCCCCTCCGGTGACAGGAAGAAAGAAAACGCAAGAATGGGGTAGGGACAATATTGTATTTCTTAAAGGAAAACAGTGCCAGGTCTGAAGGTTATTAAACCTGAGTGAAGAGTACCAGGAGTATCATGGGATTTGCCATACTTTATTGCATGCTTAAAATATTCGCTTTTTTTAAAGAAATTTAAATGCATGGCATTATCACAAAGGGGAAGACCATATAAGAGCATCAGCACAAGCCATCGCTACCAGGAGAAAGCAGTGTTCAGTCAAGGTCCCCTGACGACGTTTACCTTGGAAGGAGGCATCCTAGTTGCCTTTGTGCCCCTCTTGCTGGTTACGGAAAAACAGGCATGATCTGTTCGCACTTACTGAAAGCAATGCTGTTTTTCACTGCGAACAAGAAAATGCAAGGACGGAAGGAAAACCGCCCCTCTTGGTTCACATACCTGTGTCACTACCGGATCCTGTTGACAACGCCGGCATGATGCAAGCCGCAGGCTGGGACAACGCGCACCAAACGCTCTCCACTTAGAAAGCCACAGGGGAGTCCAGGTCCGTGGCCAACAGCCACGCTGTCGACCAAGATTTATCGTGCAGGCCGTTTCTAAAAAGAGAAGAAACGCTTTAAAAATAATAATAATAGGGGAGACTACCAAACTGCGACATTCTGCAACTAACTCGAAATTCTTATTCCAACACACTTACCAGAAAGATCAGATCTTCCAAAGTTTACACGTCTCCGCTACGTGTAAATATTAAGTGCGGGAGTTTTTTATCTTGATGGGAGGTTTCTAATTAAAACCGTTAAAGTTCCTCCTACATGTATCAAGGCTTCCTTAAAGATTTTCACAGTTGGAGTGCTGAATGCACAGACTGAGAACTTAAAGATTTTTACGCCAATGCTATCCTAAAATCCCTTTGCCTCTATTATTGCGATCCCACGCTATCTTCCTAATGCAGAACAGAGACACTCTGTAGACTGTCAACAACTTATAAGTAATTGTAATTTTTTCAACAGCTCGTCCTAATAAGACAACTGCAGAGTTCTCTGCCTGAAAGCTGCGAAATCACCCTGAAAAACTTCTAGAATTGACGATGTTAGAGATTCACAGAAGTGTTAGTAATCTCAACGAAACCTACCAATCCGAGCTAACGTATGAAAGTAAATTCTTTTAGTAAAAACTAAGCTTTGATGCACCTTTGAAAAATATCCATTTTTTTTTTCAAAAGCTGTTTTCACCAAGGTTTATCCTGAAATAATTAGCAAGGCGCTATTGAATAGTAGCTAAAGAGCAAGGACTCCAGAGTTTGACTTGACCTTTCATTCGGCTGAGTCTGTGATCTTGGACAAATTATTGAACCTTATTGTGCCCTAATTTCCTTACATACAAACGGAGAGAACAGCACTTCAGGACTGTTTGATAATTATACACGCTAAGGCTCTCAACACAGCATCTGGCACATAACAAGCAAACAAGAAACGCTGGCCGTTATAACTGGAGTTGTTTAGCTCAAGCAGTAAGATTATAAAATGCAAACATAAAAGAAAGTAGCAAGATTAAAATTTACGTTGGCCTGACACCCGGGAGAAGGCCATGTGGTTTAAATTTAGACCGCGGCTGCCTAATCACGGAAAAATACACTACATTTACACTTTTTAGAAATCAGAAGACCCACACAATGCGTTTAGGTCCATTTTTTAGTGCATTTTCCCCAGTTCTCTATAAAGCAAAGTCAGTAATTTAAAAGCATATTTTAACATATATTAACAAGAAAAACAGATATTGTAAACACTCAAAAAACTGGCTCACTTCAATTCATAAAGCCTTTAAGTTGCTGATTCATATTACAGAGTAAGGAAAAATGAACTTGCCAAACTTCACTTGAAAAAGTCCAAGCTGTAAAATTCTATTAAGACCTTCTAAATTAGCTATTTAATTATCAAAGTGAACTTTAGTATGAAAAAACTCACCAGACTCTCTTGAACCAGACTATCTGTTGGAACGGCCTGCATTTTGTTTCGTATTAGGAAGGCTGGCAAAGTTAAAATATGCAGACGTATCCATACAGAGAAGACTATTAATTAAAAATGTAAGAGCAGTTATTTTCAATACCAAATGAAAATATAAATCACTAAGCTAAAAATAAGAGAAAAAGACTTAAGTGTCACTAACGCCCACCCATGAGGCTGTTTTCCCCAATAATTTTAAAACGTAACTCTGCCTTTGCTTTCATAAATGATTCTAAACAATCAGGATTAAAATTCAGCTACATACAAGTGTTGGTTAATTGGAACTCAAAGTAAAAAAAAAACAAAAACAAAAAAAACCAGACCATAATTTCAAGAAAGCATTCAATAAGACTTCTCTGTTTTGCTGAGAAAAAAGGAGGAAACGGCTGAAATTTGGAAAGTGTAGGCACACACCTTTCTCCCATTAAGGCAATATGTACACGTATGTGGGTAGACAGCTATCACATGTGTGTGTAGATAACTTAAGCTCTTTATGCCATAAGTCATAATTTCAATGGTACAGATTGTTTAACTATAGAAATATATATACGATACAGTTTATACCCTGCAAACTACCACTTTCCTCACACCTTAGAGAACTTACAATGCTTCACTTTTATAAATCGCCAACACTGTATAATAAGTGATCTTCTGCTTATATCAAACATTCTAGCGATACTAAGACAACCTCACATTCCCACATCAAAACACCCTTCTGAGTTGATGCTGCTGGACATATAAAGCCACTTATGAAAGACCTTAGCATTTCGCATTTTTTATTTCACAATGAACACTTGCGGTTAAATTTTTCCAAAGCCGTATCACCTAAGAAATATACGCTACAAAGTAATTATCTTCTCAGAACATATGTAAGTATATTCATAAAAAATAAATGGCTTGATAAAATCCCAACCAGTAAAATGCTTACTATTTTGTGGAATGAAGCAGAGTTGCTGGGTTTAGCTTTCAAACTGAGCTCAATTTTTCTAGTAATCATGTTATTTTCTTTGGCTAAATTTATTGAAAATACTTTGGAATTTGTCAGAACCCAGTCATAATTATTACTGACTGTTGTATGGAATCGATTTACTACAACACAAAAATACCAGCTGTTACAGTATGTCCTGAGAGGGATTACCGAATATTCTTAAATTGAAGTTCAATCCATCTTTCCATAAAAGAGAGAGAGACCCAAACGCCAGGAACCTAACAGCGGTATCAAGTGCACCTGAAGCATTTACAATACCCAATAGAACTATTACAACCCTCCTTTAAAAAGGCTTATTTTTGAAATTTCATTATTCCAGTTGTACCTTGCTTCTATATATCACACAGTATCAGGTTCTTCTGGCATCGATCATGTGGAAACAGTGAAATACGTGAAGGTCTATGAGCTTACAATGTTCAATTTCTACTGGCCCCGGGTAACCCTTAGGGCTCCCGTAGCACTCGTGACACCTAATGGTCGACCGTGGAAGTGCAAGTGTTTGTCACTGAAAGGTTTTTTGTTTTGTTTTGTTTTGTGTTTTTTTTTTTTTTTGGAGTTTTCAGTAAAGCAAGAATGGTCTTAATTGTACCTAGCGACATAGTCACCTGCAAAAATTTTCATTAATATTCACATACACACTATTAGAGAAATACACACTCTTCCTGTGTGCCTCTTCCTCTCTATACTTCACTATACAACACGTCACTTCGGACACCAAGCGTGGTTTCCCACACAGCAGGCAATTCTGCAACACGAGCTGAGCGTCCTACAGTTTAATTCAATTCTGACACTATCTACCTGGAGACAGCATCAGATCCCACAGGTTAAGGGCACCGTCCCACAGGACTGCCGCTACTCGCACCCCTCCCCCCAACCCCCCAACGTCAATCCCAATTCAGGCCGTCACCTGTGCTTCCGATGGATGAACTACAGACCGGAAGTTCCCGTGAACCCCTGCTCGGTTTTTATTCATTTGTGAGAGCCACCACTCAAAAACCTTTACTGACTAGATCACTGGTTTATTATGAAAGGGTACAACTCAGGAACAGCCAGATGGAGGAGACGCAAAGGGCAAGGCGTGTGCGGAGGAGAACGGAGCCTCCATGCCCTCTCCCTCTCGGGGTGCACCGACTCCCGACGGGGTTTTTATGGAGACTTCATTTCATAGGCATGGTTGATTCAATCTGCCCGGCCCCTAGCCCTCCTCGCATCTCCAGAGGTGGGACTGCCGGGTTCCAACTCGCTAACCTACTCGAGGCTGGTCAGCTGGCAACCTGCCCCCATTCTCAGGAGCTTCCCTCGCACAAGTCACGGCATTACCATGATCTCAGGTGTGTCTGAAAGGGGCATGTCATCACTGACAAGATACGTTTATCACTCTGGGTTTAATTCCAAGGGTTTTTAGGAGCTCTGTGTGAAAACCAAATACACATTTGTTACTATAAATCACCATACTACACCTACCCACGAAGTTTAGGCAGATGAGCAAGAGATCCAGCAGTGGACCTAGTTTCCAAACACATTTCCTCTCAATGGGGCGGAGTATTCAAGAACATGAAAACGTCTAATTAACTGTCATCATAAATAATTAATCATAGTAATATGCTACCATTGCTGGAGATTGCAACTGTACCCAGTCGTCCAGTAACTTCACCAGTTACAAATATTCCAAGTTGCACTTCCAAAATCTGAGAGAGCAATAAAATAGCACAGAGTAAACTTCTTCTAAAAAAAAAAATTACATTGATGATTTTTTTAGACGCTCCATCTGAAAGATTTACTAGTTATATTGGCCAGTACAAGCAGCCAACTGGTATCTGTTAACATTATTCAAAACCTCCTGAGTTAGAACTAAGAAAATAAAGGAGGCAACGTGTGGCTTAGTGGCATAGATCTGTTTATGGAAAATGGTATTTATGCTGTTTACACCAGCTGTTCTCCGCGTGTGGTCTGCAGACCCCCAGCGGTCTCCAGGACCCTCTCAGAGGCGTTGAGTAGGTCAAATTATTTTCATAGCAATTCTGAGGTGCCATTTGCCTTTTGTGCTCCGTGCCCGTCTTCACTGACAGCGAAAAGGAACGGTGGGCAATTCCACCGGCACCGAACTGAAACTGCCCATCCTTGTGCTCTTCAGTGCCGAGCATGCTCGTGAAAAAGGAAGAAAACAAAGACAAAGGGGGGGGGGGGTCATTCTAGAATGCTCTTAATAAAGTAAAAAGTTCTTAATTCAATCACTAAATAATTGCCTCTTCGGTATCCATCTTTTTAACGTTCTGTGTGACGAAACGAGAAGTATGCAGAAAGCGAAGCTGCCTTCAAATGAAGTCATGTCTGTCTCAAAGAAAAACACCTGTGCGATGCTTTTTAGTAAACTATACTAGCCGTGTGTTTCATGAGAAACCATTTGTATTTGAAAAGACAACTGAAAGGCAAATTATTCAGCTGGTCCCCTTCGTCAGGCTCGAGTATTTGCTAAATATTGTCTGGCAAATGAATGAAGGGAGTCTGGGACTCAAGAAAAATTGACAGTGTGTGTTGCTAATGATAAAACATAAGCTTTCAAGCAATAAAAGTACAATTTTTCTTAATTTGAGAAAGAGTATGCACGTGTACGTGAACAGGGGAGGGGCAGAGGGAGAGAATCTAGTGTTTATTTTAATGTTTATTTAATTTTTTTAATGTTTATTTTGAGACAGAGACAAGAGTGCACTTGAGCAGGGGAGGGGCAGAGAGAGAGAGGGAGGGAGGGAGGGGCAGAGAGAGAGAGGGAGGGAGGGAGAGAGAGGGAGAGAGAGGGAGAGAGAGGGAGGGAGGGAGAGAGAGGGAGAGAGAGGGAGAGAGAGGGAGAGAGAGGGAGAGAGAGGGAGAGAGGGAGAGAGAGGGAGAGAGAGGGAGAGAGAGGGAGAGAGAGGGAGAGAGAGGGAGAGAGAGGGAGAGAGAGGGAGAGAGAGGGAGAGAGAGGGACGGAGAGAGGGACGGAGAGAGGGACGGAGAGAGAGAGAGAGAGAGAGAGGGGAGGAAGGGAGGGAGAGAGGGAGAGAGAGAGAATGAATCCCAAGCAGGCTCCACACTATCAACACATAGCCTGTTGTGGGGCTCGATCTCACAAACTGTGAGATCATGACCGGGGCTGAAATCCAGAGTTGGACACTTAACCGACTGAGCCATCCATGTGTCCTGAGAGAGAATGAATCTTAAGCAGGCTCCATGCTCACTGCAGAGTCTGACATGGGGCTTGATCCCACAACCTCGGGATCATGACCTGAGGTGGAAATCAAGAGTCCGACACTCAACCTCCTGAACCACCCAGGTGCCCCCCAAAATAGAATTTTATAAAACTTGGTTCCACTATAGGCTGTCCTGTCCTCACTTTGCAAGGTACCAAGTTCACTGACAACTGCAAACATACTACAACCCAGCCCCCATTTTGCATAGTTCCAGTAGCTCCCCAATACCCAAAGGCTCTTCTGAGATCAGTGGTGATATTGACAAATGTGATCTTTTTTCATGTTTATTATTTTTGAGAGAGAGAGAGAGAGAGAGAGAGAGAGAGCCAGCAAGCAAGAGCGAGCATGAATGGGGAGGGAACAGAGAGAGATGGAGACACAGAATCCAAAGCAGGCTCCAGGCTCTGAGCTGTAAGCCCAGAGACTGACATGGGGCTGGAACTCACGGACCACGAGATCATGACCTGAAGTCGGATACTTAACCGACTGAGCCACCCAAGCACCCCAACAAATGTGATTTTTTAAATCATGTCTACATGTGGATTGTGAACCAGTAGTTTTGAAAATATCAATATGTGGTATTAGAAAATCATGCGTGAATAGAAGATTCATTCAAAGCGCAAGGCGGGGCAATGGATTTCAAAAGTTCCAATATGATAAGCTTATTCATATATTTTTCAGATTCCACGTTGAAACTCCTTTTAATAAACAACCAGGCAATGAGTTTTGGGGTTGTACCATAGAATCTCCACAATTCACTGAACAGGCTATTAAAATACTCTCCCTTTTCCATCTGCAGATCTGTGTGATTTTTTTTTTCATATCTTTCATACAAAATACACAGCAACAAATTGAAAAATACACCGATATGGAAATAATAGTCTATTAATCCAGGTACCAGAGAAATTCCCAACTTACTAATGTTTTCCCTTTTGAGAAGTTATTTTTCATAAAAATGTTATTTAACATGTAACAAGTTTAATATTGCTATTTTTTTTTTAAGATTTTAAGTAATCTCTACACCCAATGTGGGACTTGAACTCACAACCCTGAGACCAAGAGTCACATGCTCTACTGACTGAGCCAGCCAGGCACCCCTAATATTTATTTTTAAATGCACTGAAATAATTTTTTACTCAGATTTAATCTCCAATATGGTACACAGCATATAATGCACATAAATAAAATTCTTTGAAGTCTTTAATAATTTTTAAGAGTATAAAAAGGTCCAGGGGTGCCTAGGTGGCTCGGTTGGTTGAGCGTCTGACTCTTCATTTTGGCTCAGGTTATGATCCCAGGGTCGTGCAATCAAGCCCCACGTTGGGCTCTGTGCTGAGCGGGAAGCCTGCCTGGGATTCTCTCTCTCTCCCTCTCTCCACCGTCTGCCCCTCTCTCCAGCTCATGCTCTCTCTAAACATAAAAACAAATTTTCAAAAAGAGTGTAAAAAGTTCACGGACCCTAAAAGTTGAGAACTGCTAATCTATGCCAGTGATAAGCAAACATTTCCTGCAAAAGGCAGACAGTGAATATTTTAGCCTTTGTGGTCCCTATAGTGTTGGTCTCAACATACACAACACATAAATGAGTTTGGTATGACTTTGTTCCTGTGGTATTTTATTTCCAGAAACAGAGAGGGGCTGAGTTTGCTGACCATTATTCTATGCCATGACACCCTAATCTGCTAGTGACTTGAAGATCTAAAATTAGCATGCTTTCCAGTAACATTTTTTTTGGTAATTATTTAAATATTCAAAGGAAATGAGTTTTTTAAAACCACTTCCATTGTTTAATGCAGAAATGCATGCAAAATAACAGATACAGATTTGCAAACTAGACCGTTCCTAATCATACACAAAATCATATCTGAATTTCATCTATTCCAGGAATATTATAATCTGTCCGTACACATAGAAAATTAAGACTCATTTAAAACTGGCAACCTGTTAGGGTGCTCTACATTAAGAAAATATGTTTTTTATGACCCAACACACACAAAAAATCCTAGCTCTCCAGGAAAAGGGAAAAATTATGAAAAATTAAAAACACCCTCCATTTTACAAACTCAAGAGGGTTCCATTGTTATATGACACAAGCTTCATATTATTTCCTTTCCATAAATACCGAAGCAACAGAAAAAGTAGAATCCCACTGAAAGAATCCTGTAAAACTTTAGACTGAAAAGAGGAGAAATGCTGCTTTAGAATCCCCAGGCCAAGACACCAGGTTGTAAGGCCACCAGGAAAGTCTACAAGGAGCACTGGCCCTGCTCGCCCAAAAGGGGCATTAAGCACATGGCAGAGCTGACCCTGGTCAGGGGTCTTGGAGAGAAGGCACACACTGTCACACTCAATTCCTGCCCCCCCTCCACCGGAAGTACAGGTGTAATGCATGAACTGACACTCACGAGCAATGAGCTCCTTCCAGACTCTGCAAACCATCTACAGCAAATTAGTGCATCACGAGCCCAGTGTTTTCCCTCGGATCTTTCTCAAGTAAAACCGGCAGCATTTCTAGAGCTGTGCACATCCCCCACCTCTCACAATGGGACACTTTTTTTTGGACGACGGCTTTTTTTTCATTATGTTTATGCCCTACCATCCACCGCTAAAGAGTCATGGATAGTCTTCAAGAGTATACCATGAACCGTAAATGACCCACTTTTTTTTTTCTGTGTTTTAGCACTTTCCTCTAATTGTCAGGGCAGGAGAGAATGATAACTTCCTATTTTCCTTGACCAATTCTCAATTTCAGATCCATCCCAGCATTCCACCTGTTTTCTCTTAAGTCTTCTCTATGGGAAAAAAAACCAATCTTGTAGTTGTTTTCGATAATTAAGATACATCAGTATAATTTTCTATTTTTCTCGGGCTTAAATCACCTCACTAGATTCCCTTAAGGAAGGAAGCCATACCATCATGTGTCCTGAAAAACTGAAGCAGGGCACCTGGGTGGCTCAGTTGGTGAAGCATCCGACTTCAGCTCAGGTCGTGATCTCACAGTTCGTGATTTCAAGCCCCACATCGGGGGGACATTTCATGTCCACATTCTCTAGCTTGCTCTTCAGTCCCCTGATCATGCCTTCTCGGACTGACCACCCAAAACCTCCAGTCGGTTCAGAAAACAATATTCCCAGCCTTCGACCCATTGATTTTGAACACTTAGGGTGACACCACATCTACAAACCTCATACCCTATTTATAGCCACAGATATTTCCAGAAATCTGTCACATTTTGCGAGGCGGCTAAGGATATTGTTCTTCTCTGTTCTATACAGTAAATAATCGAATATGTTAGAAGCTCAAGAACATGATTCAGACTCTACTGAATCTTTCTTATTAACACAATGTCGCCACAGCGCTGTCTACAATTCCTAGTAATTTCAAAATTACATGAAAAGCCTGAAAATAAATCAGCCAACAAAACAAGCCTTATTAAAATTATATATCACTTCCTATTTAAGTTAACATGCACAAAAATAGAATAAACCTATGTTTACTAAAGAGCTACATTTAACATCAAATTATAAATTACCAAAAATCTAGCCCTTTAGCAATAAAGCCTCTAATAGTAACACAGTCTCGATTATCTGTACAGGTATGGTAAAACAGGTAAAATACCCTAACAATGACAGGAGTTAAAAACCAAATGTATGCAGGAACTGACATCAGCAAGATGGTGGAATAGAAAATCCCAGGTCCTTGTTCCCTTAGGAGAAACTTGACAACAATATAAAGACCTTTAACAATCTATTTTAAACTGATAACTTTAATTGTATACAAAAATTCTACTCCTTTACTTTTCTGTCCCCCCTTCCCCACTGTATGTTATTGAGGTCACAAATTGCATCTTTCTATTTTGTGTGTCTTTTAACATAGATTTATACTTTAATGCTTTTGCCTTTTAAATTCTACAAAA